>NC_081189.1:46138658-46853658 GCF_902713425.1 Acipenser ruthenus
AACAGTTCTAATCAGAAGACCTGACCTGAGATACCAGCTGGGGTTCAGTGTACAGAATGGAATTGTGAGTATGGCAGCAATTGTTATTAAATAATATATTAAAGTGATCTGGATTGGTTATAATAGTTTTAGCATGAATGTTGATCAAACTAAAATGTGAAGGATAAAAATGAAGCAATCTGGGTAGCACAAAGCTTAATAATTACTTTTTCTCTGGCAGGTTACATTTTAATATTCTTTAATAGAAAATTATTTTAGCTATTTATTTATTTATTTTTTAGAAATATGTTTTTTATAGACCTCTCCTTTTAGCTGTAGTTTTATCATTAAACCTTGGGATTTTGGCTAGTATTTGTTCCTAAAATGATCCTTTCCCACTCCTCGCCTAGATCTGTAGCCTTATGAGGGGTGGAATAGCAGAGCGTGGTGGTGTTCGAGTTGGTCACCGGATCATTGAAATCAATGGACAGAGTGTTGTGGCAACACCACACGAGAAGATTGTGCACATTCTGTCAAACGCTGTTGGAGAGGTAAGCAGCAGATAACAACATTCAATAGGCATGAAAGTTGTAAGTTCAATTGCAATGCATTTATACATAAACATTGCAAAGATTACAACAGCGGTGTCATTTGTAATTACTGCCCTGTTAACAATCCTTGTGTGAGAACCTTATGTTATCTAATGAATTTGTCATTGAGATTAATTAAATGTATTAAATAAGCATCCATGTCAAGGGAGTATGTTCTTGTAAACCTGCTTCCACTATTTCAACTGCTTATACTTTTTAGTTTCCAGATGATGAAGACTGCTTTGAGATACTGACTTCATTCTCAGTATAGAGCTGTATTCTATGATTCTTTCCATACAAATCCATTAGAGGGGACTGTGTAGTGAAATGAACTAGTTCTAACATTGTTTTAACATACAGCCTTGTAAATAATGTAGGTCGTTGTTACACAGTTCTATTCTATCAATGATGTACCGCACACACTATCCATTTTACCTTATTTTTACAAGCAGTTCCTTTACATGCCCCTGGGGATGCTTTGTTTTTGTTTACATAAAAATAAAAACATGTTTAATATGGGTCCAATACTTTTTTATTTCTTGTTGTTCTCAAGCAACCATATTTTATTTGTTTTGTTTGCTTTGTTACCCTAGATCCACATGAAGACAATGCCAGCTGCCATGTACAGACTGCTGACTGCCCAGGAACAGCCAGTTTACATCTGAGGCTGACAAGCCCGGAGTCTTCACATGCATGGAGGGCTTGTTATTGCAGTTGTGGTCGTGTTTATAGTGCTGCATTTCTGTGTCCACTGAAACATTTCCCAATGTGTTTGTGTGTGTCATTTTGAGAAACATTTCCCACTGTGTTTGTTTGTGTCATTTTGTGAAACTTAGGCATCTTTTTTCACCATCGCGTCTTTATGTGATCCCATACAGTGGGCTGAAACATTTATTGCGTGTTGATTTTCAGCTAGTCAACCACTTGCACTTCTCCCAGATCGATAACCAGCTTCTTCTTGGCTGTGTTAACAAAGAATTCATGTTTACAAGGATTTACAATTCTAGAAAGGCAGTACTTTCACCCATCTACAGTTTCAGGAATAAGGGAGGTTTTTACATTTAATAGTTTTGTAAATTAATTTGAAGATCATTTAATAGTTTTCTGTTTACATTTTTAAAAGGCAGCTGTGACTAGAGGTCCAAATGTGTTATTTACAGAACTAGATCATGGATTATTTGCTTATTTACAATAACAACACACCTGTTTATTGAAAAAAGGTGTCCTTTTAGATTTCTGTTTGTGCAGATAATGTTAAAGGTTAGAAAGCAAAGTTAAACCACGTTTCTGCACTACTACTGTTGCTTGGCATGATTATCTAGCTTCAAATAATATTTTGCCCAAAGGGGCATTATTTCAGAACAATGTACTGCTTTGCAATGCATCATAAAGTATGTCACAGGCTGGTAAAAGTACAGTGGTTAATTTTACTCTCAATTTATTTTGAAGGCTTGTTACATTATGACAAAGTGCTTAGTCTCAAGTACCAGTATGTCTTAAATGAGAGTCATTGTTTTCAAGCAGACACTGTTTCTCTGTTTTACTGCTGTTCTGTTGGCCATCATTTTCAGCTATTACTGTAATCTGAAAAAAACCTCCTGATTTTTACATTCATTAAAACATCATTAACTACTATCTGCTGATTCAATGAAGCATACAAAAGACAATTAAAGGTTTTAATTGGGAAGCACTCATGTAGTGTTCATTATGAAACAATCCTTGAGGCTAGTCTCAACTGGATTCCGATCCTTCAAGAGAAAGCCAGACGAGCATTTTATTTTATTTTATTTTTTTTTTTTAAAGTTGCTGGCACCAAGTGGTACAAAACAGTAAACAGAATAATCCACTGGGAAACAGTATTTTGCCTCATAATTATCCTCATGTTTTTGTCCTAGTTTTACAAAGGATTCCTGAACGATGATGCCATTGTCAGCAGATACTGTTTCACAATATAAATATGAAATGCAAGCTTATGTATTGCTTACATACTGTAGAAATCTGAATTGTATCGTAAGTAGTGAACTAAACAAGGCAAATACAAAAATATATATTTCTTTGGATGTTTTCATCTTAAAACATATTTTAAAAAGAGCAAATCCAGGTAATAATCTGCAAATTAGTTCAGATTTTAAGCAAGCTTTTTTGAAAAAAGACAAAAAACAAGGTAATTTAATGCAAGAATCACGGTTTTCTTTAAAAGGACATGTATGTAGTGCATGCATTAAATCATGTCAACATTCCTATACTTGGAAAAAAAAAAAAAATTGATGTCAAATTGAATACCTTTAAACAGAAGGAATAGACAATGGGCCAAAATATAGAGAGCTTGTTAATACTTTTGTGCTTTACTGTCCCAACTGACTTCTTTCCCTTGGTCACTCACAAGAACCCCACTGTTATCTGTGATGATTGTGTATTTGTATACATCAACGCACTACGTATCCGGCAGGGATGTGAAGTGTTAAAGTGTTAAAAAGTGCTTGCCATTATTGTTTACTTAATTTAGCATGGGGTTGGCAAGCTGCTGCATTTAGCACCAAATTGTCTGACAACATAGATTCTCCCGGTTAAGCAATTATGTATAATATTGTAATTGACCATTTTTAAATCTTTATTGATTTTACAATACATTGGCCTTAATTTTTTCTTCTAATTTTTAAAACACAAAAGTATATGGGCTGAGTTTGGCATTATAGGAACTAATCAATATGCTCATAATTTGTGCATAGTTTAAGAAACTGCAGTGAGAAAATTCTTCTGCCTTAATGTGTAATCTCACTTTCTGATTTAGCTTACATGAATCAGTTTAAATTATTAAAGCCAGACTTTTCATTTATCAAAGATCATTTCAAATTCTGATGTGTTTTGATTTTTAATGTTTCTAATAACTGAAGATGATTTTGTGAAATTAAAGAATATATTTAGCACAGTGCTAGATTATGAAGTATACCATTGTTCTATAAAGGGGTGCAATAGAAACCCTTGTAAAGCATTGGGAGAGTAGAGTATTGTAATGTAACAAAGTTGTCCTTTGTAAAACACTTGAGTCAGTGATGGTTTGTCAGTTTGGCAACTCTAGTGTTAATAATGCACTTCTTTTGAATGTAGTTACTCTTAACTTTGTTTGTCAACATGTCTAAAAACACTATGTAAAGCAACAGCAATGTTTATTTATTTGCTTGCTTTTCTGTGATGTTACAATTATTGAGCTACATTCCTTTACCAGAGGAAGGATGTTTGTAACATTATTTACAACAATAAAAGACTTGCAGAAGCATGATGTGTTTTTTTTGGTTTTGTTTGAAAGAGGATATCCCCTGGTTTTTGACAGGACACATCTGGTATTTGCTATGATGTTTCCAAAATGTAAAGGATGTAATATTAACTGAAATTGTTTCTATCCTGCAATCCAATATAAAACATCTCATGCAAAAAATTACACTTACACACACACACACACACACACACACACACACACACACACACACACACACACACACACACACACACACACACACACACACACACACACACACACACACACACACACACACACACACACACACACACACACACACACACACACACACACACACACACACACACACACACACACACACACACACACACACACACACACACACACACACACACACACACACACACACACACACACACACACACACACACACACACACACACACAGTATAGGAGGCTGTGTGGTCCAGTGGTTAAAGAAAGGGCCTTGTAACCCGGAGGTCCCCAGTTCAAATCCCACCTCAGCCACTGACTCATTGTGTGATCCTGAGCAAGTCACTTAACTTCCTTGTGCTCCGTTTTTCGGGTGAGACGTAGTTGTAAGTGACTGCAGCTGATGCATAGTTCACACACCCTAGTCTCTGTAAGTCGCCTTGGATAAAGGCGTCTGCTAAATAAACTAATAATAATAACAAGGTGGAGATTACTTTTTCACATGGGGGCATTGGGTGTTGCATAACTTTCTTTAATAAATAAATGAAATATGTATCAAATTTTTGTGTTATTTGTTCACTCAGGGTCCCTTTTATCTAATATTAGGTTTTGGTTGAAGATCTGATAACATTCAGTGTCAAATATGCAAAAATGCAGAAAATCAGATGGGGCATATACTTTTTCACGGCACTGTGTATATATATATATATATATATATATATATAATCTCCACACAACACAATCAGAAACAATTGCTGAGCTAAAACTTTTTTGTAAAATACAGTAATTAAATACACAAAGACAACTTTAGGCTTCTTAGCAAACACAATGTCATTTATTTTCTAGTGCTTACAATAAAGTGGTAATACACTGCATAGATCCATGTTATTCTCTTCCACTGTAAGAACACATGATAAATATTGTGTAAAGAGAAAGAAAAGCTTCCAAATTACAATAAGTTTCTTTAACAGTGGGACTTGTCAACTGACTTCTTTTTTTTATCCAGTGAACCAACATGCTTCAACATGGGTTAAACAATAATAGAAAACTATGACACTCGCACACAGCTGTATTTACACTAAGGTACTTGGATACAGTAAAAGACAATTAACCAGCTAGATTGCACAATTACAATAACAATGATCTATTGAAGTACTGCGATATCATTTTCCCTATAAAGCTGTCAGTGTGGAGTATGTAATACATACAGTCACAGACAAAAGTATTTGGACAGTTAATAAAAAAGAGAAAAACCACAAAGAAAGGGATTCCTATAATTTCTAATTGTTCTATTGAAAGATATAAATTAGAGATTCAGCTTTATAATAAAACACCAAATTATTACATAACATGCATAAAATGAAAAATAACATGCAACAACTAATCTCATACTGTGACAAAAGTATTTGGGCACCCTTACATTAGTATTTTGTGTGTCCACCCTTTGATTCCTTTACAGCTTGCAGTATTTTTTTGTATTTTGAAACCAGTTCCTGGCATCTTTCCAGAGATATTTTTGCCCATTCTTCAACACATACAGCTTCTGACAGCAATCGACTTTGGTTTCCTTTTTGCAACAGTAGCCTTTAAGTCAATCCACAACATCTTGATGGGATTCAAGTCTGGGGACTGAGATCCATAACTGTAATCTTCATTTTTCAGAAATTCCTTTGTAGACTTTGCAGAATGCTTAGGGTCATTATCCTGCTGGAATACAAATTTTTGTCCAATAAGTCTTCTAGTACTTGGTAACAAATGAGAAATGAAATCAGGCTTCAAGTATTCAATGAAAAACTACAATCACTTTCTTTCCTGTATTGTTTTTAACAAAGGTTTGCATCTTGGTTTTCGCCCATGGACATTCATCTTGTTAAGGTATTGTTGAATTGTTCGTTCATAAATTTCTTGACCACCTTCTCTCAATTATTGTGTCAAATCTTTTGCAGTAATCCGAGGATTTTGCCGGGCTGCTGGAACGATTCTTCTTCCAGATTTAGCAGAAATATTTCTAGTTGCAGTAGTTCCTGTTCTCCTTTGTCAATAACAGCCCACACAGTGCTTTTCGGTAAACCGAGTCTTTCTGCTATTTTTCTGATAGTTTCTCCTTTTTTGTTTAGTTGTATCACTGCCATTTTCAAATCATTGCTGTACTCTTTAGTTAACATTTTTTGGTGCTTTTTTAATCACACCAATTTATTTTTCAGCATTTGATTATGTATTTATTTATTTTATAATTAATTATCACCAGGTGTTTGTTTTCAATCATGATAATTCAGTAATTAGCAACAAATGGGTTTCATACAAAATATGCTGATTGCCCAAATACTTTTGTCAAAGTATGAAATTCATTTTTGCATGTTATTTTTCATTTTATGAATGGTATGTAATAAGTTGTTTTATTATAAAGCAAAATCTCTAATTTATATCTTTCAATAGAACAATTAGAAATTACAGAAATCCCTTTCTTTGTGGTTTTTCTCTTTTAACTGCCAAAATACTTTTATCTGCAACTATATACAGTAGTACAATAATGAATTGTGTTGCACCATAGACTGGCCTAAGGAATACTGAACAATATACTATAAAAAAGTCAATTGTGTTTGAATGCTGATGTCAGAGCACACACTCCTAGCAAAAACTCTTGCACTAACATGCACTGAGCTCTAGACTGAATGCAAATGACTGCTGGCCAGTTTTGAAATGTGAAGTAATGTAGGTAATAATGCAGTAAAGTTTATAGTGAATCTCCTCCCTTTATACTGTACATACATTACCAAGCAACACCACATTGAAAAGCAACAGGCAACTAAACAAGCAACTACTGTACTGCATTCAATAGATCCTAGGTATCAATCAAAACAACACATATACAATAACACTAATTATTTTTTTTTTAATATGATGAACAAAATGCTCCTTTCTTTTGTTATACAGCACATCCACTTCAGGTCACTCTCTCAGATGAACAGCTTTTTTATGTTGCATTCCTTTGTTTACCTTCCCAGACGGATCCCCAAATTCATTTCAAAAGCACCTTGTGTGCAGCTAACTCAGAGGGACGGGAAAGTTAATTAACAATTTTTTTTTTTTTTTTTAAATCAAGTAGGTTCCTATAACATCAAGCATCTGATTGGTACTGTAAGCTCATTTCTGTTTTGAATTTACCTTGATGGGACCATTAAAGGTTGCAGCACCTCTTAATGGAAAAAATAAAGGCTTAGATTTGAAATGTTCATTTCAGGGTATTATTTTGTATGGTGTGCTATGCCATACTAATATAATTATCCAGTGTTTTTAGAAAATTCACAAATTTACAGAGAAAACAAAACCAGTGTAACAACCCCCAAGTTTAAAGATCACCAGTGTAGCCTGAACACCAGAATAATTTGGGGGGGGGGGGGGTCAAAGTTGTGTCAACATTGAACATTCTCTGTCCCAAATAGCATCATGAATGAGAAGAAACAGGCAGTAATTGGGCCAGTTTACAACGAGATAGCGTGCTGCGCTTTGTCAACATCGTTCTTATTCTTAAAATAAATTATATAAAATGTACAATGCAAGTATTTTTAAAGCACAGCACTGGTTTATAACAAACTCGAAAATGTTGTTCCACTAAGTCTCATTTTATAGTAGTAAACAGTGTAACGTTACGGTCGTCGTTTTCACTGAAACCTTTGTGTTTTAAAAGTGGGTAAAGGCTTTAATTTTAACCAAACTGCTCTGCTGCCAGCTTCCGATATCCCAGTTAAGTAAACATTTCACAGTTTCATATTGTAACTGCTGCTACATTAAACAAACAGCTGTACAACATCGTTTTTTAAATCGTTATAGAGTAACAGCTAGGGACCTTAGACTACTCTTATTTCAGATCAGTGAAAAAAGCAGCTTAAATGCAGTTTTACAGCACCCATCCAAATACATCTCACCAGACTTGATACATACTTACAACCTCGAGTTAAATTTGATACATTTCACCTGCTTTCCACAAAGAATGACACCCTGTACCAAATCTGAACCAATTAACATAAACTGCTAAATAAGCACCACACGTCTGTGAAGTAGAAATATGTAGCAATGTTTTAAATAACATGTTTACACGGATAATCACCAATAAACAAAAAAAAAAACAGGAGGTAGTGTCTCGCTTTCATCTAGGGAAATTTGTCAACACCCACCTGTAAGTCTAATGTTTTTGTCAAACCAATACCAACATTTGCATACAAGCGAAAATATGTTGGAAAAAGAAATCGTTAGGTTATTATCATGACACTGGTTCCCTGAAATAGAAATGTAACTATTACTGTATGGGTGTTTACCTCCTAAAGACCCCAAACCTGAATAGATTATATCAAAGCTGCACGCCAGTGTATGTGACGCAGTCATGCCCGCCCCCCCGAGAGCATAAGAAGACTGCACGCACAGATACCAGCATCATTTTTCCTTCAAGCATGCTGCAATCATGGACGCAGCGACCTTGAAGGTTAATAGTTGCATTTATATTTCTGGGAACCAGGGTTTTGATATAACCTAGTGTTCCCTTTCAAGTACGAAATGTAACCATTACTGTATGGGTGAGTGTACCAAAGCCATTGCAAGGGCAAATTGCAGAACGATTGGAATACTACAAGGCTAAGCCAAGAGGCTGCCTTGTGCGTTACCATACGGAACCCCTAGTAACCAGTAGCTAGGGCTAAAATATTGAGGGAGAAACCCACCTCTGTATTATGTTGTAAGGGTCGACCCTGAAGCTGCCCTCAATACTCTAGTTCCAAAGCCAGGGTTATGTGGATCCATGACATTCAGTCTACAGAACCTTGTAAAGGTATGGGGAGTAGCCCACATCGTTGCATTGCAAATGTCTGTGACAGATGCACCCTGGAATAAAGTCCACGAAGTTGCCATGCCCCTGATGGAATGGGCACTGAGCCGTTTCGATAGCCTCTGTTTAGACAGGGCTTGACCATGGGACGCCGCCCCATAACAGACAAAAAACTGTTGAGACTGCCTCCAACTTTATGACCTGTCAACATAATATGCTAATGCCCACACAAGCAGAGCGTATGGAGCTGTTGCTCCCTGACTGGAAAGGAGGTGGATGGAAAGCCTCCAATTCCACAGACTGGTTGACATGACATGCCAAGATAGTTCTCGGCAAAAAAGCAGGATTGGTACGAAGCGCAACCTTTGTCCTGGCTTCTGCAAAAATTAAACAGGCTTTCACAATTGAAAATGCTTGCATCTCACTCACCCGCTTAGCAGACGTTATTGCAAGCAAGAAAGCCGCTTTGAACGATACAAATTCCAGCTCAGCTGAATGCAAGGGCTCAAATTGAGGCTTCATGAGTGCCTCAAGCACCACATTAAGCCTCTTACGAGGACCAATATCCTTCATAGATGGCCGAAGCTGCTGAGCTCCTTTCAAAAATTGTCCTGCCAGAAAGTGAGCTCCTGGGGAGACTGTCAATTTTGACATGGCAAGCTGAAATAGCTGCCAGACAAACCTAAATCTAGAGGGGGATTTCCTCCCGTCAAACAGGTCCTGCAGAAATTGCAGTATAACTGCCATGGGAAAGGTAGTGGGGTCAAAACCCAGAGGCAAACACCACGTCTGAAAGACGTCGCACTTGTACTGGAAACGCATGGACGCTGCTCTGGCATTCTGCAAGGTGTCAATTACCTTATCAGAAAACCCCAGACGGCTCAAATGCAGCCGTTCAGGGGCCAGACCCAGAGCTGTAGGCTTGATGGATCAGGATGCCACAAGGTCCCCCGCACCTGACTGAGCAGGTCGCAGCGTTTAGGCAGACCCCACAGCTGGCTGCTCAGGAGCTGCATCAGAGCTAAAAAAAGAGTCTCCTGGGCCAATAAGGGGCTACTAATAGCACCCTGGTCCAGTCCTGCCTGATTTTCTCCAGACACAGCAGATTCACGGTGAGCGGTGGGAAGGCATATAACGGTTGCCTCGGCCACTGGTGTGCTAAGGCATCTATCGCCAGTGGGTCCCTGTCTGCTGTTATGGTGAACCATAGGGGACAGTGGGCCGATTCCTGGGAGGCAAAGAGATCCAACTCTGCTCTCCCATACCTCTCCCAAATGAGGCTCACCACCTCAGGGTAAAGCCCCCATTCTGAGATGCAGGGAGCTCCCCTTGAGAGGGCTATGCGATGGAGACCGGGAGACCTGAGGCAGCCTTGGTGGTTTATATAAGCCACCACGGTAGTGTTGCCTGTACGGACAAGCACACGTCTCCCTTCAACCTCCTGCAAAAATTTCTGCAAGGCCAGAACTGCCTGCAGCTCCAAAATATTTATGTGGAGACCATGCCGGTGAGCTGTTCCATGCTACGCCTAGGCATAGATGGGCAGGTTGTGTCTACCAAGAGAGCGCCTTTAGACAGCGGCGTGTTCGGTACACGGTTCGGTGACTTGCACCAGGTCGGTACGGTACCGGTGCAGTAACCTCGTTAACTGTTCGGTACGGGTACCGGGTTGGGAACGGAGCGGGTCGGTGACCTACAAGTCTGCTCGGTTCGTGTTACCTCAAGAAGCCATATACAGCGATGCCAACCTATATTTCTTCTGGCAAACCCAAACAGTCCAGACGCATACAAGACTGAGGGAAGCCTGCTGTTCGAGCCCTAACAACCTTTGTAATGGTGCTGCAAGCAGTCACCAAAACGGCAATGAGATACAGTAGGAGAGACTGCAAGCCATCTGTGCTGAAATGCGTATCTCAGTCAATGCCCAGCAGCTGTGCTCGTGTTTCTGTAAAAATAAACAGATAAGTACTTAGTTGTCTATGGCTCTCCCATCAGGTTCAGTCCTCAAAGGAAAAATGATGCTGGTATCTGTGCGGGCAGTCCTTATATGCCCTTGGCAGCAGGCATGACTGCATCACAATGTGCAGCTTTGATATAATTATTCAGGTTTTGGGGACTTTCGGAGGTAAACACCCATTAGGTAATGGTTACATTTCGTACTTGATAGGGAACCATTGATTTTCATGTATAACATTGCCTAATCATTTATTTCCATATAAATGCATATTTAAGCAATGTAACATTTTAAAACAGTAATTATAACAGTAAATTTCAACTATAATGTATCTAATACAGTAGTGTACCACCTTAAATATTATTTTCTACCAATCCACTGTAAAAAAGACAACAATGAGTTTATAGAGCAGCTATGCAAACCCGAAAACGCACAGCCCAGCCCTACACAGCCTCGTTTTCAAATCTATGGTATCTTTTCTTTAGAGCATGTATAAATAAATTTACCTGGCTGGGCAAAATAAATATTAATAGCTTCTTCCGCAAGTGAATCCCTCCTTGTTGTCTCACTGTGTTTAATTTCTTCCGTTTTCCACTTGCTATGACAAACATAGCCAACATTTGCCTTTGACTCATCATGCTATCAATAATATTATATTATTATAGAAATAATAGAATGCAATGTAATTCTTTGTTGTCGATATAATCACTGGACAATGATGAACTATCAATAAAAAAATGAATGAATGCTGCCGACAGACGCCCTGAGACTCTGAGCACGAGCAATTACATCAGATAGCAACCGTCACAGACTTCATTCCAGATCTGGGTTAGATTAGAAAAGAATGTTTGAAAAACATATTTTATTAGTTCATGAAGAAAACTTCTACCATCTTATATGTGATTATATTATGTGTCTGGAAGGGGGTCAAAAAGTGGAAGATATAATGTCATATAGATCGTCTGGATCAACTACACCCCCCTGCCCTATAGAAAATGACACAACTGCTGGACACTGTCCTAAGGCTTCCTCCAGACGTTACAGGATTGGGCTACCTGTCTGGGGGCAGCACATGTGTAGACAGTCCAACAATGTATTTCCCCATAAAAGCAACTTAACTAACTGAGCCTATAAATATTTGCCCTTCACATTTCCCTTTGGGTCTTTTTTCTCCTTTCAGGTGGCAGGGTATGATACTGTACATGCCAGGTTTAGAGCACAGTCTCTCGCACCACCCCAATAAGGCTGTGAGGTCGATCTTGCTCCCCTCTCTGTCTTTGCCTCCCTGCTGGCTGGGACTCTGCCCTGGTGAAGGTGCTCAGGTCACCACAGCTCCGCAGGTGCAGCAATCCAGGACGCTTCCTGAGGGGAAGAGTCTGCACGGTCCGGGGAGGTTGCTGCAAACTGGTTATCTGCCAAAAATAAATAAATACTGGTACATGAAAAAAAAAAACAGTCCAACCACTGCCTTATCTTCATACTGTGTATACTGTATAATGGACTTGTCATGCATGCTTGTTTAGGGAATGATCTGAATAAAACAAAAAGGCAATACAGAACTTACATAACCTGTAACATTCACACTAAAAAACTATGCAAAAATCAAACACATATGAATGATTATTTGATAATCAATACTCAGGTCTGATTATAGATGTTGACTTCACCCATCGACTGAAATTACAAATGATTATAGGCTGACAAATGAGCCTGTGGCCTGTTTTTCAAGGGTAGATGACACATTAAGCTTTTTTTTTTAACACAGAAAACATGCACTCAATCTCACTTGATCAATGACGTTTGCACTCAGCACAACCTCCTCCATGTGCTCCTCATCTGACTTGAGGACTGTTTTGATGTTGTCCACAAGCTCCTGGACCTCGGGGGTCATGGTGCAAGAGGACTGCTCCATGAACCTGGCCACGAGCTGCTTGGTGTCTCTGTAGGTCTGGTAATCCACCAGGGAGGTGGGCCTGGCCGGCCTGGGGCAGCGGGACCTGCCACTACGCCTCAGGGTGACAGCCGCCAGCTCCGGACGAGCTTCTGTCTGAGTAGCAGCTTCACAGCTCATTACTGCTGGAGACAGATTTTACTTGTTTAATGCGAATTGTAGAGGATCAAATACATTCTTTAAAGTACTCAATGAGGAACTTGGTATGGGAGTGAAATACCAGAGTTATCTTAAGTCTTCTTGTTAAGATTCACTTTGTACATTTCTGTTTCAGCCATCACATCCTGGTTGACTTTTTGAAACTGAGTTTTTAAAAAAGTCAGGGGATAGCAATAGTAATATTAAAATGCATCTTTAACTAGCTTATACAAAAACTTTTAAACAATTGGTTCTGCAGTGAAATTCAAAACAAAAATACTTAGACATGAAACTAAACTGTAGATATATTGATTACATACTATGACTACCTGGAATATTACACAAATTAATTATTTTTCAAAACGTAATTTGTGTGTGCGTGTGTGGAAAAGATAATGCATTTCCTGGAAGCAAATATAATAGTGTATTGTATAGTATTCTACTGGAGTAGAACACATGTGGAAGATGGGAATATGATATACTAGCGAAAGAAAATTAGAGAAGAGAAAAGAGACATTTTTTTCTGCACAACTAGCAAGACTAGTCTGTGATGTGTCTGAACAAATCATTGATAGTGGACCAACACTTCAATCCCACATGTCAATTAGCACTTAATTACATCAATAGTAATGCCAGAATGAAATATACTTAAAGTGCAATTATGAAGCCCGGCAGGTAGCTGTAAGAAACGAAATTGAAGTTGCGAGTCAGTGTAATTACAGTTGAAACACATCTCAGCAAATCCACAGTGATGTTACAGGCAGCTACATTTATAATTACATTTTAGGGCAGTAGATTTACACCAGCATTGCTGGACAGGAGGTCAGTGTTGAGGTTATAGAATTACAGCCAAGTAATACAATACAATTGTCAAGGTATGCAAACTTAAGGTCATTATCATAACCCTGATTCCCTGAAATAGAAATGTAACCATTACCTAATGAGATATATCTCTTATAGCCTGAATTACCTGAGCACTTATATCAAAGCTACTCCTTTAAGAGCCCTGTATGTGTCAGACATCGTCTCTGCCCCCAGGAGATCAATACGAGTGACACAGAAGGGTGGAGTACGCACGGAGTGAACGCAGCGACCTTGAAGGGTAATGGTTACATTTTTATTTCAGGGAACCAGGGTTATCATAATAACCTAACGTTCCTTTTCAAGTATGAAATGTAACCATTACCTAATGGGATACAATACCCAAGCCGTCGCAAGTGAAGGACATGCAGCAACGGCAGATGTGCTAAAAAGGGGCAGTCCCCGGACATGCCCAGGATGATTCAGGAAAAGCTGCGGGCACCCTATCAACTATAGCGTTTAGGCTCATCTTCCGCGGCCCAAGGCACCTGCAGGGCATGGCAGCACATCTGATAAGGGAGGTGAGCTCCTCCGATAGGGAGGGGTTACTGTGGGAACCAAGATATCTGATTCCGCATCCTCTGATGGGAAGATTAATTCTTGGGTGTCCATGTCCTCAGATGCAGTGAGGGACAAAGCATCCTCCTGTGCTGGTTGTGCAATGGTGCCTGAACCCTGGGGACTGAACCAATGGGGGGGAGGGGGGCAGCCTGCTTTCCAGTGTCCTCTTAGCAAAATGAGCAAAAGATATGCAAGAGTTGCGGTCTTTAACTGCTCCCTCTGCATGCTCCCTCCCCAGGCAGTGGATGCACCTGTCATGCTTATCCTCTGCTGGAATGTTTCTCTTGCAACCAGCACAAAGGTGAAACCCAGACATGGTGCAAGGTTGAAAAAAACAGTTCAGCCGTGCAATGTATGCGCACAAGAACAGACAGTAAGCTGACTGGTGCTGAAAACTACAAAGTACACAAAAATGGAGCACTGGTAACAGTCTTGGTGTCAAAACGGACCGAACAGGGTCACTGGTACCGATTCTGGTATGAAGCAGATAACTGGGAACAACCAATGGTACCAATAAAGGTGACTGGTACCTACTTTGGTACTGAGCAGGTTACTGGTACAGACTCTAGTACCGACTAGTACCAGGGGCGCCGACTCTAATACCGACCAGGTGACTGGCACAGGCTCTGATACCGACTGATACCAGCTCTAGTACCAACCAGGCCACTGGTATAGGCTCTGGTACCGACCAGGTGACTGGTACAGGCTCTAGCCCATAGAAATTAAAAGGTTCTTAGGCCTGGGAAGCCAGTTATTTTACATTTTGGTTTGATTGTTTACATATTATTCTGATACAACATGTACATTTGATGCCTTTCTGGAGCGCCGGTGTTGGAGAAACATGCACTTTAAGAAATTATAGTATAAAAAATACTGTTTAGTTTTAGATTGTTAGTATTTGGGTTTCATTTAGTTAGTTAGTTAAAAGACCATTTATATTAATTGTTTAATATTAATTACTGGAGCAGAAAGACAGATCGAAAGGAGAAAGCTTTAAAGTGCACCAAATGGCAATTTAAAAGGGGACCCTGAGCTTTGTCAGAGATAACACTTTGGAGGTTAAAACCGTCGAAAGCTTAAACAATCTCCTTCCTTCCTTATCTTTATAACATCAGGGCTTTGATGTTACAATCACTTAAGGTAGTAAAACGAAAGTGGACCCACGAGGTCAATGATATTCTGATAGGTTAACCCTTTGCGGTCCATTGTCGGACTGGGTCCGACATTGCAATTATTCCTCACAGGTCCTTTGTCGGACTGGGTCCGACATCATTATAGCAACGCAATAAACGGGTGTCTAGTCGTTTTTTCTCCGGAAAAAGCCGAGAAAACCATTCAATTGCTGAGTGGTAGCGACAGGAGCCGAGACAAGTCGAAAAAAAAAAAAAAAAAAAGGCATATCTCATGAATAGTCATACATGGTATCAGGTATGAGATAACGGGGGCGGTCGTAAGTAAACAAGTTGGCTGACTGAATCAGCGCACAGAAAACACAGACATTTGCAGAGCTTTTTTGAGATGTTATAGTAATAAAATAATGACTTGGATCGCATTATTGAGTTTGGTGATAAAACGAGTGATCCGGAGATGATCGATCGGTATGTACGACTATTATTATTATTATTATTATTTATTTCTTACATAGGTGAACGCTATAGCAAACGAAAGGGTGGGGCGGGGCTGGAGATGCCTAGTGAGTGCTTTGTTGATATGCAGGGCCATTTAAACCCGTTTGACTGTGGAAAAAAATACTTTTAAACAGCGCGTCTAAAATTAACTGCGCGTGTGAAAATTAATTAGACCTGACGTGCCTGACGCGCGATTAATAAATGGACCGCAAAGGGTTAAAGGAATAAGGGGTGATGTCTAAGAGAAGCTATATTAAATCCCAACATTGTATTGTCTTGTTGATTCTGTTATGACCTGTGCTTAGGGACAATGGAATACCCATCTGTTCGACTATATCTAATAAAATATCTTTGTTGAAATCTACAACGGAGTTCGGAATCACAATAATTATTTATACTGACGGATGCATGAATGAAAAAAAGAACACTAATTTCTAACTAACCTTTTATTTTAAATTCAACAGCCGGGCAGTTGGGAATCTTGTTTCCATGTTTTTCCAGAAAACGTTGCATTTCATTTCACTGACAATTTTGTAGTAAGCACGGTATTCACGCTGTACACAGTTGTCTTGAAACAATGGCCTCAAACACTTTTTTCTCAGCTATGCTGAGCTACTTCACTTTATTTGGGTCAAAGACCTGACAGGCATTGCAAAATGCAGCTGGAGTTTGACATAAATCGGCCAGTAGAGTTGTACTGCATGTGTGTTTCAATTTGTTCAGCACTGTCAATTCATTTATAGTGTGAACGGCTACGTTGCAATGTAAGGCAATCAAGCTATTTCAACATCGTTAGCTAAACCGTGAAAAAAGTTTATTTTGGTTAGGGGAATTTCAAGTTGTGTTGGCAAAGTTCAATGTTCTCTACTAAAATTACCGAATCTGTGACCACCGTGAGTTTATCCCAGCCTTACTGACAAGAAACCAACTAAACATGCAATTGATAATGATAGCAAGGCAACATTTGCGCAGCAGTTTCTGAAGGACCCCTAAACTGGTTACTAAGCAACCCGGATCATAGCAGTATATCAGTTAAAATGCCACAATAGTACTCAAAGAAATGAAAGAAGTTATTTACAATCCGCTAACCAAGATCATGCAACAGTCTCTTGACACAGGGGTTGTACTGACAGACTGGAAAATTGCAAACGTAATACCAATCCACAAAAAGGGAGGCAAAACCAAACCAGGTAACTACAGACCAATAAGCCTGACTTCTATTATATGTAAACTTATGGAAACTATAATAAGATCCAAAATGGAAAATTACCTATATGGTAACAATATCCTGGGAGACAGTCAGCATGGTTTTAGGAAAGGGAGATCGTGTCTAACTAACCTACTTGATTTTTTGAGGATGCAACATCGACAATGGATAATTGCAAAGCATACAACATGGTTTATTTAGATTTCCAGAAAGCTTTTGACAAAGTCCTGCATAAAAGATTGATTCTCAAACTGAACGCAGTAGGGATTCAAGGCAATGCATGCACATGGATTAGGGAGTGGTTAACATGTAGAAAGCAGAAAGTACTGATTAGAGGAGAAACCTCAAAATGGAGCGAGGTAACCAGTGGTGTACCACAGGGATCAGTATTAGGTCCTCTGCTATTCCTAATCTACATTAATGATTTAGATTCTGATATAGTAAGCAAACTTGTTAAATTTGCAGATGACACAAAAATAGGAGGAGTGGCAAAAACTGCTGCAGCAGCAAAGGTCATTCAAAATGATCTAGAGAGCATTCAGAACTGGGCAGACACATGGCAAATGACATTTAATAGAGAAAAGTGTAAGGTACTGCATGCAGGCAATAAAAATGTGCATTATAAACACCATATGGGAGATACTAAAATTGAAGAAGGAATCTATGAAAAAGACCTAGGAGTTTATGTTGACTCAGAAATGTCTTCATCTAGACAATGTGGGGAAGCTATAAAAAAAGGCCAACAAGATGCTCGGATATATTGTGAGAGTGTTGAATTTAAATCAAGGGAAGTAATGTTAAAACACAGACGTAACAAAACAGACAAACAAAGCTCCTGCCGTTGGTTACGTTTTCAGTGCAAGGGGCTATACTCACACAGCTGCGTCCCCTTTGTACTACCCAACTCCTCCCTGCAATCAGCTCGGAGCCCCAGTGTAACGAATCGCAGCCTGGCCCGCAGCTGATCACATGGGAATTGTTTTGAGTACGCGCAGCTACGTGCTTTCTCCAGCTAGGGAAGTGGTCTACCAACCTTACACGGCACCTTTCTGATTGAGAGGGAGATTTACAGCATCAATTCTTTCTCTCTTTATCACAAGGTGATACCCAGTATGTCCCTACAGGAACTATGAAACCATCAGGCCAACAATATTGTCATTTCGAGAGTGTTGTTTTACAAATCATGACCCAGAGACCCAAATCCTCTCGTTCGAAGACAGTCCAACGGTACGATGCAACTAACACAGTGGAACTGGCTGGTTATAAAAGATGGAGTTTTATTTCAGAAATCCTGTAGTCCAGAGGGGAAGCAGGTGTTGAGGATAGTCCAACCAGAGAGCATGAGGGATGAAGTAATCAGGGAGCTTCAGAATGAGATGGGGCACCCCGGAGTCGAGAGGACAACAGACCTGGTTCAAGCACGAGGATACTGGCCCCAAATATACGCCGCCATCAAGCAGTGGTGCAAGGGCTGTGAACGTTGCTGCTTGCTGACCTCCATTCACACCAGCAGGTCACTGGAGGTGTGAGCAATCCCAAGGAGGATATGAGCATATCCTGGTAGTGAGTGACCATTTCACCAGGTACGCTCAAGACCAGAGAGCCTCCACAGTTACCCAAGTCTTGTGGAAGACCTATATCTGCCACTAAGGGATCTCACAGAGGATACACGCAGACCAGGGCAGAGACTTTGAGAGCAATCTCATCCGGCAGCTATGTAAAATCATGGGGATAGTGCGTAGCAGAACCACGCCTTACCACCCCCAAAGAAACTGGACCACCGAAGCGTTCAAAGCACCCTCCTGAACATTAAAACCGGAGCAGAAGGTAGACTGGAAGAACCATGTTGAGGCATTGACTCATGCCTATAATTGCACTAGGCATGAGTCCACTCAGTACACTTCATTCCTGCTCATGTTCGGGAGGCACCCCAGATTGCCTATTGACCTTATGCTCAATACCATGTCATCCGAGGAAGAACTGGGTTATGAAGACTATGTTGTGCAGTTCCAGAACATACTAAAAGAAGCATACCACCTGGCATCTCTTCACTCCCGCAAAGCTAAAGCTGATCAGAAGAGAAAATACAATGAGAAGGCAATGGGGATAGAGGTAACAATGGGGATCCAGGTAGCTAATAAGGGCTCGCAGGGTAAGCAGAAGCTTGGGGGCAAGTGGGATAGTGAGGAAGCAGGGAGACCTACCAGTGTATATACGGAGGCCAGAGGATGGTAAGGCAAAGGCGACACACTACACCAGAACCTCCTGAAACCCTGCACATTCGTCCCAGAGTCATCTGAAGGAGCCACTGCCAACAACCAGCCACTCCACCAACATTCACCCAACAGCGATTCAGAGAGTGAGAGATCAGACTGGGATGGGTAGCCAGGTGAGGGCTAGAGACCCATATTGCCAGAGGGATGCTGAAAACTTGCCTCAGGCAGGGCAAGAGTTAGTGAAGGTAGCCCTGTACATAGGGAAAGGTCCAATAGCCTAATCCCTAGTGATCAGTCCCCTGAGAGAGTAGGCCCCTTAGAAAATATATTCAGGGATGATGATAGGGACTAGACTGAGACACATGAACATGACTGGGAGGTTTCAGCAGAGGACAATGAACCAGATAACCACACCAAGCAACCTCCACCCCTCCCAAAACGGACACAGTGGGTGCGTCGGGCACCAAATAGACCTTGGAGAGCCATGTTATATAAACCACTTCCCTGGAGTACCACCGAAAGGTTGCCCGAGAGAGAGATTTGGGAACTGCACAAGGAAAAGAAGGGATTGATTTAGTTTTAAGCTTGAGAAAATGATCTAGGCCACACGATATGTAAAATATAAACTCAATTGTAAACAAAGAAAACATAATGAGCGACATACTTCTCGGGTAAGAGGATATGCAATGATTTATTAGTTACTATTGCTTGAAATTTGTGATAATAGTCGAGCAGAAAGCTTGTATTTTACTTTATGCTTTTGTTTCTGTTCTGCTTGTTCAGGAGTGAAAGTAAAGTGGATGGAAACTGAGCAGCTGCCTTAGGGGATCTCGCGAGAATGTTAATGTAGAAGCTACACGCAGTGTTTTCCTGTACTGTGCTGTTATTGAGAAAAGCCCTGTAAAACGTCCCTCCTTATGTGTTTTATTTGCAGGAGAAAATAAAGTGCCAGTGAATTGAACAGCGAGCCTGAAAGTACAGTACTGAAATGGTCTACATGTTTTTACACAACACAAAGTGATCCAAAGTAGGCGGGGCCAAGGCCACGGACACTGCATGACTGACAGCCCTTATAGCAAGTAGCCTAATCCTGACTGACAGCAGAAAGAGGCAGAGGGGAGTTTAGAGAAAGCTCCATTTTGCTACAACTTGTCTAGCCCATAGGTTACTATATAACTCAGCCAGCTATGTGGTCGACCCCAATTAATGTTGACCCCAATTAATGTTTAATTGGTTAGAGGGCTTATAAGTAGGGGTTACACTAGCAAGAATTTATATTGACTCATGAAGAGCCAAGCAGCAACGGAGAGAGCGTGAAACTTAACCGCAACAAGGGACTGAATCCTGGGGAAAGGGCGGTGGAAGGGACTTAATCAGAACCTAAGACTAAGAAGAATTATACACTAAAAATAATTATTTCAAAATATGAAATGAGAGAGAAAAAGTTTTTATATCAACTTATCTCCGTAGTTATGACTAAAAAGTCAGGACTCACTCCTTCCTCAGGCAAGGCTGAAAGGAAAATGACTCTGAGCCTTATGCATCACTCGCATTTATCTCCTGGGGTCGGAGACAATGTCTTTGATGCACACAGGGCTCTTAACCCTTTGCGGTCCATTTATTAATCGCGCGTCAGGCACGCCAGGAATAATTAATTTTCACACGCGCAGTTAATTTTATACGCGCTGTTTAAAAGTATTTTTTTTCACAGTCAAACGGGTTTAAATGGCCCTGCATATCAACAAAGCACACACTAGGCATCTCCAGCCCCTCCCCAGCCTTTTGTTTGCTATAGCGTTCAGCTGTGTAAGAAATAAATAATAATAATAATAATAGTCGTACATACCGATCGATCATCTCCAGATCACTCGTTTTATCACCAAACTCCTCAATAATGCGATCAAAGTCATTATTTTATTACTATAACATCTGAAAAAAGCTCTGCAAATGTCCATGATAGTCTCAGTGCGCTGACGCACTTAGCCAGCTTGTTTATTATGGACGCCCATTATCTGATACCTGATACCATGTATGACTATTCATGAAATACGCCTTTTTTTTTTTTTTTTTTTTTTTTTCCGACTTGTCTCGGCTCCTGTCGCTACCACTCGGCAATTGAATGGTTTTCTCGGCTTTTTCCGGAGAAAAAACGACTAAACACCCGTTTATTGCGTTGCTATAATGATGTCGGACCCAGTCCGACAAAGGACCTGTGAGGAATAATTGCAATGTCGGACCCAGTCCGACAATGGACCGCAAAGGGTTAAAGGAGGAACTTTGTGCTCAGGTAATTCAGGCTATAAGAGATATATCCCATTAGGTAATGGTTACATTTTGTACTTGAAAGGGAACTACATTTAACACTAGAAGTACCAGGTGGTCAATTTGACCATTTGCAGTTTTTAAATGTAATTTACTCCGCCTGTCTGGCAGATACGGGGTTGTGCGTTTATGACTTTTCCTAAATATGTCTTAATTACCCCGACAAAGTGTGAGACACAAGGTTGCAAAAATAATTGACTGCTGTATTTTGCTTATACAGTACCGTATTCTGTTTTATTATTTGTATTTATCTGCCAGGACTTGTCTTATCTAATCACATTTCAAAAGATTGCTGGCAGATCTGCTGGGATGGCATCTGTAATCTGAGATGTCTATTGTAATTCAATCAGACTTGAGTCGCACCAAATCGAAGTTAGCACTTAGCGAACAAGGACGCGAAAGCATTCGCAGTAATAAAACACAAGAGAAATTCCAAGCGAAATTTCATGGAACCAAAACAAGCCCTTTTTCGCCCTTCAAAAAGCAGCTATAGCTTGTTGACTACAAGTGGGTTGAGAAGGGGGAGTGGTTTGCTATCGCTAGACCAAATCTACTCAATTCCAGCTATAAATCACATCGCAAGACTTTTGCAGGACAGGATTTTATAGTCAACTTCGAACTTGTCGAAAGCTATCGCGTATTAAGCAAGTAGTAAAAAAAATAACACTAAACATCCTGATATTTGCAAAAAAACAGCACATGCCTCAAGACGCTCCACTGCCCTCATATATCGAACATTTGCACACAACACTGAATAATTTAAAATTAGTAATTTACAGTATCAAATATGGAGTCCCCCAAGGGTCTGTCTTGGGTCCTCTCCTGTTCTCTCTCTACACCCGCTCCCTGGGCCCCCTCATCGCATCCTATGGTTTCTCATTCCATTTCTATGCTGATGATGCTCAGATTTTCCTCTCCTTCCCCACCTCTGACTCCACCATCTCCTCCCGTATCTCTACCTGTCTGTCTGCTATTTCCTCCTGGATGCACTCGCATCACCTCAAACTCAACCTCTCTAAATCTGACCTCCTTTTCTTTCCCTCCTCCTCCCCCTCCTCTGATCTCTCTATCTCTGTTCCTCTGGAATCTACCACACTCTCTCCCTCTTCCTCCGCTAAAAACCTCGGAGTCACCCTGGACCCCTGCCTCTCTTATTCCCAGCACATCTCCACTCTGGCACGCACATGCCGATTCTTCCTGAGCAACATCCGAAGAATCCAACCCTTCCTCACCAACTACGCTACCCAGCTCCTGGTCCAGGCCCTGGTACTCTCCCGCCTAGACTACTGCAACTCCCTCCTGGCTGGCCTCCCTGCGTCCGCCACCTGTCCGCTCCAGCTCATCCAGAACTCTGCTGCCTGCCTGGTGTTCTCTCTGCCTCGCTTCGCCCACGCTACTCCACTACTCCGCTCACTCCACTGGCTCCCGATCACCGCTCGCATCCAGTTCAAGACTCTTGTACTAGCCTACAGATGCCTTGACCAGACTGCACCCAGCTACCTCCAGACCCTCATCTCTCCCTACACCCCCACTCGACCTCTCCGCTCCGCCTGCACTAGAACTCCTCTGTTTGTATCCTGGGACACTATCACCCTTCATTTAAATGTGCTTTATTTTGCTCTTATCTGCCCCCTATTTTACTGCATTTAATCCTGTACTTCAGAATACTGTAATCTGCCAAGTGTTTAACCTGTAGTATTTTGTATTTAATCATATCCTGATGTAACTATCACTATTTAATCATATCCTGATGTAACTATCACTATTATCTGCTGTATTATTGAATTGTGTTTTGTCACACTTGTACTTTGCTTGAACAAAACTTATTGTACTACTTGTATTGTAACACTTGAAATGTATTTGCTTACGATTGTAAGTCGCCCTGGATAAGGGCGTCTGCTAAGAAATAAATAATAATAATAATATTATATATTATTCCTATTATTATCATAATATATATTGTGTTTGTTGCACCCTTAACCCTTTGCGGTCCTATGTCGGACCTGGTCAAAAAAACAGGTTTCTAGTCGTTTTTTCTCCGGAAAAAGCCAAGGAAACCATTCAATGGCCGAGTTGAAGCGACAGGAGCCGAGACAAGCCAATAAAAAAAAAAAAGGCGTATCTCATGATTAGTCTTACTTGCCCCTGGCATCCCATATGGGCAGTCATAAGGAAACAAGCTGGCTGTTACTGTATCAGCGCACAGAGACTATCACGGACATTTGCAGAGCTTTTTTGAGATGTTATAGTAATAAAATAATGACTTGGATTGCATTATTGAGGAGTTTGGTGATAAAACGAGTGATCAGGAGATGATTGATCGGTATGTACGACTATTATTATTATTATTTATTTATTAGCATATGTGAAAGTGATAGCGAACAACAAGGGTGGGGCGGGGCTGGAGATGCCTAGTGAGTGCTTTGTTGATATGCAGGGCCTTTTAAACCCGTTTGACTGTGGAAAAAAAATACTTTTAAACAGTGCGTCTAAAATTAACTGCGCGTGTGAAAATAAATTGGACCTGACATGCCTGACGCACACTTAATAAATGGACTGCAAAGGGTTAAACGAAACACGCCAAGACCATTTTCTTCTTTAGCCTACTTTTTTTTTTTGCCACAGTTCGAGTTAAATGTTTAAGCAATACGTATTATTTCTTTAATACGTACAAAGAATAAACTATTTTCTACTCACAGAGAGGTCTCTTTCAGTGATGGTAAAGCTTTTTAGATATATTTTCTTTTACTTCTTATCTTTGTAGTAAGATACAACTACAGTGCATGGACATATTCACACGTCATCTGTGACGTCACCTACCTCTGGTCAAATTAGGCACAGTACTCCATTTCATTGAACTGCGATCAAACTCAAGGCTAACAAATGTAAACAAACTAGAATACTAATAAAGAACGTATGAATGTTTCAACCACTTTAAAAGTTATTAACTTTTAGTTTTAAACATTTGGTTACTCGTAAAATACTTCAACATGTTGGCCTACACAGAAACAAGCCCAAATTCTTGGCATGTAAGAACAAGTCCAACGTTCCAGTACAAGGCAGCACATTTCCCCCCGAAACATATAAATCTGTGAAGATAACAAAATTACGTAATACCTATAAAGGTCATCTCAGAAGCATCAAGATGAAGTTTTTAAATTTGCTTTGGGTTTTCGACAGAAGAAATAATAATAATAATAATAATAATAATAATAATAATAATAATAATAATAATAATAATACAACAACTAACTGACTGCACATTTAAAAAAAAAAAAAAATTGCAATAAACTTTTATTTAGTTTTTTCACGGCACTGGATAGCATTTCATTCGACTTATTATTGTATTATTATTATTATTTATTTATTTCTTAGCAGACGCCCTTATCCTATATGTTTATAATATGTACCAGTACTGATCCTGGCAACAGCGTTACGTTGGTTTTTGGATGTTTTAATTTTATAACACTCGCACAGAATTTCTTTGTTAACCTTTTTTTTTTTCTTCATTTTTGTGCAGTTACTACGCAGCCTTGTGCACAACAGGGCTCTGGGCAGCACCGTGCCAGTCGGGTATGGATGCTGGCATTGCATGGTGCTGACACAAGCCTGGGCACAATGCAGCACGATGCTACAGATGTCGTGGAAACAAGGTAATTGCCAACTGTGTGTGCGTGTGCGTTTTCTTTCAAACTCGCGTCCATATTTTTCAATATTTTACACAAAAAAATAAAAGCAGATAACAGTTATTATTGTTGTTGTTGTTATTATTATCATTAATAAACATTATTATTATTATTACTACTAGTAGTAGTTGTATGTAATAGCATTCATTCACTGATATTCAAAACGAAACAGTAGTACAACACAGACTTTTATTTTTATTTTTTTCTGCCCTGGCTGTCTTCACCTGCCTTTTCATTTTACTGCCTTGTTTCCGCCCCTTCAAAATGTCACAAATACCGGATGGGGATTGGTCAACAGCTGTTTTCATGTTGCTTTTGGCGGTCCCTACTACTCCTGCGAAACTTCTCTCCACCCATTTCACGGATTGGATTTGAGTTTTGGTTTCATGATATAGAAAATGCAATATGGAAACTAGCGATATTATTCTGGCGTCCCAGCATCACTCCCCTCCATCCCCCACTCAACTCAGCCCAGCTTACTTACCCGTGCATCAGCGTTTCTTTCTTTCTATTGTGCTTGAGATCCCCAACCAGAATCTTTCCGTCTCAACCACAGCCAGTTGCTGCTCCTCTCTGCTGCTTCAGATAAGTTCTTCACTGTGCGACGCAACTCTTGGCCACTGAATCCGACTTCTCTGAGAAACCGGGTTGTAGAGTGTGCCACAAATCCTCGACAACCCACCTGCACTGGGTAAACCTGGACTCTCCATCCTCGCTGTTCCACTTCAGCGGCTAGTTGTGCATACCGCAGTTTCTTTCTCTCATACACCTCATCTACAGCATCCTTCCATGGCACTGTTATCTCTACCAGGTGAACAAGGCGTGCTGATCCAGACCAAAAGACAATATCTGGTCGAAGGTTAGTGGTGGTAATCTCCGGTGGAAAAATAAGCCGTTGACCAACATCTGCCAGCATTTTCCAGTCTCTAGCAGCATCCAGTTGTCCTGGGTGAGGCTTGGTTTTAACATCTTTTCTCGGTGGTTGCTTTCCTGGGCAGAGGAATGTTGTCTTTTGTGTGTAACGTTTTCATGGAACTGGTGGCAACTTATTGGTCATGTTACGCTTGTCTTCCAGTGTTAAGGCCAAACATCGCAGCACCCGGTCATGGCGCCAAGTAAACCGTCCTTGGCTAAGAGCCACCTTACATCCTGTCAAAATGTGCCTTACTGTTGGTGATGAACACAAAAGACATGAGGGATCCTCTCCTACCCAGAGGTTTAGGTTCTGTGGTGATGGGAGAACATCATCTGTTGACCTGATGAGGAAACTGATCCTGCTCTGTTCCATTGACCATAGGTCTTGCCAGCCAATCTTGCGTTGTTCCACACTCTTCCATCTCATTCATTCTCCCTGCTTGGCCTGGGAAACGGCCTTTACGCACCTCATCCTCTCCTCCTGATTTTGCACGTCATTGACTACCAGCTTCCTCCGTTGAGACTGGTAGCTGCAGTATTCCTTTACCATAAAGTCCCACTCTGATGAGGCAGCATGGAACTCACAACCATTTCCTGATGTATGAACTGATTAAGATTCCAGCTTTTCTACTGTTGTCAAAGAAACCTCATACACAGTCAGTAGCCACAGCAGCCTCGGCAGTAGACCAAACTGAAAGCACCAGAGTTTTAGTTTGCCTGGTAAAGCGCTGCTGTCTATGCTCTTCAACCCTTCCATCGCTTATTGTCTAACTTCTCCCACACAAACTGTGTCCTTTAGATCCCCGTTGTACCATCTCCCACTGGCTTCTCAGACACTGTTGGTATTGCCTCACCATTAATGAAGAATGTTTTATCTACTACTTTGCCTTTAATTATAGAGATGCTCCTTGATTTAGTGGGCTTGAATTGCATTAGTGCATAAGTGCCCATTCAATGTTATTGGTTAATTTGCCCAATAACCGATTAGTGCAGGCTACTGTTGTAGTCATGGTTGTCATGTCATCCATGTATGCTCGAATTGGTGGTAGTCGCACTCCAGAAGCCAAGCGCTCTCCTCCCACAACCCATTTTGATGCCCTAATGATTACTTCCATTGCCGTGGTAAAAGGCAGTGGAGAAATGGTGCATCCTGCCATTATTCCAGCTTCTAGGCATTGCCATGTAGTGCTGAATTCTGAAGTTGAAAAACTAAATTGCAAATCTCCAAAGTAGGCTTTCACTAAATTTGTTACTGTCATCGGTACACTAAAAAAATCAAATGCTGTCCAAAGAAGTTCATGTGGCACTGAACTATATGCATTAGCCAAATCCAGGAATGTCATATGAAGCTCTTTCCTCTCCTTTTTAGCTGATTGAATTTGTTGCCAGATCACACTGATGTGTTCTAAGCATCCTGGGAAACCTGGAATGCCCGCTTTTTGTACTGAAGTGTCAATGAAGCAGTTCTTTAATAGGTAAGTTGACAATCTCTGAGCAATAATGCTGAAGAAAATCTTACCTTCTACGTTTAATAGGGAAATAGGGCGAAACTGACTGATACTTGTAGAATCTTTTTCTTTAGGTATAAAGACTACACCTGCTCGGCGCCATGCTTTTGGTACAACCTGTTTTTCCCATGCCACTTTCATCAATTTCCATAGGATTCGTAGAACTCCTGAAGCACTCTTGTACACTCTGTACGGAACTCCATTAGGCCCTGGAGATGATGAAGCCCTTGCTTTTTTCACAGCTTGCTCTACTTCTTTCCACTTAGGTGCACAGTCCTCCATTTGGTATTCTGGTGGATTGATAGGTGGAATGTCTGAAGGAAATGACATAGGCGCCTGCCTTTTTGAATCTGTGTGTGTTTCCTCCAAATATCTCTCCAGCTCAAAGATGCTTTTAGTGTGCCATTCTTCTCACTGGTGAATAACTTCTTTACAAATTTGAATGGGTCTTTATAAAAGTTAGTTCTCGCACGCTCCTTCTTTTTGTAGCGTTTCCGTAGGCGCTCAGCTTAAGCTTATCTTTTATGACCCTTTGTAGGAGATTGAGTCCCTCCTTCTGACTTCTGCTCTTCTCCATTGCTTCCTTAGCTGTCTCCTTTCTCTAACTAAGTGTTCAATATCCTGCTGCCATCTAGACTTTCCAGGAATAGTTTGTACTTTTTCCTTCCTTTTTTCAACTCCAAACCTCTCGCTTCCATATGCGTAGATGATGTCCCCAAATTTATCCAGCTTCTTTTCAACTGTTCCACTTAACCTTTCCAACACAAAGCAGAGATCTGTGTTTACTGTGTCCCACACAGTTCTCACAAGCTCTTGGGCATTTAACTCCAGGCTTGTGCTCGTTGAGGTTCTTTTTACTCTTATGCTGACTGGGTTCACAAGGATCATTAGGTTCATCACTAACTGTATCCATGCAAGTCCTCCTCACATCTATGACAGGGGTGCTGATATCCTGCGAACTATGGTTTGCTTCCTGTTGCTGGATTTCATTCGACTGACTTGACTGACTTCGTAAGAAGTACTGATCAATGCGAGGCCCTTGTCCCTTCTCCCTCAAGCATTTCATTCTTCCTTGATGAATCTTCAAACCCCTGACCGTTGTCGCCTTGCTCCAGCCACAGACACAAACCTGGAGTTCCATATCTTCGCTAACTGCAGATCTTGAACTAGTCTTTTGTGAAGTACTCTCCATACTCATATCTGTTTCCGTTCCTAAGTCTTTAACCGTATTGTCCAACGTTGAGTCATCTTCCACCCCCGCTCTCGCAGACTCTAGGGGTATTTTTCTCTTTAATTTCTTAGAAGCCTTGGGCGAGTGTCTCCAGCATCCTGTAAACACAGAGCTGGATACTGCCGACAAGGGTAGCTAACCCTTGCCAGCCCCAATGAGGTCTCTTTCCTCCTGTCAGCTGTCTCTCCAAGCTGTCACAAGGTCTTTCCCTTGTTGCCAGCTGCACTATTCACAGCAGTCACTAGACGTATACAGATCTTCAGTAACTCAGGTTACTAAATATGTCAGAACTAATCACAGTTCAATAAATAGATCGGCACAGCCTGCAGCCTTTAGTTTACATGGCTTCTTGTCTGAGCTGTGAAAATGAGTGAACGAATGACTACTGATCAAGGCTTAGAATTACTACACAATGTATCTCAAAGTAAATGTGGAGAAAACAAAGTTGTTGCCACTGACAGAAAATGTTAGGTAGGGAAATCCTGTGTTTATTTAGATTCTTTCAAGTCGTTCAAAGCATCTATTTTTCGTCGATATTTATGTTTTGTATTTTCACCCATCCCCAATTTGGTTATGCCAATCATAGCATTTTACTGGACTGGAGAATCTCAGGACAGATCATACCAATTTTAATATAATATTATGGTTTATTGTAAAGGTTGATATTGCTTTTAGGCAAATACCTCAGAAATGCGTATATCAGTTCTAACATAATACCGACATGGTCGATTCGCATGGGTCCTGATGTCCTGTAAAACAAATTAGGGGTCCTCTGACAGAATTATCTGGGATAAAAAGAAATGGACACTTCGCACAGGACTAAATTTCACCGATGTTGGTAAAAATTTAGAATCCACCTGTTTTTGTGGTGACTTTTAGACCCATGTGAATCGCTTTTAGTAACCAGTCAAGATACGTGACAAGAATTTAAAATACACACCTTGGCTCTTTAAAGCATATACCAACACTATAATATCAGTAGTACACTTGGAATACCACAAGAAAGAATAATTGATAATAATATTTTAAATAAAGAAATAAATAAAGAAATAAAAAGAAATAATGATAGTAGATGCCAGGTGGCTTAGGGTTTTTGAACAACCCAACGGCTCTATTTCTGGTCTCATGAGTAGAAGGGCAGCAGTGTGGAGTAGTGGTTAGGGTCTCTGGACTCTTGACCGGAGGGTCGTGGCTTCAATCCCAGGTGGGGGACACTACTGCTGTACCCTTGAGCAAGGTACTTTAACTAGATTGCTCCAGTAAAAACCCAACTGTATAAATGGGTAATTGTATGTAAAAATAATGTGTAAAAATAATGTAATTGTATGTAAAAATAATGTGATATCTTGTAAAAATTGTAAGTTGCCCTGGATAAGGGCGTCTGCTAATAAATAAAAATAATAATGATAGCATACATAACTCATCTTTTACTAGATTAATAATTGGACGACAAATTATTTGTTATTACTTATAATACATACTGTAAATACAACAATAACAATAAATTATTTGAAATATGAACAGGAAGTTGTTTTTCTGAGGAAAACTAGTAATCAGGAATAGTAGCATAATGGATTTGGAGGCAAAAGACGACTAACAGTGAAGGTACAAAGCTCTAAAGACAATAAACACTCTCGGCAGTAGCTGTTACTCAAATGGTCTACTCATCTGGATTTGTAGAGAGATTACAGGACAGTACAACTCAGTCACAGAAAAGAACAGTGGTTGGTGCCTTTACAGTGGAGAGTGTTCCTTCTTTAGGTTTTAGCATGTAATGTAACATGAACTATATAGTGTATACAGAATGCAGATCCTGCATTACCTTTAGCAGCCAGGTCCAGCAGCACTGGGTCACTAATAGATCTTCTTAATACCCGTCTACAGGATCTCCTGTGCTCTGTTACAGGAGCTTGACTTGGCTTTGGGTGTGCAGCAAGTGAAGGGGGGTTCTGTGAATCACTATCTTTTGAAAATATAAAAACAGTTATGCTATACCCATCTAATGAACTAAAGGAAACAATAAAACCTTTTTTAAATTCAAAATGATCCATCATAAAAGGCACTTAAACAAAATAATGTATATTCTAAAACAACTTGGTGGACAACACCAACTGTTCTTACGAGAATTCTCTGGCAATGACACAGATAAGTTGAACATTATGAGCCCTATTCTCTGGTAATTAAGAAACTGTTTAACATGCAGGTGCTCAACACCATAGCCATGTGTTTTTTTTTTCTTATTTTGCACAAAGATGAATATACATTTGCACTGGTGCCAGGTTTTATTTCATATTATCTATAATCTCTGTTTTAAAAACATATTACTAAATACTAACAGGCAAAAAAAGTAAATGTATTACATGGGTAGTTTGCCAGCGAAGAAAATCAGATACAAAAATGTAATTTAATTTACCTTCACTACAGTTGCTTGCCTCTATGGATTCACAAGCACCTTCTGTTAGATTTGAAACCTGTAGATCTGAAACCTGAAACCACAGGTCAAGAAAAAACAAACAAACAAAAAAAAAAAAACGAACACACAGGTTAAAATGAATCTATGACACATACACCAGCTACAGACGATTACATTTTAAATGTGGAATATAGGGCTCCACTATACAGTTTCATAAAGCAAGAACCAGAATGGGGAAACAACCCTAACGTTTTCTTAAATTCTGCTTTTCTGGCATTGTGTCAAGTAACATAAGTTGATATATCCGGATCTCAATAAGCCATTCAAACTACGAAACTGGCCATTCCGAACAAAGCTCCTAATTTGCATATACTCACTGGTATTGAACATTTAAATATGTTGCTTAAAACTTTTTTTATTTTTTATTTTTTATTTATTTATTTTTTTAAATGCGATCCTCTTCCTTAAGACCCAACACAATCCAGCAGCACAGAGAGAGGGCAACAGAATTTGCTACTTCATGGTCAAGTGATGCAGTTTAACCAGATTTTTTTTTTTTGTTGTTCATTAAATAGAATGCATAAACAGCTACTGAGATGCAACTACATGGAAAGTACACCATTTTTAAGTACCTGCTCATTGTTACCCGATGGGCTTGCCACAGCTTCATACGGTGGAGGTGGGTCCAAGGGACAAATGACCTCAACTCCTTTAATTCTGGCTCCGTAGATATGAGGTAGCGGGATCACACTGTTACCAAGCATCCTGGGACAAAAAGGATGAAAGATTGTCTTGCATTCAAAACTGACGTACGCTGCAATTTGACCATTTGTAGTATTAAATTACATACGAGCAGATCTCATTCAAACATAGAAGTGATTGACATGACAAACATTCACATTTACCTGCGTGCAACCCGGGGTGTGTAAGAGTAAAAGGTTGAGAAGTACGAGGGTGGTGGAATAGGGGGAACAAACTCGTCAAGGTCTGGAACATGGGCTTGTTCTTCCACCTCTTCTGAAGCAGGATGGGGCTCGTCCTGCTAATGGGAGAAAGAACCCATTTTGACAAATCGTGTGGCTATCATAGGGGACTACCATATTAGTTAAAAAAAATATAAAATTGTGGTCAATCTAATTTTGCCAAACTACGCTAAGGTCTTGTTATTAGTAACTTTTAAGGACTGGTGGTATACGTTTGCATTCAATCTGGAACTCTGAATGTTTTGCATTTTTCCTAATGCAAGGGTGCTAGGGGCGATGAGAATGAATGACAAGAAGCATCTACTGTTTGGTAAAACCTGTTGAAAATACTGATGCTTATTTTAAATCAAACTGCATTTAATACAACAAGTATTAAATACTGAAAAAATACACTAGTGGTACAAGAGCTAGTATTTTAATTCCTGTTCCTTAAATAAAAATAAAATATTTTTTATATCATAGCTTATTGTTGGTGTGGTGTTATAATGTTGTCAAAGTATATATATTTTTCCCATGCTGGAATACTGGGGATACATATCCTGCTAGATTATGTAGAGCAAGTTATGCTATACAACAACTACAACAACTGTAGGAAGAAGGCAATTAATCTGTCTTTGATTAAGATAGACAGTGTCTGCCTCGTGTACTACAGTGATGCTTTGCACTCACTTACTATGCAGGGTCTTCTTGCTGCAAATAGCTGCAGGTATCGTAAGGCTGCAGCCACTAAGCAGACAGCAGTGGTCAGAGCATTCAGAGCACACAAAGCAAATAGGACTTTCTGAAAAAGAAATCAACATAAAAGTGACCAAAGTTTTAAGAAGACAGTTTTCACTATAAAGGAAAACATATTGACTGGTCTTTTTCATAGAACCAGCCAAATAAAAAGAAAAACCTTTCTATCTGAAACTTCTTCTAAATGACTTTGAAGGAACTCAAAATAATATTGTATATGTTAGTGAGGAAGGAAAAACAGTTAAAGTGTTCTATTGCAATTAGCAAATTTTAGTAAGCAATCCTACTGACAAGAAATTTATCAAAATTAATTGCATCTGAATATCCATTACTTTGTGATAACAAAGAGTAAAACAGCAAGCCTAAAGTGTACACAATCCTAAGGTTTCACAAACCATAAATCTTTTCTGCGACCATTAACAACCAATCATACACAGCTTTGCATTGCAAAACCCCAAACTGCAGAAAGCAACTACCTCCATTTGATGCCCATTTAGATCAGTAAGTCTGCAGGGTCCATAGTGTTGTACTTGGTTATCCTTGCTACAAAACACTAACATACAACAAACTACAATGATAAAATAGACTGAACAAAGGGAGTAACAGTAAGTCATGAATTGCATATAAAATGAGCTCCACGGGTATTACTTACAGGTAATACTTTTATAGCTTTCTATCCTTGTATGAGAAATAATAAAGACCCTAGTTAAAATTCAGGACACACTTAGTCACACATACCTTCAATAGGATACGCACAGTACTGCAGGAATGACCGGGGTACAGCTTTAACTGTTTCAAGTCTGAGCACTTGCTACTGTCTTCACAGCACAGGCAAACGTCCTCACTCTTCAAAAATAAAACAGTTCAAATTATGAACAGTTACTGTACTGTATAAAACATTTGAGAATAAGGTACTGCTGTGTATAGATCCTACTCAATCTTGCTGTACTTTTACTTAGCTTTTATTTTCAGCAGGGGTGCAACAATTAATCGATGCATCGATTATTTATTATCTGTTCTTAAATTTCCCAAGTTTTGATTACATATTGGTGAATCAATGCATCAAATTAGACCCAAAACGTTGAGTGTGTGAGCATGCGCTTCTTTTAGTACTAGTATGGTAGATTAGCGTGTTGCTAGGATACACACTTTAGGTTTCCACATTCACGTTGGACAAGCCAAATCAGAAGTAGGCCTATTGTATTCAAATTATCTGGATTTAAAAACTAAGGCAATATGTTTCTTTTTGTTTTGTTTTAAATCTATTAAATCTACCGATTACCTTCTTTTGTTTCACAGCATGTTGTGTTTGGATTATATGGCAATATTATAAAAGAAGCTGAATTTAGTAAAATAGTTAAATTTGTCCAGATTTGCGAGATTGATTCAAATGTTTTGCTTTTAGATATAAAATGTTAACAGTAATGAACAACCATAGTTCAGATAGAAATTACTTCTGTTAAAATATAGTATTTTTTATTGTTATTACAATGTTAAAGGGACATTATTATTATTATTATTATTTATTTCTTAGCAGACGCCCTTATCCAGGGCGACTTACAATTGTTACAAGATATCACATTATACATTATTTCACATTATACAGATATCACATTATTTTTACATACAATTACCCATTTATACAGTTGGGTTTTTACTGGAGCAATCTAGGTAAAGTACCTTGCTCAAGGGTACAACAGCAGTGTCCCCCACTGGGGATTGAACCCACAACCCTCCGGTCAAGAGTCCAGAGCCCTAACCACTACTCCACACTGCTGCCCGATGCAGACGCATGCATATTCTTTTCAGTTGTTAACTCAAGTCCTTTGTATTTCTTTTTTTATAATTGGAAGTGTTCTAACTTCAATATAAGTTGTGACTTTATGTTTAACTATTATGCACAACACTGTTTTTAGTTATTGGATCTTCTGTTAAAAAATAAAATAAAACAAATTTTTGTTCTTTATTTTGAAAAATAAAACGTCAATGCATCGATTATCATTGATAAATGCCTATACGATAATCGAATATGAAATTAGGGTGCCGATTGCACCACTAATTTTCAGCCAGTGATTTTCAGACCAATTTAGATTGTGACAACAATCTGGGAATACAGCCTAAGCTTTCATTGGTAATATGTCCTCTTTAGATACTAGTTTTAAATGACATTACTTTGAAGCACAGAAGTATGTTATGTTAATGTTTATTTTCTATTGAAATGCATCAAGTATTTTGTTTATATTTGTAATATATAAAAATACATTGTTTACCTCCCCATTCTCATGTCATTCTTATAAATCTATAGAGTAATGCATAGCCACACTTCGCAGTATACAAATATTACACATGAACAGAGCAATATAAAACAATGGCTGATCTGTCAAAAATTTCTTTGCTTTTAACTCACCAGAACAAATCTTGAAAAATTACAGTAATAATAATAATTGAAATGCTGTTTTATTGCATATGTGTATTCAAAGCATCCTTTCTATACAGCTAATTTCTCATGAAGCCTCTGAGATAACAAGCCATACTGTATCCCACCAAGTGACATCCAATATCAATTATAAATAAATAGTGGGACAAACTCATGTATTATTAAGGCTAATAGATATACTATTGTAACAACATCTTCCAGATATATTCCCCTATACAGTAAACATTCACTGCATGTTTCTGTCCGTCCTATGGTGTTTTTGATTTGCACGCGTAGCCACCTGGTGATAGAACGCTATAACTGTAGATGGGGCAGGATTTTCAAAAACTCATAAATGATAAATCCAGTGTTAATCAACAAATTGTTCTGTAGCATTGATTTTGGCATTTTTCAAGAGGTCGTTACGCCTATCTCGTTATTAAATAATCATGCTAATGTGACTTCCGAAATTATTTTGATTTACAAAATGATGTTAATATCTTAACGAGCAGTGCTTCTTGCGACTATTTCTTTTGTTTGCGTGGGAATTTAAAAGCAAATCCATGCTGTCGTAATTTATCAGGAGTTAATTTGCACTTGGAAAAGGAGGGTTTTAATTAATGAAAGACTATAACTCACCTTGAAACCGAAATTTAATCAGCATTGTTTATGTGAAGTGTTCTAAATACATGTACAATCTGCATGACAAAATGCACAATTTTAAATGAAGTTTACAAATTACACACAAAACAGAGATTCACATTATTTTTTATTTCATTTCCATTTGGCAGCTGCTCGCAGGTGAGACAGCGGTCTTGCTGTACGCTGGTAGTTTCCATAACAGCGATTTATGCTTCCATTCATTTTTCTTGATCTCATTAACATGCATTTTGATTAACGAGTTTTTCTTATTTAGTCGTTGAGACAGGAAGTGATGTATGTAACCTGCGACAATTACGCTTTTTAATGAGAAATGCATTCATTAACGATCTCATCGACTCAATTTCAAAGCATTAACGGATTGATTTTAATTAACACATTTCATTTGAAAATCACTGGCTACTAAAGCTTTCATTACTATACCACAAGTTCGATACAATAACACTGGTTTTTGAAAATCCTTCCCCTGATGTCTTAAAGGGGAAGTCAAGTCAGAATTTGCAGGTACTTTTATTATGTGAATTGTTTTTTTGAGACATAGTTTGTGTATTTCAAAAGTACAATTTAAAGTCAAATGAGATGACGGGTGAGATTCCAAAATTAAAACTGGAAACTGTTAAATATATAATTACATAGTTCTAAATTAGTAGTAAAAGTACAATTTTATTCTAGGGACAAAAGGAGAGGCAGTCCTTTCCTAGCACACTTTTACTCCAAGGCAGTAGTTGGTTATGAATTATGCTGGTGTGTTTTAGCTGCTACAGCCTCACCCTGTAAACCACTCCACACATTTACCAATGATAATAATAATAAAATAAAAAAAACTTGTTTACAAACAGTGAATAATCCTTAATTCAAGATGTGTTATATGTTTTGCCTTTCTTACCAACTGACAGCTGGACATGCTGGAGACCAGCTGGGCCCCTTGACAGCACAGGACAAATCCAGCCAGGTTGAGCAGCACACAGACCACGGACAACAAGATGAACAGGTTCACCTATGAGAGAAATGGATGAAGAGTTAGCAGCCTCAGGCACTACACAGTGCTTATAATATTGGACATAATTCATGAACGTAACAGGACTAGTTGCACCAAAACAGTAACATTTTCTGTAAAATATACAGGACTTTGGGTGCAATATGATGAATAAGTTGGTGTTGGCCACATTTGCCCCCAAAACAAGTTTGTCTGTTAAGATGATGTTAAGGTATTTCTTGCACACATTTTACCTATTTACGACATTGTTGTATTCAGTGATAATAAAAGTCCATGTGGCTTTGTACAATGCAAATCTTGCAAAATATTACTGAAATATGACAACAAAAAAACAGGAAATTTGTCTCTGCAGCGGCACACTGAAAATGGATGCATTCGTCCTGTAGCTGTTTTAAAAGCCATAGTTGTGGTGTAATATTTGTTGACGTTAATTTTGCGGTTTGATGTTATAGGCTTGTCCAAAATGAGTGTGCGAATTTGCAAGAGCATCTTCTGTGTAGCTATTTATGGTAACAAAGTTTTGAAGAAGCCTGTTGTCTTCTTTTAAATCATGCAGTGTTGGGTTTCTAGGAAAGGAAGTAAATTAGATGATTAATTGCAAGTGATTTTTTCTTTATTTACATTTTAATTGGAAACCGGGAATACTCTACACTGAAGGTACTTAGTTTCAATAGCGTATGTTTGGAATATATTTATGGATATGGTCGGGTCGGGTATGCAAATATTTCACAGGTCTCGGGTCGGGTTCAGATTTCTTTGGTCGGGTTCGGATCAGTTTTAAATTTAGGCCTGAGCAGACCTCTAGTTGGAAAGCCTCCAATTCCACAGACTGGCTGACATGAAATGATGAGATAGTTTTCGAAAAAAAAAAAAACCTGGATTGGTACAAAGCGTAACCCTAGTACTGGCTCCTGCAAAGGTCATTGAAGCTGGAAAGCCACTTTGAGCGATAAAAATTTCAGCTCAGCTGAATGCAAGGGCTCAAATAGAGGCTTCATTGCAAGCACCACGTTATGCCTGCAGTGAGGAACAATATCCTTCATTAGGTGGCCAAAGCCGCAGAGCTCCTTCTAAAAATTGCCCCGCCAGGAAGTGAGCTCCTGGGGAGTCAATCTTGACATGGCAAGCTGAAATAGCTGCTAGATAGACCTTTAATGTAGAGGGGGATTGTGGCAAAGTGGTTTGCAGTGCTCAGGTGTACAGGTGATTCAGGTGCTCCAGACAAAGGACAAACACAAAGTTCACAGTTCAAGTCTTTAATTTCCTTGACCAAAGGTTTTAAATAATAAAGCTGGCTCTACCCAGCAATGGGTATTGCCAGCGCCAAAACAAGGGTCTGCAGTCCCGAAATAATAATGCGAACACAAAACACGTAACACAGATATACATAAACACGTCTCCAGACTGTGTGTGCTCTTGGTGCAGGTGCGGTGCTCTGAGTGGTGGTGGTTTGTGCGTTCAGGTCCGGGCTGGCTTCTCGCTGCAGCTCCCGGCTTCGTACCAGCCGTCTGGCAAAGACAAATACAGGCTTTTTATCAATGTGACAACACTTCATTCACATTTCCCGTCCTTGTTTCCTCCCATTAACCACAACAAAGGAACAGATTACGGCGTCACGTCCCCCTAAAGTACCCTAAGCCCCGCCCCCTCCGATAGCTAGTTCAATCACGTCTCCTCCAATTCATGACTGAAACTTCGCTCACCATACTATGGTGATGAATCCAGATACCGTAACGCAGCCCTCTTCCTGAATGGCTGGCTTCCGACTGCCCCTGGAATGAACTGCCCAACCATTCAGTACAAAGCCTGCAGTTCCTGTTGTACAGTGCCCTCACCGGTCGAGAGGGAGATTGTTGATTCGGATTCATTCACTCTTCGTCACAGGGATTTACCCCCATCGAACAGATCCTGCAAAAATTGCAGTATAACTGCCATGGGACAGGTCGTGGGGTCAAAATCCAGAGGCAGGCACCATGTCTGGAAGAAGACCCACTTTTACCCCTACTGGAAACATGTGGACGCTGCTCTGGCATTCTGCAAGGTGTCAATGACCATATCAGACCCAGACGGCTTAAATGCAGTCGGTCAGGGACCAAACCCAGAGCTGTAGGTTTGATGAGTTGGGATGCCATAAGGTTCCCCGCGCCTGACTGAGCAGGTCGCGGTGCCTGGGCAGTCTCCGCAGCTAGCCGCTCTGGAGATGTATCAGGGCTGAAAACCAGTCTCCTGGGCCAATAAGGGGCTGCTAATAGCACCCTGGCCCGGTCTGGTCAGATTTTCTCCAGACACAGTGGTGGGCATATAACAGTTGCCTCGGCCACTGATGTGCCAAGGCATCTTTCGCCAGCGGGTCCTCTGCTCCTGTTATGGACAACCAAAGGGGACAGTGGGTCGATTCCTGAGAGGCAAAGAGATCTATCTCTGCTCTCCTGAACCTCTCCCAAATGAGGCTCACCCTCGGGATGAAGCCTCCACTCTGAGGCGCTGGGAACTCCCCTTGAGATGAGGTCCGCCACCCAGTTTATCACCCTGGGCAGGTGTACTGCCTGTAGTGAGAGGAGGTTCTCGTGCGATGGAGACTGGGAGACCTGAGGCTGCCCTGGTGGTTTATATAAGCCACCACGGTAGTGTTGTCCAGGTAAACTGCCTGCAGCTCCAAAATATTTATATGGAGACCCTGCCAAGGGGGGTTCCACACCCCCCTTACCCCCCTGCCATTCCACACAGCGCCCCAGCCGAGGCTGGACATGACTGTGGCGATGACCTCCCTTCTGGTGACGCTGCCCAGCGTTACACCTAAACGTAGATGGGCAGGCTGTGTCCACCAAGAAAGCGCCTTCAGACAGTGGCAAGACACTGTCACTAGGCTGCCACGGTTCAACATGGGCTGAAAAATCCTGCTGTTGACCCAGGCATGGCGAGAGTGCATGTGCAGGAAACCCAAAGGAAGGTCCTGGGAAGCAGCTACCTTCAAACCCAGAAGTCTCTGGAATGTCACTACTGTAAGAGCTCTGTTAAGCTGAAAAAGCTTCAGACAGGCAGCTATTTTCCTCACTCTGTCGCCCGACAGCACACTCCCAGATAGGAGGCTGTCTGCAAAGGTGTGAGCTGGCTCTTTGCACGATTCACTGACAGGCCCAACCGATGAAGGTGGCCGGTGACAAGCTCCGTGCGGGCCTCTGCCTACGCTGGAGACTGGGCACAAATGAGCCAGTCGTCCAGGTAATTGAGCACTCTGGTGCCTCTGAATCTCAATGGGGCCAGGATAACTTCCATGCACTTTGAAGACACAGGGAGCTAGAGAGAGGCCAAATGGCAGTACACAGAACTCGTACGCTGTTCCTTGAAAAGCAAACTGCAGGTACCTCCTGTGCCCTGGTCTTATGGGGATGCAGAAATACGTGTGTGACAGAAATACAATGGTTCTTGGTTGTAAATCCCCCTCCCAACTTGTGAGGGCGCTAAGCAGCGAGAACAGAGTTCCTTGGACGGGCTGGTCTGACAGTTCTTAACGCATTGACCAGGAAGGGAAATGACATGGCAGCCGCAGATTGGAGAGGCGGTTGCACTCATTTATCAGGGGGTCATGTGTGACAGCATAAAAGGGGACGGAGAATCTTAATCTGTTCCTTCACTTTGGTTTACATGGAAAGAACAGAGAAGGACTTCAAGAGACCCCGTTACCAGTATTGCGAAACAGTATCGTGAGTGTTTTTTGTTTGTTTGTCTGTGTGTCTGTGTGTGTAATCGTCTTGTTTGTAACGCTACACTAGATGGCCAACACGATTCTGGAGCTGTCACCAAGGGCCAGCACTAAAGCCGGAACAGCACTGCACTACTGTCACAAAAAAAGAAACTGCCACAGGGGCAAGTAGGACTAATCATGAGATACGCCCTTTTGGTTTTTTTTTTGTTTTTCGGCTTGTCTCGGTTCCTGTAGTTCCCACTCGGCCATTGAATGGTTTTCTCGGCTTTTTCCGGAGAGAAACCCGTTTTTTGCATCTTTTTGATGATGTTGGACAGGGTCCGACATTGGACCAGATAGGAATAATTGCAATGTCGGACCAGGTCGACATAGGACCGCAAAGGGTTAAATGTATCAGATAATACAAATTTGCAATAATTCGCGTTATGAACAGACAGGGACATCGGCAGTATCTCAGCATTATATAATTCAGAGAAGAGAGAATTTGTTGCAAAAACAAAGTCAATCCTAGAAAAATATTTATATCTCGATGAAAAAAATGTTTATTCTCTAGCTGATGGGTTAATCACACGCCAGATATCAACAATACCCAAACCCGAGATAAACTCCTGCAGTGTAGATGATGCTAGCCGCTATGAGCTACCTTGCTGTGCAGTCGATCTATCTAAACTGTGGTTCATGACAGCGTTCATATCAGCACCGAGAACCAAAGAAAATTCACATAACTTCAATAAACAAATTGGTCAAAGCAATAAAAAAGCCTGAGTCAAAAATAGTAGGGGCGTATTCTGAAACAAAAGCCAACTTTTTTGCCAAAAAAAAATAGCTTTCAGGTAATATCCTCCCAGTCTCATCACCCCCAGAACCTAGACTCATGATTCGGAGATTACAACGCAAAACTACCAGTGTACTCTTAGTCTTATTATCAACGGAAGAGGAGGCCACTGCATATAAATATTTATTAGCGAATCTGGGGACATCTTGTTGCTTAAGGTGAGACTCCTGTAACATGGTGACATTATTTTCTTTCTACGTAATCTATCAGGCTGAACGCTTGGTAGGGTAATTTAAACCTCGCACATTCCAGGACAGGACAGACATACTAGTCATGGGAATCGAAGACAATCTTGACTATCAGGAAGATATGAACATGATATCGTGCCAATAAAGCAGTTACAGAAAAAGCTTTAAGAACAATACATCGGATGTCTGCCTCATCTGTCTGGATGAGGAAGGGTGGGGCTTCCTGTGTGGTGAGGTCAGGTACCTCCCCCTCAGCCAGAACAATGTGTGGCAGGACAGGGAGGCGCCAGAGTGTACAGCGTCACTAGGAGGGGACTCACTGGCCCCAAGGCGTGCAAATCCACTTTCCTCTGAGGGGATCTGGAACTGACTGGCGGAGCCTGAGAGGGATGTCGAGGAGGCCCTCCCCGCTGTGATCAACCTCCTGTGGGCCCAAGATGGGTTGAGCTGGGAGGCCTGGGAACAGCAACACCACCCAGCGTCCCTCCCAGGAGAAGCGCTGCTGTCTCCACGAGAGAGGGAGAAGCTAAACCTACCCCAGCAACTGAAGGAGAGGTGCATGAGTCCCCTGCCACCCGAAGAAGAGCCGCACCAGTCTCCAGCGACCGAGGGAGAGCCACATCAGTCCCCAGTGATGGAAGGAGACTGCCCGCTGCTCTCATCTCCACTCCCAGGGGGAGACTACCAGCTGCTCCCGCCTTCGCCGCCAGGGGGAGACTACCAGCTGCTCCCGCCTTCGCTGCCAGAAGATTACCCGCTACTCCCGCCTCCACCGCAAGGGGGAAACTACCTGCAGCTCCCACCTCCACCACCATGGGAGGACTACCTACCGCTCCCATCTCCACTGCCGTCACCTTCAGAGGGACCGCTCCTGCCCTGTCCCGCACCACCTCGGCTTGCCTGTCCCACACCGCCCAGGGATGCCAGTTCGCCATCGCCCGGGGAGGCTAGATCGCCATAGCCCAGGGATGCCTTCAAGTCACCGCCCGGGGGATGCATGCCTGTCATCACCCAGTGTGGTGTTAAATCCAGCACCAGCCTTTGCGTTACTGGAAAGTCTGGGGCCGAAGCCCCAGAAAAGGGAGCCGCCAGCTACAGAACACAAGGGAGAAGTGGAGCTCCCGCTGCCGCCTTCTTGGCCAGGGACTCCCCTCCCGAATTCACCTCCTGAGGGTCCGGAGCTGCCGCTGTCTCTCCCTTTTATATTACAGGAGGGCCCGGAGCTTTCTCTGCCTGGGGGTGCGGAACCACCGCTGTCTTGGGGTATGGAACCACTGCTGTTAAGGGGTCTAGAGCTGTCGCCTCCCGAGGGTCCACTGCAGCCGTTGCCTCCCGATGAAATGCTCCTACCCTGTCCTGCACTGTCCAGGACTACTGAGTCTGCTTCACCAGCGGTCGCCAGCTCTGCTCCGCCTGGGGTCTCCAGCTCGTAGGGGGCATGTGTGGCGGAGTGTCCCGCCCCTTTGTATATTTTGTTATGACTTATTAGTATGATTGTGATTTATGTAAATAGAATGGCAAAAAGCCCTTTTATTTAAAGGTATGCGGGCGGACAAAAACCGTCTGCTATTTAATATTGTGTTGATTCAGCAGGGAGAGGGTTAACTTCCTCTCCCTGCCTTCACATGTGGAATGCAGGTAGTCACTCCTCGCTATCCCTCCGCTCCTCTCATACACTCACCCGAATGCAGAGAGCTGCAGGCTTTTATAGCGTGGCCACAATCTGCACAAGTTTATTAAATTATTGTGGATGGGGCTACCCATCCACGCTACTAAACAAAACAAAACAATCGGCTACGCCATCCTAAATACATAAACAAAACAATAACAAAACCAGCGGCGTTTCACCGTCATATTTACAATAACTAAATACAGAAATAATAACAGAACACCTGGCACCTCGCCGTCATAAATATAATAAATCATAATAAACAAACACAAAACAATAATCCGAGGGAAACCCCGTTCTAAAAATAAATACATATTACAGGGCACCTCGCCCTGTTACAATTATATTCAAAGAACAAAACAAAAGCACTAAAAACAAAACAAAGAAAAAATAAATAAACACAGCTTACATGTGTTACACAATCTATCAAATGCCCAGATTCTAATGAAGGGTTATAATATCTACAGTGTGGCACTTCTGTTGACAAAATATATATTTGTGCCCGGTGAGATCCAGATATCAAGAATTGTTTTTTATTTTTTTTGTTTTTATTTTTTTTACACCAAATAATTTGCGTAAAAGTGTACTGATAAATGAACACCAATAAAACACTTATGAGTTCTCTGAAATAACACTGAAAAAAAGCTTCCTTTTAAAATCATGTTATATGTATTCAAAGGGATGGAAGGGTTAAATAAATGTCAGTAGCCATCTACAGCAGTTCTGTTTATTAATCATACGTACTTTGTAGTAATGGGATGAGCAATTCAAATGGTTAAGTAATGTAATGGGATGGTTGTTTAATGATTGTTCATTACATGGCTTACTGTGGAGGTTATATCGACATTGTGTGGCTAGAGTCACAAGTCATGTAAAACGCAAGTCCCTAACTATACCACATTTCCATGAAGCACGTAACCTGGGTACGTGCTCGAGTTGCCTCCCCACACCTCCGTTTCCATGTTTTTAAATTATTCGAGTTGGCTCCCAATTCGGGTAGGAGCCCAAATTATCTGGTCCGATTTCACTCCTCGGGCTGATCTGAATTCTAAAGTCTGAATTCGGGCTGGAAAGAAATTACATCACTAAATGTCAATCAAAAATGTTGTAGGGGGTGAGAACATACGGTATAATGGAACATTTTGGCTGGTATTAAATTCGGCAGATTTGCTACCTTGGGGGATTTTGAATTGGCACTTTTCAAGTGGCATGTTCACAAAGAAAAATGCAACGCAGTTTTGCATTTATACTTTTCATTCCAAAAACATTAAATTAAATGTTTACTTAATGAAATCTGTCTGCTAAAACAGTATCTCATTTATAGTAACTCGTTATAGCATCTACAATGACAATGTCACTGCAGCAACTTGGAGAACAACAAAGAAGGCCTTCTAATCAGTTACAGTATTTATCGTTCTTATATGGCCCTTAATTTGAAGGTAACCAATAAACTTTTACGATAAGCATTTGCTATCTCTCAGTTTTAAAACTTAGCTGCGGTTCACAATCTAACACAGTGGAATGATCAGTATCACGCAGTAATTGTAGGACAGGCTATTTCCACGAGTGAAAACGTTAACAATAAAGTCGAAATGAAAATGCTTTAATTTGCTTCGAAATAATTTCAAACTGGTTAACAGACTAGCAAGCACTGGCAAAATCAGCTTGTTTTATATGGTGCAGAACTCATTTATTTTAACCTCTTGTTTTGTTTATGGACTTTGCGACAGCTGCACGGTGGGTACTGTCTTAAGTAATAGTCGTTTATCTACAACATATCGACAATAACAATCAAACATGTTGATACAGACTTTCTAACATAACTGGCATAGACAGTTTTGGTTGTTACTTAATTAAACCCTTGTAAAAAAAAAAAAAAAAAAGGAACGCAAAAATGCTTAACACAAAAAAGAACAGTCCTGTCAGTAGCAGGCGCAGTTTACATTGCCTCTGGATTTCAATTCCAGATTTTTGTAAATCCTCTGATGGAAATGTCAGGTCTAATTTTAATGTTTTCAAGCAAATTGGCTTCATCACTGACATTCTCATATCCACTTTGACATCTGACACGTTATTTCCCTTGTCCAGCTCTTCTTTCCCTGTTCTGCATACCAGTCTGTTTGAGGTATATGTACTGCGTGAAACAAATGTGAAAGAATATCTAGATGGATTTATATTTTAAATTGTTGACAATTTGACTGTAATACCGTCTGCAGTGAATTCACGTCTTGACCTTTAACTCGCAAGGATTTCTGGGAAAAATCGGTAGTATTTCCTGCCCAACTCACGTGATAACTTGGGGAAAAGCCTGGAAACATCACCTTTTTCAACAACTCGAGTTGTCCATGGAAATGAGGTGACCTACACTGACAGAAAGCTTGGACTGTCTACTTTTAAAATTATTATACAACCATGAATCAAAATCAGCTAGATAGGGAGCAACTAAAAATTCCCATTCCGCGCTGTCATCACTGACATATTTTTTTGAGGCGGTGTTTTGAGATCAATATGGAATACACATGCAAAAAGAAAAACAAATTCCACATTATATGTCTTCAATTGCTATACTATACTTAAATGTATATCTTTTACTCTAAATTAATATTTGTATTACATTTTATCAATTTCAAAATGCTTCCGATGATTTTCTAAAATGGTGATTTTTAAAGGGAAATAAAACAAAAACCGTCAAAGTATGGGTATTGTGATTATTATTTGTGTTTACCAGAGTATTTATAATGCTTAAAAATGCAGAAAGATTGTTTCACTGATTAGTATTCAATTGTATGAGGAGTTCAAAACTGCAAAGTTTATGAGCAGCAAATAGCAGAACTCTCAATTGCCAGACCCCTGGTTTGCCCACCCTAATCAAGCACATAAATGATAACAAAAAATAAATTAATGGCAAAATGCTTTTTTTTCCCCATCAGATGCAAACAATAAGCTCTAATCTTGGTACTACTGAAACAGTGGAAAGTCACTGTAAATTCATTACAATTAAAATCACTTACCAGCAGTAACATGGGTCTCCTCCATGTTGTTAACCCAATGATTCCTGACAGGATCACCTGCAAGCAAAGAAATCAGTATAAACAATAAACAGTGAGTCCTTGTTATTTTGACTTCCACGTGAAAAGATTGTGAAACACTGGAGGAGGGATTATGGAACTGCACTGAGCGCTCTTCTGTTCTACTCAGTGCAGTGACATACAGTACATTGCATATGGCAATAGATAACTACAAAATTCACAGAAACAGAATATTACAAGAAAATGTTCTTTTCTTTGTCCAAAAAACACTTCTGTTGCATTCCTGTTTTCTCTCACAGCAATCAAAACAGATCTGCAGAACCACAAACCTACTGACTGAAATGTACTGTCTTGCTGCATGTAATATGAGTTGTGTAACTTTAACACTGTGATGTTTCCCCACGTGCCATCACCCCAATATAAACAGGTGTCTAGAGTATGACATTACATTACATCAACAAAGGCTGAATAAACGGAATGCCTCCTCTTTGCACTAAATTAAATATATTCCATTAAAACTAGAAATACTTTAAAAAGTGTCAGAAACTGGAATGTATGTCCACAGAAAGCCCAATGGAAGAATGCACACAAAAATTATAGTTTAATAGTTTTCCTAGTGTTACCTTTTTAGAATTTTGCCTAAACCTTTACATATGCATATCAAATATAGATGGTGTACAGTACAGTGTAGAGAACAAATGACCTACGAGTCCCCAAACAACTGTGTAGTTGCAGGATTAACCCTGAGAATGCTGTGTGTATGTTCATGAAATATTCTGTTTATAACAAGAACAATGCATGAAAAAGAAAGCCTACATTAAACAGCTGTATTTTGAGAATGAATTTCCTTAAATGATCTGTAATTGGATATAAATGAATGCATGACAAGGAGATAACATTCTTTCGAGACAAAGCCAATGATGTCATGAAGTTTCATTTTTTATGTACTGCTTCAGCTTTGATTCTGACTTAGATCTGAATCCGTCCTTCAGCTTGGGGACAAGCTGCTGTATACTTAGTGTTCATTTTTTATCTTTAACAAAATTACCAAGGAATTTTTCACAGTTTATTTTACATATATTAAAATAGGGATACAAATCGGCAAAAAATAGTTTTTAATTGAAACATCTGTAAAAATCGGGGCTAAAAATCTCAGTATACACATTTTACATGGGATATGATGCGAAACAGTGCTGGTTGAAGCCACATTTTCCTGTTTTGGCAATCGCTGTGCAGACAGAAATAGTATCTGCAGAAGGTATGAACATGACATCAGCACAAAGCAAGCCAGGTTTAATTCTCCTTGAAATCATTAAAAGAAAAGAGCATTGACAAAAGCCATCGGAAGACCCATCAAAAATCACACTGGACATTTCCATTAATGTGTTCCATAAGTTTACCAACTAAAGCATCATCATTTTCTGCCAAATATTTATGATTAAGATTGTCGGTGTTTGGTGTTTTAGCTGACAGACAGTACTGTCGCACGAAGTCACCAATACATACCTCTCTGCAATAAACAGTGGCTGTCCAGCAAAGCACAGTGCTCTGACAAACTCTTTAACAGTCATTCTGTGCTCTTTTAAAAGCTAGTAGTTACTACACCCAGCAATTGCCACAATAATCAGACTTTGATTGGCCAACATAATCAGGTGATAATGTGTTTGTGACAGAGAACCATGTTAGAATGTTTTATTTGATCCTCTGACGTCAAAACGTACCTGCTGTATCCTAGGATGCAATTATGTAGGGCTGCTTATTACAATGTCGGAGTCAAAATAAAACAGCATTTTAATCAAAATATTATGTATAGAAAATAGAATGAAAACAAAAATTGGGTATAAATCAGTAAAAACCGACGTTCAGTTAAAAAAAAAAATCCTCTAATTTTTCAGTAAAATTCAGAATAAACCGGAATTGCAGAACACTATGGCGGTGTTTACATGCAAGTTTTAATCGCGCTACATTCATGACGTGTCACGCGCAAATGACGCATGATTGTGCTCGTTCCAAAAGTGCACGGCAAAAAAAGTGTGCGACTTAAGTGTCATTACACTTTAGTAAAGCACGGTAAAGTGCACGCTAATTGGCCTAATTAGTCCCATAGCAACAAACTCCACAGTCGTGCAAAATACTTAACAATAGACTTTCATGAAATAACACGATACCTCCTCCACTTCCACTATGTAAAAGAACGCTCTTCTCTGGGAACGGTCTTTCCACCCTGTTGTCCTCCTCTGTAGCGTAAGATTTTCCTTATCCCAGTCTTATTAATACAAATCAGTTAAATATCAATCCATCCATTTTTATCAATCCGCTTCTCCTGGTGAGGGTTGCGGCTAAATTATATATAAATTGTGTCACAAAGACGGCCGGAGTGGGTGGTGTCAGACCAGAAGCAGGAAGTAAATAAACAGAGAGATGTGGTTTGTTTAAGCTGAGCGCGTGATCGCGCTCAGCATTTAATAATTAACAGCACAGAAAATAAAAGGTTGGAACACAACAAAAACACAGGACACGGCACTACACGCCAAAATAAAAAGACAAACAAAACGGACTAGACAGTAAACAGACAGACAGACAAACGAAACACGGTGAGTGAGACAGTTCTTTCCTTATTATTATTATTATTATTATTATTATTATTCTTATTACCTCCTTCTCCACACTCGTTCTCCACTCACCGAACACCTAACCCTTAGTGCAAGAAACGTGCATCTATATATACTGTTGTGCTGGGATTCAATTACTAATTAATTACTCACTTGAATCCCAGCACGTGAATTGATTACGTGAAACCCCGTGTTCACATATTATATTTTAAATGCACGTGCGTGATGTGCAATCCCGTGCCTAAATACAAATATACAATTTAAACACACGTGAAACACAGACCCGTTTATATCCCGTGTACCAATCTATACACCAACATTAACATACGCACGCATACATACACATAGATCACACAAATGCACACAGGGGCGGGGCACTTTGCCACAATTGTATATAGAGATGTTGATTTATACCAATACAATGATGTCAGCAGTTTATAACATTATTTATTCATTTCAGTGTATTATGAACGCATGAGAACTACTAGATCATTATTACCAGCATTATTATCATAATAATAATACTGCGAATAATGTAGCTTTTTTCCCGCAGGATGTTTCAAGCTTCCACCCCTCCTGACAGCACGCAACACCACGACCGCTGGACGGATGAGGAAACTCGTTCCTCCTCCAAATTATTGCGGACCTGGGGGTTATGGATGAACTGGATCGACCTCGCCAAAGAAATGCCACCATTTTCATCAATATTACCGGTGCTCTGGCTGAACTTGGTATAAACAGAACGCTCCTGCAGGTACGAGATAAATTCAAGAAACCGAAATATCTGGACCTGCAGGAGAGAAAACGCCTGCAGTCCTGCGGTCAAAGCTCGAGGTCCCAATTTCGGTTCTGGGAGGAAATGCACCGGTTAATGGGTGACCGGCCAGTGGCAGTGGCATCGGACCATTTGCTGGAATCCTCATCCTCCCAGACGTCCTGTGAAATACCAGCCCCATCAATACAATATGGTAATTGCACCAGCCATCATTTACTTTTCAAAACTAAAATATGCTACCGCGGTAAAGTTAGCATGACGTTTGATATTCGTTTGATATTCGACTCAAGCTAACCCGACATGAATGAAAATGGCTGTATCTCACCAACGACAGAAGCTAGAGTGCTCAAACCAACTTTAATTTAAAGGAGACCAGTTGTGAATTTTTTCACAGTCTCTGTTTTACATGTGAATCCTAAGAATAATTTCTGGAAAATAGTAAAATACCACATATACACACACTTCGCCTCAGCCACGCGTAAAAGGGCTTTATCTCCCCAACCACAGTAGCTAGAGTGTCCAAACCAACTTAAATGTGAAGAAGACCAATTGTGAATTGTTTCATTAGCTCTCCTTTACATGTGAATCAAACAAATAAATTGTGAAAAACAATAACATATACACACACAGCCTACCTGACACTCGTAAAATGGCTTTATCTCCTCAACCACAGCAGCTACAGCGCTCAAACCAACTTTAATTTAAAGGATGCCAAATGTGAATTGTTTCACAGTCTCTGTTTTACCTGTGAAGCCTAAGAATAATTTGTGATAAGATAAGAAAGCAATAGATGCACGATTCCTTTCCTGCAAACCCATTGCATGGGCCTGAAGGAGTTCTTCCAATAACATATCGCATATACACACCACCGTCCCAGCGTCAATTAAAAGTGCTTGATATCCCCAACCACAGCAGCTAGCATTTTCAAACCAACTTTAATTTAAAGAATACCAGTTGTGAATTGTTTCACAGCTTCTGTTTTACATGTGAATCCTAAAAATAATTTGTGAAAAAACAAATGGTTGGGGATATCAAGCCATTTTACGCATGTCAGGCTAAGTGTGTGCGCATATGCGATATGTTTTGTTTTTCACATATTATTCTTAGGATTCACATGTAAAACAAAAGCTGTGAAGCAATTCACAACTGTTCTTCTTTAAATTAAAGTTGGTTTGAATGCTGTAGCTGCTGATCCAGGAGCATCGTCTGATGCGCCTGGAGTACAGAAGGATGTACAGTCTGATTGCACGCACCGCTGCCAGGCAGGATCGGCAATACAGCCACCTCTTGGAAAGGCTGGACCACGCTGATCAACAGCACCAAGAGGTGGTTGCGTTGCACGCTGAATTTCTGCGCACAGTAACAAGAGAACTGCAGGTGCCTACCCCAGCTCCCGCTGAGGTGGGCACTCGTTCTGCTGTGCGCAGTCCTGCCGAATCAGCGGTCCGAGAAGTTTGTACAGAGCAATACCCACTCGCTTCTGCAGCGCACAGGTGTACGGACACGTATTGGTGGTGGCTCCATGTCCACCCATACAAGTTCCACTAGTTGGTCAAACGTAGTTCTGATGACCCGAAATGTTTCAATCCATTGTTTGTCAGAGAAAGACTCGTGAAGCACAACCTCCTCTCACCAAACAGAGGGACGATGATGTGCCCGTATTCGTCTTTCCTGTCGATACACAAATAGAGGTCTGTATATAGGGATGAAGTGGATGAGGGTGTCTGCTGGAAAGAAAGCTCTAGATAAGAAAGCAATAGATGCACGATTCCTTTCCTGCAAACCCATTGCATGGGCCTGAAGGAGTTCTTCCCATACAAGACTTAATCTAGCCAGTGTTTGTCTGCGTCTTCTCCATCCATCAATTTTTTTGTCGCAACTACGTTGCAAGTAGGCCTATGATTTTATATACCCTTATAACTAATTAGCAAATACACCCACATTATGTATTTATTATATTAACAGCGTTTGTGTAAATTTCCACATTTTCTGCATAATTAATTTTAATATTTCAACAAAGTACCTGTGTTTGAAACCAACACATCATGAGTTGTTTTTAATATATTTGTTCCACATTAACACATATTTGTGATTATTGAACGCATAGTACTTTTATTTAGCACATTAACAGTTACGCAGTGGTGGTGCATATACAAACCCGAAGTGGTTTATACCGCATATAAAACGGCTATTTCAAAGTTAATTGTTGTATGGGGGAAGAAAAATAATTAAAACACTTTATAAATTAAAAAAAAAAATACACTTTTTATGTGTATATCCGCAATTATATATAGTCCCAAAGGTTAAACATTTAATTTGTATTCAATAATTAGTTTTAAATTAAGCTGGAGTCGGATTTCGAGGTGAGTTTGAGGATAGAATTGAACTCCACTGTTTTCTGTTTTGCAGTGCTGGAGTCCAGTAGCTTAGCAAACTGCTTTCAGATCAATGTTCTGTTACAGACATTATTTCCCTTGATGCAGCCCGGCTTCTGAAAGTAGGTGCACCACTATACCTCTCAAGAAGTGGTTTGTAGCGTTACGAGATACTGACTTTGTTGCTTAATAGGCACCATTTTGCAGAGGAAATGTATTTCCACTGGTTCACGGGAGTGCCAGTAGGGTCTAGTGTTCAGGATTTGCAGAGGAGCTCTGAGTGGGTGCAGGTAAAAGGCTGTTACATCGGGAGGGCATTTTGATAAATATTTTTTTAAAGCTCTGCACCGGACAACTGGGGTTTCAGTGTTAAAAAACTGGAGACTTGAATACTGGTCACCAGTTGAACTTCTTGCACTGGCATAAAATTTCCTCAGAATGCTGTTAAGGTTTTTTGGACTTATTGCCTAAAATGAATGTCCAAATTTAAGCCAGTCTTTAAATACATTAACAGCCCATGTTGTAGTCTTTTTTGTATTTTTTTCATCCTTGTTTTCTTCTGTTAAATTTAGCTGTGCCTCATTTAATCTTATGTCTCTCGCTGTTGACAATTTCTGTAGCACTTAAAATTTTTTTAGGTGGATCACTGTCTTCACTGGGAAACTTGGTGTTGTACCAGTTCTCTCAAGTTTCATCCCCAAATACATGTTAAAGAAAATGGGTGGAATGTTGGTTTTTGTGGCACTGGTTTTATAACTGGTTTTGAAGGAATTTAGAATGTAGTGCATATTGATTTATACTGTGTGAAGCGGCTCATTAGTATGCAAGCCGTGCGTACGCTATATATATATATATACATATACACACACACAGTCATGTGATGCTGTTTAACCCATCAAAGGTTACGTTTACAATCCGTTTTATAATAGCTTATGGATTTGTTTAATTTAATAAATATGGTACCTATGGGAAACATTTAATTTTCACATAATTCTGAAGGTTAACGAAAACGCCTCAGATGACATGTGGGGTAGTAGTATCTCGTGAGCTCCACTTATCTCTCTACGCTCCTGCAAAAAAATACTGTTCTTGAAAGCTTCCCCTAAGATTGTGGCTGCTGACAGTTTCAGGGTGGATGTTTGCAGCATTTTATAAGTAAAACGAAAGCATGGTTTATTTCAACACAGTCATGCACCACTTACCACATAATTATGACTGGTGTGAATTATACAGATAATATTTTTATATTTTAGCCCGAGATCAAAGTAAAACTAAATCAATTGGTTAGCCATATCTGTGAGCTCTGTTACCACAATCCTATTACAATGATTAAGCACTAAATCGTGCTCACGAGATAATAAATGCTTTTCCGTACGTTTAGTATCCAGTTCTTGTGCACTATAAGTAATACGAAGTTAGGCCTTTGTTAGAAGTTTATCAAAACCTGTTCACGGCTCTTTGTTGACAAGTTCGATCCACAAGGTATTTTGAATCTAAACACCAAATTATCATCTTTTAACTATTAGTCTTTTTTGTTTGCTCGTGTTTCCAAAAATAGACACCAATTGCCAATTATATAATGCCGTTTTTTTTAGATTTCATATTCAGAGAACGGTCTTTCTCGTCACCTACAGCTACTGTTAAACGTTTTCTGTTCGAATCTGTACAATGACATTTAAGAGACTCCGCTATGATAATGTATTACGAAAAACACTATTATATTTACTGTATATGTTGTTGTTTCTGTACTTACCGAGGAGCCAGCCCAGAATGGACAAGAATTCCTAATAGGAGCCGAGCTACTGAGAGAGAGAGCCCCAAAAGACAGCGCGACCATGGAGCAACCAAGCACCAGCTGCAGCAATCCAAGAGATAATAGTGGTCTGCCAGGCAGGATAGCTGGGAATAGCCGGGACTGAGACCCTAGAGCCCGAGTCGCTACACACCGAGAACGAGATCTAAAAGAAGGATCTGCCGACTGAAAAGCCAACGACACCCCTGGCACCGGGCAACAAGATCCCGGGAGAACTACAGGCAAAGACATCGATGAATACTGCAAAAACAAACACACACACACAAAAGGCGTAACTTCTTTCAAAAATACGGTTCAAAGTAAATAATTTGGGGATTGATCTGTTAATTTGATCTGTTTGGTTTTGATTCCAGAAAGTTGCGCTTTGAAACGTGTATTCTCTGCTCCCATGTTGCTTTCAAAGTGGCTGAGGCTAAAGTTTTAAAATAACTGCTCTGTGATCAAGTGTTTGGATTGCATTTCACATTCTTGGCACAGGGACAGACACCGGGTTTTCTCAGGAGATCGGTATGGAACTAGGCCACAGAACACAACGTTACATGTTTTTTCAACATTATTAGTCAAGCCCCTGTAATAAATTAGTCTTGGATACATGGTTTATGCAGTATCATAGCATAGTGGACAGGGAATACTTGCCGCTGTAAACATTAAACTACTTAATATTTTCGATATATGTAAATAAATGGGGGGGGGGGGTAAAAGTGTATTAGACCGTTAAATTGTAATTAAGGGGTGATTTACTGACGTGGTTTCACAGACCCGGATTAGTTTAACTACCTTAAGTTCTATGCTACTTTATGTAAAGTAGTCTAATAATAGTGCTAGCTGGAGTCTGTGAAACTAGGTGTATCAACTTTCCCCACAAGTTTAGTTGTAAGTCCATTCATACTAGTAAACACAAGGACAAATAAAAAATGTAAAGGATGAAGGTATGATACAAGAATAAAAAAAGGATTTCAGGCCTACCTTGTCCTGACCAATTTTGTATGTGATCCATGCACACCCTGCAGCATCCAAGCCCGAGCATGTTTTGTGCAACACATGCAAATAAAAATCCTTCCTTATATATTCATGTATTTTTTTATTTCCATGTCTTGTATGATTCTGCTGAGTGTGTGTCAATCAAAATAAATAAATAAATAAACTGTTAAAAATAATTTGGTTTTAGATAACAGGACTTTTTAAGTAACAAGTAGACAACTTTTCATTTAGTTGATTCAATACTCACTGTTCAAACTAAAAAATAAAATAACTAAATAATAAAATGCATTTAAAGTTCATAACCAGAACAACTGTATTTCTCAATTACAATTGTATTCTATGTATTGTAAACATTTAAAATGGGCTGCAGAATTACAAGAAAAAAATCCCAAAGCTTATGTTCCCAGCCTATTGTGGAGCTGCAACACAATGCATATTTGTAAGTATGGCCCCTTTATACTACAGATATGACCTTCAGTTCTGTACAAAAAAATACTTTTCCTTCTTTAGGAAACACGGTAGACAGGGATCCCAAAAATAACTTGCCTAAATTCAGTCTTTGAGCATATAGAAACAAGTCTCACTTTAGTGTGCTTTCTCAATGTTAAAAACCATTAACTTGGCACAACTAAGTTAGCACTAACACTCAAACATTGTTTCTAAACATGGTCATAAGATTCTGTTGATATATATGTTAATGCTTCATTACAACACATCCTGTAATTATCCAAATTCTATGTACAGTAGCTACTTATGGACTGGATTACAGTAAATCAAATTTATGGTAGTGCTTAACCATTATAAAGTGTACTGTAGTTATGGCAGCCACATACATTTTGATTTAATACAGGCCAGTGTAGCATGTCACAAGGCAGATGCAGCATCCTTTTTTTGCATTCAATTCAGAAAGATAATGAACTTTTGCCACCATTCCCAGTTCCTTAGCCTAAAGTCCTTAAACATTTTATTCTGCGCTACATCAATTAGGATTTTATTTTGTTTCATATTTGATTGACCATCTTTGGTCAACTAAACAGAAACAGAGCGATTTCACATAGGCTTGCCATCAGCTACCAGACTAAAATTACTTTCAATTACAACAAACCTGTAAAAGACTACAAATCACAAAGCCAGGCAACAGAGCTACTCATCCCAATGGGGGGACAACAGTTGTAAAGATGCATTAGGTTATTTGGTGATCAATACTACTATAAGAATATAAATGACCAGTTAACTGATATAGAGGAAGAGTTACCAGGGTCAGTAGATCCAGTTATTTTGCGTGAGGAATGGATACATGCATTGTGTATATAAGCTTATTTATTTAAAATATTTTTCAAGGAAAAAACATTCTCATTCATAGAGATGTCCTAGCGATGGCAGCAGAGTACATGTAATTGGGAAGCAAGGTACTGGATAGCCTTATTCTTATCCAGCCGACTCATTATGATACCAGTATGATAACCACCGTAGTGTTCTCTAGACTGTTACAAGATATAGGGACAAGCCAGAGGCTGATATTTGTTTGTACAAAAAACAACATAAAGGAACTTATAACATGCATTGAGAAATATTTGGACTATAGGCAAAAAGTTTGTCATTGAATTTTATACGTTTATTTTAAAAAAACAACAGAAATACAGCCGTCTTTTTTTTACCCACAAACACATTTAAAAGGGTACATTAACTTATATATAAATGACATGCTTTTCAGTTCTGCTCTGAAAGAATGTTATCTTAATTAGTAGGACGTCCAGACTTACAAGAGGGTTTTCTTGACATTTTTAAACATGATGTGTCGAGAAACCTGACATTATAACAGTAACAAAACATTCCAGTGGCAGTGTGTGTGAAATGGCACCTCATATAGGTTGTAAACATAAAGTACATTTTATCATAGAATCAGAGACTAGTAACTCTTACTGTAACCCCCAACTGACATTAGTAACCCCATCCTTTTCTTAAATTGTAATGAACATGTTACTGCAGTATCTCCTAAGGAAATCTTACGAAAACACTACAAACATTTAAAAACATTTGTTTCTCTGGCTGTACTTTTGTTTTTGTGTCTGTTATTGCATCACCACAGATGATACACTGAGGACAAGACTCATCTGCAGTGATAACAAAGGTACATCCAATTTCCAAGCAACTTCTTTCATATTTTCATGCACCGGTGACTGGATTAAAACAACAGTTTGGTGACACCAATATGGCAACTAGCAGTAGGAGAACAATTTGTGCTGCGGTGGCAAGCAAGGCTGTAACAGACTTGCTCTTGTCAGAAAGAAATATATTTTTAGAATGACAGGTGAAAGGTTTGATGATCTGTTAAACAGACTGGGACCATTGCTTCAACATATATAATTAAAAACCTTGTGTAGAAGGTGGTCACCTGCATATAAGCCTGCAGCTCTCTGCACTCTGGGTGCGTGTTCAGAGGAGTGAACGAGAGCGGAGGAGACAAGAGAGAAATCAAATTAAAAATAAATCTAGGAACAGTGAAGGTGATTTGCCCAGCCTGACCTGGATCATTTATTTGGTTATTGTGTTCGTGATTTTTGTTTTGTTAAAACTTTTGTTTTGTCAGTGTGTTTTTGTTTAAACGTTTTATTTTATTTTTGTTATTTGTGAAAATAAAATGGCGCAAGCGCCATTGCACCATACCTACAATGTATCTTTGTTGTTGTTCCTGCATCTGGCCTGACGTCACCATCTCGGCTACCTTGTCACAATCATCCTCAGAATTTTTGAAAATCAACAAGTTTACTGCATTTAAGCTTCTAATAAGCACTTAATTGGTCCAATTAAGTAATTTAGGGTACAGCTGGAACAAAAACCAGGAGTGACACCGGCCCTCCAGGACCAGGATTGGAAACCCCTGGTCTAATGGTTTAATTTAGTATGGTATATCAGGAACATCTAGAGCAGGGCTTCTCAAACTCGGTCCTGGGGACCCCCTGTGTCTGCTGGTTTTCATTCCAGCCGAGCTCTCAATTACTTAACTAGACACTTAATTGAACTGATAATTTGCTTAATTAGACATTTTTACTTGTTTTCAGTTCTTGAGCAGTTGCATATTTCAAGTTAGCTGTAACATTTGATAAGCAACTTGAACTGCAACTGTTTAAGAGCTGAAAACAAGTAAAAATGTCTAATTAAGCAAATTATTAATTCACTTGATTGGACTAAAGTTCGTACACCTTCAAATCCCAATTGCAGCTAACCAGAAATTAAATCACAGGTGGATCATCTGCTAAATCAGACAAAACAAGATCCTGATGGCAGTGTGCCAAATCAGATCCTGTTCAAGAAGACTAACTGCTTAAAATTGTCTGCAGAGACAGCTGCATTTTTGGGGGGCCAAATTGAACCTCAATCAGTAAGTCTTGGAGCAAATACTGCATTTCAAAAACTATGTTTGTTAACTAGCCTCATGTGTGATTTATCAGGTTGGTCCATCTGGTAAAATGACAAGTTGTAAGTGAAGTAATTTCTGAATTTCTTTTTCTACAGTCAAGTTCAAATTTGCTTCTAAAAGTGGTCCAAAATGGCTCAGAATGGCCCTGAAACCCCTGGCTGAAAATTTTGTTTCAGTAAAAATACTCATTAGCCACTTTCACCCATGCTGACTTGAATGTTTCTTGAACATACATACACAGCAATAACACCCCACATATAACACAAAATAATCACTTAGAGATCAGTTAGAATAAAGATAACCTCTGTTCCTGTCAAGCAAATTGCATTTTTTTTTTTTTGCCAGCCGAACGTAAGCAATAAATGTTACCAAGCTAATGAACCCTGGAGACGAAGCCCAGCCTGGCCTCGTCAGGTGCATGATCAGGGGTGGTTGAAGCACAATGAAATGAACTGTCAGTCACTGATATTCCTCTCTTACTCTTGGGAGCACAAAGGCTAGTGTAGCCATGAGAGCCCCCAGCTAAGATCAGCAACTTGAAGCAAACAGGATTCACAACAGTTGTACTATGTTCAATGGATTTCATTGTTTAACCAAGTTGGTAGTACAAAGGTGACAGGTTGGTCAAAATGTGTTTAAATTAGGCATGCATTGTTAGTTTACAATTTGTGTGTATTGTTTCATAAGTCTGGATCATGATTTCCATTACACGAGAGTAGATGTTAAAACTTCATGCTGATTTGAACTCGGCTCTCGCCAAGATAAGCACCAACTAAGACGTAGCTTTACAGTAAACTAATGTGATCCATATGCGTCTCCATCCATTTACGTTTCCTTCCATATGATGATGTAGATATCCTTCTGTCTGGTGTTAATGGCTGAAGTGTAATGCTGGCTCCAGGGATCAGCTTATTTTGCCTCCCTGGCGCATCAGCACACACAACGGCTGCGATGCTGGCTCCGGGGATCAACCAAAGTGCGGCCTCCCCAGCGCATCAGCATGACAACCGTCTGGATTGAGCTAAGTAGGGTACATCTCTGGGGTTTTCAAGTGGGCACCTTCCATCCTCAGTGTTTCGTCGACTAGCCCACGACACCTCAAGAGGGCTCGACGGTGATTCTGGCGTCCCAGCATCACCCCCCTCCGTCCCCCACTCAACTCAGCCCAGCTTACTTACCTGTCCCCAGCCAGAATCTTTCCGTCTCAACCACAGCCAGTTGCTGCTCCTCTCTGCTGCTTCAGATAAGTTCTTCACTGTGCGACGCAACTCTTGGCCACTAAATCCGACGTCTCTGAGAAACCGGGTTGTAGAGTGTGCCACAAATCCTCGACAACCCACTTCCACTGGGTAAACCCGAACTCTCCATCCTCGCTGTTCCGCTTCAGTGGCTAGTTGAGCATACCGCAGTTTCTTCCTCTCATACGCCTCATCTACAGCGTCCTCCCATGGCACTGTTAACTCTACCAGGTGAACAAGGCGTGCTGATCCAGACCACAAGACAATATCTGGTCGAAGGTTAGTGGTGGCAATCTCAGGTGGAAAAATAAGCCGTTGACCAACATCTGCCAGCATATTCCAGTCTCTAGCAGCTTCCAGTTGTCCTGGGCGAGGATTGGTTTTAACACCTTTTCTTGGTGGTTGCTCTCCTGGGCGGAGGAATGTTGTCTTTTGTGTGTAATGTTTTGATGGAACAGGTGGCAACTTATTGGTCATGTTACGCTTGTCTTCCAATGCTAAGGCCAAACATCGCAGCACCTGGTCATGGCGCCAAGTAAACCGTCCTTGGCTAAGAGCCACCTTACATCCTGTCAAAATGTGCCTTAATGTTGCAGGTGATGAACACAAAGGACATGAGGGATCCTCTCCTACCCAGAGGTTTAGGTTCTGTGGTGATGGGAGAACATCATATGTTGACCTGATGAGGAAACTGATCCTGCTCTGTTCCATTGACCATAGGTCTTGCCAGCCAATCTTGCGTTGTTCCACACTCTCCCATCTCATCCATTCTCCCTGTTTGGCCTGGGAAATGGCCTTTATACACCTCATCCTCTCCTCCTGCTTTTGCACCTCGTTGACTACCAGCTTCCTTCTTTGAGCTGGGGCCGCCTTGTGCCATGTAGGAGGAGTTGAACTGAAACCAAGACCCCCTCTTCCATGCTGAACTTGCCCCATGATATCACCAATTCGAAGGGCAGCCTTTGCATCTTCCACAGCTTTCTTTGCCGCCCACTTTCTTCCAGTTTTCAACACAGGTGCTGCCTCCCTTACGCATTTATCGCGTGACTCTACTAATGTCATTTCCAGTCTGACCTTGGCGCACTTAAACTCCTCGGTTAGAGCAGAGACTGGTAGCTGCAGTATTCCTTTACCATAAAGTCCCACTCTGCTGAGGCAGCGTGGAACTCCCAACCATTTCCTGATGTATGAACTGATTAAAGCTTCCAGCTTCTCTACTGTTGTCAAAGAAACCTCGTACACAGTCAGTGGCCACAGCAACCTCGGCAGTAGACCAAACTGAAAGCACCAGAGTTTTAGTTTACCTGGTAGAGCGCAGCTGTCTATGCTCTTCAACCCTTCCACTGCTTGTTGTCTAACTTCTCCCACACGAACTGTGTCCTTTAGATCCCCGTCGTACCATCTCCCAAGACTCTTCACTGGCTTCTCAGACACTGTTGGTATTGCCTCACCATTAATGAAGAATGTTTTATCTACTACTTTGCCTTTAATTATAGAGATGCTCCTTGATTTAGTGGGCTTGAATTGCATTCGTGCCCATTCAATGTTATTGGTTAATTTGCCCAATAATCGATTAGTGCAGGCTACTGTTGTAGTCATGGTTGTCATGTCATCCATGTATGCTCGAATTGGTGGTAGTCGCATTCCAGAAGCCAAGCGCTCTCCTCCTACTACCCATTTTGATGCCCTAATGATTACTTCCATTGCCATGGTAAAAGCCAGTGGAGAAATGGTGCATCCTGCCATTATTCCAACCTCTAGGCATTGCCATGTAGTGCTGAATTCTGAAGTTGAAAAACTGAATTGCAAATCTCCAAAATAGGCTTTCACTAAATTTGTTATTGTCATCGGTACACTGAAAAAATCAAATGCTGCCCAAAGTAGTTCATGTGGCACTGAACCATATGCATTAGCCAAATCCAGGAATGTCACATGGAGCTCCTTCCTCTCCTTTTTAGCTGATTGAATTTGTTGCCAGATCACATTGATGTGTTCTAAGCAACCTGGGAAACCTGGAATGCCCGCTTTTTGTATTGAAGTGTCAATGAAGCAGTTCTTTAATAGGTAAGCTGACAATCTCTGAGCAATAATGCTGAAGAAAATCTTGCCTTCTACGTTTAATAGGGAAATGGGACGAAACTGACTGATGCTTGTAGAATCTTTTTCTTTAGGTATAAAGACTCCACCTGCTCGGCGCCATGCTCTTGGTACAACCTGTTTTTCCCATGCCACTTTCATCAATTTCCACAGAATTCGTAGAACTCCTGAAGCACTCTTGTACACTCTGTACGGAACTCCATTAGGCCCTGGAGATGATGAAGCCCTTGCTTTTTTCACAGCTTGCTCTATTTCTTTCCACTTAGGTGCACAGTCCTCCATTTGGTATTCTGGTGGATTGATAGGTGGGATGTCTGACGGAATTGACATAGGCTCCTGCCTTTTTGAATCTGTATGTGTTTCCTCCAAATATCTCTCCAGCTCAACCTTAGATGCTTTTAGTGTGCCATTCTTCTCACTGGTGAATAACTTCTTTACAAATTTGAATGGGTCTTTATAAAAGTTAGCTCTCGCACGCTCCTTCTTTTTGTAGCGTTTCCGTAGGCGCTCAGCTCTGCGCAATGTTGCAAGCTTATCTTTTATGACCCTTTGTAAGAGATTGAGTCCCTCCTTCTGACTTTGTTCTGCTCTTCTCCATTGCTTCCTCAGCTGTCTCCTTTCTCTAACTAAGCGTTCAATCTCCTGCTGCCGTCTAGACTTTCCAGGAATAGTTTGTACTTTTTCCTTCCTTTTTTCAACTCCAAACCTCTCACTTCCATATGCGTAGATGATGTCCCCAAATTTATCCAGCTTCTTTTCAACTGTTCCACTTAATCTTTCCAATGCAACGCAGAGATCTGTGTTTACTGTGTCCCATGCAGTTTTCTCACAAGCTCTTGGCCATTTAACTCCAGGCTTGTGCCCGTTGAGGTTCTTTTCTCTCTTATGCTGGTTTGTCTGACCGGGTTCACAAGGATCATTAGGTTCATCACTAACTGTGTCCATGCAAGTCCTCCTCACATCTATGACAGGGGTGCTGATATCCTGCGAACTGTGGTTTGCTTCCTGTCGCTGGATTTCATTCGACTGACTTGACTGACTTCGTAAGAAGTACTGATCAATGCGAGGCCCTTGTCCCTTCTCCCTCAAGCATTTCATTCTCCCTTGATGAATCTTCAAACCCCTGACCGTTGTCGCCTTGCTCCAGCCGCAGACACAAACCTGGAGTTCCATGTCTTTGTTAACTGCAGATTTTGAACTAGTCTTTTGTGAAGTACTCTCCATACTCATATCCGTTTCCGTTCCTAAGTCGTTAACCGTGTTGTCCAACGTTGAGTCATCTTCCGCCCCCGCTCTCGCAGACTCTAGGGGTATTTTTCTCTTTAATTTCTTAGAAGCCTTGGGCGGGTGTCTCCAGCATCCTGTAAACACAGAGCTGGATACTGCCGACAAGGGTAGCTAACCCTTACCAGCCCCAATGGGGTCTCTTTCCTCCTGTCAGCTGTCTCTCCAGGCTGTCACAAGGTCTTTCCCTTGTTGCCAGCTGCACTATTCACAGCAGTCACTGGACGTATCCAGATCTTCATGATTTCCATTACACGAGAGTAGATGTTAAAACTTCATGCTGATTTGAACTCGGCTCTCGCCAAGATAAGCACCAACTAAGACGTAGCTTTACAGTAAACTAATGTGATCCATATGCGTCTCCATCCATTTACGTTTCCTTCCATATGATGATGTAGATATCCTTCTGTCTGGTGTTAATGGCTGAAGTGTAATGCTGGCTCCAGGGATCAGCTTATTTTGCCTCCCTGGCGCATCAGCACACACAACGGCTGCGATGCTGGCTCCGGGGATCAACCAAAGTGCGGCCTCCCCAGCGCATCAGCATGACAACCGTCTGGATTGAGCTAAGTAGGGTACATCTCTGGGGTTTTCAAGTGGGCACCTTCCATCCTCAGTGTTTCGTCGACTAGCCCACGACACCTCAAGAGGGCTCGACGGTGATTCTGGCGTCCCAGCATCACCCCCCTCCGTCCCCCACTCAACTCAGCCCAGCTTACTTACCTGTCCCCAGCCAGAATCTTTCCGTCTCAACCACAGCCAGTTGCTGCTCCTCTCTGCTGCTTCAGATAAGTTCTTCACTGTGCGACGCAACTCTTGGCCACTAAATCCGACGTCTCTGAGAAACCGGGTTGTAGAGTGTGCCACAAATCCTCGACAACCCACTTCCACTGGGTAAACCCGAACTCTCCATCCTCGCTGTTCCGCTTCAGTGGCTAGTTGAGCATACCGCAGTTTCTTCCTCTCATACGCCTCATCTACAGCGTCCTCCCATGGCACTGTTAACTCTACCAGGTGAACAAGGCGTGCTGATCCAGACCACAAGACAATATCTGGTCGAAGGTTAGTGGTGGCAATCTCAGGTGGAAAAATAAGCCGTTGACCAACATCTGCCAGCATATTCCAGTCTCTAGCAGCTTCCAGTTGTCCTGGGCGAGGATTGGTTTTAACACCTTTTCTTGGTGGTTGCTCTCCTGGGCGGAGGAATGTTGTCTTTTGTGTGTAATGTTTTGATGGAACAGGTGGCAACTTATTGGTCATGTTACGCTTGTCTTCCAATGCTAAGGCCAAACATCGCAGCACCTGGTCATGGCGCCAAGTAAACCGTCCTTGGCTAAGAGCCACCTTACATCCTGTCAAAATGTGCCTTAATGTTGCAGGTGATGAACACAAAGGACATGAGGGATCCTCTCCTACCCAGAGGTTTAGGTTCTGTGGTGATGGGAGAACATCATATGTTGACCTGATGAGGAAACTGATCCTGCTCTGTTCCATTGACCATAGGTCTTGCCAGCCAATCTTGCGTTGTTCCACACTCTCCCATCTCATCCATTCTCCCTGTTTGGCCTGGGAAATGGCCTTTATACACCTCATCCTCTCCTCCTGCTTTTGCACCTCGTTGACTACCAGCTTCCTTCTTTGAGCTGGGGCCGCCTTGTGCCATGTAGGAGGAGTTGAACTGAAACCAAGACCCCCTCTTCCATGCTGAACTTGCCCCATGATATCACCAATTCGAAGGGCAGCCTTTGCATCTTCCACAGCTTTCTTTGCCGCCCACTTTCTTCCAGTTTTCAACACAGGTGCTGCCTCCCTTACGCATTTATCGCGTGACTCTACTAATGTCATTTCCAGTCTGACCTTGGCGCACTTAAACTCCTCGGTTAGAGCAGAGACTGGTAGCTGCAGTATTCCTTTACCATAAAGTCCCACTCTGCTGAGGCAGCGTGGAACTCCCAACCATTTCCTGATGTATGAACTGATTAAAGCTTCCAGCTTCTCTACTGTTGTCAAAGAAACCTCGTACACAGTCAGTGGCCACAGCAACCTCGGCAGTAGACCAAACTGAAAGCACCAGAGTTTTAGTTTACCTGGTAGAGCGCAGCTGTCTATGCTCTTCAACCCTTCCACTGCTTGTTGTCTAACTTCTCCCACACGAACTGTGTCCTTTAGATCCCCGTCGTACCATCTCCCAAGACTCTTCACTGGCTTCTCAGACACTGTTGGTATTGCCTCACCATTAATGAAGAATGTTTTATCTACTACTTTGCCTTTAATTATAGAGATGCTCCTTGATTTAGTGGGCTTGAATTGCATTCGTGCCCATTCAATGTTATTGGTTAATTTGCCCAATAATCGATTAGTGCAGGCTACTGTTGTAGTCATGGTTGTCATGTCATCCATGTATGCTCGAATTGGTGGTAGTCGCATTCCAGAAGCCAAGCGCTCTCCTCCTACTACCCATTTTGATGCCCTAATGATTACTTCCATTGCCATGGTAAAAGCCAGTGGAGAAATGGTGCATCCTGCCATTATTCCAACCTCTAGGCATTGCCATGTAGTGCTGAATTCTGAAGTTGAAAAACTGAATTGCAAATCTCCAAAATAGGCTTTCACTAAATTTGTTATTGTCATCGGTACACTGAAAAAATCAAATGCTGCCCAAAGTAGTTCATGTGGCACTGAACCATATGCATTAGCCAAATCCAGGAATGTCACATGGAGCTCCTTCCTCTCCTTTTTAGCTGATTGAATTTGTTGCCAGATCACATTGATGTGTTCTAAGCAACCTGGGAAACCTGGAATGCCCGCTTTTTGTATTGAAGTGTCAATGAAGCAGTTCTTTAATAGGTAAGCTGACAATCTCTGAGCAATAATGCTGAAGAAAATCTTGCCTTCTACGTTTAATAGGGAAATGGGACGAAACTGACTGATGCTTGTAGAATCTTTTTCTTTAGGTATAAAGACTCCACCTGCTCGGCGCCATGCTCTTGGTACAACCTGTTTTTCCCATGCCACTTTCATCAATTTCCACAGAATTCGTAGAACTCCTGAAGCACTCTTGTACACTCTGTACGGAACTCCATTAGGCCCTGGAGATGATGAAGCCCTTGCTTTTTTCACAGCTTGCTCTATTTCTTTCCACTTAGGTGCACAGTCCTCCATTTGGTATTCTGGTGGATTGATAGGTGGGATGTCTGACGGAATTGACATAGGCTCCTGCCTTTTTGAATCTGTATGTGTTTCCTCCAAATATCTCTCCAGCTCAACCTTAGATGCTTTTAGTGTGCCATTCTTCTCACTGGTGAATAACTTCTTTACAAATTTGAATGGGTCTTTATAAAAGTTAGCTCTCGCACGCTCCTTCTTTTTGTAGCGTTTCCGTAGGCGCTCAGCTCTGCGCAATGTTGCAAGCTTATCTTTTATGACCCTTTGTAAGAGATTGAGTCCCTCCTTCTGACTTTGTTCTGCTCTTCTCCATTGCTTCCTCAGCTGTCTCCTTTCTCTAACTAAGCGTTCAATCTCCTGCTGCCGTCTAGACTTTCCAGGAATAGTTTGTACTTTTTCCTTCCTTTTTTCAACTCCAAACCTCTCACTTCCATATGCGTAGATGATGTCCCCAAATTTATCCAGCTTCTTTTCAACTGTTCCACTTAATCTTTCCAATGCAACGCAGAGATCTGTGTTTACTGTGTCCCATGCAGTTTTCTCACAAGCTCTTGGCCATTTAACTCCAGGCTTGTGCCCGTTGAGGTTCTTTTCTCTCTTATGATAGATATTCTCAATCTATAAGTATTGCAAATAAACTGTTTGACTAATTTTCTTACAAGATGACATCCTTACATAGTATGTGTGACAAGATAGCACTGTGGACCCAATATGGTATTAGCAGGAAGGAGACTCAGCCCTATTCTGATATAATGAGTGCAATTGCAAGCGCAGTGGTTAAAGTCAATCGCGTCTGCCCCGCAGGGAGTGGCTTCTCCAAGTATGATTCTGATAAAATTAAAATCCCAGTGCAAGTGCAATTAGTGGTGCACTGACAGCACCCAGCCAATCAATGCTGAGTAGGTTGGGGAATGCTGTCCAATCAGGGCCTGGCAACAATGCCTACAGATGTCAGGACTGCCCAGTCCCTGACCACATTCCGGCGCCTCCTTAAGACTCACCTCTTCAAACAGCACCTGTAGAACTCCTCTGTTTGTATCCTGGGACACTATCACCCTTCATTTAAATGTGCTTTATTTTGCTCTTATCTGCCCCCTATTTTACTGCATTTAATCCTGTACTTCAGAATACTGTAATCTGCCAATTGTTTAACCTGTAGTATTTTGTATTTAATCATATCCTGATGTAACTATTACTATTTAATCATATCCTGATGTAACTATCACTATTATCTGCTGTATTATTGAATTGTGGTTTGTCACACTTGAACAAAAGTTATTGTATTTCTTGCTCTTATTGTATTACTTGTATTGTAATACTTGAAATGTATTTGCTTACAATTGTAAGTCGCCCTGGATAAGGGCGTCTGCTAAGAAATAAATAATAATAATAATAATAATAATAATAATAATAATAATAATAATAAGAGAAAGAATGTGTTTGCGTCACAGCAAGGCTCTGATTTTGAATGTAGAAGTGGAGATCATGTCGAGCGACAGTAGCACAGAGCAAGAACAACCAGCGCAAGTCAGAATAGCAAGTGGCAAGTCACCCACCAAGAGAATATGTAAACCGCGCTTCACAACACAGTAGATTGCTATATTAATACGTGTTAACATTCATTCGTCCACAACTTCTGGTCCTGGTTATTAGCTGTGCCCAACATTATTGCTTTATGTGTGTGTAGCAGGGCGGTAGAAAGCCCTGCTGTTTAAATGTATTATTTGTTTATTTTTAGAACAGGGTTTCCCCCTCCGCCCCTGTGTTATTTTGTATTTGTGGTTTTTGATTTATTATTGTATTTATATGACGGCGAAGCGCCGTGTGTTTTGTTATTGTTTTTGTATTTATTTAGAAATGTATTGACGGCGAAGCGCCATCCACAGTAATTAATAAACTCGTGCAGATTGTGGCTGAGGGTTAATAGAATAATTACTAGCCAGTTAAACCCCTCGGCCACGATATAAAATAATGTGTGGTTTATGTGTTCTCTCCCAATGGTCTGTCCTTGTATGTGTTGACTAGGTCCATACTCTGTATGTACCATACATTTTGTTTCAATAAACCAATTTAGCTGCACCAGTTTCCCACGACCGAGGGAGAACTGCACCTCTCCCCAGTGATAGAGGGAGACTGCCTGCTGCTCTCGTCTCCACCGCCAGGGGGAGAGTACTCCCTGCTCCCACCTTTGCCGCCAGGAGGAGACTACCCGCTGCTCCTGCCTTCGCCGCCAAGAGGCCATCTCTTCTACTGTGGCAGGGTACCCCCACCCCTGTGCATATTTTGTGTTATATGTGGGGTGTTATTACTGTGTATGTATGTAGTGGTGCACGGAGTGTGGGTTATGTAGCATGGTGATTTTAAAATGTATATTTGTATTTAGGCATGGGGATTGCACAATCACTTCACATGCATTGTAGTGTCTATTTGTATATGAGCACAGGGATGTGTGTGTGGAATGGTGGGTGACAGGGGTCCTGAATGTCCAGTGCCCAAGAGGGTGGAGCCCAAACATCCAGTGCCCAAAAGAGGGGAAGCCAGAGCACCCAGCACCCAAGAAAGGGAATCCCAAGAGGGGCCTGAGGGCAGCTGGGAGGCCTACCTCAGCGCTCTTGAGGCCTTGAACATGTGCCGTGCCCACGGGGAGTGGGGCCACTTCATGGTCAACTGCCCCCTCCTCCAGGAAGAAGAAGAGAAGGAGCACCAGTTCCTGGTGCGAGAGGGAGAAGCTCTGCTGTCTCCAGTGCGAGAGGGAGAAGCTCCTCTGTCTCCAGTGACCAAGGGGGAGCCACACCAGTCTCCAGTGACTGAGGGAGAGCCGCACCAGTATCCAGAGATAGAGGTAGACTACCTGCTGCTCCCACCTCCACCGCTAGAGGGAGACTACCTGCTGCTCCTGCATCCACCTCTAGAGGTATACCTGCTGCTCCCACCTCCACCGCTAGAGGGAGACTACCTGCTGCTCCCACCTCCACCGCTAGAGGGAGACTACCTGCTGCTCCTGCATCCACCTCTAGAGGTATACCTGCTGCTCCCGCCTCCACCTCTAGAGGGAGACTACCTGCTCCTCCCGCCTCCACCTCTAGAGGGAGACCACTTGTTGCTCTCGCCTGCATCGCCTAGGGCGGCCGAGCCTGCACCGCCTGGGGAGGCCTGCTCGCCGTCGCCCGGGGGATGCCTGCGCGTCACCACCCGGGAATGCCTGCACGTCACGGGGATGTGTGTGTGAAATAGTGGGTGACAAGGAGGCAGTTAATCCTCCCTGCAAAACACATGGGAATAAATGTATAAATAGAGTGATCACAGGTGACACGAGGTAGAGTTTTCAGAGGTGGAATGAGAAAGCGAGACAGTAAGAACTAGAAAACAAATATAATCAATTGCTACTTGTGCTGGTTTAAAGCTTGTTAATACTTGTTTTATTTAGTGTTCGCTTTAGTTTGTGTTGTGTCTGTTTGTAATGGCCAATGTGCCTTTTGGTTTGTATAAGTGTTTTGTTTAAACTTTTTATTTATTAATTAAACCGTGCAAGCAGCGCATTCATACCCCAGTCTGCTGTTGATTTTCATTCATTTCTTGGTCTGACGTCATCCACAAAGCCATCCGTCACACAGCGATGCTAAACCCATGCCGAATGTGGTCGATGATTTAATCTAGATAATTGATAGCTAGTTAATCCCTTGGCCACAATATAAAAACCCACAGCTGTGGCTGAGCGAGGTTGGAGTGTTCAGGAGTGGAGAACGGGAATGAGAGAGGGAGAGGAGTGCTGGTTCAACACCAGCACGATACTTGTTTTAGTTAGTATTTGTTTTCTCTGTCTATTTTGACCAACGTGCCATTTACATTTGGAAAGTGTTTTGTCTGTTTAAATAATTTATTGTACAATAAATCTGCGCAGCAGTGCCTTCACTCTCCAGACTGTGTGCATTCTCTTCCTATTTCTGACGTCACCACAAGCCATCCTGGTCACAACACGTCACAGGTGTATATATGTTAAAGACTAACACAGGTTTATATATAATACACATGATTTACCTATTCACACAAAGTGTTTAGTGATCTTAGCCCACCCCTCACCCCCCGGCACTACAATTTACTGGGCCCTGGTGCAAGACTGTGAAGTAGACCGCACCATTATATATAGGAGGCTGTGTGGTCCAGTGGTTAAAGAAAAGGGCTTGTAACCAAGAAATCCCCGGTTCAAATCCCGCCTCAGCCACTGACTCATTGTGTGACCCTGAGCAAGTCACTTAACCTCCTTGTGCTCCGTCTTTCGGGTGAGATGTAATTGTAAGTGACTCTGCAGCTGATGCATAGTTCATCAAAAACATTACTCACAAAAGACAACATTCCTCCGCCCAGGAAAGCAACCACCAAAAAAACGTGTTAAAACCAATCCTCGCCCAGGAGAACTGGAAGCTGCTAGAGACTGGAAAATGCTGGCAGATGTTGGTCAACGGCTTATTTTTCCACCGGAGATTGCCACCACTAACCTTCAACCAGATATTGTCTTGTGGTCTGGATCAGCACCCCTTGTTCACCTGGTAGAGTTAACAGTGCCATGGGAGGATGCTGTAGATGAGGCGTATGAGAGGAAGAAACTGCGGTATGCTCAACTAGCCGCTGAAGCAGAACAGCGAGGATGGAGAGTCCGGGTTTACCCAGTGGAGGTGGGTTGTCGAGGATTTGTGGCACACTCTACAACCCGGTTTCTCAGAGATGTCGGATTCAGTGGCCAAGAGTTGCGTCGCACAGTGAAGAACTTATCTGAAGCAGCAGAGAGGAGCAGCAACTGGCTGTGGTTGAGACGGAAAGATTCTGGTTGGGGATCTCAAGCACAATTGAAAGAAAGAAACACTGATGTACGGGTAAGTAAGCTGGGCTGAGTTGAGTGGGGGACGGAGGGGGGTGATGCTGGGACGCCAGAATCACCGTCGAGCCCTCTTGAGGTGTCGTGGGCTAGTCGACGAAACACAGAGGATGGAAGGTGCCCACTTGAAGACCCCAGAGATGTACCCTACTTAGCCCAATCCAGACGGTTGTCATGCTGATGCGCTGGGGAGACCGCACTGTGGTTGATCCCCGGAGCCAGCATCACAGCCGTTGTGTGTGCTGATGCGCTAGGGAGGCAAATAAGCTGATCCCTGGAGCCAGCATTACACTTCAGCCATCAACACCAGGCAGAAGGATATCTACATTGGTTCAGTCCCGAAACAATACACCCACAACATACAAACACGGTCACCAGTCCAAAGTGAGTGCTGTAGTGCTCGTGGTGCAAATACAGTTTATCATTAAACAAGTGCAGTGTTGTCCTGGTTTTGTGCTGGCCTGTAGCGACAGCTCCGGATCATGTTAACCGTCTAATAATAACAAACAAGTATAATTAGACACAACAAAACAAACAAAATACTCACGATATTCAATACGGTTATCCTTCCGGTTCAGCGTTAACCATAACAAAGGAATAGATCACTTCGCTACGTCCCCTTATATACCGTCAATCATGACCCCTTGGTTAACGATTGCAACCACTCCTCCAATCCGAGGCTGCCACATTGTTTCCCTTCCGGGTCCATGATTTAGTGTACTGTAGCTCCACCCCCTTTCTAGATGGCCGACTTCTGTCTAACCCTGGGAATTAATTGTCTGGCCATCCAGTCCAGGGCACTCTGTTCCCTTTACACAGCGCCCTCACAGGTTGGGAGGGAGATTTATCACCAAGAATCATTCTGTCTCTGTCACAGGGCCATGCAGCGATTGGATAAGGCGGGGCGCCGGGTTGATTACGGGGTGGAGTTTGGCAGCACAGAAGGGGTGCAGCTGCAGGAGTATTGACTTTATGTTGCTGACTGATGACACACGGGGGTGCTCTGTGTTTGTTTTGTTTTTGTTGCAGAGGATTGACAGGGGAGCTGCAGCTACACAGTCAGGACACTATCCCCTGCACAGCATAGCACAGCACAGCACTACACAGCCCAGCACAGCACCACACCATAACCTGGTGTTGAGAGCACAGCTTTTCGTGCACAGAGGGATCAAGGTGGCACAGCTGTGCCGGATTAATTATTGTATTTTTGTTTGGAGACTATTGTCTTTTTTCCCCCTGATACCATTGTTGGTAGCAGGGGTGACTTTATTATTTTGACCGGTGGCTTTTTAAAATAATAAAGCACGTTTCTTTTACTGAACTTTGTGTGGACATTCTCTTTCTGCACTTCACCACTCACATCCTGACACATGGTGTTGGAAGTGGGAACTAACACAACGGGGGAGGCCCATGGACTGTCAGATGGCTCAATGATGTCTGCAACCTGCATCTCCTGTAGGATACGATCAGCTACTCCTTGTCTGGCTAAGGGAAGTCGGCGGGGTCACTGGCGGATAGGATAAGTGACCCCCGTGTCGACAGTGTGTTGAACAAGATGAGTGCACCCAGTCTGCTCAGGGCAAGTAGTGAAGATGTGTGGGAACTCTGCTAGTAGTGCGCGCAATTGCCGGCATTCCTCTTGGGTTGAGTCCCTCACAGCTGCAGGTCAGGACCGTCCCCATAGTGGTCTCAGCTCTCACAGGGGTGGGGGATAGCGGCGAAGTGGCCATCGGGGGGGCAAAGCACTCTGGAGGGCTGGAAGTTTGTGTGTCAGGCTCTCTGATAGCTGGCCAAGATGAAGAAGAAGTGACAGTGGCTGCTGGTTGCTGCTGAGGTGATGTAGTTGGAGGGGGCAGGCTCCGCTGTAGTGACGCGGCTGGTTGGGGCAGGGTGGGGTGGACCGTCCAATGTGCCCATGTTGCAGATCCAGGAGGGTGCCTGCGCTCTGCAGGAAATCCAAGCCCAGTATTGTACGGCTGCTATCCAGATATTATGGCGGTAACAGGTGCCTCTATGTTCCAGCTTCAGCCAGCCCCTCACCTCTATCGGGGCCAGTTCTCCGGTCATGGTGCGCAGGTGGACAGGGGTGGTCATTACCCGCTCCTTCCAGTCTGTGCGGGCTTGTTGTATTACATTAGGGCTTATGATCGTAATGGACGAGCCGGTGTCAATAAGTGCTGGGCACGGTACTCATTCAATCTTGACGGCGGTGTACAGGAAGTCTCCTTCCTTCTCCCATGCGCCCCACGATGGCAAGCGTTGGTGTGGACAGTGTGTTGGGGGAATTGGGTGAGGGGGTCCCTGTCTCCCCTTCTACACAGATCCGCTTCAGCATATGGTCAGTTTTGCTTCTAGCTGTCAACAATCAGCCATCACATGGCCGGGCTCTCCTCAGTGCCAGCAGATCCTCTCCATTTCGTGACCTCTCTCACTGTTAGCAGTGGGGTGTTCTTTGGTCTCTTTCTCATGTTCTCTCCTCTCGATGCAGCTTGGGTCCAGGATACTGATCAACTGGTGAAGCGGTGCTCTGGGGTCGGTTTGTCCTGAAGCACTGTTTCAATGGCCATGGCCCGGTCGATGGCTTCGTCCAAAGAGGCCGGGGTAGCGAGCCGAACTTGATGTCGCAGTTCCACCGGTTCAAGGCTGCGGTGGAAGGCATCCAGCGCGACGCAGCGAACAAAGCTACTGCTCTCATCACTATATGGGTGATGTCGGCTTCCAGTGCGTTTTGCGCTAAGGCCAAAAAGTTCAATTTTGGTCTCATCAGACCAGAGAACCTTTTTCCACATGTTTGTTGTGTCTCCCACATGCCTTTTGACAAAATCCAAACGGGATTTGATATGGGTTGTTTTCAGCAATGGCTTTCTTCTCGCCACTCTTCCATAAAGCCCAGCTTTGTGGAGCATCCGGGTTATAGTTGTCCCATGGACGGTTTCTCCCATCTCAGCTGTGGATCTCTCCAGCTCCTTCAGATTTACCATTGGCCTCTTGGTTGCTTCTCTGATTAACGCCCTCCTTACCTGGTCACTGAGTTTTGGTGGATGGCCTTCTCTAGGCAGAGTTGCGGTTGTGCCATATTCTTTCCATTTTTTAATAATGGATTTAACGGTGCTCCGGGGGATGTTCAAAATTTGGGATATTTTTTTATAACCCAGCCCTGATTGGTGCTTCTCCAGAACTTTATCCCGGACTTGTTTTGATAGCTCCTTGGTCTTCATGATGCTGTTTGTTTAGATATGCTCTCTAACAAACTGGGGCCTTCCAGAAACAGGTGTATTTAATCGGAGATCATGTGACACTTTAATTGCACACAGGTGGACTCCATTCAACTAATTATGTATCTTCTGAAGGCAATTGGTTGCACCAGAGCTTATTTAGGGGTGTCACAGCAAAGGGGGTGAATACTTATGCAATCAAGACTTTTCAGTTTTTTATTTGTAAATAATTTTGAAAAATATGTAGATTTTTTCCCCACTTTGACATTATGGACTATTTTGTGTAGATCAGTGACAAAAAATCCTAATTAAATCCATTTTAATTCCAGGTTGTAACACTACAAAATGTGGAAAGGTCCAAGGGGGGTGAATACTTATGCAAGGCAGTGTATATTGTGTCTAAAAAGTAGTCACATCAAATGTGAATCTAATTTGTTTTAATACTGAAGCACCTAAATAAATGCTCAGATGTAGGTTAAAATAACATTTCCTGCACTCCTGTGTTTTACCTGCTGCTCTGACAGAACATAATAGTGACACAATTAGGTATGGGGGTGTAACACGGGAGATCTGTGCTGACTGTCTGACGTATGCATGGTGCTGCAGGAAGAGGGCAACAGACTCGTAAGATCCGCCTGTCAGTCATGGCAATGACACGGAGAGGTGGGGAAGAGGGTGTGTTGGCTTTCTCTCTCTCTGAGTGGCTGAGAGGCAGGCCTTGGGGGATTGCTGGACCTATAAAATAACGCTCTGTTCCCTCAGATCAGCCCCTCTAGACCGACAACGAGCTAACCAAAGCGCTGCTCTAAGAGGCTGTGAACGGACTGAGAAAGAAAACCAAAGAAAAGCCAAAGAGAAGAAAATAAAAATATAGACAGTGGGGAACCCGTGAGCAGACCCCCAACAGTGTATGAGAATAGGCAGAGGGATCGACAGAGTGCAAGACAGAGACCCGGGCCGTACGACTAGTGACGGGGGAAACGCAGCAACTTTATTTTGTAGTTTTGATTAAAAGTGTTTTATTTTCTCTTTTTCTTCGTACCTTCTGTTTTTGATTATTATTTGTTTAGGCACCTGCAAGTGTCTAGTTGGTCATTCTTAGTTACCATTGCTGGTATCTGGGAACGGGGGGCGTATAGTGCCACCTGCTGGTACATAATAAACAGTGCACCCGAGTGGTGTTCAGCACTACAAATTTCTGTCCTCTGTGTCAGTGAATTCCTCACCCTTCTACAGGGGGGAACCCCATTTAAAAAGGTAAACAAGTGATATGTAGCTTGGTGAAAAAATAAAACTATTTAAAATATAGGAACACAAAAAGAAGGCAAAGACTGTCTATTGAATATATGTAACAGGAGTCCCCCAAGGGTCAGTCTTGGGTCCTCTCCTGTTCTCTCTCTACACCCGCTCCCTGGGCACCCTCATCGCATCCTATGGTTTCTCATATCATTTCTATGCTGATGATGCTCAGATTTTCCTCTCCTTCCCCACCTTTGACTCCACCATCTCCTCCTACCTGTCTGTCTGCTATTTCCTCCTGGATGCATTCGCATCACCTCAAACTCAACCTCTATAAATCTGACCTCCTTTTCTTTCCCTCCTCCTCCTCCCCTCCTCTGATCTCTCTATCTCTGTTCCTCTGGAATCTACCTCACTCTCTCCCTCTTCCTCCGCTAAGAACCTCGGAGTCACCCTGGACCCCTGCCTCTCTTATTCCCAGCACATCTCCACTCTGGCACGCACTTGCCGATTCTTCCTGAGCAACATCCGAAGAATCCGACCCTTCCTCACCAATTACGCCAACCAGCTCCTGGTCCAGGCCTTGGTACTCTCCCACCTAGACTACTGCAACTCCCTCCTGGCTGGCCTCCCTGCGTCTGCCACTCGTCCGCTCCAGCTCATCCAGAACACCGCTACCTGCCTGGTGTTCTCGCTGCCTCGCTTCTCCCACGCAACTCCACTACGCTCACTCCACTGGCTCCCGATCACCGCTCGCATCCAGTTCAAGACTCTTGTACTAGCCTACAGATGCCTTGACCAGACTGCACCCAGCTACCTCCGCCTGCACTAGAAGACTGGCTCTACCTCCTCTATGCTCCCCTGCCTCTAGATCCCGCTCCTTCTCCACCCTCGCTCCGCAGTGGTGGAATGACCTTCCTACAGATGTCAGAACTGCCCAGTCCCTGACCACATTCCGGCGCCTCCTTAAGACTCACCTCTTCAGACAGCACCTGTAGAACTCCTCTGTTTTTCCCCTGGGACACTTATCACCCTTCCTTAAATGCGCTTTATTTGCTCCTATCTGCCCCCTATTTTACTGCATTTAATCCTATACTTCAGAGTACTGTAATCTGCCAAGTGTTTAATCTGTAGTATTTTGTATTTAATCATATCCTGATGTAACTATCGCTGACACTGTTATCTGCTGTATTATTGAATTGTATTTTGTCACACTTGTACTTGGTTGAACCAAAGTCATTGTATTTATCTTGCTCTTAATTGTATTATTACTTGTACTGTGATACTTGAAATGTATTTGCTTACGATTGTAAGTTGCCCTGGATAAGGGCGTCTGCTAAGAAATAAATAATAATAATAATAATAATACTCATGTTTTGTTGGTGTCTGTGTAAAACATTTAAAATCAGTATACAGTTTGATAGAAAATATATTTTTATTGGCATTTTCAAAACATCTTAGCACAATTGTATTAAACAGTTTTTTTTTAAAAATAGTATAACCTTCTCATAGTCTTATTTAAGCATGATATATAATTGCCTTTTTTCAGCGAAGGGCACAAAAATAAGCACAAAAAACAAATGGGCAAAACAATATATAAAGTGATTCTTATGAAATTAACTGCTCAATAATGTGTAACTTCCAAAAATAACATTGAGACCATATTATTGCATCTTAAAAGTAGGACAGCTCTTCAAAGTTAATTGTGTGTACCATTAAGTATTTCAATGGCCTTATTTTCTTAAATTGTTTAAATTACTTTGTGAAATTCATATACTTTTCTCCATCATACATAAATGAAAGTCATTAATACCAGCAAGCATAGGCTATCAGCAGACTGCTAAAAATGCAGACAGACTTGATCAAACAGTCAGTATTACACCCTTGCAGCAGATTCAAGTACAGGTACTGCACTGGATCATAAGAAACATGCAGCTTCATAAAACAAAGAGAAAGGGAGCTAGGCCAGCCATCATGTTTGTAGCTATAAAATGTCAGTACAGAAGCACAAAACAATATTATTGAACTTAAGTATATCTCTGTTTTTAATGATTTTAAAGTAAATGTAACCATTTTATGTTAAGTATTTATTTCTATTAAAATAATTTAAATACTGTGTCTGATAATGGATTTCTCTACACATAATTTTACATTTCTGTGCACCATTAAGCAAATTCATGTCAATAAGACTTTGAATTCAATTATTTCTTGGAAGATACAGGAGCTTGCAACATTTTGGTTGAAAAATATTAGTTTCTTTTGTTCAGTTTTGGGTGAAAACACAATGTTTAGGATTCCTTATATGTTCCCAGACTGCTGAGCTAATCCATAGACATGCAGAATAAAGGTTAGATCTATCGCTCACCATAGAGACTTATCATGCATAGAAAATATTACAGTAGTCATTTTAAGGCAAACCTTTAGAAAAGAAATAATATTTAACACACAATGTTGAAAATTGTGTATTCAAAAACGTTAAATTAAATCTACAATTTAAAAAGAACATGTCAATATGGTAAAAAAAAGGATCATATTTTATTTGAAGAGCAAATTGCGGGGCTCCGAAAGACATAGCGTCATACGTTCTCACATGTTGCTACAACTGTTTAAATAATGTACCTGGAATTTCTTTTTCCATTGTTAACATCCTGACTACTGTCTGTTTCAAAGGTTTTTCAAGGTGGCCGCTGGAGTGCACTCCAAGGGTGTGTCCTCTGATCACTGCAGGAAAAGGGACTGAAATAAATAAATAAATAAAATAAAAAATACTACAAGGATTATTGCCAAACAAGTAATAACGACTATGTCAGACTATGGAACACAGAAGCCAAAACACTTGCAGCTTTTTTTGTTTGTTTTGTTCCTACAGTGATCAGAGGACCCACCCCTGATCTGAGCGCACTACAGCGGCCATCTTAAAAAAAAGACCTTTGAATCAGACTTTAAAATTATAAGTGTAAAAAGTAGCCAGGATGTTAATGAAAAGAAAAAATACAGGTATGTTATTTATCAGTTGTAGCAACATGTGGGGATGTATAATGCTATATTTTTTGGAACCCTGCAACTTGCTCTTTAACAGACATAAATATTTTAATCTCCTTCATAGGAATTATTATTATTATTTATTTCTTAGCAGACGCCCTTATCCAGGGCGACTTACAGTCGTAAACAAATACATTTCAAGAATCACAGTACAGGTAATAATACAATACAATTAAGAGCAAGGCAATGAAATAATGTAGGATTTTTGATCTACATCAACTGACACACATTTTCTTTTAAACACTTCAGGACACACTGCAAACACGTTTTCTGTCTCTGCAACTTCTTGTATAAAGCTACTTGAAATGCTTATTTGTGTATCTTTGCATAATTGACTTTAAAACTTTAGTTCCTTATCTAGTACACATCATCTTTTGACACACATGCAAATGGCAGAGCTTTCATGAGAACAAACATTTTTAAAAACAATTAAAGCAATAATCTTGCAAATTCTTACCATCTGCCAAAATAACTACACTATTATTTCTTTTCTTCAGTCTTTGATCTGTTGCAATGTGAAATAAAACTCCTTTCACCATAAATCGACTCTAGTACCAGAAACAGTAGCCAAGATCTACACCAAGCTTGTTTTCAATTGCAAGCCTGTGAGGAATCGAAATATTGTGTTGCAATGCTGGTCTACCAAGCCCTCTCGCAATCTCATGAATAGCTTCAGAATCTTCTTTTTCACTTTTACTGAAGTAGAGCTCACTGAAAAAATTCTTGACATCATTATTTGCTTCAGTCATATATTTCTTAGCTTTTTGAGGCAAACCTCGCCGTAACAGAAATGTTTTTATTATTTGTTGGGGTACATAATGAGTTCCATGAAAGTAACTTAGGAGCTTCCCGTTATTAGATTTGAATGAAAATGTTGAGGTGGCCCACAGCTGACCCCAATGTCTAACACTATGTGCAATGTGAGTCAGTAAGTGTGTGTTAAATGTCATCTGGGGAGACCCATACAGTCTTTGGAATTCAATTACAATTTTTTTCAGTGCCAATTCTGAAATGTCTATGTGGTGGGATTTAACAGTTGAAGCAAAGTGTATATTCCATAAACTAAAAGAAAGAGATGCTTCCAAATTTTTTTTTGGAAGGATGCCATTTAGCACCGTTAGGGCATAAAAAAGAAGAAATGCTCTCCATTCAGAGGCTTTCCAAAATGTTCTTTCTGTTATTGATCTTGGCACTCTGGTTATTTCATTGGGTGGCTTTAGCTCAGTTAATTGTAAATCAACCTCTGCCACATGCTGACCAATATACCACTCAAACCACAAAGCAGACAGTTGGCAAGCTACTCCAAGGCACACACTGTGCTGGTATTCTGGAACAAAGCCACTGATCATTTTAAATTGACCAAGTTTCATTAAAGGAGATGGTCCTTTAACTCCATACACTGGCTCCTGCAACGATGCAGACACAGCATGCTCATAATGATCTTTCAGTCCTAAGTACAGGCTCAGGTCTACTGTACGAGTATGTTGCCCCACCTTCATGATAGCAAAAATCACATCCATAATAACCATTCAATTGCTTTGTGTTACAAAGTAGTGGTCGGACAACAGAATCTGATTCGTTTCCAGACATAATGCTTAATTTGTAAATGGTGTCAGGAATGTAAACATATTTGGCTTTGTAGGCCCAAACCATAAAGCAGCCATTAAAATGTGTTATTTATTTATTTATTTATTTATATTTATATAGCTCCTTTAACCAAGGCGCTTAACAATTTTTAAACTAAACGGTACAATCAAGAGAAAATGGCTGAAGGAATAAGGTATGTTTTTTGGGCAAGGATGAGGAAGTAGAGAGTGTTGCTACAGTGAGAACAGAGGCTAGGGCAGGGTTGGGCAAGCAAGCAGGGTCCTGACCGGGGGTTAGGGGCTAGGGCACGCAGTGGGATGGGCTAGGGTGAAAAGATGTGTTTTAAGGGAGGAGCGAAAACTGCGTAGTGTAGGTGACTGTTTTATATGGAGTGCGAGTTTATTCCAATGAAGGGGAGCCAGGAGGGAAAAGGAATGGAAACGGGATTGGGCACAGGGCGAGGGTGGGACCGAGAGGGACAACAGAGTTTGAGAGCGTAAGGGACGGGTAGGGTGGGGCAAGACTGTGGAGGGATTTGTAAACTAGAGTAAGGAATTTAAATAAGCAGCGATAGTAAACAGTGAGCCAGTGTAGCTGGAGGAGAAGAGGGGAGGTATGAGAGGAGCGGGGGAGGTTGAATATGATATGGTGTGACAGGATGGCTCGCAGTGGTGAGGTGTGGTGACGTCACGGACCAGGAAGTAACTGAAACCAAAACAAGGGATGGGCGGGTGAAGCTGAATGCTATGGCACTCAGCTGAATTTATTAATAAACAAAACAAAACAAAAGATTTAAACAAACAAAACAGAAACCAAAGGGCACGAGGGCCAAACGAATAAACACAGACTGTTTAGCAGTCGTTTTTTTAAATGTTATTTTTTCTCGCTCTCGCTCTCGCTCTCACTCTCTCCCCGTACTCTCCTCTGTACACTCCACCACCAACCAAACGGACAGCTGAAGGTTCTTATACTCTGGCCGAGGGGTTAACTAGCTGTTAATTATCTTATTACCCCTCGGCCACAGTCTGCACGCGTTTGGTAAGGATGCATGACTGTCTGCTAGTTAAATAATCAGTAGCAGATCAGTTATGCATCCTCACAAGCTTTTTAAATATAAATAATAAGAAATACGCGGCGCTGTTATCCGCGCCGCAAACAATAATACAAATAATAATAATAGGGGCGGGACACTCCGCCACACATGCCCCCCCTTGTGCGCAGCACACATGGCCTTTTCGGCCACCTCCCCCCCTTATTCCCTAAAGTCCCGGCTAGCAGTCCTGGCACAGGAACAGGGGAAGCAAGGTGTCTCCGGGGGCGGCCATGGCGGGATGTCCTCTTCCCACCCCAACTGTAGCGTCCTAGTGGACCACGCACAGGCCGGCTCCTCTGGCCAGAAAAATTTTGGGGGTGGTCTCCAGACCTGCCCCCCCTTCTTCATTGCCGGCAGCTCCCCTCCGTGGGGCTCCGGCCACCCTCTCTCCTGCAGCGAAATTGCTGCGGGGGGAGCTGGTCTCCTGACCTCCCCCCCCTTCTTCATGGCTGGCAGCTGCCCTTCATGGGGCTCCAGCCACAGTATTTCCTGCCGCGAAAGTGCGGCTGGGGGAGCTGGTCTTCTGACCTCCCCCCCCCTTTTCCGTGGCCAGCAGCTCCCCTTCATGGGGCTCTAGCCACAATATTTCCTGCAGCGAAAGTGCGGCTGGGGAAGCTGGTCTCCTGACCTCCCCCCCCTTTTCCGTGGCTGGCAGCGCCCCTTCATGGGGCTCCAGCCACAGTATTTCCTGCCGTATGGCAGGACTGGTAGCGACCCTAGGCAAAACAGGACCCTCGGGAGGCGAAGGTAGCAGCTGCAGACCTTCGGCAGGCAACGGCAGCAGCAGCGGACCCTCGGCAGGCAACGGCAGCAGCAGCGGACCCTCGTGGGGCGACGGCAGCAGCAGTGGACCCTCGGGAGGTGACGGCAGCAGCAGCAGCAGCGGACCCTCGGGAGGCGAACTCGGGAGGGGAGCCCCTGGCCATGGAGGCGGCAGCGGGAGCTCCACTTCTCCCTCGTTCCCTGTAACTGGTGGCTCTCCAGGCGATGCGGAACAACAGGCAGCCCCAGGCGATGCGGAGCGACAGGCATCCTTGGGCGGTGCGAAGCAAGCATCCTTGGGCGGTGCGAAGCAGGCATCCTTAGGCGGTGCGAAGCAGGCATCCTTGGGCGGTGCAAAGCAGGCATCCTTGGGCGGTGCGAAGCAGGGCAGGAGCAGTCCTTCCCATGACGGTGGATGTGGAACCAGCAGGTATTCACCCTCTGCTGGTGGAGGTGGGAGGGGCAAGCAGTCCTCCCACGGCGGCTGAGGCGGAACCAGCAGGCATTCACCCTCTGCTGGTGGAGGTGGAAGGGGCAAGCAATCCTCCCACAGCGGCTGAGGCGGAACCAGCAGGAATTCACCCTCTTCTGGTGGAGCTGGGAGCAGTAAGCAGTCCTCCCACGGCGCTTGAGACGGAACCAGCAGGCATTCACCCTCTGCTGGTGGAGGTGGGAATGGAACCAGCAGGTATTCACCCTCTGCTGGTGGAGGTGGCGGAGGCAGAGGCAGCTCCTGCTGCTCTGCTCCTGGCGGTGGAAGCGGTGGAGGTGGCAGAGGCAGAGGCAGCAGGTATTCTTCCTCTGCTGCTGGAGGCCTAGGTTCTGGACCTGTGGGCTTCCCCCCCTGGGCGCTGGATGCACGGGCTCCCCCTTTCTGGGCGCTGGATGCACGGGCTCCCCCCTTCTGGGCGCTGGATGCACGGGCTCCCCCCTTCTGGGCGCTGGATGCACGGGCTCTCCCCTTCTGGGCGCTGGATGCACGGGCTCCCCCCTTCTGGGCGCTGGATGCACGGGCTCCCCCCTTCTGGGCACTGGATGCACGGGCTCCCCCCTTCTGGGCGCTGGATGCTCGTGCTCCACCTCTTCATATTGCGTGGGGTATATGGCCAACGTGTGCCCATATGCCCCACAGCCAGGGCACAACTCCGCCACGAGGTTCACAATATAAACCTCCCAGCCATCCTCCCCGATCCTCACAATATAAACCTCCCAGCCATCCTCCCCGATCTCCTCCTGCTGTTGCTGTGGTTGCTGTTGCTGCAGCTTACCTCTCCCCCTTCTCTTCCTGCTCCTTCTCCCTGCCTTCCTCTCCTGGGCCAGTTCCTCCTCCTCATCCCGGAAGGGGCAGATCGCTACAGTGTGCCCGTAGACCCCGCAAGCAAGGCACCAGCCTTGGTCCTCCAGTTCCCTGCAGCCGTTTCTCCAGCCTTCCATTATATTTATATTATTTTATTATTTTTATTTTCCCAAAAAACACAAAAAACACTTTTTGAAAAAAAACAAAACAAAACGTCCTTTTCCTGGTCCGGCTCTTGGAGGCGTTGTTTGTCCCACGCAGGACACCATATGTGACAGGCTGGCTCGCAGTGGTGAGGTGTGGTGACGTCACGGACCAGGAAGTAACTGAAACCAAAACAAGGGATGGGCGGGTGAAGCTGAATGCTATGGCACTCAGCTGAATTTATTAATAAACAAAACAAAAGATTTAAACAAACAAAACAGAAACCAAAGGGCACGAGGGCCAAACGAATAAACACAGACTGTTTAGCAGTCGTTTTTTTAAATGTTATTTTTTCTCGCTCTCTCTCCGTACTCTCCTCTGTACACTCCACCACCAACCGAACGGACAGCTGAAGGTTCTTATACTCTGGCCGAGGGGTTAACTAGCTGTTAATTATCTTATTAACCCTCAGCCACAGTCTGCACGCGTTTGGTAAGAATGCATGACTGTCAGCTAGTTAAATAATCAGTAGCTGATCAGTCTTGCATCCTCACGAGCTTTTTAAATATAAATAATAAGAAATAAGCGGCGCTGTTATCCGCGCCGCAAACAATAATACAAATAATAATAATAGGGGCAGGACACTCTGCCACATACGGGCAGAGGCATTTGAATTTGCTGTAGTGGTGTGAAGGCGTAGGAGGGAAGGCCAAGGAGAAGGGAGTTGCGGTAATCGAGGCGGATGAAGATGAGAGCATGAACCAGGATGTGACAGAATGGATGTAGTGGTGACGTCAGGCCAGAAACAGGAAGGAAAACACACAGGCAGGTACTGCAGGGCAAAAGACGTGCCGTGCGCTGCAGGTTTATATACAGTTAATTAACTCGGGAGATGGTCACCTTCTGCACAAGGTTTTTAATGTGGGTGGGGCTTCCCATCCACGCTGCTAAACAATAGAAAATAATAACAAAACACGGCTCCACCGCTATATTTATAAAAAAACAAACCATAACAATAATGACAATAATAATAACAATAATCATAATAATAACAACTACAACAAAACAAATACAAAACAATAAACTGCACAGGGGCGGAGGGGTACCCCGTTCTATAAATAAACAAACACATACACAGGGCTCCTCGCCCTGTTACAGCGCTCCTCTGGCTTTAACTCAATAATCTGACATTTTATAGGCCACATCTGGTACTTGGAGCTTTTGAAAACCAGAACCCCATCGCAATTCCATATCTAAGTCAAATCATCTTTGCCTAAAACCCCATTGTCTAACAGCTGCCTATACTGTTCCCTACACTGTATATCAGAAATGTTATCACTTATTCTTTGTTTGTCAGTCAACAAAAGATTAGGTTCCTCAAGAAGCTGTTTAATCTGGTAAACTAAAGGCATTACAAGAAAATAACAACCGCTGTTTAGATTTAAGTTGGCATCAAATGCAGTGCTACATGAATCACACTGTAAAGGCGAACTCTCTTTGGTCCCCAAATATTTCGTACAGCAGCTACAACCGAAGTGTAACTGACATTCTGAAGAATGCCCATAAGCCCATAAGTGCTCATTGAAAAGCCGCTGTAGATGGTCAAGTGCCAAGCCAGTCAGGTTGTGTTGTAGAGCATATGACAAGCTTTTGTAAGTGGTGCTCCTGGATGCAGGAGGTTAATCTGTCAGTGTGTTCATCATTCTGTTGAAAGAAAATTTGGATTCATTTCATACTAAATTAGACGTTTACAGTTGCTTTCAATTATTCAGTTGCTTTCAATTATTCATTTCACATTTTCTATTAAATATTTACTTAAGTAATAATTTAAAAATAGGAGCACTTCAAATTACGGGTTGTTTTCTTCTAGTTTTGCTACCCTTCAAAGTATCACAGTACAAGTAATAATACAATTAAGAGCAAGATAAATACAATGACTTTGGTTCAAGCAAGTACAAGTGTGACAAAATACAATTCAATAATACAGCAGATAACAGTGTCAGCGATAGTTACATCAGGATATGATTAAATACAAAATACTACAGATTAAACACTTGGCAGATTACAGTACTCTGAAGTACAGGATTAAATGCAGTAAAATAGGGGGCAGATAGAGCAAGTAAAGCACATTTAAGGAAGGGTGATAAGTGTCCCAGTGGAAAAACAGAGGAGTTCTACAGGTGCTGTCTGAAGAGGTGAATCTTAAGGAGGTGCCGGAATGTGGTCAGGGACTGGGCAGTCCTGACATCTGTAGGGAGGTCATTCCACCACTGCGGAACGAGGGTGGAGAAGGAGTGGGCTCTGGAGGCAGGGGAGCGTAGAGGAGGTAGAGCCAGTCTTCTAGTGCAGGCGGAGCGTAGAGGTCGAGTGGGGGTGTAGGGAGAGATGAGGGTCTGGAGGTAGCTGGGTGCAGTCTGGTCAAGGCATCTGTAGGCTAGTACAAGAGTCTTGAACTGGATGCGAGCGGTGATCGGGAGCCAGTGGAGTGAGCAGAGTAGTGGAGTTGCGTGGGAGAAGCGAGGCAGAGAGAACACCAGACGGGCAGCGGAGTTCTGGATGAGCTGGAGCAGATGGGTGGCGGACGCAGGGAGGCCAGCCAGGAGGGAGTTGCAGTAGTCTAGGCGGGAGAGTACCAAGACCTGGACCAGGAGCTGGTGGGCATAGTTGGTGAGGAAGGGTCGGGTTCTTCGGATGTTGCTCAGGAAGAATCGGCAAGTGTGTGCCAGAGTGGAGATGTGCTGGGAATAAGAGAGGCAGGGGTCCAGGGTGACTCCGAGGTTCTTAGCGGAGGAAGAGGGAGAGAGTGTGGTAGATTCCAGAGGAGCAGAGATAGAGAGACCAGAGGAGGGGGAGGAGGAGGAGGGAAAGAAAAGGAGGTCAGATTTAGAGAGGTTGAGTTTGAGGTGATGCGAGTGCATCCAGGAGGAAATAGCAGACAGACAGGTAGAGATACGGGAGGGGATGGTGGAGTCAGAGGTGGGGAAGGAGAGGAAAATCTAAGCATCATCAGCATAGAAATGATATGAGAAACCATAGGATGCGATGAGGGGGCCCAGGGAGCGGGTGTAAAGAGAGAACAGGAGAGGGCCCAAGACTGACCCTTGGGGGACTCCTGTTAAGAGAGGACGAGGTGTGGAGGTTGCTCCACGCCAGGTTACCTGGTAAGTGCGGTTGGAGAGGTAGGAGGAGAACCAGGCCAGAGCAGTGCCAGAGATCCCCAGGTCAGCGAGAGAGGATAGTATAATAGAGTGATCAACAGTGTCAAAGGCAACAGAGAGTTCGAGGAGAATTAGAACAGAGGAGAGAGAGGCAGCTCGGGCAGACTTTAGTGAATTGGTCACAGACAGGAAGGCGGTTTCAGTGGGGTGAGCAGAGCGGAAGCCAGATTGGAGAGGGTCGAGCAGAGAGTGGTTGGACAGGAAAGCAGAGAGCTGGCGAGGTGTAGAGTCCGCTCAAGGGTTTTGGAGAGGAAGGGTAGGAGGGAGACAGGACGGTAGCTCTGGAGGGAGGTGGGGTCGAGGGTAGGTTTTTTGATCGGTGCACTGTTGTAAAGGCAAACATGCAATTACAACAATGCATATTTATGTATTTGACAAGGACTTTTGATATTAGAGAACAGGTACAGCATTATATGTCAAAGCAATAGTACCTTAATTGGAAAAATATCCAAGAAGAATGGAGTCTAGAATTCTTAAGTTTTTCAAACAAATGCACCATGTAATATTATTCACTCTCACCTGTGTACTATATCATGCGCCCTAGTGTCGCAGATAGGAAGTGGCACTCAGGGCCACCTCCCCCCCAGGAAATTTCCAATTTCAGGAAAGTGAAATGAATGAATGTCTTCCTATGCAGTCTCAAGGGTATGTGCTGTTTACCCAGCGTTTTCTGATGCATGTGGCTTTTCTGATCGGTTTGTGTACTTTTCAGTGTACACAGGAAAGAAAGATTATTGGTGTCGTTTTGGAAGAACTCAGGTTACATTTGACACCAAAACAGATCAGTGACACTGTCGATGTAAAGGCAGTCGAAAAATTGCATGTTGTGTTCACAGATATATCTCTCAATGTGGTGAATTTATCAAGAGCGCAAAGATTTGTTAGGTGAAATTAGAACAGAGAAAAATGTGAGTGACGAAGAAGCCAGCGGCAGAATGGATGAGAAATGTTTTATGGAACATGATCCTTGATTTGATGTCCATGAATATCCACCAGATAGAAAACATGTAGTTAAGATAGTTAATTACTTATGGACTAATAAACGTACAGCAGAAGGATTACCTGATGACATATCAAAGCAGAAAAAAGAATGACCAGAACAAAAAAAAATACATTTGTTTTTAAAGTACAATATATCATAACATGTAAACAATAACATATTAACTTTATTTATTGCAGATATGCAGTGCTGAAAAAAAAAAAAAAGATTTTGATCTCCTCTAGACCAAGCAGGAATTGGAACATGACATAATTGGTGTAAAAATAAATTCAAACAGGATGTTTCTGTTCTTGAATACTGGCTATATGCCAAAATTAAAGAGGCACTGAAACTGAGGATGTCAGTTTCTGATTAAAAAGAGGCGAGTACATTTTATTATTGTTATTTATTATTATTATTTATTATTGTTATTGTTGTTGATGTTGATGTTGATGGTAGATATTGTTGGAGGTGCTAACATTAAATGTTTTTGTTTTTTTGCTACAGACAATTGCTCTTTATGATAATATCAAGAGTGCCTTGAAGATGGAAATTAATCCTCAGAATATACCGAGCATCAAAAGAAACTTATCACTATTATAACACATTTATTTTCTTTTTAATCACTCGATCATTCATCCTTGACCATGACATGCTTGAGTGACTATGACTGAAGCATATCCACTTAATCATCTAATTAGTGAGATAGTTGATTGGATACTGGATATGGAGTGATTTCAGCTGTTGAATTGCAAGCTTGAATAAAAGCAATAAAGAAAATCACAGAAAAAAAAACAATATGCCACGTCTGTCAAGAGAGTAGCGCCTTCGTGCAATCGGCATGTTGGAGGCTGGACTAGGGCAGCGTACTGTCGCTCGCCATCTTGGGTGCTCACAGCCAGCAATTTCAAACCTGGCGAGACAGTAAAACTAGACACACTCTGTCAATGACAGGCCATGAACTGGGAGACCAAGAGTCAAAACACCTGCCCAAGATCGACAGATCATTTTGCAGCATCTTCGTGATGTCAATTGTTAATCAGCACAATAAAAAGTCACTGCACCTGCTCTAAAACAGAGTTTGTCATTTTTCAATCACATCTAGTGAATGTTATATAAGTGATAAGTTTCTTTTGATGCTCAAATATAAGTTATACATTTCTTTTGATGCTCAGTATACTTTGTTACTCCTAGATGTGTTGGCTCCTGAAGTAAACATCTAAATATGTCTCAATATTTTTATGAGCTCATATTATATATAATAGATTAATGTAAAATATATTAGAATAAAGCTATAAAAATGTCATGAATAGTATATGACTATGCATTGTACATTGAATTTTGCTGAATGTGGCATTTTGAATACTGCTAGGATTATAAATCTCTATAATTTAATTTAATGATCCTTGTTTTTATTTAAAAAAGTGAAAACTAACAATGTAATTCTTCAATAAAAAAAAGTTTTATTGTTAATGATCTGTGAAAACCATTTACATCATAAACTGGAATTGCTTACATATAATATACCTAATTTACTAAATATTAATTATTTTATTTTTTAGATCATAATCAAAATTTTAGAAACCCATGAAGGATTTTGCAGATTTCAGTCAGAAGTGGCATTAGCATCGGCAGGTCCAATATGAAATATCTTAAATATACTGTGATTGAAATAAAAACATTGCAAAACGTTAGATTGATTTAATATCATTAGTTGGTGCAGTACCATTCTTTCCCCTAGCCTGCAATTTCATTTCAATTTCACGATTGAAGGTAAGTCTGTGGTTTAATACAGCAGCATGCATACTTGGCATGACAGCTAGGCCTGGAGTAAAGGAACATGTTATCACTGACTCATCCATTACAGCAATATCACTGCCATGCACAATAATTTATCTCAGACCATACTACACTCCAAAGGTGGTGAAATGAGACAGCTGAACTACAAGGCTGAAGCTTCTTCACTGGTATGTGGTAAAACAATATATTGTTGTACTTCTGTATATAGTTGAGTTTTAGGGTTTATGTTTATTTAATTGCTTTTAATCTAGTAAAAATGTGGCCTTAAATTGTGTTGAGTTGTGTTGTCTTTATTGGGATGTGATGAGGATCTCACAGTACATTATAAATGACATGCTACAATTAACATATACTGTCTCATAATTGAACAATGCATAAGAAAGTTATAAAAGACAGAATAGTAAACATTAAAGGCAATGAAATAAACTGTGCAACCGAAATATTGACCATTCATTTGACATTTTACAGTAATTCTTAACATGTTCGTGTTTTGTGATTTTTTAAATCGCAGATTTTATGTAAATAACTTTTGTACAAATACTCATAAGTGTGAGAGGTTAAAAAAAAGTTATATAGAATACCCAGGGTTTGATCTGTCTCAGATAGTTCAGATTTTTTAACAATTTACGAACCATTCAATAATAGCCATGTGTGACTATGGTTAAAATATCTCTTTGATAACTAGGCCTATGTCTCTATGAAACACTACAGGAAATTTGGTACAGCATTATTATTATTATTATTATTATTATTATTATTATTATTATTATTATTATTATTATTATTATTATTATTATTATTATTATAAAGCTATCATAATACATATATGATAAACCCATTAAAGCCAATCTTTCACATATATATTAAAACATTATTATTATTTTTAGCTTTTGTGATGGAAATACAACCTTTTATAACCAGCAAGTTAGGTTTTAAAAAAAGGTAATAAAGAACATTTTTGACAGTAGCCTACAACTGAAAGATCAGCTCCATACACACTATTAAATAGCTCCAAGTGGGGACCACTGCACAGTACACTGACAATGAATGGCAACTGCTGCAGTGGTCCTGAGCCCATTGTTATTAATCAGGGTTCGAAATTAACACCCGCCAGACATGGGTTAATTTGGTCTGAGGCGGCAAAATCTCACGTACTTATATGCCACAGTGGCAGGTACGTTTTTGTACACTAACACTTTGAATGCCAGTGGCTCCCCAGACAACAAAATAGTTCTGGCCCAGAACTGGCCCAAAAGCGGCTGGAGAGCTGGCCCAGATCCGTAAACTAGATCGGGTCGGTGTCAATTCGCACGACAGGCTAATACCGGCCCGGGTCAACTGGCCCAAATCCAGCATCCAGTGCTGGCCCAGTTCCAGCAAGCTTTTATATATTAGTACCCCCAAATCTGGCCCAGGTCCATTCCAATTTTATTCCCTAGCCATGACATAGTGTTTCTTAGAATTATAGTGTATAAGTTTTTTTTTAATTTAGTCATTGCCAATTATTTTTATTATTTTCTCCCAATTTAGAATGGTCAATTATTTTTTTAAGCTCAGCTCACCGCTACCTCCCGTGCGCTGACTCAGGAGGGCGAAGACGAACACACACTGTCCTCCGAAGTGTGTGCCGTCAGCCGACCGCTTCTTTACACTCTGCAGACTCACCGTGCAGCTGCCTCAGAGCTACAGCGTCGGAGGACAACGCAGCTCTGGGCAGCTTACAGGCAAGCCCGGCCAGACTACAGGGGTCGCTGGTGAGCCGAGGACACCCTGGCCAACCTAACCCTCCCTCCCCCCGGGCGACACTCAGCCAATTGTGCGCCGCCCCCGGGAGCTCCCGTCCACGGTCGGCTGTGGAATAGCCTGGACTCGAACTCGCGACGTCCAGACTATAGAGCGCATCCTGCACTCCACGTGGAGCGCCTTTACTGGATGCACCACTTGGGAGCCCCCAAAAACAAACATGTTTAAAAAAAAAAAAAAAAAAAAAAACATTTTATTAAAATTAATTTGACACTATTTACAAATTTTTTGTATTGGTCCTCTTTGGAACAATGGATGCCAACAATGGAGAGAGAGGTAGAGGGAGAGGAAGGGTGCGAATGAGAGGAGGTGGACGAGGAAGAGGAAGAGCAAGAAGAACAATTATCTCTGATGAGATTCGTGCGACTTTGGTTGACCATGTTCTTGTCCATGGTATGACAATGAGGGAAGCTGGGCAGAGAGTGCAGCCAAATTTGATCCGCTTCACTTTTCTATAATCCGGACATTCAGAAATGAAAATAGGTAAGTTACAGTTATCTAACATTGGAGTACTGTACTCTGCTCTCTAACCTGTTCTTTGCTCTACTGTATTGTGGAACTGTGTGCATTAGTGTAAGTGGGACAGTACAATTACATTACATTATCACATGAACTTGGGAGTTGTATCCATCTTTTGTACAAATGGATCACGGTAGCCAAACAGTTGTTCTTCTATTTTTGCAGAATTGAGAGACAACCAGCTGATGGTGGTAGACCACGCATGTTCTCAGAAGGTCAAGAAACTGCCATTGTAAACATGGTTCTTGCGAACAATGCCATTTGGCTGCGAGAAATACAAAATAGAATAATTGAGGATAATAGCATTTTTCAAGGTATTGAGCGGGTAAGCGTGTCAACTATCGACTACATCCTTCAACCGAGTGCAAATGAAGCAAGTGTACCATGTTCCATTCGAGAGGAACTCTGAAAGAGTGAAAGAACTGCACTTCCAATATGTGCAAGTAAGTTTTCAATCAATAATTTAGAATATTGGATTTCAGCACTATGTATGCTTTACAATACTGTATTGACAATACTGTATTGACTGCAGTGATTTATTTCTGATATCACATCGTTTTTTGGGGGGGGAATATTCGTGCTTGATGCCAGTGAGACCCCACAAGAATACATCTTTGTAGACAAGTCAGGGTTTAGCCTGACCAAGCGGAGAAGAAGAGGACGGAACATTATTGACCACCATGCCATTGTGGATGTCCCTGGCCAGCATGGAGGCAACATCACTCTTTGTGCAGCCATCAGCCACCATGGTGTCCTCCACAACCATGCCACCCTTGGCCCATAGAACACAGGCCATCTGCTCACATTCCTTGATGGTCTACGGGATGCTCTGTTCCAACAGGAGCAAAGGGAACCAGGGCAGGCAGAGCCGCCCTGTTACATTATCATTTGGGACAATGTCAGTTTCCACCGCGCTGCTCTGGTCCGCAACTGGTTCGATGACAACCCAACATTCTCTAATCTGTTTCTTCCACCCTACTCACCATTCCTTAACCCCATAGAGGAGTTTTTCTCAGCATGGCGGTGGAAGGTCTACGACCGCAGTCCCTGTGAGCGGGAAAACCTTCTCCAGGCTATGGGGAGGCATGTGGGGACATAGCTTTGGAGTCCTGCCACGGGTGGATAAGGCATAACAGGGGATATTTACCCGCTGCCTGGCCAGGGCAAACATTGCCTGTGATGTAGACGAAAACCTCTGGCCTGACCGAATAAACTTTTCCTTTTTCTTTCATTACTTACAATGAGTATATATTCTTTTACTTTAGTTGAAGTATTTTTACTTGGGCTACGTTTGTTTCCCAAACTTTTCTTGACTGCTAGCAAATTCAGTTGAAATTCTGAAAATAAAATGGTTTTTACACTTGAGCATACTCTCTAACATAATTTACACAGCTTACAGTTGCATGCTGTTGCAAAGTGCAAGATTTATAGCGGTAATACTGAAAAAGCATATTTTATAATAGTGTTTTTCATTTATCTCACCTGTGTGTAATGGGTATTCAGTAGGGTCTATTTATTTGATGGCTTTTGTGTGCCATTTGAAGGCAAAGTTACATTCAAATGGAAGATAACATGTTTTAGAATAGAGTGTCTCGTTTTGTTTGAGACTTCTGAGGTTTGGCCAGTACGGTGTGGGTTTTTTGTTTTGTGTTTATAGTCACACATTTATAAGACAATCACAAATATACAATACTACTAAAACTTCTACAATGAAACTGTGATGAAAATATTTGCATAAAGACTTTTCATTAACTTTCCCTGGACTGTGCTCTAAATGAAATACTAACTGTGTACCTGTGGGGGGAAAAAGGGGTTAAGAAATAAAGACAATGAGGGAGTGAAGAGAGAGTAAGAAGGTGGTGTGAGAGAGTGACGAGAGTAAGGGGGTGGTGTGAGAGAGTGAAGAGAGAGTAAGGTGGTGAGAGAGAGTGAGGAGAGAGTAAGGAGGTGGAGTGAGAGAGTGAAGAGAGAGTAAGAAGGTGGTGTGAGAGAATGAAGAGAGAGTAAGGAGGTGGAGTGAGAGAGTGAAGAGAGAGTAAGAAGGTGGTGTGAGTGAAAAGAGAGTAAGGAGGTGGTGTGAGAGAGTGAAGAGAAAGGAGGTGGTGTGAGAGAGTGAAGGGAGAGTAAGGAGGTGGTGGAGAGAGTGAAGAGAGAGTAAGGAGGTGGTGTGAGAGAGTGAAGGGAGAGTAAGGAGGTGGTGTGAGAGAGTGAAGGGAGAGTAAGGTGGTGAGAGAGAGTGAGGAGAGAGTAAGGAGGTGGAGTGAGAGTGAAGAGAGAGTAAGAAGGTAGTGTGAGAGAGTGAAGAGAGAGTAAGGAGGTGGAGTGAAAGAGTGAAGAGAGAGTAAGAAGGTGGTGTGAGTGAAAAGAGAGTAAGGAGGTGGTGTGAGAGAGTGAAGAGAAAGGAGGTGGTGTGAGAGAGTGAAGGGAGAGTAAGGAGGTGGTGGAGAGAGTGAAGATAGAGTAAGGAGGTGGTGTGAGAGAGTGAAGGGAGAGTAAGGAGGTGGTGTGAGAGAGTGAAGGGAGAGTAAGGTGGTGAGAGAGAGTGAGGAGAGAGTAAGGAGGTGGTGGAGAGAGTGAAGAGAGAGTAAGGAGGTGGAGTGAGAGTGAAGAGAGAGTAAGAAGGTGGTGTGAGTGAAAAGAGAGTAAGGAGGTGGTGTGAGAGAGTGAAGAGAAAGGAGGTGGTGTGAGAGAGTGAAGGGAGAGTAAGGAGGTGGTGGAGAGAGTGAAGAGAGAGTAAGGAGGTGGTGTGAGAGAGTGAAGGGAGAGTAAGGAGGTGGTGTGAGAGAGTGAAGGGAGAGTAAGGTGGTGAGAGAGAGTGAGGAGAGAGTAAGGAGGTGGAGTGAGAGTGAAGAGAGAGTAAGAAGGTAGTGTGAGAGAGTGAAGAGAGAGTAAGGAGGTGGAGTGAAAGAGTGAAGAGAGAGTAAGAAGGTGGTGTGAGTGAAAAGAGAGTAAGGAGGTGGTGTGAGAGAGTGAAGAGAGAGTAAGGTGGTGAGAGAGAGTGAGGAGAGAGTAAGGAGGTGGAGTGAGAGAGTGAAGGGAGAGTAAGGAGGTGGTGGAGAGAGTGAAGAGAGAGTAAGAAGGTGGTGTGAGTGAAAAGAGAGTAAGGAGGTGGTGTGAGAGAGTGAAGAGAAAGGAGGTGGTGTGAGAGAGTGAAGGGAGAGTAAGGAGGTGGTGGAGAGAGTGAAGGGAGAGTAAGAAGGTGGTGTGAGTGAAAAGAGAGTAAGGAGGTGGTGTGAGAGAGTGAAGAGAAAGGAGGTGGTGTGAGAGAGTGAAGGGAGAGTAAGGAGGTGGTGGAGAGAGTGAAGGGAGAGTAAGGAGGTGGTGAGAGAGAGTGAAGAGAGAGTAAGGAGGTGGTGTGAGAGAGTGAAGGGAGAGTAAGGAGGTGGTGTGAGAGAGTGAAGAGAGAGTAAGGAGGTGGAGTGAGAGAGTGAAGGGAGAGTAAGGAGGTGGTGTGAGAGAGTGAAGAGAGAGTAAGGAGGTGGAGTGAGAGAGTGAAGGGAGAGTAAGGAGGTGGTGGAGAGAGTGAAGGGAGAGTAAGGAGGTGGTGTGAGAGAGTGAAGGGAGAGTAAGGAGGTGGTGTGAGAGAGTGAAGAGAGAGTAAGGAGGTGGAGTGAGAGTGAGGAGAGAGTAAGGAGGTGGTGTGAGAGAGTGAAGGGAGAGTAAGGAGGTGGTGGAGAGAGTGAAGGGAGAGTAAGGTGGTGAGAGAGAGTGAGGAGAGAGTAAGGAGGTGGAGTGAGAGAGTGAAGAGAAAGTAAGGGGGTGGTGTGAGAGAGTGAAGAGTAAGGTGGTGAGAGAGTGAAGAGAGAGTAAGGAGGTGGTGTGAGAGAGTGAAGAGAAAGTAAGGTGGTGAGAGAGAGTGAGGAGAGAGTAAGGAGGTGGAGTGAGAGAGTGAAGAGAGAGTAAGGAGGTGGTATGAGAGAGTGAAGAGAGAGTAAGAAGAAACAAACGCTTGCCATTAACCCCCTTCCAGTTAATTTGTTTGACAACACTGTCAGAAAACACATGAGCCAAAATATCCCATGCAACATGCTTTATATCACTTCCACCAATTGCTGCCAAAAAACAAAAAAAATTATAAAAAAAAGATAGATTAATTTTTTTCAACCAAACAATATTTGCTTGGTTTTGTGTAACTTATTAAAACCCCCAAGGTTTGCTAAGGGCAACAGTGATGTCAGATGGTTCAACCGATAGCACTGCCATAGACGAGGAGCTAGTATATGTATGATTCTGACAGAAAGGGCTGGTGACTGTGCAGTTTGTGCTCATGCAGATGGCAGATGCCCTACATATCTCAGAAGTTATATCTTCACTCATGAGACAGATTGTTTCAGACCCTGTTGAGACTGCTCATAAATGTTGCTTGGTTTTGCATTTTCTTTTGTCGTCGTTGCACCCCGTAACGCTATTGCACCTAAACACAATTCATGAGTAATAGTGACAATAATTAAGCCCTACCTAAATAGCGGCGAGATCTTAACATGCAGCTCAACTGGGGCCAAAGCATGACAAAATCACACAAAAAAATCTGCAAGTTTTTTTTTTTTTTTTTTTTTGTCAGTGCTATAGACCATGCTTGGCAGTATCTGAAACATTTAGGGAATGCATGGTAATGTAATGCCTGTGGTGTGAACTGTAAATGTACGGGTATGTCTAGGCTCGCTTTTGTGTTACAACTTTATTTACTGTGAAATACTGTAAATGCACCATTCAGTCACCAAAGTTTACTGGAGTTGATTTTTTGTAAGGTTTACAGTAACCCATTTCTACTTACATGTGGATATAAAATTGCCATTAAACAAAAAAAAGAATGCTAGTTATTTCACGTTTCTGCCATTTCAGATAAGTATTGTTATGAAATAAATAAAACTCTGTATGGCTTTTCTAAATTACCTTAATAAGGCACTAGAACTACATTTCTGTGTTTTTTTTCATGCTTTGGTCGCAATTGAGCTGCATTCTCATATATTTGAAACACTAAAAGTAGGCCTATTCTTTAAACACCACTATTTTGAAGCTTTGGATATTACCACAGGCAAATTGACACACTGTTTTGCTGGCTGCTCCTAGTAATATAAAACCTTCACATGCCATAGGTGGATATAAGCTGCAGAGCAGTCCAGAAAATGTTATTCAAAAGATTTAGATTTTAGTCTAGAAAATCAGTTGAGAGCCCTGTCGGATCTGATTTGTGCAGCTATGTTTCATGGAGTGACAATAGTCACAAACATCACCACTTTAATTGATGTGTTTATGGTTGTCCCATCACCAGATGTTTTGTTCTCCCTGAAATCCCTTCACTCTTGCAAATTGTTTCTCACCTTGCCAATATCCAGTGATGCAGCTGAGAGAAGCTTCTCATGCTTCTTGATGAACTGAACATGACTAACATCGCTAAGGAGTTTATTTCAGTTAATGACAGGCGCAGTCAGTATTTTGGTACATTTAAGTGAATCTGAGTAATATAATTAATTTAAGCAATAGAACTGAAAGAAGAGGGCTTTACCAGGAAACTGTTCTTCATTTCAGATACCTCCTAAAACAATGAACATGGTTTGTTTTATCTACCTTTTAAAACACATTTTAAACATATAAAAGTACTTAGAACTTTGTACACATTCGTGTATTTGTGTAAATTTAAGTTACCATTAGGTACTAAAATATATTTGTGAAAGTAAAAAAAAAAAAAAAAGTTTTAGTAATTCAAAATATCTAGTAGACTGCAGGTGTTAGTAATGATCGTGCTGTTTGTTCAGTAAGTTGTTCACATGTGTTCATAAAGTTTATTCAAAGTAATCAGTCAACATGCAGTTGTTTGATTTCTACAACGTGTCATTGAACCTGGAGGCGAGTTGCTATTCCTGTTGGGCTTACTGTATTGCTGAAAAGGTCAAATACACGTGTTTAAAATTAATACTGTGGTTACGTATTTTTTTCAGATTAAAGGAAATCTTCGATCTAACATGCCTTAAAGAGACTCAGAGTTGGGGGGAGGGGGAGTACATATTTCGAGCAGTCCAAGTGACAAACCTGAAAATCACTTCCCCCTGGCTTCTAATTTCATTAACAAACAAACAACGGGATTTAAAGATCAAGTTCCAGTAACACCCTTCCAAAGGCGTTACCGTGACCTATATTAAAACTTCTGAATAACAAATGTACAAACAAAGTTACATCCTGTGGGGTACTTGACCATTCTTCTAATTATCTTCTATATTCCTTCAAGCAAATTGGGGTTTGAAATCTGCATTGCACAAAAGTATGTTGTCCAAAAATGCTTTGTCTTCAATTTACAAACTCTTTATGAATAAGTCTTTTATGTAGTCTAAGAAAAGGAGACACTGCCAAAGAAACGCCCTCAGATTGTGACTCATCCTGTTGTTCTTTAATGCATAAAATTGCCGTTTCCGAAACTGCAGAAACATACTGCAGCGACCTCGGTTAACACAAGCAGGCGCATCACACAGGGCGAGGCAATCCACACACAGGCGGAGGGCGAGCGCGAACCTGGGACCCCTCGCACTAAAGCATAACGCCGATAGAGCGAAAGAACATGCCGAAAGAACATATCGGGCTTATGTCCCTGCGTGTGATTACGTCACATACCAGCCCTGCTGCTGCCTACAATTCTATACATTCTGTTAATCATGCTTATTCATTTTAACACTATCAATATAGGTCAAATCACCACCGTATACAGGATACACGGATACAGCAAAATTCAATATGTACAAATGGTTATGGTAAAAGCAATAACAACTGTTACAAAATTGGCAAAGCACTTTCATTGTACAGTGAAAAACACTTAATAGAATCGAGTTAATCAAATTAACCACATATAATAACATCTGCCGTTTGTCTTTAAATTTTAGATACACAAATGTGATTCCAACACTAGTAGCTGGATATTTGTCACAAAGTTCTGTATTATTATTCATTTTCCATTCTTTGCACTCAAACAAAGAACTGAAACATTTTCTCAGATCTGTGTTTCCAGTCCGGAGGATTTTGGTAGTTGCTTAAAAGGAAACGGAAGTAGTTGCTTGTAGCGTTGTGGTTTGTTGTGTTCTGGACAGGCGGCGCCGGTTCTCTGGTTCTAAATGCGTTCTCCGGGCGTACTGACTGATTGGGTTTGATAGGGGGAGAGCTGAGGAAGGTTGGGGAAACGGCGGCAGTGACCCTTATACCCCCACCTACTTTTGGAAGCAAATTGAACCCGAGGTAGCCAAAATGAGCTCTGATCGCCGAAAGGAGCACAAAGATGATGCGGAGTCCCAGTTGGACGGGCCCAGCGACGGAGGTTCTGCAGGGGATCCCGACGGTGATCTTTACCAGGCAGAGGGATCTTTGAGTCCGGGCACGACATCAGATCAGCCGCAGCAACGTCCCACAGGCGGGTCTGACAAAAGCAGCATCGATACAGGGCTAATCAACTCCACAGCCAAGCAGCCGCTCAGCAGCGGGAATAACGTGTTCTGGTGGCTGAGAGAAAGGTGTTTAGGCAGAGGAGTTGTTGTTGACCCGTTCCGGGAAAACTTCAGGATAATGACCAGCTTATATAGCTCAATGAACCCGGCTGATTCGGTGAATCTGAGCACCAGAACCCATGGAGCTGTGTTTAACTTGGAGTACTCGCCAGATGGGTAAGGACAATTTATTATTTCAAAGATGTTTTTCTTTGCAAGCAAGCTGTATCACTTGCAGGCTGCTAAAGCTAATAGGTCACGAACAGGTGTCGGTGCATATATTCATCAACTATGCAAATAAAGCAACAATCTGTTCAAAGTTAGATGTTTTAAAGGAATTGTAGCTAACAACACAATTCCATGAATCATACCTGTTTTGTACTTGAATTATCTACATAGCTCTCAAATGTGCAGTTTTGAAAGAAACACATGTTATAGCAAATGTGATATCTGGTATTAATGAAGGTTAAATAAAGCCAACAGTTTCTGTGCCTTATTCCTTGGATATCTGTACCACATTTATTATTATTATTATTTATTTTTTTATTTTTTTATTTATTTGGCAGACACCTTTATCCAAGGCATCTTACAGGTGTTACAGGGCAGTAAAAGGTTACAATGCAAGCTTAATATTTAAATACAGTCTAGTTTACAGTAAGTGCAGATTGAACTTCCAGGGTCATTTAACTGCAACAGGGTCTTCTGAATCAAACTATTTTAAGAACTTATACGATACCACATTCTGTCTTAACTCACTTTCAACACCAGTACAAGACCGATACTGTTTTGATATACCTGTCCACGTTTAAGCTGGTTGATATTGATACGCTTACATCAGATATTCTGTATACACCAAGATACACAACTCCACTGAAGCCCTGTTCACACTTGCATTTTTATACCAGTATCGCAACGTCTGTTCACTGGAGTTGTTGTCGGCATCCTACTGGTATAACCGTATCGATATGAAATCCAGTCAGAAGCACGTTTCGTACTGGTACAGTTGCGATGACCCGGAACAGATCAAGTGTGGACAGGTGGATCGGAATGGAAAAAAAAATTGGTTGCCAAATCCAGTTGTGGGTGCCACTTTAGGGCAAGTTGCTACCATATTCAACTGCTTAAAATACAACAACTTGCTAAGACACTAGTTTTACTAAAACAGTAACTTAATGTTTGTACTCACGTGTTTTGTTGCCTCATTCTGCTGAATGGTATGCAGTGTACTCAGCATGTTTATATTTTAGATATTTTGCAAGTGTTATGACTGCACCTTTAATTCTGTACACCTTATAGGATGCTGTGTGGTCCAGTGGTTAAAGAAAAAGGGCCCACCTCAGCCACTGACTCATTGTGTGACCCTGAGCAAGTCATGTTTGCTCCAGGACTTAGACTGAGGGTCAATGTGGCCCCCTCTCAAAATTTTAGGGGGACATTTTCTTCAGTCAATATGTTTGATTCAGAACCAACCACCATTTCTTATTTTGGTTTGTTTTTAAATATGCCAGCAGAGTTTACTGAGCTTTTGTTTCTGAATAAAAAATAAAACTGTAAAGCTGTAGATACAACCAAGGTGTCTCTACAATACTCACTGTCACTTTTGGGGACAATATTGGGAAATGTGTCACAGTGATGCTGGTGTGTTACTGAGTAGAGCATATTCATTGTACCACATAACATTAGAATAGGGGTTTTCAATCTTTTTAAACTGCGTACCCCTTTCCAAAAAATGGAAACAGAAAAAAGGTCTGTACAGTAGCATGATACAACAAGACGCACAAGCCTTGGAGTGTGTGATGGATACAATTATAAAAGTTATAGTATTATAAAAGAAAAAATATATATTATATTTACTTTTGGCTAAAAATAGTCCCTCAGACAGGTTTCTAGTTGTTGGAAACATCATCATTTTATTGTAAATATTAATTAATTAAAATCAAGGAGGCCTCTGTGCTAGCCTCGAATCACTCAGAAATGACATAGCAAATGGCAATCATGTATTTTTATTGATAATAAAATTACAGAAAAGAAGGCAAAGAAAAGTTCACTATCCACGCATCTCTACAGCTGACGTCATTACAAAAACATTATTTGCATTTTTACATTCTTGGTGATTAAAATGTACGGTACTGATGCTAATTAAAAAAAAAACAATAATAAAACGCTTACCTAGTATGTGATGGATGTGCCTGGTTGTTATCACACAACTCACTGATGATGGCAGGGAAATTGGAGAGAGCTTCAGTCGCAAGACATTTTTGGCGTTTTTAATCTCTAACGGTATTTAGTCCTGATCGCCCTTTGCTAGTAATGTTCTAGTATTGAGCCAACAAGCCATATTTTTTCACTGGATTGAAAGCTAAAAACTCTTAACTCTCACACCAGACGTAACGCATGAACGCACACAGGAAATAAAATGAGTTAGACTAGGCTTTTAGTTTTTTAAAATATGTAATTTTTTTTTTTTATCCAAGACAGACCAACTGTTTATATGACATTTAAACAACAGGGCTTATTTAAAACGTACATATTTAATATGTAAATTAGTCGTGTGTGCACTGCACGCTCTGTCACAGCTCGTCAGTCTGGTGTTGTTAGCGATTAAATGTTGATTATTACATGATAAAAGTTTGCAATAGATTGGCAAGTGGTATTAAATAAAATGCGTTGTCTGCCATTTTAGAATTTTGCTCGCGAACCCCCAGGGGTACGTGTACCCCAGTTTGAAAACTGCAGAAACCATACTATACAGTTTAATAGTCGTAGTATTTAAATGACATTGTCCTGACTGGTAAATTCTTACCTTCCAGCTTACCCTTTATTTTCACAATTTCCATATCAAAAATTGCATTTTTTTGTTTACATTTTTCATTCTTAGCCACCAAGTAAATATTTTGGACAGTTTTCAAAACAATTGTTGCTTTATTTTTACAACACACGTTGATGTTGTTGATATGATAAACGCGTACTGCTTCAGGTACTGTATTTAATTTTTTTCAAGGTTAAACGATGGCCCGTGTTACACAGAACACTAAAAATAAAATGTCAAATATATAATATATTTCGTTGGTTTTGTGGGTTTGCTATATTTTTAAACATATTTTAATACTGCATATAATTATATATTTTTGAAAATGCTACTTACCAAAACCGTGACTGCACGTGAACTCTATTACATCATAATTTCCTTTATTCCGATTCCAGTGGTGTTTTCTCAGTGCAAGAAGTATATAGTGTTGTATAAAATCACATACACTGTATGTGTGTGTGTGTGTGTGTATAATATATATATATATATATATATATATATATATATATAATATATACACACACACACACACACACAATTACACATTTCACATATTTTATAATGTTACCATAGGCTACTTTTTTTTTTTTTTTTTTTAAAGTCAATGATGCGGTTTTCGTTTCGCAAATCTACTGCACACAGTATTTTTAGCGCAAATATAATAGCCTGCATTTCAAAAGTCACTGCCGAAGCGGATTACTTATTCTTCCAGAAGTAATGGTGGGGTTTAACAGGGATACTATTTGCGCCGGGCCACGTTGTTAACAAGCCTGATGTCGTCCGGGCTTTACTGTGAAACTGCCTGTAACCAGGGAGGGTGTGAGCGCATTCTACTGGACTGGAGAATACAAACACGGGAGTTTAATTCATTTACTGCCTATTGGTATTGCGTCTGGTCTGGGAAGGGGGGCACACGGGCGCGTTAAGAGAATTTCAGCGGGACATTTTTTATTTCAGGGGGGCATTGGCGCAATGGCGCGGCCTAGCGCGAACACTGCAAGTCACTTAACCTCCTTGTGCTCCGTCTTTCTGGTGAGACGTAATTGGAAGTGACTCTGCAGCTGATACATAGTTCACACACCCTAGTCTCTGTACATCGCCTTGGATAAATAAACAAATAATAATAATAATAATAATAATAATAATAATATGGGAAAATAGCATGCTGTAGCTTGCACTTGGTGTTAGTGAAGTCCTGATCTGTGAGCATGTAACAGTTAGCTCATATGTTTACATGTTACCATTTATTATATACACCACAGCAAGCACATTGTCATATATTTGAGATATTTCCGAACCTTTTTTTTCATTACCACAATCTGAGAGCAAAATTTAGTGAACAGCAGTTTTTATTTTGCAATCAAGTAAGCTGCAATACATTTCATTTATTCCCTAAATGTTATTTATTTCCTCAGTAGTGCACTTTCTAATTACAATCCCAAGTATTTGTATGCATTTTGCTTTCACCATGCTACATTACTGTTTTTCATTATGGTAGTGCCTTGAACTACCATGCCTGCTTCTTTTTAGCTCATCGTCTAACTAGGGAATTTGCTGCACAATTAAATCATCATCAAACTCCTGACGGCAAACAATATAACCAAATCTGTTATATCTGGGATAGATGCAGCTGTTCAAGAAGATGCAACTGTCACGAAATCCGTGTGTTCAGATTTCTTTACGTACTCTTTTTATTTGCTCAGCACACACTCTTATCTCAGGGGAGACGTTAGGAGGACAGAGATGTTATTACTCCTAGTGGGATATAGTTCGTGCTCTGGACCCACAGTATATTCGGATGACCAATATAGTACCCAAGAAATTGACAGACTCATGTATCTAAAGTGTTTTTACGAATCAGAGTATGATCAGTACTCCTTCGGTTTATTAACAGTTAAATATTGGATTGAGTAGCTACAAGCTACTTCATATCCCCAGCTGACAGACGTTCTGGGCAGTCCAGTGTCTTAACAGATATTAATGTTAACACTTTAATACATCTTTATGTATTTGTGCAGCCTGCAGGCCTGGCCACGACCACGACACTAAATACACCCAGTAGCCTCTTTCAGCACATTCAACAAATGTTCTCCTATCTTCTAAACATAGCGTGAGTCCCTTATAGCAATACATGCAATACATGTGAGATAAAATAATAATTGATTAATGCTTACCCTTTAATATAGATCGTAAAAGGATATGACTGTCTTCACCAGGCAAATTAAACTGAGTTAAATCAGTTCAATTGTGTTTTTGGTTTGCAGAAGATGGACCACCTTGCCCTGTCTGGGATGAGTGTGGTTCTCCATTGAAATTACTCTGGAGTTAAATAGGTTTTTCGTCTCATTGGAATACATGGGACGCCTCAATTAAATCCAATCATTAATCAGGTGGGACAGTTCTTATCCATTTTACAAATAATAGTTTTCAAAAGATCCGGACTAACTTTTCAGAATTAATAGGTGTCATGTACTCAATAAATTCAATATCTCATTTCTTGTCTAACTCCAAACCTATGATCTCATTTCTTTGCTTTCCTCCGAGCCCCTCCTTTATCTGAAAAGTTAAGTGAACCAAGGTTCCCAGGATCTTGGTTTATAATATAATATAAAAACACTACTGCATGCAAAACACTAATTTTATATGTGTTATATATGAGAGATGTTCTTAATATGTGACATCATCTTCTAAGTGATTATATTATGCTAAATTAAAGGTATGTGTTTCTTTTAACTTCATATTATTTCATCATTTTGTTAATGAGTCAGTTTTGATTCCATATACCATTGTCTAACGGAGTATTTGACAAAAGTTTGTCTCGTAAAATATTCAAGTCATTTAGTTTCACTAAGTTTAAGTGGTAATAGTTTTCATTACAATTATTTATCCCTTAAGAGATGCACTGACCAGGCTCTGACCTGTACCTGACTCTGGGAATATGTTACTGCTAGCAGTTTCCACAGTCTCTTGTTTTTTCCAAGGTCTGAGTCTGTGCTAAGCACTTTATTAAATATATGACCTGTCCATTAAGCCATGATTTGTGCATATTATTTCAAGACATTTACTTATCAGTACTAAACCACTAACTCCATAAACCTTAACACTACAAGTCTATGAGATTTGCAATTTTGCTGAAGTGGAATGTAAGATGACCCCCTCCTTTCTCTACAGCCCATATGAGGCCCTTTTTCACTGCAGCAGTTTCAAATAACCACATTATAAGGATTCCATCTACCATCATTAGACAATAGTATAGTGGATTAATAACAAGGTACATTATAGTATATTATTACAAACTTAACACAAAAACATAACACAACACCTTTTAACTTCTATAATTCAATGGATATCATAATGTCTAAAAGTCTTATTGTTCAATAGAAAGAAGAATTAATCTACCTCTTTCTCAATTAATTCAATTGAATACTGCTCCAGCTTTTAATCTTCTTATCACTAAAGCAAAGTCGTGAACAAGTAATAATACTTGTCCGTTTTAAATAATATGTTTTCTCATTATAGCAAATACTTAAAACATATTATTAATCTTATGAAATAACTGTTATGAACTATAAACGGTGTCAATTAGCACTGAACCTGTTTCATTATAAGATAATCTTTCAATTAATTTACCTCTGTTTATCAGTTGCTATAATATTACTTTGGTGAATCCCTCTTAAGATTTAAATCCAAATATAGGCCAGTATAACTGCATTCAACTAGGCTTGACCCTTCTCTTTGTTCATACAAAATCCAGCCGAGACAGGATTTTTTTCTCAAGACCTCTGGCTTGTTAGTTAATCCTTTGGTCATAAAGAGTCTCTTCTTATCTTGTGTTTTTAGGACATAAATTCGTAGATTAACGTTCACTTTTAGCCGGAATGGTGCTTTTTATCAAGCGTCATGCTTTCTGAAGATAAGATATACTAGTGGTAAATCGTTCATTATATATATTTTCTTAGGGATTCTCAGACTACTAAGTATTTAATTGAATACATGTGTAATTCCAAACAAGAGTGGACTGACCTATTTCATTGAGCAAGAGAGCCACCTACTAGTGGTACAAGGATACTCTTTCTTTATCCTTCCTAATATCTTTGACACTTCATTTTATAATACATTCCATATTTAAAATCGCCTAGTACATATTCAGCATATCCATATGTTCTCAGCAGGATTCAGCTTCTGTACCAGGTTTCGCTCTGGTTGGTTCCGCGAAAACGACAACAGCCCCTTTATCCAAAGTTTAGCATCACAGGTGTGAGACTCCATCTTTCTCACTTCGTACCTACAAGATACTTGGACACGTTTAGCTGGGACACCTTCTACACATTCCAATTTACCTAGATGAGCCCATTTCACTAAATGACCTCCTTCACAATTTATGCATTCAATCCTCTTAATATCCTTTGGATCTACGTTTAGATGAGAGAAATAAATTCCTTCAGAATCATTACATTCAAACAAGATTCTACAGTGTTTAGCTAAATGACTACAGGCTGGACAAAGTTTGGGCCCAGTCACTGATGACTTGCTTTGGCACATATTACATGCACACATGACAAAAGGATTATGTTTCAATTTGTGTGTCAGAGTTAATTCTGCACCATGTACAATAGTTCTGGATCTGTACACATTGTTACTATACATTCCCTTCTGTTCGCACAGAGTCACTTTGCGAGGTACGCCTTCCATCCAGAACACTGAAGGAGGCCAAAACTCACTGTTATTCATATTTATCCAATTACTGTTCTGCCTCACATCATCAGTTGGCAGACACAATACAACTCAATCTGATTCAATTGATGAACCAACAGCTGTAGCTACCGAGATCCTCCATGTCAAAGGAGTCAATATTTTACTGACCAGCCTAGCTGATTCAGCGTCACTTGCAACACAACAAAATTCTGTTGGTGTTAACTGCATTTTATTTAGGCACCCTACGATTTGACTGGAGTTCACCAGGAGAACTTTTTTCAGCTTTTTTCTTTTGGTATAATTATTGACCTTTTTGCTGCCTTTCAGCCCTTGGTTATAATTTTGTTTATTTTAGGTTTTCAGGGCATGTTTGTTAATGCCATGTGTGCAAAACACAAACCTGATTTGTATTATATGAGAGTAGCTGTTATTTACTTCAAGCTAATATTGGACTGCTTTCGCCAAGATGCTTGGCAAACCTCTGGAATGGGCTGGGTGGGTAATTCGCAGGGGTGATCTTGTGGGCAGCTCCTGTCTTCAGTGTTTCGTCGACAAGCCAACCTTGGGAAAGCTCAATAGTGAAGCTGGTGTCCCAGCACCACTCCCCTCCAACCACCACCCCACCCAATTCAGCCCATTTTACTTAGTTTAGTCATCCATTCCTTTCCATTTTATGTTAACTTCATCACCTCTTTCCTCCTCAACCAGAGCCAGTTTCTACATCTTTGCCTGCTTGCATAGAGCCTTCACTGTACGCCTCAACTCTGGTCCACTGAATCGAGTATCTCTGAGAAGCCAGGCCATGGAGTGTACGAATCCCTGACAATCTACTTCTATTGGATAAACCCAGACTCTCCACCCCCGCTGTTACACCTCAGCATACTGGAACTTCTTCCTCTTGTATGCCTCATCCACAGAATCCTCCCAGGACACTGTTACCTCCACCAGGAGAACAAGGCATGCTGAGACTGACACAGGACAATGTCAAGTTGAAAGGGTAGTTGTAGCAATTAGGTGTGAAAGTAAGGTGCTGGCCAACATGTGCCTGCATTCTCTAATCTCTAGCAGCCTCCAGTTGTCTCAGACAATCACCTGTTGCTGATATTAGCGGTGAGCTGTTGATCTTATTACACCGTTCTTCCAGTGTTAATGATGCCAAGTCAAGCGACCCTGGCTAAGAGCCACCTTGCATCCTGTAAGAATGTGCTTCAGGGTAGCCGGTGATGAACACAAAGGACATGCTGGTTTCTCTCCCACCCACACATTCAGGTTCTGCGCTGTACTAGCATATAAGCATACAACAGTTTTTGTTTCAGCTGATGGGCAGAGCCTTCTGTGTCATCCAGTAGCACAAATGAAAATATCCCAACAGTTTCTGCATATGACACTAACAAAATGTTTGTGTGAACGTACATTTTAATTTAGGCGCACGAATGCGACTAGAAATTCCTAAAGGTTGACTATAAACAATAAATGTGATTTATTTTTTCAACTGAAAAGTCTAAAACAAAAGAAAAATAAAAACACCTCACAGTCGGATCTAAACTAATAGCTCAGTCGTAATGTACTCTGGGAATATAGTTTATTGGTATCCAGTGCCCACTGTTAATCACACATTAAAAACTACAAATCCCACACCCCGCCAATTTCACTGATTTCATGTGATAGCTACTACTTTCCAGACAGTTTGACAAACTAAGATGAGGAAAATAACAAACTCATGTATGTCGGCATCTTTACAAGAAATGAGCAATGCAGGTATGTCAGAAGATGAAAGCGAACAGGGAACTTGGAGTTAGTTACTGCGTGTTCACAGTTGTAAAATACACATTCAACCAACAGTGGCTAAAAGATTTCCCTTGGCTTAAGTTTGATAATGTTAAAAAAAAAGTGCTATGTAAGAAAGAAAGGAAAAAAAAAGATCTGTAGATATTCAACAATACATTTGAGCAAAAATTGTATTATTATTATTATTATTATTTTTTTTTTTTTTTTTGTGTGCCCCTAAATTTTTTAGTGTGCGTCTTTTTTTTTTTAAACTTTGGTGCACATGTGCCTAAAAAAGTTAGCGTAGAGCATTTGTTACGTTTTTGTTGTTGTGGTTGTTTTGTTTTATTACTGCTATTACGTATTGGACACATATTAAATCCCACTAATAATTATTGGTCATAGCTTACTGGTGGATTGCAGAGCTCGTTGAGATCCACCAAAATGGATTGCAGTGTTTGGTGTATTGGCCACCACTCTGATTCTGATACACAAAAAGTGTTCAACTACAGACATATATTTATGGTCACGACATGTGAATCACCCAGTGAGAAAAGGTGATATAAAAACATAATTTATTCCCAGTTCTTGCTTGCAGTGGAAAACACATTCAGCATTTATTATTATTATTATTATTATTATTATTATTATTATTATTATTAATATTATTATTATCCCTATTGCGTTTTTGTTGTGGTAATTTCTGTTTGTTTCATGTTTTGTTTTTGTTACGTACATATACGTTACTCGGTTTACTAGCAAAAATAAAACCTGTCGATTCTGTTAATTGACAATATTATTTACAAATTTGCCTCTGAAAGATTGAGAGTTTTTTTTTATATATATATATTTTGACTGATAATTAAGACTAATTTTAGTAATTTACGGTTACCACATCACATAGGGCTGTGGTTTGAAGGTTTGTTCGCTAGCCAGGAATTCAAAGATTGTTTTAAACCTTCAAAGGTTCGTCAGACGCCATTCATGCACTGTATGTGTTTTTTTTTTTTTTTTTCTGTTAACAGAAATCGTTTGACAATGTGTGAATTCCATAAATCGCACATTAAATGTCACTCGAATGCACAATTTGATCTTTTTATTTGTATAATGCATATTACTTAAACAAAAGTTGGATTAAAATCCAACCAAGTGTAGCAACTCTGTAGCAGGGTATATTCTCCAAAGCACTGGGCGGTACCATAGCGGTTGTAGTTCTTCAATAAAATATATACTGCATATCTAGTGTACGACGGTGTAAGAGAAGTGCTATGGTAGAATATGTTTTGAAACATACAAAATATACGCTAACACTGAATTTTGTAATGTGTATTTCCTTTCAAAAAGGTTGTTCATGGACATGTCATATATTGTGGCGTAAGCAAATAAGAGTTTATGTAGGCTCACTTTAACAAAGTCATATTATTTTCACTGTAAATTGCTGAGTGACTTTGAACCTTTTCAATAAATTCAGTGGGAAAGTGGGTACAAACACTTTAATTCATATAGAGAATACTGTTTTTGACGTTTTAATTAAGTCTACGTGGGATATCTAAACCTGTTTTAATATAAAGGAAACGTACACGTTTTTAGTGGAAGATGGTATTTTAGGTTTATATATAATTTGAGACACACAAAACGATTGGCTTCCTATACATACCGTCCTAAAGTGCAGTTTAAATTATTTATATGAACATCTGTATTCCTGGTTGACATGGTGGATGTACTCGCACAGCATCAAATACTGTACTAATAATTCAGATAGCTCTCCAGTTTAATGTAGTACGCTTTGCAAATCTCTGATCCTCACTTCTACAACAAAAGTCCCCACTCATCAGTCGTTGTATTTCAGGAAAGATAAAACGTCATATCACAGATTATACTTTTTACTTGTAGATTATTATGTGAAGCTCCATGTGAGAACTCACTCTTAACGTTATCTGATTTGTTTTAATTATTATATTATGAATATAATATAAAGATATCAGACAGCATTCATTGCGTACCATACAGTAATACTTATGTTTATATACATTTCTCAATAACAGATATTTAAAAATACACTTTTATTAAAACAAAACAATATACACAATACATGTACACAATTCAAAATAGACAATACAAAACAATATATACAATAAAAACAAAGGTGTAAGGGTGGGTATGGGAAGGGAAGGATATGTTTACAGAAGGTGTGGTTTGATTCCATGCTGGAGGTTTTTTAGGAGCATATCATTACCAGTGTCATTCATATGGACACCACCCCCCTAAAAAGCCCAACCTGATCATATTTAATTTCGGGGTGCCGAAACAAAACTAAACAAAAAAAATGCCACATAAGCCCCCTCCGTCCGAACCAGCAGACAGAGGAGTTTGGCAGCTGCAGGTCCAGCCCGAGCGTTTGTCTGGCACGGCGTTCCCCCCCCCAGTGCACAAAACTGTGCCTAACAATCCGGACTGATGTTTCTGCAAAGAGGTAACAAGATGTTATTTACAGTAGGTTGATTGCAACAATTACATACTAAAACAAAACACAGACCACTTATTAGAGAAAGTGTACTTATTACATGAAACCAACAGTACGTTCAGTAAAATTAAATAATATGAAAAACATGTTATTAATATTACAACGACGTGTTCTCGATTTTTACCACATATAATATATCTTTTAATAAAGATCCTGACAACATTAAGAGTAAAACAATTTACTAGACACATTGGAAATATCGCTATAAGGCTTAACTTTGCCTTTAAGTTCTAAGATTCGTGCATGTGTAGATAGGCTCAAAAAGGCAAATGCTAACTTATTTCCCAGCTAACTTATTTCCTGTGACACCGGTCCTGCACACTTGAATTCCTCATTTAGATCCGAGACTGGTAGCTGCAGTTTTGCTTTACTGTAGAGTGCTACCCTGCTAAGGCATCGTGGAACTTCCAGCCATTTCCTAATGTGTGAACTAATCAAGGCTTCCAGTCTCTACTGTTGACGGGGAAACCTCATACACATTAAGTGGCCACGACATCCTTGGACAAGACCAAACTTAGAGCACCAGACTTTAAGCTTGCCTGGTAGAGCACTACTGTTGATCCTTTGCACTGCTTGCTGTCTCACCTCTCCCACTCAGACTATATCCTTTAAATCATTACAAAAGCGCCTTGCCCCCCCCCCCAAAAAAAAAAAAAGTTTTTAGTTGCATTGTGGAGCCCTGCTATTACCATTTCCTTGAATGTTGTATCTGTTTCTTTACTCCACTGACTAATCCAGAACAGGTCTGTATATTATGTGTAGTAAATCCCTCCAATTCATCTTCTGAGCTTGAACTGAAATCGAAAAGTTGGTCAGACAACCCGCTGCTTGAATTTTCACTAGGCTCCTAGGCGGACATTTGTTATTGTAAATTCACCACAAATATCAACCTTTGTAAGTCACTGTGCATATTTTCATAGTTGTCAAAATTCCTTCGATCACGCCAAAAAAAAATACCTGTAATTGTCATTTAAAGAATTAAATAAATAAATAAATAAAAATGAAATCCTATTGATCAATTTGCAATGACAGATTAACACACTACCTTGCTGATGTTAACCAATCGTAGCTTTACATAAAGTTTTTATTGCCCTGGCAATACATGATGCTTGATAGCTGCTTTTTCGGCTAGTGGTGTATTTGTGTTCATTCCAGCAAGCCTCTTCAGTGGTTACTGGTGTATAGGGGCACGCATGCCAAGCCGAGGCTTGTCGTGTTTATAGAGTTAACTCACCTTTTAAATCGGTTGGGATTATTTGGCCTATTTATTTATTTTACACATCAGCCTCTCAAATTGCCAACTACCTTTTTAACAAACACCCAGTTTAATTTGTATTCTTGATTTTGTTTCCTAGGTCTGTGCTGGCTGTTGCCTGTGAGCAAACTGAAGTCCTCTTGTTTGACCCAATATCCTCAAGGCACATCAAGACTCTGGTTGAGGCTCACGAGGACTGTGTGAACAACATCAGGTCAGTGAGTTTTTACTGCCATGTTTAATACAGACCTAGAGTTGCTTAAGTTCCAAGTGTAGCTGTGGGTTTGCTAACCTAGTTGTTGTCTTTGGCAGCAAGGATTTTATTTGGACTAATAAAAGTACACAAGCTATGATCAATATCTTTTCAGTAATAATTGTAAATGTTGAGGCAATATTGTGAAACAGAAATGGCCATGTGTGTATTGTCTGGAAATGTCTGCATTTAATTTCTCATATTTCCCTAAGGATAATACAGTAAAAGCTCTCTTAGAGTGAGTAGCGTGGTTCCCACGTGTTGCTAGAACTGTTTAAATACTGTACCTGTAATTTTCTTTTCATTAACATCCTAACAACTTTTTACACTTAACTGTAAAGTCTGTTTCAAAGCTCTTTCCAAAATATTTGCTGTAGTGCACTGATAGTGTAAAGATTATTGCTCACATTGTCAAACAGGTAACACAGCAATAACGATCCATGATGTGGTACTTGTTGTTAATCGCTCTCCCTGTAGTGATTTAGAGCAGGGGTTCCCAAACTGGGGTCCGCGGCGAAGCTTCAGGGGGTCCGCAGCAAATATGTAAAATTACTGAACAAAAGAAAATTGTGTGAAATATTTAAAAGCAAATCTTAAAAGTTAAATAAACAGATCTTAAAACACTTGCCCTCGCGCCCCCTGCCCTGCATATGTACTCTGAATGTCCCTTTGCTTGTTTCGTGCTTAGAGTATGTACCATTATCACAAAAGCGGGATGAATTGCAATTACAATTTAAAAAACAACAGGAGAAGCGGATCGATAATGGATGGATGGATGGATAAGCAGCTATATTAATGCAATTTACATAATGAGACTACAATTAAATATAAAGCAGAATTTCTCACAATACGATTAAAAAAAAACAATTTTGTATTTTTTTTGTTCAACTTCTTCTAGATCTATTTTCTCCCCCCGCTGTTGATAAAATAAAACATTCCACTTCTGCACATGTACAGTGAGAACTCGACAGAGTAGAACAGTCAAAATGGAGCGGCTTCTGAAGCACCAACGAAAGGAGCCTGAGGAAGAAAACGAATGCAGTGGTGCTTCCACGAGTACCAGTGCCACAAGTACCACCTGTACAAACAAGCAGCCATCCTCAGTGAAGGCATCAAAATCTAAATCTTGAAAATATGATGCCGAGTACATTCAGTTCGGGTTTTCTTGCATTACGAAGAAAGACGGCCTTGATTACCCAAAATGTGTGACATGCTTCAAAATCCTGTCTAATGAATGCCTCAAGCCATCAAAGTTGAAACGGCATTTACAACAAAAACAGCCAAATGAAGCTGGGAAATCTATAGATTTTTTTAAAAGAAAGGAATCCCAAATTTTAAAACAAGTGAGTACTTTGAAGCAGCACGTTACTGTTCCAGAGAGAGCCTTAAAGGCGTCTTTTCTAGCCTCATTCCACATTGCTTGCACAAAAAAACCCATACAATTGGGGAAGAGTTAATTTTGCCAGCAATAGTAGATATTATTCGTGAATTACTGGGTGAGGAAGCAGCCAAACAAATTGAAGTGGTGCTGTTGTCAAACAACACTGTGTGCTGAAGGATATGTGACATAGCAGAAGATGTTTCTGCTGAACTTTTGGATAGGTTGCGTGCTGGCCCGTACTTTGCCTTGCAGTTAGATGAAAGTACAGACGTTGCAAATGCAATGTAGGTTTATAGAAGGGGGGGGTGGGATTTGTCGAATAATTCCTTTTCTGTAAAGAATTACCAGGGAGAACAACTGGTGAGGAAATATCCGGAGTGCTAGATGGATTCAAGAAGATTCAATAGACTGGTCTCGATGTGTGGGAGTGTGCACTGACGGTGCTGCTGCTATGACTGAAAAACGTAATGGTGTTGTAGCTTTTATAAAGACAAATTCTCCAAATGCTGTTGCAAGTCATTGCATACTTCACCGTGAAGCACTTGTTGCCAAACGTATGGATGATGAGTTTAACCAGCTGCTGCAAGAAGTAATAAAAATTGTCAATATGATAAAAGCTGGGCCCCTGAAACACAGAATGTTTGCTGTGCTTGGTAGTGAAATGGGTGCCAGCCACGAGCACTGCTCCACTCTAAAGTACTCAAAAGTGTGTAGTCATGCAATGAGTGTTTGAACTTCGACATGAGCTGAAGCAGTTCTTATCAACAGAGAATAGCCAACTTGCAAGCTGTTTTGAAAATCCTCCATGGATTCTGAAACTAGCGTAGTTGTCGGATATATCTGGACAGTTAAATGCTCTGAATCAAAGCATCCAAGGCCGTGACGTAACCGTATTAAATATGCAAGACAAAATTAGAGCATTCACTAAAAAAAATTGCTCTCGGGGGAAAAATAAACTTAATGAAGGAGTGACAGAAATGTTTGTACTTTTATAACCTAACATTCTATTTGCCTTTTTTATAGCGTCTCCATCTAGTTGGCTTAAGAGATTCATACAGTACTACTACATTTCATCTGCCATGTGTCAGCCCAAGCTTGAATCTTATCTAAATCTCTCTGTATTATTAAAGCTGCTGATTGGGAGTTGGCTACTCCTCCCAGTTGTGTGTCGTCTGCAAATATGCATAGTTTACTGATTTATGTCTTGGTCCAAGTCATTTATATAGATTATGAATAGCAATGGTCCCAATACTGACTCCAGTTTGATGCCTGGCCTCGCTGCTTCCTATCTTGTAACCAGTTATGAATCTATGCTGCTACTTTACCATTTTATTCCTACTGATTTAATCTTTATATGTAGTCTTTCGTGAGGTACTTTGTCAAATGCTTTTTGAAAATCTAAGTAGATTATGTCATACGCACTGTCCTTGTCCACTCTAGTAGTCACCTCCTGAAAGAAATCTTGTAAATTAGTTAAACAAAATCTGCCCTTCCTAAAGCCATGTTGGCTGTCGCCTGTAATGTTACTATATAAATATTCCTCCATTTTGGTCCTTATTATACTTCCCATGATTTTACAAATAATTGATGTTAAACTTATAGGTCTGTAGTTCCCAGGGTCAAATGTATCTCCATTTTTAAATAGAGGAACAACATTGCCAATTTTCCAGTCCAGTGGGATGGCTCCTTTATTCATAGATTTATTGAATATATAACATATTGGTTTAAAAATCTGTTCTCTAGTTTCCCTAAGGACTCCTGGACAGATTCCATTGGGCCCTGAGGATTTGTTTATTTTAAGTGCTGCTAGCTCCCTTAGTACATAATTCTCTTCTATAACAAAATCTGGTAATGATGTTTGTGTACATTTAGAAGTATGTATGTAAGTATACACATAAATGATTATGATAAGATAGCCTTGTACATTAACTGTCATACTGTTGGTAAATAGGCTCAAATATTTTGCCATTGTGGATTATGATTATACTGTGTGGCTGACAGAAAAAAACCCAGCTGAATACAAATGTGTGTTTTCTTATCAAGCTCAAGTGTTCTAAAATGCTTCTACGATTCTGTGTCTCTAGGTTCCTTGATAACAGGCTCTTTGCAACCTGCTCTGACGACACCACCATAGCACTATGGGACTTACGGAAGTTGAATTCCAAAGTGTGTACATTACACGGCCACACCAGCTGGGTAAAGAATATTGAATATGACACTAACACGAGGCTACTAGTGACATCAGGATTTGATGGCAATGTAATAACGTGGGACACAAACAGGTACACTGGACTGAATGAGACTGTGATGACCTAAATAGCTGCATGTGCTAATAAAACTGTTGTAAAAGCAAATGTTTAGTCGGAGGTAAAACATAGGACAAGGCTTTTTACCTTTTAATATTTTATTTACATAACAATGTAAGATGTGAAAGTCGTAGTGCCCCATATGTTTTAAATTATTTTTTTTTTTACAATTTTATGTCACAAACCTATGTTGAAAACATTTGCTTTGTAGGTGTTTCAAGTAATATGTTCTCAGTAAAATACCCTTGTTTACATTTTTCCTTTGCTTCCCTGAGTTAAAACAGAGATTACGTGAAATATAAGGCCATATTTGAAATTGGGTGTTTACCAAGCTTTAGAAATGTCTGACTAAAAGGGCTTTCAACAAAACTTTAGCAAGTATTCAAAAAAACTGATTTTAAACACCTTTACAGGCCAAGGAGTATAAACATGAGAGAGGCCCTGTTTATGTTCTTGCAGGTACAAGTTGCTTTGCTTGCAGTCAATAATAATAATAATAATAATAATAATAATAATAATAATAATAATAATAATAATAATAAAGTGCAATTGATGTTAACTGCACTCTGGCGGATTAGCCAATGATGTAAAGGGTAATGCCGTCTGTTTGATTGACACTGCTGAAATGTAAAAGCAATGTTGGAATGTAAAAGGCTGTGCTGTTACAATCAGCACATTTTACATTCGGGTCATTTTTAGGACCCTTTAGTCCCTCAAGGTTTTTTTTTTTTAAATAACCATTTGTCAGCAGCAAAATGCCCATTTAAAAAAAAAAAATAATAATAATAATTTTAATAATATTGTAATGTCAATAGTAAATGGCTTGCAAAAATCACAACAACAATATTGAATTGAATGTGGAAATTTAACATGTACAAAATCTAGTAAATAAACAAAAAATAACTATTTATAAACACATACCTGTGCTTCAATATGAAGTTGCCTTATGTATAAAAACAGTGTAAAAAGAAAGCTTGCATTCAGAACAAAAAGAAAGAAATGTATAAAGACTCCCAACACTTGAAAAATAAAAAAGAATGCCAATAAATGTACTCCAAATTGCCTGTCGTCACAGCCATCTACACCTTTTCTACATCTCTCCCTGCTCCCCTGCACCTCTCAGCAATCTGCAGGTATACAGAAGCTATGCTATAGTGGTAGCCTACAGTAATCAAGACACGTCTTTTTTGCAACTCACAAAAAATAATCCAGTCATATTTTGAGTATTTTACTGTAGCAAGTAATAAGCAGGATACTGTTATCAAATCAAGGTGATCCCAGGGATTTTAAAGGGTTTTGAGATGTGTGCGTTTGCTCGGCATTGCCGCTAACGAAGGGTTAATATGCTATTAAATTACAAAAATAAATGTCATGTCATTTTTTATAACAGTACATTTGAAGTAGTAATGTAAAAAAATAAAATAATTACTTTGTTTTTGCTCTGCCTATTTGTGACTGAAAGAACTTAAGCAAGACTTAAACAAACACTACCCTTGTTTATCATATTCTATTGTATTTTGGTTAACCACATCTAAAATTTAGAACAGTGCATGCAGAGATGAACATGTTTTATGAATAAGCAACTAAAGATAACTCCTGGATTTAAGTGCAGATCACATTTTTACACCACGAGATGAACATGCTTTATGAATAGGGCCTGTACTGTCCTGCTGCTACAGGTACTAGTAGGAAGATGGTTTTTAGTTCACAGAGTTGCCAGAAAGCTTCAAGGAGGGAGGAAGCTTGTGTGCCTGTAGCTAAAACTACTTTAGGCAATGTAAACAAACTGGTAAGCCAACAAGGTTTCCGATCAAGCACAGCACACAGAAAAAATAAGGTAAACCGAAATGATATTTTTGTGAAATGTATTTTTGTATAATTAGGAAGTATTTTAATACTCATTCACAGAAAAGTAATAATTTAAAAAAGATGTGCATTGTATGTAGGCTATGTGAAGCTGGTCCTGAAGTGGTAAGAACTATATACAGACTCCATTTAATGTCAGCTGTTGGTACCTGTGTAACAAAAGCGCTGAAACATTTTATTATTGTAGCATTTTCAAATGCTGCTATTATGGTAAATGTAAATGTTGTTTTTACCTTTTCAATTATGTTGTGTCGGCTGTTGGCTCCTCTGTACTTGCAGGTTTCTGTGGGATTTTTTTCTAAGCCATATTATTGATCCATACTTTAAACAGGTTCACTGAAGATGGTTGCCCACACAAGAAGTTTTTTCACACTCGTTATCTAATGAGGATGCGGTTGACACCTGACTGCTCGAAAATGCTCATCTCTACTTCTTCTGGCTACCTGCTCATTCTCCACGACCTCGATCTGACCCAGTCACTGGAGGTGGGCAGCTACCGCATTCTGAGAGCCAGGAGGACCACGGCAAGTCCAGGTTGGTAACTATCGCAGGAATAGCAATCCCATGTAGTAAGTGGATGTATGAGAATTAAACAGCAATGCTAAAGAAAAGTATTGATGACAGAGCAACAACGTGCCCCAGAGTTCGCTTGAAAAATGATAGTTGACAAGAGAACATTTAAATGTGATGCTTGTCAACAGCTCTTGTGTAGTTTTGTAACCTGAAACTCGGCTAGGCAATCTGGCTATTGGTTCTATGGGAAAATAACAATGAAATTTAATGATGTCCTTCAAGAATAACACAGGTTAGTGTATTATAGAACAGATTAAGCTAATTTTAAAGTAATTCATCTTCATTATATTTTTTCTTCTATGTTGGATCCACTTGCTCTGTTAGTGTACAAGCAGGTGGAGCCAAAGTCTTAAAATAATTATAAAAATGAATAAATTAGTGTGAACCATTCCAGCTTGAGATTAATGCAATTAAATTAGTTAATGTAGGCTGTGTCATTGGAACTGTTCTCCAGAATATCATACTTATTTGAATGCCTGTACATTTGTTACTTTCATTTAACATACTGTACAACTGTAAGCGGTATAATTAGAAATACAGAAAGAAACTTTACTAAAGGTTATTGTTAGATATCTGTATGTGATACTTTCTTCTGAATTGGATGTTTGAAACATTTCAATTACCTCTGTATAATATGTCTATTCACAATGATCGTTATTTTGGACAATAATATTTGTTTTCAGTTCCAATTTTGTCTTCTATTTCTTGTACAGGGCCAACATGTACAAGGTCATCCTTTTTATGCTGTCATCCACTTACCAGATTTGCTAATGCTCTGAGCTGACCTTGGAGGTCTACTAAAATATTTATATCTAATTACTTTGAAAAGGGCAGTGGTTTTGTATTGACAGAGATTCCCATTGCTGTTATAGGCAGTTGAATATGTTGGAGCATCACTGATATTATGTCCCACTGGATTTATAAGCTTTTGTGGTGGATAGGTGTATCTTTTTAAAAAGCTTGATAGTGTAGAACAATACAGAGGTAATAAAGAGGGAGTCCCGAACACGGCATACCATTTTTTTGTACATTTTAAAATCATCTTTTATATTGTTCCTTATTGTTTTGGTAGGGCACTAAAGTGTTGCACTTATGTAGCTGATGCAAATGTTTTTTTTGTTTTTTTTTAATACTTTATCATTTTCTTAGTAACAAGAGACATACAGCATACATAAGCTCAGCAATATTAAGTCTAAACAAAGGAAAGTGGAAAGGAGAAAGACAGAGAATAGAAATCAAAATTAAATGGGGAGTCGAGGGAGAATCCTTTTAGACAAAATTAAGGGCTGCCATACTGTATAAAACTTTTGAGTAGATTCACGCATGGTATATTTTATTTTCTTCAGCTTCAGGAAATCCATGACCTCTTTTATCCATTGCATGTGGGATCATGGAGCAGCCATCTTCCAATTAAATCGGACACACCGCCTTGCCAACAGGGAGGCAAAGGCCAGAGTGTCTGGCACATTAACATCCTCTGGGATCACTCAAAAGAGGGCTGTAATTGGGTTAGGTTCGATGGGCACTTGACTAAGCTAGGAAAATGTTTCAAAGACCGAAGTCCAAAATGAAGCCAAATCAGGACATGACCAGTACATGTGAAAAAGATTTGCAGGAGCTTGCTTACATCTGTTGCACATTGGGTCTAGTTCAGGATATATTTTCGCTAATTTGACTTTGCATAAATGAATGTGATGTAAAACTTCAAACTGCAGCAGTCTATAGAATATTCTTGCATAGAAGAGGAGCGTACTCTGTAGAGGATAGAGTCCCAAGCATCATCAGAAGGTTCTAAGTTTAGGTCCTGTTCCCATAAGATAGTGACAGGCAATGCAAAGAGGAGATGGTATTCTAAATCTGTGATATTAAGCCATTACAGTCCGGGTTCAGGTTCAACAGAGAATCAACAGGTGATCCGGCTGGTAAGGGGGAAATGGGGAGGGGGAATTTACTTTTTACAAAACTCTGGGCTTGTAAATATCTGAATTGTATTTCTTGGAAATGTATTCAAAGGAAACAAATGAACCGTCAACATATAGATCTTTAAATGTCCTTATGCCATTTTTATGCCAAAAAGAAAATGCAGAGTCAATCAATGACTGTATGGGCATAAATATTGAGGCATGTTGCAGACCAAAACGATTTCTAAATTGCGACCAAATTTGAAGGGACTGTTGAACAAGGGGATTTGAACTGTGACAAGAAATTGACAAAGGGAGTGGGGAACACAGTAACGCAAAAGGGGAAACGGGTAGACAGGAGTCTCTTTCTAGGTGTGCCCACGTAGGACCTTCATTCTCAAAGTCGGTTCATACCCAGTAGGCAAATTTATGAATATTGGCTGATTAATAGTAAACCTGGAAATTGGGTAAAGCAAGGCCTCCCAAACGTTTTGGTCTCTGAAGAAATATTTTATGGATTCTTGGTACTTTTCTGTTCCAAATGAATACTGATATAGTCTGATCAATTGTTCTAAAGAAATAATTTGGAATAAAAATAGGAATACAATGAAATAAATATAAGAATTTTGATAATATATTAATCTTGACATTTAATCTTGAATTTATCCCGCCAACCAAGGACAGCGGTAATATTGTCCAACGGGAAAGGTCCTGCTTAACAAGTCTTTTATATATGTGCGTGTAACGCAGATCCCTAAATTTGTAAAAGTACAGGTAACTAATCTGAAGGGGAATGTGTCAAGTGAAAGCTGTTTTGCAGACTGAGTAATTGGGAACAATTAACTTTTCTGAAGGTTAATCTTGTAGCCAGAGATATTACCAAACCTAGTCAGAGTATCCATAACTAAAGGTAGAGAGGTACTGGGATCAGAAATATAAAGTACAAGATCTGCATATAGAGACACTCTGTGTTCCAACCCCCTACCAAATGTTGCTTATTAAGTGTAAGTTACTATTTCCTGTTTCCTTAGACAGTGCAACCTCTGGCTCTCCCAGACGTGGCAATGATTCCCGTCCAGCTTCAAACAAGCTATTCTCACCGGCTTCACAGAGGGAAGGTAAATTAGGGGCTGCTTTTTTTAAAATATATATTTTGCTCTGTTTTATATTTCTGTATTATATTCAGAAACTTGGATAGCTTTTGAATCTACCCTTAGTGGCAATATCAAGTTCTAAACCTACAGGCATATGACATGCAGGGGCTAATTGTGTGCTAACTTCTAGAGGCTATGCTACACTGCCCTACCAATGTGATCACCCAACCCTAGTGTGGGAACACCCTGTCAGGCGATGAGAGAGTAGTTTATTCTCCATGTCTATCCAGTCCCTGGCCTGAAGTGACAACTTGTGTCCCTTTTTAAAAAGTGTCACTCTAGGGCTAAGATGGCCTCCTGAGGTGGAAAAAAAAATAGCCTGCTGTGCCACTTACCCCCTAATCCATAAATTTAGAAGGAGGTTATTAGAATAGGTTACATTTTTGACTTTCATATGAAGGAAATAATTCCTTTCTCACAGGTAACATCTCAGTGTAGATTGATTTCTAACATTCTGTACATCAGTGATTCTTAAGTCCGTCATACAATTCTAAAAACTTGTGTAAAACATTAAAAATGTTTATTGTTCAAAGTGGTATATTACTGTTGTGGTGAGAGACAGGCATTGTGATGCTTGCAGACTATATGTTAAATATTTACATTCAATGTACAGTAGTATTTCTTTTGTTGGCAATTTAACCTCTCCTCAGTTTTAAGTCCAGTGTCCCTGTTTAGAATTTTTTTTTTTTAAAAGGGGTCTCCCAAACATATTTGATAACCTGTGCTGTGGAGCACCTGCAGGGCTCTGACTCTTACAACACTCCGGTTGTTCTTCAGGGGGGTCGCCTCGAAACAGCCTGGAAGTCGTGACTCCTGAGATTCCAGGAGAGAGGGACCGAGGCAACTGTATCACTTCTCTGCAGCTTCACCCTAAGGGACTGGCCACCCTTATACGCTGCTCAAGCAACACAGATGACCAGGAGGTGGGTAGCATATTTATTTTGTTTCAAGTATGTCAGTTTAAATATCCATAGCAGGGCTCCAGACTAAACGTTTTGCCTTTGGAGCCAAATCCAAATCCAATTGTTGGGTGCCACTTTAGGAGCAGGCTGGTTGCTACCATATTGAACCGATTAAAGTACAACAACTTGTTATGACACTAAATGGCAGGTTTTGTACTGCAATCAATAAGCTGCATTACATTTCATTTTTAATTCCCTGCACCTACGGCCAAAAGTTTTGCATCACCCTACAGAATGAAACTTGCTGAATAATGTTACGTTAACATATTGAATTACATACAGCTTTGTAGTTTTCCATATACATTAAAAACTGCCGAAATCTAACTTGAAATTCTTGTGACGTTCTCAAGTTCATATGGCTCTTTTGGCCTGTCTAGTGCTGAGTTCAGAGGTTCCTGTACACAGGAACAAAAGGAAGTCTGGCTCAAGGGAATCTTAAGTAAGTCAATGCTCATATTTTACTGACCTCTTGTTGTCAATCCCGGAACTACAGGCACCTGAGCAAAGCTCAAGCTGGGCTGCCATACCAGATACAGTACTTCGTGTTCAGTGTTTCCGGTTTATACCGAATTTTACCAAAAAATTACAGGATTTTTTTTTAACTGGATTTAACTGATTTATACATAGCTTTATTTATTTGTTTATTTTTTTTATTTTAGGGAGTCTTCTTACTGAATATTTGACATTTTTTGTTACCATAGTTTATTATTATTATTATTATTATTATTATTATTATTATTATTATTATTATTATTATTATTATTATTATTTATTTCTTAGCAGACGCCCTTATCCAGGGCGACTTACAATTGTTACAAGATATCACATTATTTTTACATACAATTAAATTATTTTTTTACACATTATTTTTACATGCAATTACCCATTTATACAGTTGGGTTTTTACTGGAGCAATCTAGGTAAAGTACCTTGCTCAAGGGTACAGTAGTATGGTTGGATTTCTAGTGACTAACCTTACTGAGCTAAAGCCACGAGCCAATGGTTCTATATACCCAAAAGGTTGCACAGTAACGGGTCGAAATTAACACCCGCCCACCCACCAAACACGGCTTAATTTGGTCTGTGGCGTGTAAACTTCACTTACTTATACGCCACAGTGGCGGGTATGTTTTTGTTCACTTAACACTCTAAATGCCAGTGGTGCGAATTTGTGACGGACCACTGTAACTTTAATAAACAGAAGCTGTTGGCTAAAACAACAAGAAACTTGAAAAAATATGTCACCACAATAAGCACCACAATTTCTGCTTTCGATTGGTCTATTGTTTAATATATGTTGTCATTCAAGTTGTTTTTAGCAAATCGCATATGAAAGTGATGTTGCTGACAACCAAACAAAACAGAGAAGGAGGCAGTGCTTGCGCTGTGATATTTTGCTAGATAACTGATCAAGAAAATAACTTGGTAAGTTTTCAGTGTCTCTGTGTGAAGGGCATAGCAGAGAGCTTGTCAGATTGAGTGCTGCGGGAAACTTGCACAGCAGCAAAAAATAAAAATACAAAAATAACAAAAAAACTAAGTGTAATCATATTTGTTCTACACATCTACCAAATGAAGACATAAACAAACTAGAGTTTTCTTCTATTGGTGCTTGTATTTGTATGGCTTACAGGCATCTGTATTCTTGTTCTTTATGGCCACACATTCTGTTAGAATCTTTCCAATCTCTAATTTACACTCATTCTATTTTATAAGAAACAAAAAATAATAAAGTTTAGCAAGCATTTGAATCACTGCTCCCATGTTGTACATTTTTTCTGGGGAACTGCAGAAAATAATTATCAGACTTGTGAATGAATATTAGGCTACTGACTTTTTGTGTTGAAAACAAAAAATGTAAGGCTAAATAATGACTCAAATGTGTCATTGTTAGATAAACTAGTAGTTGTATTCATTCATTTGTACTGAATGAAATATGAATTGTATTATAATAGGGGTCTCTACAACATTTAGTTTTTGGGTTATACAGTGAAAACATTGTATTTATTGAATGTGTTGTATATAGTTAATTAAATTCTACATGTAAAAATATGATTTTCTTTTACTTTTTTAAAAATGCATCTCCCTCTATATTAATTTGAACAACTTGCATTGTTGAAATAGTTATTGTTGTTTTGTTTCTAATGTTTTGTGAATTTAATACTTAAAATGACTGCTAAAAAAAATAGCCAATTATTTTCAAAGCAAAAATAGTGACAATGAGTGCAGGGTTTTCAAAATAAGATGGCGATCGGCGCAATCCACCGCCTAATACTATGTTTGCGCCGGCTACTTTATTAAAAAAAATATTAAGATTATTTTGTATTATTGTACTGTAAGGTGATATATAGTACATAATAGCTATAGATATGCACAAAAAAAGAGCGTATTCCTTTTGTTGTGATATTGTAAAAATATGTACCCAAGTGCTTATATATTATGAGATATTGGAGGACAAACAAGCAAGAGTATTTATGCACTAAATTGCTGAAGTAAAAAGAAGGCAGCTGCTAGAGAAAATAAAAAGTGCAAAGTTCCTGTCAGTGATGTCAGATGGTTTAACCGGTAGCGCTGTCATAGAAGAGGAGCTAGTATATGTATGATTCTGACAGCAAGTGCGTAGTTATTGTTATTGATGTTTTTGTTTCTAATGTTTTGTGTTAAAAAGAGGGCAGATGTCCAGTACATCTCAGAAGTTATGTCTTCACTCACGAGGCAGATTGTTTCAGGCCCTGTTGAGACTGCTCATAAATGTTGCTTGTTTTTGCATTTTCTTCTGTCGTCAAAACGGTCGGCTGACGGCACACGCTTTAGAGGACAGCATGTGTTCGTCTTTGGCCATTTCAAATTGGGAGAAAATAATAAAAATAATTGGCAATGACTAAATTAAAAAAAAAAAAACTAAAGTTTGAGGGACATTTGATGTTAAATTCTTGTTTGCCTTTGTTGCAGTGGACATGTGTATATGAATTCCAGGAAGGTGCCCCTGTGCGAGCGGTCTCCCCTCGCTGCTCTCTCAAGCTGACACACTACATTGAGGAGGCCAACGTGGGCCGGGGTTACATCAAGGAACTGTGCTTCAGCCCCGACGGACGTCTTATCTGCTCTCCCTATGGCTACGGGATCCGCCTGATGGCCTTTGACGACCAGTGCAGTGAGCTGGTAGACTGTCTGCCCAAGGAATCCAGCTGTCTGAAGGAGATTCGGTCCATCTACTCACACAGTGACGTAGTCCTCACCACCAAGTTCTCTCCCACACACTGCCAGCTCGCCTCCGGGTGCCTTAGCGGACGTGTATCCCTCTACCAGCCAAAGTTTTAGCCTCCCTCTCCCAAAACGCCTCTTGTAAAGATGTTCACTCTCATGCTTGGCACTACTCTTATTATGATTTAACTTTTTTTTCCACTTACTTCCTAACCAAGTTATTCAGTCCCCTGTCTTGTTTTTCTGAAGCTATATTTCAGGCACAGCTCTCTTCTCCTTTTTTTCTGCAGCTTTTTGTGTGACTCGGCACTTTAATACAAAAAAGGCAACAAAAGTTAATGTATGCCAAAAGTTCAGGAGGAGCTTTTGTCCTGACTTCTGGTTTGTAAAAGATAAGGTTGTCATTTTTTTTTTATTAGTGATTGATTAATTGATTGTTTTTTGGAGAGGGTGGGGAATTGTAGCACCTTGATATAGAGGGGAGAGCAAAAGTGTGATATGAGGAAATCACACTGGTGCATTTAATGCAGAGGATGATTGAATTGTTCTGTTCACACTAGATGTTTATTCATAAGTTCAAACAATCATAACATTTGAGGTAAAATACAGTTTCTTACCTCACTCCAAAGGCTGAGGACATTTCACAGTATGTAAGTTTAGCTCAATCCTTAATTCCCTTTGTGGTAAGACTTTGGACTATCGATCGTTTGGCCTTTGGTTGTGACTTCTACAATGGCCAATATTTTTATCAAAGTACTCATCTTCTGTTATACTCTCTGTACAGTATGTAATATAATTTCCTGTCTGTTGAAAGAAATCTGAGCCATGAGAGGGAGTAAGTGGAAGCATCAGAAGTAGTAGAGCAGACATGTTCACATTTTTATAAAAGCTTTTCAAACCGGCAAGTTGTCAACAATTCTTCTGCATAGATGTCAGCAGCCTGAAAATCCATCCCGAAGCCACTGCTGACTCTACACAAAGTGTTCTGCAAAGACTGGTTCTGCTTTCTCAAGACTGTTTTGGAGCATATTTGTTATTTCTGAGAAAATAAAATGGGGGAGGGTTCACAATCATATTTTACCCGTCATAGGAATGGCAGTACCCACTGTTATATATTATAAGGAAGCTTAGCACTCATTTTACAGTGTCACAATATTCCTCTTCTCAAAGTATTGTGCTTTGTGCTTCTTGCTTTGAAGTTGATTTAAACTGTTAGTATGACACCAATGTATTTTTTTTAAGCACTGCTGGTAAGTAGTTATCTAAAAATAATATTTTTAAGCTGTAAACATACTAATGTTTATCTTACACCAACATATCATTTTTTTTTTCACTTGTGTACTTGCAATTGAATGAGGCCTCTCTGGACTCTTACGGCTGGTTTTTACAGACCTCGATTAGCGTTAATCTTGGACTACGTGACCTACTGTAACATTAGATAGTCCAAGATTAGTTTTAATCAGGGTCTGTGAAACCAGCCATTAAAATGACAATTGAATACCTAGACCAACCCTTATTAACACAAGTTATAGAAGTGTTTTCGTAAATGAGTGTGTTGCCTATTTGTGTTTTAAATGGGCTGAGTTATGTTAAAGATTAATAAATGTACAAGGAAGGCAAAATACTATTCATAAACTGAATATATTATTTTTCTACTTCTATTATTGTGTTTAATGTAGTTTGTGTGAATAGTTGTAGAAAATAACAGGCTTTTTAAATTAATTAATTTTGCATACACTTTCCCATAACTTTTATCAAAAAAAAAACCATTTATTAATTCATGTAGGAAGCAGTCATATCATCAGGAATAGGGATATTCTTGGTATTTTAACACAAAAATGTGAAATCAGAAGGCGCTAATAAGTGTCAGCACCACCAGCGATTCCATCAGTGGGGGTGGATGAAGGGTAGGGTAATTCTTGGCTGAACTTGGACCAGCTCCAGTGTACTGAAGAGGAAAGCCCAAAATTGTTCGTGAGCTGTAGTTTCAGATTTGTTGCCATGACTACTGGTAGAGGATTTTGTCAGACTAATATGTTTAGTCTTTCATCATTTTATTCATGTTTCTCTGCAAATTCTCTGCACTAAACAAAACAAAAACACCATTCTGAATTCAAAGTACATTGTATCCTGACCGGTTACTTGGTGGTTGGAGGGGCATTGAATATTGACTTCTGTTATACCTGTTTGTTTTGCAGTGTTAGAAGTGGAAGCAGTTTTTGGAAAGTTGTACTAACCCTTATACCCATTATTGGCAGTTAACCTGCCCTGTCTCATTTTGAGTTTGTAATTATCTAAAAAGATGTTAATTAAATCTGCTGAGGTTTTATGAACCTCCCCACCCTTATTACAAATACAATAAAAACGGCACTTTGAGATAGAGCTTTAGTAAGCAGTTGTAAGACTAGGATCATTACAACTAGAAAATGTGAGAAATGTGACTGCCATCTTTACTCGCCACTAGACCTCCCCAAGGCTGGGACCAAATCAAAACTTTGACAACCCGCTAATTGCACTTAACAAAACTGTATTTAATAGCGCTTTCTTTTTATGAGTAGAAGAAATAAGATACTTACAAAAAAAAACCTGTATTTATGTTGACTAATGTTTTAAAGATTAATTCAGTTCTACCTCGGAGAGTGTGTGTGTATGTGCTGGGAGTGGATTACTAATAAGTGTTTTATATTGTATGCTTCACATCTGTTTAATGATTAAGAGGCGTGTCACCTAAGTTTGTGCCCATATTTATTTACAGGTACTTAATTCTGTAACCTCTGTCTCTGCATGCAACTTATTTCCATGGAGATATTGCCATTGGCTGCTTTTTAAGATATAGTTTGTGTTGTGCTGAATTTTGCCACGCCAACGTGAGTACTGTTTTGTTAATGAATAACACTGTGTAACAATTTTTTTATTTTTTTTTGGTTCCTGGGTAGTAAGTGTTATTTCCTAATTGCTTATGCCTCAAAAGTATAGAAAATGGCTATTATTCCCCACAAACTTTGCTTTTGTGACCAGGACAGTGTTATTTTGAAATTTACCTATACCTACCTATGAAATTTCCAATGAGAAAATGGGTGAATTTGTGTCTTCGTTCAGATAAAGTCAGAAAAAAACAACATATGAATCCAAATTAACATGTATTTATACTAAAGTAATACAAAAATGACTACAAAAGATTTAGAAGTGAGTAGTTTTTCGAGATTTACGATTATACTGTAAATCACTTTCACGAATCAGCCCCCAAATGTAGTCTCCCATCATGTTCTCGTTATACTGTCCTTGGTAGCGGCGTTCAAAGTCCAGTATATCCTGGTGGAAGCGCTCGCCTTGCTCCTCCGAGTACGCTCCCATGTTCTCCTTGAATTTATCAAGATGAGCATCAAGGATATGGACTTTGAGGGACATCCTACATCCCATTGTGCCGTAGTTCTTCACCAGAGTCTCAACCAGCTCCACATAGTTTTCGCCCGAATTCGCCCGTTTTCTCATTGGAAATAGGTCAACTTCAAAATGATCACTGTCCTGGTCACAAAAGCAAAGTTTGTGGGGAATAATAGCCATTTTCTATACTTTTGAGGCATAAGCAATTAGGAAATAACACTTACTACCCAGGAACAAAAATTGTGTTACATAGTGTAATTAAGTAGGCCTGTACCAGAAGAAAAACTAAGCCACTTCTGAAACACCTCTAGTTATGGTTAGTTTAAAAACAAAAACAAAAAAACCTAAAACAACATCCCAAATAAAGGATGAATTTTTCAAGCCAATTGTGAGCCTGTATTAGTTTTAGATAACATTCTTGAAAACACCATTTTTATGTTAATTAACTTTTGACAATATGTCCTGTAGAGAGTCTTTTCTGAAGAATGATCAACTATCATTTGACACAAAACAATTATTAGAATTTTTTTTAAAAAAATGGCTTTTGAATTTGTAGTTATATTAGGGGTTTTAATCAGATTTATTTTTCTTGCATTTTAATTCTTATTTTTTTAATCGATCAAAACCCACAGATGTGATTAATCAGTCAACCCGGAATCGATTTAAAACCCCTAATTTAAACTTTTGTCCTGTGTGTATTTTGTCCTGGGGGGATGTTATGTGGTTCATTGGTGCCTTATGGCAATAGCAGGGTTTCTGTCTAGACTATTAGCAAGTTTAGCTTTTATGCTCATATGATTTACCCTGCCTAAATCCCTTAAAGTTTATTTTAGGGTTTGTACTTGTATTAAGATTGATTACTGACCAGCTGATAAACTCATTATCAGGGAAAGGGAAAAATATGCTTAAAGTTTTTATGTAATAATCAAGCCTGGTGGTGTTTCAGTTTGCAGCTGGTGTTTTAGTTTAGTTTAGTTTAGTTTAGTTTGCTATTCCAACAGGTATTTTATTTCCGCGCTACACAGTAGTTAATAATCTAGCTTGTGACTAAGTAGTAAGTCTTTGCTATTGTTCTACTTGACATGCAAAAATACATACCTAAAAACAAGCTGATAATATTAACTTTTCTGATTTTGCGTAAGTGTAGCATATTTGTGATCATGCTTGATGGGAACAATATTTCCAAAGGCAGCTGTGCGGTGGATGTGTTGTGCAAATTAAAAAAAAAAAAGTGTAATTGAGTGAAATAAAGACTGGGAAGGTTTTAAAAACAATTGCTGTTGCTTTATTTTTCAGGGTAAATCCTTGCCCCATTCCCTTGTAATGTACAGTAACTGCTAGGTTAGGAAAACATTATTTTGATAAGATATTTATAGCGTGTAGTTACAATAGTAAAGGTAGTAAATACAACTTAAGAACCTTCCTTCAGTATATTTTCACCAGCCTGCAATCACCGTATCCATCGAACCTCTCAACAAAGCATCCCCCCAGTATACAGTATTCATAGTTTTCACTTGTATTGTTGTTGCTCACCTCAAGTCCAGCAGAATAAAATGTCTCTTGACACCAGCAACATTCATGTATGTGGGAAGCAGTGTTGCTCAGTGGTAAAGGCTTAGAACTAGAGGATTCTGGTTCCAGTTTCAAGATTAGGTTCTGGGGTATGTCCTCACTCCATAGTTAGGGGTCACTCTACATTCATGGGGCTCAAACAGAAATTTGATTAGGACTATGTTTGGTATGTATTATTTGTTAAACACAATATGTGGGTTTTTCCATATCATCTTAAATTGATAATGTCACAATAGGGTATAGGTATTTTTGGAGGTATCAATAATGACTTTCTGTCAATGATTGTGGTGGTACTATTAATCACAGTAACAGTTGTCTAAATTGCTGACCGTGGAAGGTTTAAACTTTGTAGCACTAATTCAAGAGTCACAGGTTGGGAACCACTGGGCTAGGGGTTTGCTCTGTGGCAGTCGACTTGAAGGATGTGGGACGTTCTTACTTATTCAATAATGTACCTCAGCAGAGTTTGGCAAATTAGCAGCACTGTTACATTAGTTGTCCCATTCCCTTTTAATTCGATGTTATTGTTTTGAATTGCATTTATGGAATGCTGACCGTCCTTACCAATGAGTTTAAAGAAACGCCCATGCATTTGATATACATGGTTCATTTTATCTCCTTGCTTATGGCTTGCAATGTAAGTGCACTCATTATACTGGGATAACTAAAATCATCAAATGCTCATTTATTAGGTGGATTGAGTCACCCACTAAATGTGTGTGTGTGTGTGTGTGTATCTATATCAATATCTATCTATCTATCTATCTATCTATATAATATAAAAATATACAGTGCCTATAGAAAGTCTACACCCCCTTGAATTTTTTTCACATTTTGTTGTGTCAGTGTCTCAGTTTCATGCATTTAAATGAGGATTTTTTTTCCCACTTATCTACACACCATACTCCACACTGTTAAGGGGAAAAAAGTTATATATTAAAAATACAAAACTGAAAGATCATAATTGGATAAGTCTCCACCCCCCTTTGGCAGCAATTACAGCTGTGAGTCTGTTGGGATGGGTCTCTACCAACTTTGCACACCTAGATTTGGCAATATTTGACCATTCTTCTTTACAAAACTGTTCAAGCTCTGTCAAGTTCCTTGGGGAGCGTTGATGGACAGCAATCTTCAAGTCATGCCACAAATTTTCGATTGGATTTAAGTCAGGGCTCTGACTGGGCCACTCAAGGACATTTACCTTTTTGTTCCTTAGCCACTCCAGTGTAGCTTTGGCTGTGTGCTTTGGGTTGTTGTCATGCTGAAAGGTAAACTTCCGTCCCAGTTTCAGCTTTCTTGCAGAGGGCAGCAGGTTTTCCTCAAGGACTTCTCTGTACTTTGCTCCATTCATTTTCCCTTCTATCCTGACTAGTGCCCCAGTCCCTGCCGATGAGAAACATCCCCATAACATGATGCTGCCACCACCATTCTTCACAGTAGGGATGGTGTTCTTTGGGTGCTGCGCTGTGTTGGGTTTGCGCCAAACATAACACTTTGCATTTAGGCCAAAAAGTTCCACTTTAGTTTCGTCAGACAACAACACTTTTTGCCACATGACTACAGAATCTCCTGAGTGTTTTTTTGCATACTTCAAACGGGATTCAAGGTGGGCTTTCTTCAGTAATGGCTTCCTTCTTGCCACCCTACCGTACAGGCCAGATTTGTGGAGTGCTTGGGATATTGTTGTCACATGCACACTTTGACTAGTCTTGGCCATAAAAGCCTGTAGCTCTTGCAAAATTGCCATTGGCCTCTTGGTAGCCTCTCTGATCAGTCTCCTTCTTGCTCAGTCATCCAGTTTGGAGGGACGGCCTGATCTAGGCAGGGTCTTGGTGGTGCCATACACCTTCCACTTCTTAATAATCGTCTTGACCGTGCTCCAAGGGATATTCATGGCCTTTGATATTTTTTTTATACCCTTCCCCTGATCTGTGCCTTTCAACAGCTTTGTCCCGGAGTTCTTCTGAAAGCGCCTTGGTGCTCATGGTTGAGTCTTTGCTTTGAAATGCACTACCCAGCAGAGGGAACCTACAGCAACTGCTGAATTTATCCTGAAATCATGTGAATCACTACAATTTAACACAGGTGGAGGCCACTTAACTTGGTGTGTGATTTTGAATGCGATTGGTTACACCTGAGCTAATTCAGGTTTAGACACTTATCCAACCAAGCTATTTCAGTTTTTATTTTTAATTAATCTTCTACAAATTTCTAGAATATTTTTTTTCACTTGGAAGTTGTGGGGTAGGATGTGTAGATAAATGAAAAAAAACTATTTTAATGCATTTTAATAGGCTATAAGGCAACAAAAGGTGAAAATTTTGAAAGGGGGTGTAGACTTTCTATAGGCACTGTGTGTATATATATATATATATATATATATATATATATATATATATTTTTTTTTTTTAAATTAAATTTAGTCATTGCCAATAGTTTTTTACCCTGGTTTTCTCCCCAATTTGGAATGCCCAATTATTATATGTATCCCGGTTCACCGCTACAACCCCCTGACAACTCAGGAAACGGAGGGTGGAACACACATACTCCGAAATGTGCTCCTGCCAATCTGTTATTTTTCACACTGTGGATCCACAGCGAGGCCACCTGACCTATATTGCTGGAGAACAACACAGATCTGTTGGCTCCACAGGTGCCCTATCGGCCACAGCGGTTGCTGGTGCGTGGTGAACCGTGGATTCCCCTGCTAACCTAAGCCCTCCCTACCTGGGCGGCACTCGGCCAATTGTGCGCTGCCCCCCTAGGAACCCTGGTCACGATCGGCTGTGACATAGCCTGGATTCAAACCTGCAATCTCCAGGCTATAGTGACTCATCCTGCACTCCACACGGAGCGCCTTTAATGGATGCGCCACACGGGAGCCCCATAAAACATATTTTTGTTATGATATTCTTTAACTGTGCCTAACTAATTATTGAAAGGCTTATTTAGTGTACTGCCTCCTAATAAAGACAGTGTGACTCAGTATTTAAAATAAATAAAATTATAAGATGTCTTACAGCTGGGTGTACTGTATTTGTTGTTTAATAATAATCTTTATTTTTAGATACAGTGCCGAGAAAGTTTGTGAACCTCAATGATAATTATGGAAATTCCATAGTTTTACCATGATAGCCTTCTTGAATCAAAACCCGTCTTTTCTTAAATATCCAACAGGGTTTATATTAACCAATTCCATGTCTTTTGAAACAAAATGATGTATGAATTAGACAAACAATGAGTAATTAAGATTCAGGGTATGTGAAGAAGTAAGTGAACCCCTGGTTTTATCAGCTCAATTAAGGGGATAATTAGAATCAGGTGTTTAAATAATAAATAATTAGGTAGATCTTCAGGGGTGAGTTTGTGAGGTCCCACCCTATATAAAGATCAGTAATTGTATGCAAAAATAATGTGATATATTGTAACAATTGTAAGTTGCCCTGGATAAGGGTGTCTGCTGAGCAATAAATAATAATAATAATCAGGTTATCTTTCTCTATTAGGACTTAGATTAAGATCTAATAACATTTTAGGTTTGAAATATGTGAAAATCTTAAGGGGTTCAAAAACTTTTTCTCGGCACTGTATTTAGAAAAGGAACAAAATGTGAATGCTTTCTGGCATATGTGCCATGTGTGCCAGTTGTTTTGACCCTGAAATCGGTGTTGGGCTGAGCAAAAAAGAAATGAATATTGTTTAGTTGTTTAGAGTTGCCCCTTGTAAACGGGACGTCACTCACTGTCGTTCGTTGCCCCTTTAAGAACAGACCCAGGACACAAGAAATGAATTTTCATTGCGCTGACATGCTATTTTTAATACACAAACAAATAAAACACAAAATAAACACCTAGCTCTTTTTCGAGCACTAACTAACACAGCGACGGGAACCTAACTAAAACAGGACTGCTAAGCTGTTTCCCTGTCACAAAACCCAAAACAAAATAAACACAGTTTTCACACAACTCACAGGTTTCACTATACCTTCCTTTGTGTGGAACAACGCAAGATTGGCTGGCAAGACCTATGGTCAATGGAACAGAGCAGGATCAGTTTCCTCATCAGGTCAACATATGATGTTCTCCCATCACCACAGAACCTAAACCTCTGGGTAGGAGAGGATCCCTCATGTCTTTTGTGTTCATCACCTGCAACATTAAGACACATTTTGATAGGATGTAAGGTGGCTCTTAGTCAAGGACGGTTTACTTGGCGCCATGACCAGGTGCTGCGATGTTTGGCCTTGGCATTGGAAGACAAGCGTAACATGACCAATAAGTTGCCACCAGGTCTATCAAAACATTACACACAAAAGACAACATTCCTCCGCCCAGAAGAGTAACCACCAAGAAAAGGTGTTAAAACCAATCCTCGCCCAGGACAACTGGAAGCTGCTAGAGACTGGAAAATGCTGGCAGATGTTGGTCAACGGTTTATTTTTCCACTGGAGATTGCCACCACTAACCTTCGACCAGATATTGTCTTGTGGTCTGGATCAGCACGCCTTGTCCACCTGGTAGAGTTAACAGTGCCATGGGAGGATGCTGTAGATGAGGCGTATGAGAGGAAGAAACTGCGGTATGCTCAACTAGCCTCTGAAGCGGAACAGCGAGGATGAAGAGTCCATGTTTACACAGTGGAGGTGGGTTGCCGAGGATTTGTGGCACACTCTACAACCCGGTTTCTCAGAGACGTCGGATTCAGTGGCCAAGAGTTGCGTCGCACAGTGAAGAACTTATCTGAAGCAGCAGAGAGAAGCAGCAACTGTCTGTGGTTGAGACGGAAAGATTCTGGCTAGGGATCTCAAGCACAATAGGAAGAAAGAAACGCTGATGTATGGGTAAGTAAGCTGAGCTGAGTTGAGTGGGAGACGGAGGGGGGTGATGCTGGGACGCCAGAATCACCGTCGAGCCCTCTTGAGGTGTCGTGGGCTAGTCGACGAAACACAGAGGAAGGTGCCCACTTGAAGACTCCAGAGATGTACCCTACTTCGCTCAATCCAGGCGGTTGTCAGAGACACAGATGGATCACATTAGTTTACTGTAAAGCTATGTCTTAGTTGGTGCTTATCTTGGCAAGAGCCGAGTTCAAATCAGCATGAAGTTTTAACATCTACTCTCATGTAATGGAAATCATGAAGATCTGGATACGTCCAGTAAATGCTGTGAATAGTGCAGCTGGCAACAAGGGAAAGACCTCGTGACAGCCTGGAGAGACAGCTGACAGGAGGAAAGAGGAGGAAAGAGACCCCATTGGAGCTGGCAAGGGTTAGCTACCCTTGTCGGCAGTATCCAGCTCTGTGTTAACAGGATGCTGGAGACACCCGCCCAAGGCTTCTAAGAAATTAAAGAGAAAAATTCCCCTAGTCTGTGGAGTGGGGGTGGAAGATGACTCAACGTTGGACAACACGGTTAACGACTTAGGAACGAAAACGAATATGAGTATGGAGAGTACTTCACAAAAGACTGATCTGCAGTTCAAGATCTGCAGTTAGCAAAGACATGGAACTCCAGGTTTGTGTCTGTGGCTTGAGCAAGGCGACAACGGTCAGGGGTTTGAAGATTCATCAAGGGAGAATGAAATGCTGGAGGGAGAAGGGAGAAGGGACAAGGGCCTCGCATTGATCAGTACTTCTTATGAAGTCAGTCAAGTCAGTCGGATGAAATCCAGCGACAGGAAGCAAACCACAGTTCGCAGGATATCAGCACCCCTGTCATAGACTTGAGGAGGACTTTCATGGATACAGTTAGTGATGAACCTAATGATCCTTGTGAACCCGGTCAGACAAACCAGCATAAGAAAAGAACCTCAACGGGCACAAGCCTGGAGTTAAATGGCCAAGAGCTTGTGAAAAAACTGCGTGGGACACAGTAAACACAGATCTCTGCTTTGCGCTGGAAAGGTTAAGTGGAACAGTTGAAAAGAAGCTGGAAACATTTGGGGACATCATCTACGCATATGGAAGTGAGGGGTTTGGAGTTGAAAAAAGGAAGGAAAAAGTACAAACTATTCCTGGAAAGTCTAGACAGCAGCAGGAGATTGAATGCTTAGTTAGAGAAAGGAGACAGCTGAGGAAGCAATGGAGAAGAGCAGAACAAAGTCAGAAGGAGGGACTCAATCTCCTACAAAGGGTCATAAAAGATAAGCTTGCAACATTGCGCAGAGCTGACTGCCTACGGAAACGCTACAAAAAGGAACGTCCGAGAACTAACTTTTATAAAGACCCATTCAAATCTGTAAAGAAGTTATTCACCAGTGAGAAGAATGGCACACTAAAAGCATCTAAGTTTGAGCTGGAGAGATATTTGGAGGAAACACATACAGATTCAAAAAGGCAGGAGCCTATGTCAATTCCTTCAGACATCCCACCTATCAATCCACCAGAATACCAAATGGAGGACTGTGCACCTAAGTGGAAAAAAGTAGAGCGAGCTGTGAAAAAAGCAAGGGCTTCATCATCTCCAGGGCCTAATGGAGTTCCGTACAGAGTGTACAAGAGTGCTTCAGGAGTTCTACGAATCCTATGGAAATTGATGAAAGTGGCATGGGAAAAACAGGTTGTACCAAGAGCATGGCGCCGAGCAGGTGGAGTCTTTACACCTAAAGAAAAAGATTCTACAAGCATTAGTCAGTTTCGCCCTATTTCCCTATTAAACGTAGAAGGCAAGATTTTCTTCAGCATTATTGCTCAAAGATTGTCAACGTACCTATTAAAGAACTGCTTCATTGACACTTCAGTACAAAAAGTGGGCATTCCAGGTTTCCCAGGATGCTTAGAACACATCAATATGATCTGGCAACAAATTCAATCAGCTAAAAAGGAGAGGAAGGAGCTCCATGTGACATTCCTGGATTTGGCTAATGCATATGGTTCCGTGCCACATGAACTTCTTTGGGCAGCATTTGATTTTTTCAGTGTACCGGTGACAATAACAAATTTAGTGAAAGCCTACTTTGGAGATTTGCAATTTAGTTTTTCAACTTCAGAATTCAGCACTACATGGCAATGCCTAGAAGTTGGAATAATGGCAGGATGCACCATTTCTCCACTGGCTTTTACCATGGCAATGGAAGTAATCATTAGGGCATCAAAATGGGTAGTGGGAGGAGAGCGCTTGGATTTTGGAATGCGACTACCACCAATTCGAGCATACATGGATGACATGACAACCATGACTACAACAGTAGCCTGCACTAATCGGTTATTGGGCAAATTAACCAATAACATTGAATGGGCACAAATGCAATTCAAGCCCACTAAATCAAGGAGTGGGGGACGGAGGGGGGTGATGCTGGGACGCCAGAATCACCGTCGAGCCCTCTTGAGGTGTCGTGGGCTAGTCGACGAAACACCGAGGATGGAAGATGCCCACTTGAAGACCCCAGAGATGTACCCTACTTCGCTCAATCCAGGTTGTCATGCTGATGCGCTGGGGAGACCGCACTGTGTTTAACCCCCGGAGCCAGCATCACAGCCGTTGTGTGTGCTGATGCGTCAGGGAGGCAAATAAGCTGATCCCTGGAGTCAGCATTACACTTCAGCCATCAACACCAGACAGAAGGAGATCTACATCATCATATGGAAGGAAACGCATATGGACAGACACAGATGGATCACATTAGTTTACTGTAAAGCTACGTCTTAGTTGGTGCTTATCTTGGCGAGAGCCGAGTTCAAATCAGCATGAAGTTTTAACATCTACTCTCGTGTAATGGAAATCTGTACGCCTGCACACACAAACAAGCAGGCTCTCCACACAGCAGCCCTGAGCAGACTGGCTGCTTCCTTTTTATACCTGGCAGCTGGTATAAAATTTACAATAACAAGGCCAACTGCCAGAAGAATTACCAAATGAAAATTAAACAATTAACAATTAACTAAACAAATGTGCCCACGCTCATGTTTTCTGCAGGGAGGATTTAACCCCCTCCCTGCTGTCTTACACCCTCTATAAATATACACAGAAAATGTTTTAGCCCAGCATGATTTAACCCCTTAAATATAAAGCCAATCATTGTCTGGAGCAGATCAAAGTCTAAATAAGAAACAAGTGAATAAGAAACAGGCAAATAAGAACAAGCACATAAGAAACAGGCGAATAAGAAACAGGTGAATAAGAAGTCAACTTCAGCCTCATTACCCTCATGCACTGTGGGACGAGATCTCAGTTTGTTGACATGTGATATCCAGTCATATTGGAGAAGTGTACTGTTTTGTAACTGCTGCTGAAATATGCTGGGTGCTTTCATAAACTCTGACCGTTTGTAAACTCCTGGAGTGCTCTGTAGTGTTGTTCGAAAACTCAGAGGAGATGAATTTCAGAGCCCTCGGAGCACATTCTGTTCCACTCAAGCTTCAGAGCCGGATTCCCAGAGCGTTCACTTTCAAAATGGCTAACGGCTCGCTGTGGTGGATGTGAGTATATTCTAAATCTATTCTAAATCTATTTTTACCGCCGCCCAAAAAAAAAAATCATAACGGCTCACATTAGTCACACCGTGGGTAAGAAACGGCCACGTTTCAGTATTACTATTAGAAAAAAAGCATAATCACTGGCAACAGGTGGCACAGGCGGTGTGACAGGTAGTACAGGTAGCTTCCTTTGATGGCCCAGCAGATTAACAGCCAGTGTCTGAGACAGGTCAACTAAGTTTTTAAGTAGTAGTTGAAGGTGCTTCAGGAGTCCGCAGAGTAGTTGAAGGTGCTTCAGGAGTCCGCAGAGTAGTTGAAGGTGCTTCAGGAGTCTGCAGAGTAGTTGAAGGTGTTTCAGGAGTCAGCGGAGTAGTTGAAGGTGCTTCAGGAGTCCACAGAGTAGTTGAAGGTGCTTCAGGAGTCCGCAGAGTAGTTGAAGGTGCTTCAGGAGTCAGCGGAATAGTTGAAGGTGCTTCAGGAGTCTGCAGAGTAGTTGAAGGTGTTTCAGGAGTCTGTAGAGTAGTTGAAGGTGTTTCAGGAGTCCGCAGAGTAGTTGAAGGTGTTTCAGGAGTCAGCGGAGTTGTAATTGCATCTGCCATTGTGTCCATCTTTGTAGGTTCTTCCTTGACATCTCTTGGACGATGACAGAGATAATCTGCGTTGGTATGACTTTTTCCTGCTCGGTGCTTGATGACCCAGTTATATGCTTGTCTTCCCATCGGGTCATGCTCAATTGGTAGCTTCCGTAAACCAACTAATGGACGAGTCACAATGGTGAAAGGAAGTCCAGCTAGATAATGGCAAAAACGTCATACTGACCACACTATAGCCCACCATTCTCAGTCAAAGGTGGACCACTTGCACTTGTTAACACGTGACTCGCATTTTTCAACACCTTGCTGTTCTTGAGCTAGTACTGAGCCAACAGCATTCTGTGTATAGTATAAACGGTTTCTTGAAGTCTGGGTAGGTAAGTATTGATGGTTCTGACAGTGCCTGTCGAAAGAAGTGAAGGCATCTTCACATTGCTCATTCCATGTAAAGGGGATGTGCTTCTGAGTCAATTTGTGAAGTTGAGCAAAGCTGTGAATAAAGCATCTGTAGTACGAACAGAGACCAATAACAGCTCTTACTTCTGTGGCAGTAGTTGGTCAAGGCCATTGAAGTACTTTGGCTATAATTGCAGGGTCTGGATGAATGCTTTCTTGTGAAACAACATGTCCCAAAAACAGCACAGATGTTTGAAACAGCTGACATTTCTTTGGATGGAGCTTCAAACCAGCCTGATGGAGCCTACAGAACACTTCTTGAAGGCTTTTGAGGTGGTTTTCAAATGTCTTACTATAGACAATGTCATCCAGGTAGACTAATGTTTTGGACCAATGGAGGCCACATAACACTAACTCTACTAAACGCTGGAATGTTGGTTGTGCATTTGTTAAACCCATGACCTTAAAATGGTATAACCCATCGCCAGTGGTAATGGCAGTCTTTTCTTTTTCGTCCATTTGGATCTGCCAATATCCACTAGACATGTCAAGTGTGTTAAACAGAGTGGTACCAGATAAAGCATCCAGGCTATCGTCAACCCGTGGTAGGGGGTGGGCATCCCTGATGGTACGGAATTCAGTTTTCTTTAGTCAATACAAAATATGTATGACCTGTCCTTTTTCTTGACTAATAGCACTGGAGATGCCCATGGACTGTGACTAGGCTCAATCAAATCTGCATCCAATTACTTTTGGACCTGGCCGTTGATTTCTTCACGTACTGGTGGCAAGGTGCGATACACACGCTGTCTGACAGGAGATTCACTTTTAGTATGTATCTGATGTTTAATTAGATCAGTTCTGCCGTAGTCAGTAGGACTGGAGCTGAATATGTCATGCTTGTTGGCAAGGAGTTGATTAACTAGCGAATGCTGAGCTGTAGTGATGCTGTCTTTGTCAATGAGTACATTGGCTGACAGTAGATGTAGTTACATTTGCCAGTGCACAGTCTATAGGTTGGTAGAGATCCGAAGGCAAGTTACGTACAGCATAGAACTGGCCTACCTGAGTGTCCCGTGGTAATTGCACATCATGGTGGGTCGGGTTGAGCAGGTGAACTACTGTAAGACCGTTTTCCACTGATGACAGGCTACGGGCAACTGCAAGGTCACCCTCTAGCTGTAGGTGAGGTTCCAGGACGCCATGGAATCCATGCAATGTTGTTCCTCCTTTAATAGAAGAACTAACAGATGCTGCAACAATAACTTCTGTTAGTGGTAGTACAGTAACAGGAGATAGAGTGGTTATATTGCAACAGACTCTGAAGAATTCAAAAGTGGAAGCGTTTCACCCCAGATTGTGCATACACCTTGAGCAGTGTCAATAGTAGCACTATAAGCCTTTAGAAAGTCCCATCCCAGCAATACATCTTGCTTACAGTTGCGTACTACATAAACATTGGTATTGAGTGCTTTTTTGCTTAATGTTACAGTTAGCAGTACAACAATGGTTCTGAAAGGGTTTGAGCTACAGTAACTAATAAGTGATAAACCAGCACCTGTGTCCAGAAAAATACTCACTTCCTGATCTTCAATAATGCTTCTTACATATGGCGTGCACGATTTACTCATGTTTGCTAGTGATGAGAGCTGAAGTTGGTCAAAGGGTTGAGGTTGGGCCTCAGACAGGGGAGCTGGAAACTGGCCCCCATCTCCAGCTAATGCCAGTTTCCCGAACTCTGTAGTTCCGAAAAATGTACTTGCCTTGGTTGTAGTACTGGTGAACGACAGTAATACTGGGAGCTCTCTTCGTGTCTGTGCTCTGGTCACTCATACAGGTCACATGGACTGGGATTCTGAGCGGATCTGTCGTGATGGTCACAGTGATACTGTGGAGTTCTCTCCTCACGTCTGTAGTCTGGCCGCTCATACCTAATCACATGGGCTTGGACTTCGAGTGAACCTGCTGTAATAGTCACGGTCACTGTGTGTTGGACTTCTAGTGCCATGACAAAATGGACTGGGGTAGCAGAGTTGTCACAAATAAAATTCGAAATAATTAGATGTTGTAAAGGTATTTGTATTTATCAATGTATATTTATAAGCAATATCATGTGAAATCCAGCTATCCTCCTAACTGCAGTGCTAACCAAGGAATATTCATGTTTTGGGGTTGTTCACTAATGATTGGTCAGCTGTCAGAGCTTTGACTTTCCCATTGGCTGCTAAAGCAGGGCCTTCAAGTGACCCACCTCTGCTCACTCCTGATTGGTCGCCTGTCTAAAAAAAAAAGGACATTCTTCGACTTGCCTATAGGTTAAACTGACGCAAGACCTTCAACTGAAACGGAGAATATCGATACAGGTGGGACGGACTGCACTTAAACAGAAAGGGAACCAATCTACTCTGAGAAAGGATCCTTCAGGAGGTCCAGAAGCATTTAAACTAGAAAGGAAGGGGGGAGAAAACAAAAAAACAGAAGGGAGACCACATCAAAACAAGGGCAACAGCTCAGGTAAGACCACTATTAAATGTATTTATCTTAATGCTAGAAGTCTCAGAAACAAAATGTTAGAACTTGAAGCTACTACACTAACAAGTAACTACGATGTGATAGGTGTTACAGAAACTTGGTTGTCTGAGAGTGATGGAGACGAATATAATATTAGTGGGTACACACTATATAGGAAAGACAGGCAGGACAGAAGAGGCGGAGGGGTAGCGCTATACATAAGAAATAGTCTTGAAGCCCAGGTGTTAAATCAGGACAAAGAAAACAATGCAGAATCAATATGGGTCAGAATAATGGACACAAATTCAAAGGGCATAATAAGAGGAGCATGCTATAGACCGCCAAATTCAGACACTGAGCAAATTAATCTGTTGTACAATGACATTCGAAATGCGTGTAGAAAAGGAGAAGCCATACTAATAGTGGATTTCAACTTCCCCCGTATAAAATGGGAAAATCCGACGGGGGGCAAGACGGACGAAATTGAAATGGTGGAAATGACAAATGACTGCTTCCTAACACAATTTGTCAAGGCACCGACTAGAGGGGAGGCATGCCTTGATTTAGTCTTTTCAAATAATGAAGACAGAATAACTAAAACAGAGGTCAGAGAGCCATTGGCAAACTCAGACCACAACATGGTCTCATTTGAAATATTTTTTAAAACCCCAAAAGTAATGACTAAAGCTAAGGTTTACAATTTTAGAAAAGCAAACTATGAAGGTATGAAACAGAGACTAACAGAAGTAGATTGGAGTAAAATAGAGAAAACATCCACAGAAAAAGGATGGCTGTTTTTTTAAAAATGTAGTACTAGAGGCACAAAACAATTACATCCCAAAAGTAGACAAATCTAAATCTAAAACAAAATGGCCAAAATGGTTTAATAGATCAATTAAAAAAAAAAAAATTCAGTGAAAAAAGGCACTTTACAGAGCTTTTAAAAGGGACCAAAAACAAAGTACACAGAAAGAGTACTTGGAACTGCAAACACAAGTCAAAAAGGAAGTTAGAAAGGCCAAGAGAGAGATAGAAATCAATATTGCTAAGGGGGCTAAAACCAATTCCAAAATATTTTTCCAATACTATAACAGCAAGAGAACATTCAAAGAGGAGGTTAAATGTCTAAGAGACACAAATGGCAAAATCATAGATGAAGAAAAAAAATAGCAAATATATTAAATGATTACTTTTCACAGGTTTTTATAAAGGAGGATACGGACAACATGCCCGACATGTCGACCTGTTCCTATCCAATTTTAAATAACTTTAGCATAACAGAGGCAGAAGTGTTAAAGGGACTAGGAGCTCTTAAAATAAACAAATCCCCTGGGCCAGATGAGATCCTCCCAATAGTACTCAAAGAAATGAAAGAAGTTATTTACAAACCACTAACCAAATTCATGCAACAGTCTCTTGACACAGGGGTTGTACCGACAGACTGGAAAATAGCAAACGTAATACCGATCCACAAAAAGGGAAACAAAACCGAACCAGGTAACTACAGACCAATAAGCCTGACTTCTATTATATGTAAACTTATGGAAACTATAATAAGATCCAAAATGGAAAATTACCTATATGGTAACAATATCCTGGGAGACAGCCAGCATGGTTTTAGGAAAGGGAGATCGTGTCTAACTAACCTACTTGACTTTTTTGAGGATGCAACATTGAAAATGGATAACTGCAAAGCACACAACATGGTTTATTTAGATTTCCAGAAAGCTTTTGACAAAGTCCCACATAAAAGATTAATTCTCAAACTGAACGCAGTAGGGATTCAAGGACATGCATGCACATGGATTAGGGAGTGGTTAACAGGTAGAAAACAGAAAGTACTGATTAGAGGAAAAACCTCAAAATGGAGCGAGGTAACTAATGGTGTACCACAGGGATCAGTATTAGGTCCTCTGCTATTCTTAATCTACATTAATGATTTAGATTCTGGTATAGTAAGCAAACTCATTGAATTTGCAGATGACACAAAAATAGGAGGAGTGGCAAACACTGTTGAAGCAGCAAAGGTCATTCAAAATGATCTAGACAGCATTTAGAATTGGGCAGACACATGGCAAATGATATTTAATAGAGAAAGGTGTAAAGTATTGCATGCGGGCAATAAAAATGTGCATTATAAATATCATATGGGAGATAGTGAAATTGAAGAAGGGAACTATGAAAAAGACCTAGGAGTTTATGTTGACTCAGAAATGTCTTCATCTAGACAATGTGGGGAAGCTATAGCTATAACAAGATGCTCGGATATATTGTGAGAATTGTTGAATTTAAGTCAAGGGAAGTAATGTTAAAACTCTACAATGCATTAGTAAGACCTCACCTAGAATATTGTGTTCAGTTCTGGTCACCTTGTTACAAAAAGGATATTGCTGCTCTAGAAAGAGTGCAAAGAAGAGCAACCAGAATTATCCCGGGTTTAAAAGGCATGTTGTATGCAGACAGGCTAAAAGAATTTAATCTATTCAGTCTTGAACAAAGAAGACTACGCGGCGATCTGATTCAAACATTCAAAATCCTAAAAGGTATAGACAATGTCAACCCAGGGGACTTCTTTGACCTGAAAAAAGAAACAAGGACCAGGGGTCACAAATGGAGATTAGATAAAGGGGCATTCAGAACAGAAAATAGGAGGCACTTTTTTACACAGAGAATTGTGAGGCTCTGGAACCAACTCCCCAGTAATGTTGTTGAAGCTGACACCGTGGGATCCTTTAAGAAGCTGCTTGATGAGATTCTGGGATCAATAAGCTACTAACAACCAAACGAGCAAGATGGGCTGAATGGCCTCCTCTCGCTTGTAAACTTTCTTATGTTCTTAAAGTATGAACATGGCAAAATATAAACATTTAAAGTCCTGAAGTTAATAAAAGCATGTGACTAACAAATTAGAAACACTAAATGAAAAAGAAACTGAAAGCCAGAGGATCGGTCTATGATTGTTGCGTTTATGTTGTTGTTATTACAAAAAAAAAAAAGTTCTGGTTCTAAATGTCATTGTACGCAACAGTAACTCAAAAGCTATTCTGAAATACTGTTTTTCTTCGTATTTAGACACAGCTCTCTCTGCATCCATGGCGTTTGTTGGAATTGACAGAGCGTGCCGAGCTAGGGACAGGTCTGTAGCTTGACAGTATATCCAGAGACTAAAAAATATAAACATATAAAAGTCTCTGAAATTACTGACATTTATTTTATTTATTTTTTTTGTCCTGTGGTGCTTTTAGTGTATTTTTCTGCTCATACTACTATTTGGTATATATTTGGCTTCCAAATTATTTCCCATGATCCACTGCAGTAATGATTGTAGCACTTTTTGATTTATTTTGGAGACTCATTTTAAAATGTAGGTTTAATTTGACTTGCCTGACGGTACTACCGTAGGTCATACTAAACCCACCCCGGATACCTGTGTCTACCAGATTTTACAATAGGGTAAAAGTACACAAAAGACCAGATTTCACGGGGAAGACCAGATTTCACGGTCCGTAACATGTTTTTCAGAGCCGTGAATTTGGTAGGGCCCTACATATACGGAATATATAGGAAGTAGAGTCCTGCATCGGGTCGGGTACCCGCGGGTGACCCACAAAAGCGGGCGGGGTGCGGGTCAAAAAAATTGGAATCACCAAAAACGTGAAAAACCAAAAGCTGACAGTAGTAGTGTTCTCGGTTTGTATTGCCGCTTGTTTAATACATCGCAAGATCCTTTTATCACGTCTTCTTGGTGATATTAAAAATGCCTGTGGACAAGGTGAAACAAAAGATGCAGGGTTTATATCATTTAGTGGATAATAGCTCGAGGGGTATATCACAAGTGTGGAATTCTTTAGGAATCATAGCAAATGTGACTGGATTTGTTGCTTGTAAGACCTGGCATTATGTTTTTGTGAACGACAACTACAAAACTGGTACATCTCTGCGAAAGCACAGGTGTAGCTCCCTTTCAACTGGTGGCACAAAAGGAATAGACAGGTATTTTATAGTAAATAAAGTGGATATCTGTTACAATGTTAAAATATATCCAGACCACTAGAGAAAGCTACTACACTGTATAAACTCAATCCGTGGAGAATGGTAGAGATATCTGGTAGAGATATCAGATACACTGTGAGAGTGTGAGAGAGTCAGTCAACCATGGCAGTAGTAGGTAAAGGACAAACACTTGTGGGTTTGGGTCGGGTTGCAGGTCTTATTAAAGCGGGTCGTAGGTAAGAAGACGGTGTTGCAGCGGGTTGCGGGTTCAGGTCGGGTCCTGTAGTAGCGGGTCCGGGTCGGAAGCGAGTCATAAAAACTGGACTTACGCAGGACTTGAAGGCGAACAGTGGAGTTCAGTGAGTGTAAAGAACATGGTGTCAGAAAGTAACAATTCTGACAATGATTTGCTGTCATCTGACGAAGAGGAGGTGATTTCTCAGGGAATCGTAAGTACATTTTTTAAAAATTATTTTCTTTATTATTATGGTATTTTTATTATATTTTTCTAGTTCTAATATTATTTAGCACTTATTTTCCAAAGTAAGTAATGATTTTTATAATTGTGCATTGTAATTGTAAATTGCTAAAATGTCAGAATCTCCATTTGTAAATTGTTATTTATTTATTTCTTAGCAGACCCCCTTATCCAGGGTGACTTACAATTGTTACAAAATATCACAGTACAAAGTATAGCATTATAAAATCACATTACAAGTTATAACATTATAAATTATCACATTACAAAATATCATAATACAGATAAGTGCAGTTATGAAAGTACAATAAGATTAAATTTAAGAAAGAGCAAAATAAAGAATACAGTAAGGTATAAGTAAGAGCAAGTTTAACTGAGAGCAGTTAGAACTTATAGTAAATATTTGCTTATATGAGTAAAGTCCAGTAAAAACATGTAGTAAGTATGATAAATGGATGAGAATGATTTCCTAATAAGAACAAATACAAAAAAACATGAGTACAGTTACCTATAAGAGTAAAAGACAAGGTGAGAAGCAGAGTTTTGGATGAGCTGTCACGGACGGGTAGCAGAGCAGGAAGGCCAGCCAGGAGGGAGTTGCAGTAGTCAAGGCGGGACAGTACCAGGGCCTGAACTAGGAGCTGTATGGAGTAATCAGTGAGGAAGGGCAAATTCTGCATATGTTGCTGAGGAAGAAGCGACAGGAGTGTGCCAGAATCGAGATGTGCTGAGAGTAGGAGAGGGAAGAGTCAAGGGTGACACCAAGGTTCTTAGTGGATGAGGAGGGAGAGAGGGTGGTGGACTCAAGAGGAACAGAGATCAGTAGTGGGGGAGGATGAGGGACGGAAGAAAAAGAGGTCTGATTTGGAGAGGTTGCGTTTGAGATGATACAAGTGCATCCAGGAGGAGATGGCCGAGACGGGTAGAGATACAGAAGGAAATGAGGTGGGAAAGGAGAGGAAGATCTGGGCATCATCAGCATAGAAGTGATACGAGAAGCCATGGGAGGAGATAGAACTTGGCAAATGTCTGTTACTGCACCAGATTATTTGTAATAAGTTACCTAAATGTGATTGTTTTACGCGTATAATTACAGAGACCCATAGAACAGTATCCGCACCTCCAGCCCCAGGCAATACCTGTTCGGCCAGTTTTACAGAGGGCGGTGCAGACTGAACCAGCAGCCTCACAGCAGGAGGGAGAGACAAACAGATGAAGAGATAGAGAATGGCATTTTATTGACATTGCTACTATAAATAGCTTCCTTCTACACAAAGAGATCTGTGAGCAATTTGTGAAACACCCAGATACCCAAAAGATGTTTTGGAGCGATTTAAAATTTTTTTTTTTTTTATAAATTTAGTCGTTGCCAATTATTTTTATTATTTTCTCCCAATTTGGAATGGCCAATTATTATTTGAAGCTCAGCTCACCGCTACCACCCCTGCTCTGACTCGAGAGGGCGAAGACGAACACACACTGTCCTCCAAAGCGTGTGCCGTCAGCCGACCGCTTTTTTTAACACTGCGGATCACCATGCAGCCACCCAAGAGCTACAGCGTCGGAGGACAACGCAGCTCTTGGGCAGCTTACAGGCAAGCCCCCAGGCGCCCGGCCAGACTACAGGGGTCGCTGGTGTGTGGTGAGCCGAGGACACCCTGGCCGACCTAAACCTCCCTCCCCCCGGGCGACGCTTGGCCAATTGTGCGCCACCCCCTAGGAGCTCCCGTCCACAGTCGGCTGTGGAATAGCCTGGACTCGAACTCGCGACGTCCAGACTATAGAGCGCATCCTGCACTCCACGTGGAGCGCCTTTACTGGATGCGCCACTCGGGAGCCCATTTGGAGCGATTTTTGAACTGGCATCTGAACTACATCCCGTGCAGACAACATCACTGGTATCTACCTATCACATGCATCGTTTGCCAGAGCCAGTTGCAGTTAGATGAGACTGCTTCACAATCCAAGGCAACACAAGGAAGACGTACCGTCTGTGCGGTTGTAAGATGTGCTTATTGCAGAAAAACAGAATATCGAAACACCTTGGAAGTGTAAAAGCTGCAATGCGCCTCTGTGTATAATTGTTGACAGAAACTGTTTTTCGGAATGGCACAGAAAATATGGGTTTTACCCTTACACACATATATATGTATATAGTTATTTATTTCCTGTATATAGTTATTTTGTTACTTATGTTCTGAAAAAAAAATCTGAAAAACACCAACAATGTTCTCACTAATATTTTGGTTTGGTATTTTGGTTATTTTTTGGTTATTTTTTGTTCTTTTGGGTTTAAATTTTGTATGCAACTTCCCAACATTACATTTCAAATTGTCAGGAACCTTTGTTATATATGTTTTCATAGTTTATAACCCAATAAAGAGTTACTTTTTGTAAATGCATTTTTATTTTTTTCCACATTTTCCACAGTCTCTGAAGCTTTTTTATTCCAGATAACTTCATAATATGAAAGGAAACTTTGTTGTTTTGATTTTATATAAAAATCATGCTTCTAGGACATATACCAATATGATTTTTAAAGGAGGAAATTAAATTAGTGTAAAACAGGTGAACATTGCTTGGAGTGCAAAGGGTTAAATGAATAACCAGGCCTGGCACAGTTATTGCCTTTGCATTTTTTGGGGAATGGGAAAAGGATAGAAATGAGGAACAAACCAACATAAATGGTTTAATGAATAGGGCAATGAATAATGATTTTCCAAAACAAGCTGAAGATTTTTTTTACCAATCAATTCAAGCCAACCATCACGCTGAAAATAATAAATACTGCAATCATACAAAATATCTGCCCAAAGGGTGAGATCAAACAAACACAAAAACTCACACATTTCATTAGACCAGTATAACCTTGAAGACAAATTGAACAGAACACCTTAAATGGGATGCACAATAACCTAATAATTTTGAGAAGGTAATTTTAGACATGCTACAACAAGAATACGCTACCCAGTGTGCAAGAAAAAAAACATCATTTCAAACACAAGCTTACATAAAACACTTGAGACAGTATGAGATCGATTTTCAGGATAAAACCACCGACCACCTGACCCATTAGAAGACACATAGTACACTGGAAACACTTAGAGAACCCTCAAATACATCTGGTCAGTCACTGAATAAACCATATGGTAGAGTAAGATATCTACTTCATAAACCTTTTCTACATATTGCTCATTACCTATTTCTGCATAACCTCACGGACCAGAAATAATCAAATAAAACAGTGGTTGTAAACTCCCAGGAGAGAAAGCCTTCACTCGCAAGACAATCACATTACTACCATTCAGGTCCAAATTGCACCTTCTCGCACTAATGCTTCTCCTTCTACTAATTCTCTGTTGTCTTACATTATGAATACAAATACTAGTATTACTCCAGGTCAAAGTATTCGTAAGACCAATGTAGTAACCATTATCTCAATATTGAAATTGACTCCCTGTCACACGGCTGGCTGAGTGATGCTGTCAGATCCAGGAAATGAATACACAGAGAGACAGTGGTGTTGAGTCTCGGCAGCGCTCAGTGTTTAATAAACAAATAAATAAACGGTTGAACAAAACACAGGACACGGCACTTTATGCCAAAATAAATAGACAAACAAAACAGACTGACACTTAACAGACGGTGCACGGACAGACACACAAACAAACACGGTGAGTTTAAATAAACAAGTATCGTGCTGGTCCTGCCAGCACGCAATAGCAATTGTTATTTACTTCAGTTTTTACCTCCTCTCCACACCCGTTCTCCACTCACAAACACACAACCCTGAGTGAATGAAACGTGCATCTATGCATCTGTTGTGATTCAATTACTAATTAATTATTCACTTGAATCCCAGCACATGAATTAATTATGTGCAACCTCGTGCTCACATATTAAATACTTTAAATGCACGTGAAGTGATGTGCAATCCTCGTGCTTAAATACAATTATACATTTTAAATAACTTGTGCTGCACACACCCATTTATATCCCGTGCAGCCAACTACAATACACCAACATTAACACACACAACATACAACACAGAAAAGCACAAAGGGGCGGGGCACATTGCCACACTCCCCTACTCATTTAACACAACATGTATCGAAGGCAAATCAGAATACTTACTCTGAAAATGATCATTTTATCAGAATACAAATTGAATACTTGGAGTCACAATCCAAGGAACCCTCTGCTATCATAAGTATAAACATCAACTCTCCATCCATTAATAAATCCAACACTGCCAATGATACAGAACAAATATAAACACTTTATAGGCCTGTGGCAAAGTGGTTTGCAGTGTGCAGTAATAACAAACTCAACACAGTTCACGGTGAAAAACAGCTCTTTATTTGTGCTGGGCTGCTTGTTTAGCAACCTTAAATAATAATACCTGGCTGTACACAACAATCTGTATAGTGCAGGTAAACCACGGGGTTCAGTCCCAAAATAATAATACTAATAATAACACACACTTTATACACACATGATCACAAGTCTAATAGTGAGTGCTCCCAGTGCAAGTGGTGATTTAATACAATTGTCGGTGACAACAGTAGTGCAGTGTAGTCTGGGTTTGATGCTGGCTTAGAGCGACAGCTCCCGGATATTTAGCCATCTAGAATAACAAATAACAACAGTTAAACAGACAGATAAGACAACACTAAACACTCACGGTACTTTTTTGTTTGTACATCTTTTACAGGTCTTTCCGTAACCATAACAAAGGAACAGATAGCTTTGCCACATCCCCTGATATACCCTCAGTCTTTGGTAGCGAGTGCAATCATGTATCCTCAATCCATGACTGACACATCACCTACCGCATTAAGGCGATGACTTCTGGTATTGTGACTCCAACTGACCCTGGAATGAACTGCCAAACCATCCAGTCTGAGGCATACTGATCCTGTTATACCATGCCTTCACATGTCGGGAGGGAGATTGTTGATTAGGATTCATTCGCTCTCTGTCACAAGGCCCCATAGACATCTGTAACGGGAGATCTGTGCTGACTGCTTGGCGCATGCATGGTTCTGCAGGAAGAGGGCAGAAATCTGTAAGATCCGCCTGTCAGTCATTGCAATGACACAGAGAGGTGGGACAAGGGGGTGTTGGCTTTCCCTCACTCTGAATGGTTGGGAGGCGGGCCTTGGGGGATTACTGGGCCTATAAAATAACGCTCTGTTGTTCCCTCAGGTCGGCCCGAGAATGGCCGGAGAACGAAAACAAAACAAAATAAAATGACATAAAATAAATATAGGGGTAGTGGAGAAACCATGGGCAGGCCCAAAAGTATAGACTGTAGTCTGAGGGAACGGTGGAGTATAGGACGGAGACCCGGACCGTGCGGGTAGCGACGGTCGGGGAAACGATAGAGTGCAGCACCTTTATTTTGTAGTTTTATTAGTAGTGTCTTGTTTTCCCTTTTTCTTTGTGCCTTTTGTTTTCATTATTATTTTGAGCACTTGTATGTGCACTAGACTGTCTTTAACCACTGGTCCAGTGGTTAAAGAAATGGGCTTGTAAAGAAATGGGCTTGTAACCAGGAGGTCCCCGGTTCAAATACCACCTCAGCCATTGACTCATTTGTCACTTAACCTCCTTGTGCTCTGTCTTTCGGGTGAGACGTAGTTGTAAGTGACTCTGCAGCCGATGCATAGTTCACACACCCTAATATCTGTAAGTCGCCTTGGATAAAGGCGTCTGCTAAATAAACAAATAATAATAATACTGTATTGCTAACCCTGTGGTCCTGATTACTGTTGGCAGTATTCAGACCACAGACAACAGCGCCCTCTGCTGGTAAAAATAAATCAGTGCACCTGAGCAGCGTTACGAATAAAGTTTTGTCTCCTGTGTGTCAATGAATTGCCCACCACCCTTCCACAAATGTTTTGCATCACCCTATAGAATGAACTAAAGTTGAATAAAACCTGCTAAATAATCTTGCTTTAACATATTGAATTAAATACCGATTTGTAGTTTTCCTTAATAAAGAACTGACAAATTGAACAATGTGACATTTTGAAATGTAACATGAATACTACTGTACTAGTATTATGGCTTTCGGTAAACTTTTGCAATATCATTTTTTTGTTTTTTTGATTACATGATGTTAAATAAAATATCTGAATTATGTTCATATAGATTTGTTTTAATTGCCTCAATCCTAAAATTCTAGGTGGACTTTTGGCCTAGCTGTATATTGAAAAATACATACTTGTGTCAAACGGGATTGTTAGTTAGTTCAAGAAGTTGTATTTAGTAGCTACATTGCAAGAAATATGTAGCGTTTTTGAATCCAATTTCGCTATGAAACCGTAGTATTGTGTGACAGGCAGGATTTTTCAATCTAGCTGTATTTATTTCTTTTAGTTTAAAAGAAGCTTGTTGTATGGTAAGATGTGCTGTGTAAGAAACAGATTTGAGATGTTATTGTATGTATTGTATGAATGAATTGTATTTGCAAACTGAGGGAATGCAGTAATCAATAAAAGCATATACTGCACCTACCCTAACCTCTCACTCACGTCCAGCACCTGGGTGTACAATTATTATTATTTATACTGACATCTCGATATTTCAGACAACCTGCCTGTCTCCAGACATGTTCCGTAGCTATAACGTGACGGTGTAAACAGACGCGTATGCCACTGACGTCTTAAGCAGGGGACACGGCTCATTTGTATACCTCTGACAACTGGTTACATAAAATATCTCAGTAACTATCTGTAACAGAAAATCACATCTAAAACCATTACCGTCCGGTAAAATAACCAGCTCGTAGTTTTATAGATCAACGTTTTAAATGCTGCCCGGTAATATTTTGTAGTGGACGGAAATTACCACCATCTTTTATGGATATGGGCCTATATCCTTATCTGCACCACTCACATCCTGACACTCATCCATAGTCATTATGGATAAGCAACAATACTTGTATGAAGTTACAAAATCAGTAATAATACATACTGTTCCACTACCTGAGCCAATTTTGTTACCTACTCAACAACAGATTAAAACAATCTTCGACAAATTACATACCAAAGGTTATCTCATCAGCAAACAAAAACAATATTTAATTGGAAATCAAACACCCAGACCTAGATTATTTTATCTGCTACCAAAAAATACACAAAGATCCATCAACCTATACGAAGCCCCGGTCATGGTCGGCAGTGACATAGCCTGGATTCGAACCTGCGATCTCCAGGCTATAGGGCGCATCCTGCACTCCACGCGGAGGCCTTTATTGGATGCACCACTCGGGAGCCCTCAACATTTTTCAGTGGGATGCTCCCCCAGGATCAGGCATTTTTTGACTGTATTTGACTCTCTTCCTGTAGAAATTCCATGTAAATTCAATTTTGTACAGTAGCATCTTGGAAATGGTGTCCTATTTTTCAGAACATTTTTCAGAACATTATAAAGTACTTCAGAAACCATACAAACGTTTCACTTTTTTTTAAACACAACATTTTGTTGTTTGTTTTTTAATGTAAAGTATTTTTTATTATGTATTCTGCTTACAGATACATGGATAAAAATGTGTTATTCTATGACCCGAAGGACGTTACAATACTAAAAGTTTTGTTGAAAAATGTATGTTTGGGCAAATTACAAGACATTGTTTAACCTGAGTAATTGCAATCTCATAATACACGTTTATTCTCAGGGTCTTTATAAGCAATAATGTACACTACTCTCGATTTAATTTCTCAAAATAAAGATTTGTAAATAAAATAATAGTTTTTCATTCCATTATTATCAGTAATAAGGAAAAAAATGTACCTGATACATTTAGTTCATGAAATAGTATATGCTTATATCTATTCATTTCTTGATATTTATGAATGTTGTAAACACACACATACAGTAAATTAAAACACATGAGAATAAATGTTCTAATATAATTATAAGTCAAATACATCAGATTTACTGTGTTTTATTCGCTCTAAACAAGTTCCTGTGGTGTTTTGTTTCTGCTTTTGTGTGTCAGGCTGCTGTAAATGGTCTCCGCCATTTAGATGTCTACCGGTACTTTAGATTCTGTGAGGCAGCGCAGTGATTTCGAATTTCCAACTGTCCGTATCCATCCAATTTCATATTCCACTGCCAGCCCTGGATTATATATATATATATATATATATATATATATATATATATATATATATATATATATATATATATTGTGAAGGGTTTTAGTCCTTCGGGTTCTTTTCCAGCACTTAAAATGACCCAGCCACACACAAAACTTGATTTTTAACAGCGCTGTTGCGCTAATTTTTTTAATAGTCACAAAACCAAAATAAACAAAATACAAAACAAACACCTAGCTCTGTACGAGCACTAACTACACTTCAGGAACACCCTGACTACCAGTGGGACAGCTAGGCTGTTTCCCCACTACACAATAAACAACACCACACAGGTGTAATACAACACACTTTTACCTTACGACTGCTGGGAAGCAGAGTACCTCTTCCTGCCTCCTTCTACTCAGCAGCCTAGAACAGACTGGCTGCTCTCTTTACTCTTTACCCTGCACCTGGCTCTAATTTACAATGATCACCAGGTGCAGGGGATAATTAAATAATAAAACAAAACAATTACATCAACCAATGTGCATTTGCACATGTTTTCTGCAGGGAAGATATTAACCCCCTCCCTGCTGTGTTACACATCCTCCCCCTCAAGTGTGCAATCGGCCATTCCAAGGCCACCCCCTCCTCCCCTAAAACACAACCACCCACCCTCGAGTCCACAAATGTCAATTTTCGCCCTCTTCCACGGGCAGACTTGAGGGTGGATCGGTCCACGTCCCGGCCCAGCCAGGTAAGGACCGTGCACCGGCGACGAGGGATCCCAACAGGCTGACAGGGGCGACCGGAGCGTAGGCTGGGGCACTGGAGGATGCAGCAGTGGACAGAGGTCGTCCCCTGGGAACCGGTGCAGTGAAGTCCGATCACCCAGGGGAAGCGAAGCAGCTAACAGGGGGAGTAACAGCGACGTCTGGCAGCAGCCCAGCGACGTCTGGGTGCTCGGGGAGAGCGGAGCAGGGAACCAGGGGCAGAGCTGTGGCCAGTGTTGCAGACTCCTGGGCTCTAGGTCCAGCACAGGGAGGTCCAGGAAGGCCGGCAGGGTGTCCAGGAGCAAGGGGCGAGGGACCGGACGCAGCGACGCCGGACTGGACCGTGGGGTGGTGGTCGGGGCTGTGGTGGAGGTATGCTTTTCGCCTCCCCTGTGGGCTCCGGAAGCGGTGGCTCCTCCCCTCTGGGCTCCGGAAGCGGCGGCTCCTCCCTCTGGGCTCCGGAAGCGGCGGCTCCTCCCCTCTGGGCTCCGGAAGCGACGGCTCCTCCCTCTGGGCTCCGGAAGCGGCGGCTCCTCCCCTCTGGGCTCCGGAAGCGGCGGCTCCTCACCCAGCTCTTGCTCTGTTGTAGACGGTTCTGGTTGTGCCGCAGGCCACTCCCATTTCAGCGCAGCCCAGTCCGTCTTCTGGATCAGCAGTTCCAACTCTGTCTGTTCTCTCTGTTTCTGTGGGGGTAACCCTCGCTCTCGCCTTCGCCTCTCATTCTCTTCTCGTTGCCTGCGGTTGGCCTCTTCTTGTTCCTCAACCATCTGTTTAAGCACTTTAATCACATCTAAAAAGTCTTCTGTCTCCATTTTTATTTTCCTCGGGTCAGTAGTGCTGTTTACTTCTGACACCATATGTGAAGGGTTTTAGTCCTTCGGGTTCTTTTCCAGCACTTAAAATGACCCAGCCACACACAAAACTTGATTTTTAACAGCGCTGTTGCGCTAATTTTTTAATAGTCACAAAACCAAAATAAACAAAATACAAAACAAACACCTAGCTCTGTACGAGCACTAACTACACTTCAGGAACACCCTGACTACCAGTGGGACAGCTAGGCTGTTTCCCCACTAAACAATAAACAACACCACACAGGTTTAATACAACACACTTTTACCTTACGACTGCTGGGAAGCAGAGTACCTCTTCCTGCCTCCTTCTACTCAGCAGCCTAGAACAGACTGGCTGCTCTCTTTAAATACCCTGCACCTGGCTCTAATTTACAATGATCACCAGGTGCAGGGGATAATTAAATAATAAAACAAAACAATTACATCAACCAATGTGCATTTGCACATGTTTTCTGCAGGGAGGATATTAACCCCCTCCCTGCTGTGTTACAATATATACAGTGGCTCTCAAAAGTATTCACCTCCCTTGGACTTTTCCACATTTTATTGTGCTACAACATCGAATCAAAATGGATTTAATTAGGAGTTTTTGCCACTGATCAACACAAAAAAGTCCATAATGTCAAAGTGAAAAATAAAATCTACAAATTGTTCTAAATTAATTACAAATATAAAACAGAAAATAATTGATTGCATAAGTATTGACCCCCTTTGCTATGACACACCTAAATAAGCTCGGGTGCAACCAATTGTCTTTAGAAGTCATATCATTAGTTGAATGGAGTCCACCTGTGTGCAATTAAGGTGTTTCACGTGATTTCAGGTTAAATACTCCTGTCTCTGGGAAGTCCCACAGTTGGTTAGTACATTTCCTAACAAAAACTACATCATGAAGATGAAGGAACATTCAAAGCAAATCCGGAATAAGGCTCTTCAAAAGCACCAATCAGGGGTAGGATATAAAAACATTTCCAAGGCATTAAATATCCCCCAGGGCACAGTAAAGTCCATTACTAAGAAATGGAGAGAATATGGCACAACTGTGAATCTGTCTAGAACAGGCTGTCCTCAAAAACTGAGTATCCGGGCAAGAAGGGCACTAGTCAGGGAGGCCACCAAGAGGCCTATGGCAACTCTAAAGGAGTTACAGTGTTCCACGGTTGAGCTGGGAGACACTGTGCATACAGCAACAATAGCCCGGGTGCTTCACAAAACTGGCCTTTGGGAGAGTGGCAAAAAGAAAGCCATTGTTGAAAAAAACTCACATCAGATCTCGGCTAGAGTTTGCCAAAAGGCATGTGGGAGACTCTGAGACCAACTGGAAGAAGATTCTATGGTCTGGTGAGACCAAAATAGAGCTTTTTGGCCTCAACGTTAAGTGATATGTTTGGCGCAAGCCTAACACCACACATCATCCTGAGAACACCATCCCTACCGTGAAGCATGGTGGTGGCAGCATCATGCTATGGGGATGCTTCTCTGCGTCAGGGCCTGGAAAGCTCATGAAGATAGAGGGCAAGCAGCTGTAATTCCACTCTTCAGGTAGAGGGCAATTAACTGGAAAATGCCCCCGCTCCCCACAGATGCAGCAACAGTACATCTGGCTTATGCTGTGGAGGAGGGCTTCCCAGTTGATCACTTCTTTGTGGTTAAGAGCTCCCTCTCCGGGGCTTCAGCCACACTATATCCTGCCGCGAAAGTGCGGCTGGGGGAGCTGGTCTCCTGACCTCCCCCCCCTTCTTCATAGCCAGCAGTTCCCCTCCGTGGGGCTCCGGCCACCGTACTTCCTGCCACGAAAGTGCGGCTGGGGGAGCTGGTCTCCTGACCTCTCCCTCTTCTTCATGGCCAGCAGTTCCCCTCCGTGAGGCTCTGGCCACAGTGTTTCCTGCCGCGAAAATGCGGCTGGGGGAGCTGGGCTCCTGACCTCCCCCCCTTTCTTCATGGCCGGCAGCTGCCATTCATGGGGCTTCAGCCACAGTACCTCCTGCTGCATGGCAGGACCGGCAGCGACCCCAGGCGAATCAGAGCCCCCGGCGACGACCCCAGGCGAAGCAGGACCCTCGGCGACCCCAGGCGAAGCAGGACAGGCAGCAACCCTAGGAGAAACAGAGCTGGCGACGACCCCAGGTGACGGCAGCAGCAGCAGCCCCTCGGGAGGCGTCGGCAGCAGCGGCGGACCCTCGGGAGGTGACGGCAGCAGCGGCGGACCCTCAGGAGGCGAACTCGGGAGGGGAGCCCCTGGCCATGGAGGCGGCAGCGGGAGCTCCACTTCTCCCTCGTACCCTGTAACTGGTGCGGAGCAGCAGGCAGCCCCAGGGGATGCGGAGCAGCAGGCAGCCCCAGGTGATAGCCCCAGGAGTTGCGGAGCAGCAGGCAGCCCCAGGCGATGCAGATGTGGCATCCTTGGGCGGTACGAGGCAGGCATCCTTGGGCGGTGCGAGGCAGGCATCCTTGGGCGGTGCGAGGCAGGCATCCTCGGGCGGTGCGAGGCAGGCATCCTTGGGCGGGTCGGGGCAGGCATCCTTGGGCGGTGCGAGGCAGGCATCCCTGTGCAGTGGGAGGCAGGCATCCCTGGGCGGTGCGAAACTGGCATCCCTGAGCGGTGCGGAACTGGCATCCCCAGGCGATGGCGAACTGGCATCCCCAGGCGATGGCGAACTGGCATCCCCAGGTGGTGCATGACAGGGCGGCAGTGGTCCCTCAGGAGGTGACGGCGGCAGCGGACCCTTGGGAGGCGATTACAGGAGGGGAGCCAGGACCAGTGGTGGTGCTGGGGTTGGCCCTCTTCTTCCTTCCGTTGCGATCCGGCGGTTTTCCCCCTTGCTCTTCTTAGCAGCCTATGTAAGGGCAGCTGCGGACCGCCAGCCTCCTGTTCTGGTCCGTCCTGTCTTGAAGGGAGAGGCAACTCCTGCTCTTTTCCCTCGGGTGGTGGTGGAAGCAGAGGCCACACCTGCTGCTCTGCTCCTAGCGAAGGCGGTAGGGGCTCCTCCCCTTCTGGCTGCGAAGGTGGCAGGGGCTCCTCCCCTTCTGGCTGCAGCGGGGGAACCAGCAGGCAGGACGTTCGGGCTCCTCCCTCTCAGGCGCAGGACGTTCGGGCTCCTCCCTCTCAGGCGCAGGACATTCGGGCTCCTCCCTCTCAGGCGTAGGACGTTCGGGCTCCTCCCTCTCAGGCGCAGGACATTCGGGCTCCTCCCTCTCAGGCGCAGGACATTCGGGCTCCTCCCTCTCAGGCGCAGGACGTTCGGGCTCCTCCCTCTCAGGCGCAGGACGTTCGGGCTCCTCCCTCTCAGGCGCAGGACATTTGGGCTCCTCCCTCTTGGGATGTGGACGCACCGACTCCTCCCCCTTGTCTCCCCTCCAGCAGCTGTAATCCCACTCTTCAGGGAGGGGGCAATTAACTGGAAAATGTCCCCGCTCCCCACAGATGGAGCAACAGTACATCTGGCTTATGCTATGGAGGAGGGCTTCCCAGCTGATCTCCTCCTGTGCCTGCTGTTGCTATTGTTGCATCTGCTGCTGTCTGCAGCTGTTCCTCCTTCTTCCTCCCATTCTCCTTCCTCCACAAGTAATAATAAAAAAATAGAAAAATAGCAAAAACAAAAGAAAAAAAAAAAAAACTGCAGTATCCTACTCTGCCTGGAGGTCAGATTTAGAGAGGTTGAGTTTGAGATGATGCGAGTGCATCCAGGAAGAGATAGCAGACAGACAGGTAGAGATACGGGAGGGGATGGTGGACTCAGAGGTGGGGAAGGAAAGGAAAATCTGAGCATCATCAGCATAGAAATGGTATGAGAAACCATAGGATGCGATGAGGGGGCCCAGGGAGCGGTTGTAGAGAGATAACAGGAGAGGACCCAAGACTGACCCTTGGGGGACTCCTGTTGAGAGAGGGCGAGGTGTGGAGGTTGCTCCACGCCAGGTGACCTGGTAAGTGTGGTTGGAGAGGTAGGAGGAGAACCAGGCCAGAGCAATGCCAGAGATTCCCAGGTCAGCGAGAGAGGATAGTAGAATACAGTGATCGACAGTGTCAAAGGCAGCAGAGAGGTTGAGGAGAATTAGGACAGAGGAGAGAGAGGCAGCTCAGGCAGAGTTTAGTGAGTTAGTGACAGACAGGAGCGTGCACGGGGGAAGGCAGCAGCAGGGCTGGTAGGTGACATAATCACACATAAGACATAAGCCCGATATACGCTCCTTGCCCAGGAGCCGGCTCTTTTGTACAGCGGTATCGGCGCTATGCTTTAGTGCGAGAGGTCCCGGGTTAGCACCTATATATATATATATATATATATATATATAGAGAGAGAGAGAGAGAGAGAGAGAGAGAGAGAGAGAGAGAGAGAGAGAGTTGTAGTCAAAAATTTACATACGCAAATGGAAATTTATAATTTCTAGAAATTCCTTGAAAACAAAGAATTTTACTAAAAATCTGTTATAGCATAAGTTTTGCTTTTGTGGACGAGGAAAAAAGTTAAAAGAATTAGATGTCTACAGTTATTTAATTCAGCAATTTTTCATTTTTTTCAAGTTTTCATACCCTTTGATGCTATGATAGTATTGTCTACAAGGTGCTAGAAATTTCAATATGATAATACAGAACCTAATTCTAGAAAACACTGGATTGTAGGTGAACATTCTTAGAGAGTATAAAAGCGTTAGGCATAGGATGATTGCTGTCATTACCAATAAGTCAATATGGGTAAAGAGGCATTAAATCTTCATTCAACATTCATGAACATTTTACATGTACCTCTAAAGGAATAGTCTACTGCATTATCTGCAAGAAATGTATATTGGGGAAACTAAAAGGCGTTTAGCAGTTTTGGCAGCGTTTAGCAGTTTGTAGAACACTTAAGAAGCATTCGCATTAACACCACTGCATTTCCAGTAGCCCTTCACTTCAACAGTGATTATCACACTGCTAAAGACACCACAGTCTGCGTGATCAGTCAGTGCTATGCAACAAATGTTGCTTGGAAAACAAAAGGAACGAGAGTTTATCTTCAAACTGGGAACTTTGGAACCTCTGGGAATGAACATTCTATTCTAATAATCATGACACCATCCACAGAAGTTTTGTATAATTACAATTCTTGAATAACAACAAGTTTACTGTACTGTGGTTACTTTTCTTTTTAAACAGCTGAAGAAGGGCTTTTGCACGAAATGTCCTGAAAATAAAAGATTTTTTAATCTTTTAAACTTTTTGTGTACATTTTTTAAAAACCTTTTCTTTCATATGCCTTCAATTTTGTACACTGCAGTTATATATATATATATATATATATATATATATATATATATATATATATATATATAGCATGGATCAGTCAGCAATCATAAGAACTAACAACTAATCATGACGCTGAGTAAATAGGTCCTGTAATAGGTATCTTTTTGAAAATAAAATCTGCTTGAAATTTTAAGGGCCAATTCAGCTACATTTTAGCTAGATGGAAACACAATACCTGACATTTGCAGTAGGTGGAACAAGCCTTTGAGTGTGTAAACAAACTGGACAGTCAACTACTTAAAGACGGTGTTACAGAATACAGAGCAATAACATACAATGTAGCCAACAGACTCGCACAATAATTTTGCCTACAATATCACACGAAACTGCGGCTAAAATTGTTTTCTTATGTTCTATCCTTTATCCTGGACGCACTAGTACAAACGCCTTGCTTTCATTCTCGTTTAATAACAACACGCTTGCGGTTAGGAGAATTTAAAAAAAAGGGTTAACACAGAAGCAGCAGGAATGTGAGTGGGAGATCTGAGTTCAAACGCTGCGTGACTTGAAAATTGCGGGGGTGTTATTTAATAACTGGAAAGTCCGCCACTGTGTTTATTTATTTTTTACATATTGGGGTGAAAATCTCAGCAAGGGAACAGTAACGTCAAACGGGAATCCGCAGTCAAGAGCGATCAGGAGTCAAAAAAAGAGAAACCGACCGTCAAGACCTCGCCACTGCAGCAGACAGCTAAACAGAATTGCAGGCGGAAGTTGAGTGTTTGGTTTTCCAGTCTGCTAGAAGAAACACATTACCTAACAGGCCGACAGAATCTCAAATTCTTCTTTCATTGTTGAAAATAATAATAATAATAATAATAATAATAATAATAATAATAATAATAATAATACAATATCAAAGACCCTGTCTCTGGAAAACAAACGCAGTTGCAAATTGCCTGGATGGGAAAATCGAATTCATTTGTTTGGAAGATTATCCATAGACTTTCCCGGTTGTCTCTTTTTCGTTTTGGATCATAGAAGTTGGGCCAGTTTGTTTCATCCTGGCTTCATCGAATTTGCTTCATTACTTTATCGCACGGGGTTTCTCTGAACAGCTTTTCTACTCGACTACGCAGTGAACAGACTGGTCTGATTCGATCTGCTTCCTACAAGTACTCCGATCTAGGTTAATTCTACCTCGGGTCTTAAGAGCATTGCTATGTTGTGTTTTTACAGTTTCGAATTTACAGTTTTGTGACAATTAAATCACACGCTTATAGAGAGAAAACCAAGAGCCGTCGTATTTTGTCAGTGAACCTTATGCGTGTTATTTTGGTACACTTCTTTATTTTGAATGTGTTTTCGGCGTCTCCAATTCAATACGTAGGTGTCAACCCTGCATAATAACGTTACAAAAACGGAATTGTACATCATTTTGGCTTCAAGTCTTTGAAAAACGCGGTCTTGATAAGGAGGGTCGAATAAGCTGCTTTCTCTACTGTACGTGGGTTGTGCATTTTATCAAATTAAGTATTTTAAATGATTATTTTCGGTGTATCTTCACTAGAATTGTTTTTTTTTCTTATCAGTTAAACGGTAGTGTTTTTTTTGTTTGTTTTAATATTGATTTAACCATTTAAACAAAAAATATGGGGTTGGATATATGCTCTAGGCATACAAATAACAACTACCTGGTAATAGTATTTGTAACGTATATTTTTTTCTTACACTGACAGCTGTTAAAGGGCCATTGTTATAGGTTGCATTACGTTGACATGATTTAGAGTTATTTACGCATTTATATTATTAGCCCTTGTCCTCTCACTGTACACTACTTGTCGCCATGGCATGAACAGAAGAAGCTTTTAACATTGCTAAGTGGTAGTGTAAACTATCCCCAGCATTTTACAATTAAAGCACATAAGTTTATCGGCGCAGAAAGAATTAATAATTATGGCAGATCGCAGTCGGATCCGGTATGGCAACAGTGCAGACAGTCCAACTGCAAGCCCCGGGTCTGGGCGGAAGCATCAAACCCCGAGTTCCAGAACCAAGTATCAAATCAGCGCCCCAGGACACAATTTTAGGAAAGTGACTTTAACCAAACCAACGTACTGTCACCACTGCACCGATTTCATCTGGGGACTGGCTGGGTTTCTGTGTGAAGGTAAGGCTTTCTGTTTTTTTTTTTTTTCTTTTTCGAAGAACCGAATGAATGACCAAAATGTTGTTGTTGTGTATTGGTAATGGTAGCCATAACCAATCATTACATAATTCATATAATGTTGTAGTTCATCCACATATGTTGAACATTATTGTTAACCAAAATACTGTTGATTATCATGGTATATATGGTATATATACACTCGTTTGCACATGTGCCTGGTTCCCATGCTTGAATGGGGAAGTTTGAAAGGAAGTGAATGTTCTGGGAACCGTTGGTCAACTTTCAATTCTAAGACCATACAGACACCAAGTAATGGTGCTGTACAATCAAACAGCATTTAAAGGCTGTAAGTATTAATTTTGTGCTACGGTCAAAATGTTGAATTTTTACTAGTGATATGCTTTGGTGGTGACTACCCTCTACATTTTTTTAAATAGTTTAAACTTAAATGCACTCTCATTTATCAGAAACCAACCCTTGTCTTTCTAGTTCTCTTAAGGTAGATTTTATAGCAGGCACACATGTTCCCCCCCCCCCCATATATATTTATACACCAGTCGTGTCATAGAAATAAAAGAAACATGTATAAAGTACAACAGGATTTATAAAGCACGCAGCCAAATCAACTGCAACCTTCAACTCTTTCCACTACTTCCTGCCTGTATTTTGTTTTCAAATATTCATCATCCAAACCTGACTTGTGAAGACATTCTTTTAAAGATGTGTATTCTGCCTCTGCGGTTGTGCCCCCTTGAAGCTCCACTAAGTCAAGAAAAGTATTTTCTATTATGTCACCTTTGCCAGTTGCATCAGCTCTGAGTAAACAATTAGGTAGTTTAAGCCATACAAGCTGCTTTCATCGATTGTGATGCTGAGAGATGATGTGCATTTTAATGATGGAATCATTTTGCTTTTCATTTCATTTGCTATGTGCCCAATAATATTTGCACAAGAATGATCTGATCGGTGTACTGAGCCCATCTTAGCACCATTCATATCATGAAGTGAAACTAACAGATCCATTTTGCTAAAAGCCAGCCTTTCTTTGCTGATGAGATATGCAGTTCGGAATACTGCACCTGTCTTGTCTAGTAAATGAGAGTTTATTTCTGAAATCATGTTCAGAAGCACACTACTCTCCCTGATGCTGTCAGTCTCGACCTTTTGATGTGCAGAGCTATCTTTGTGCTTGTATATTTTATTACACACTCTTTTGGATCAGACAAGCTTACCTTGCCACTTACCCATTTTTCAGATAACTGAACTCGCTTTTCAGAAATAATTAGTCGTTTAGCTTGTTTACAGACTGTGCAGCCTAGTTTTCCTTTGTTGCAAAACAACCACGGATTACGTTCTTTCCAGTCCTCCCGTTGTTTATCATTCCAGAAGATTGGTATTGATTTCGTGGTGTCACTCGTGGTGCTAAGTTCTCCCTTGGTGTCACCGTTATTATCGATGCCTTCATTTATTTAATGTTTTTCCGTTTCTTTTCTTGCTGTCAAGTCTTTGTTTGATTGGTCTGAATCATCAGATGCCATGGCCTGGCTTTTGCAACCAGTCTCATCCTTATAGTTTACTGAAACCAAAGTCGGCTAAATTTGGCTGCTTGCTTTTTGACATTTTCAGGATGTGTCCACTGCTCACTGCGCACCATGCACACTAATTTCCGTTAGACCGTGTCGATAAAACTGCTAAGATAGGCTCAATGAATGTAGTTTAAACTCTAAAAAGTGCCACGCATGGTGCTGTCAATCTTTCACTTATATTATTATTATTTATTTATTAGCAGATGCCCTTATCCAGGGCGACTTACAATTGGTACAAGATATCACATTATTTTTACAATTATTTTACATACAATTACCCATTTATACAGTTGGATTTTTACTGGAGCAATCTAGGTAAAGTACCTTGCTCAAGGGTACAGCAGCAGTGTCCTCCACCTGGGATTGAACCCACAACCTTCCGGTCAAGAGTCCAGAGCCCTAACCACTACTCCACACTGCTGCCCAATACTGGCTCATCAAACTCAATTGAATTAGATGCAATAAGCCCCCAGGTTATGATTTTTAATGGACGGGCTCTGCTCAGCCCATCAACGCCCCCCCCCCCCCCCCCCCCGAGGCCCCCCATATTTCGAACCCTGGCTGTCAATGAACTCATGACATTTGTACGCTTGTTACCCATGTATAGTATATATCTATAATATGTTTAGTGTGGTGTTAATGTTAATCCCTCAGGTGGTTTATGAATCTGTTATTAGATCAGTACAATTGATAGCAGGGGTAGAGCCATGGCAAAGAAGGGTATTCTTGATGATGTATTTGGGTCTTTAATCTGCTGTGGGTTTATTCTGTATTTTGGAGAACTGATCCCAGCAGGTAAGAATCTCATTTAAGTGTGGTTCACAACCTACACTTCTTTAATATAAATCTTCATTCATTGGTTCTCCAGAGCTCTGTGACACAGAAGAGTGCTACAGACTGATTAAATCTGTACACAGCAGAAACACATGCTGAATGAAGTATTTTCATGTGAATGTGTTTAGAGTTACTGTAGTGCTGGAACAAATATTTGAACATTTAGTGGTGAGAGTGAGAGCGAGGGCTTGGATATCCCTAAAAATGCATAATAAATAAGTAATATATGAATACATATGTAAAACAAGCGGACAGAAATAATGTGAACTTCTCTAAATATGAGTTACATTGCTCAAGATGGCTGCATTACAAGCTGAATCTGAATTTGCCATGATCACTGAACTCACCTTACAACAGACCAGTGACCACTGTCAAAATGAGCACAGATTACATTTCTGAGTTTTAGGTGCAAGAATCCTACAACAGTGTATAGGTCTACTGTCTGGCATGACCTTTGAGTTGAACTCGTGCTTCAGTGGAACTGTCCAGGTGGCATTGTAACATCTCCCCAAACATTTATTTTTCATTGCAATATAGAAGGGACAAAGCACATGCTGACACACAAAAACATTCTTTCAAAATTCAGATGAATATTATACTGAGCATCAAAAGAAACGTATCACTTATATTTGGATAAAATTCACTACATGTGATCAAAAAGTTTTAGAGCAGGTGCAGTGACTTTTTATTGTGCTGATTAACAATTGACATCACGAAGATGCTGCAAAATGTCGATCTTGGTCAGGTGTTGTGACTCTTGGTCTCCCAGTTTATGGCCTGTCATTGACAGAGTGTGTCTGGTTAAACCATCTTACCAGGTTTGAAATTGCTTTCTGTGAGCACCCAAGATGACGAGCCACAGTACGCTGCCCTAGACCAGCCTCCAACATGCCGATTGCACGAAGGTGCTGCTTGACAGACGTGGCATATTGTTTTTTTTTGTGATTTTCTTTATTGCTTTTATTCAAGATTTCAATTCAACAGCTGAAATCGTTCCATATCCCGTGTCCAATCAGCTGTCTCACTAATTAGGTGATTAAGTGCATATGCTTCAGTCATAGTCACTCAAGCGCGTCATGGTCAAGGATGACTGATCGAGTGATTAAAAGAAACCAAACACATTTCTTCAATGTCCATCATTTATAAACCTTATATTTATTTTCGAAAAAAAATGTAAATAGTGATAAGTTTCTTTTGATGCTCGGTATAAAATATAATTTCATTTTTAGCATACTGTGGCAGTGTGAAATATGGGTGCTAGATTCTGTTTAATTTAATAAACATTTAAATTTTAAAAAATATATAGTTTAAACGTTTAAATGTTAAAAGAAAAACATTTTGAAAAGACGCTGTGTAAGGGGGTAGTATGCGTCCCCGTTGATGTGCGATCTCTACAGCAGGAGGAAACCGGAAGTCGGCCATCTTGGGGGAAGTGCGTTAGCTGCAAGGGCTCTGAGCATTTTAAAATAAATAGCCTAGCTTTCTATAAATTACCACATATATGTCTATAAATAGGTCTTTTACATTGGCTTTTCTACTCTCCTCAAGTGCAATTGATACATGTTAATCCATTTGTGTATCGCAATCACAACTGAGAAACGCGTTAACAGTAAAATTGGTTTAATTTCATTTTTTTCTTCTGTGAAACAACTAAATGGGCTTTTAAATCGTGTCATACTTTTTCATTTAAATGCCGAAGCGACCCATCTTTATTAATGTAAATACAGTTACTCGTCATAGTGTGTCCAGCAAAACGCTTTATTTTTCATTCTAGCTTTAATAAAGATTAGTCCCTTATTAACATGTTGTGATCTTGTTTGTACGTGAAAAATTAAGGCTTGGCCTATTTAAAAGCCCATTAAGTTTGACAGAAAAAAACCCAAAATGAAATCAAATAAATTATTAAATAAAGCCGTACATATAAATACATTTATAAAAACAGTGAAGCAATATGAAAAAATAATAGCATCGGCGGTACGCTAATGGTCTGTTTTGATTAGAGGGCGAGCATTAATTGCATTATTACACAAATGTTATGAAGTCTAATTATTCAAACAGTGCTAAAATCCAAATCGCTAATTTATCCTACTTACTGCATATAAAAGAGATAAGAACTAGTTATGACTGACTATTTCAATTACAGTATCATGTTAATTAAAAACAAATCAATATTCTGTTTAACAAATAATAATAACAATTTACTAATAGCAATAGTTTGTACTTACCTGACTGGCAGCAGTAGAAAAAAGAGACAGGTTCATAATTAGCAGTTAGGGCACTGTCAGAATTTTGTGCTTTCAGTTTTTACCTTTTTAAAATGTAATTAGGCTGATTTTTAAATTAACTTATGTCCACGGCAGGTGCAGCGAACAACACAAAAGTGTAAATCTAGTACAGGCTTCTATTTTTTCCATTTGGTTTGAGTGCTTCTGCATTGGAGTACGTCATTTTTTTTGCCTTGTATTGAAAAAATAGTATTTTTAACTTTTAAAAACACGTTGTATAAGTTAAAAGCAACATACTTTTTTTTTTCTTTTTCCACTCCAACAAAACAAATGATTGTATTTTGTTTCTCTGTATTAGTCATCAGTCATTACGGTAAAATAAACAAATACCTACAACAGGGAACTAAATTAACTTTATAGCTAGTTTTTAATTTCTAAGCCTTTGAAATAAGGATTTTCCAAGTCCTTTTTGACATTCTGAAAGGCTGTTACTATATTAATGAGGTAACTTTGCTTACAGTGGGGGGTGGGAAACACAGTTCTTGCGTCTCGTCTTAAGTTACCATAGCAACAGCCAGCCAAGACTCCCTGCCTATACTCTATGCGTGACAATTTTTCACATTTTTCCTTTAAATATGTAATCTCAAATCTCAAACGTAATGCTCTACTGGCAAATGAAATGACCTGTTCTTATTAGCAATTTCAATTTTTGGTTATGGCTTCCCTTCAGAGTTTCAGTATAATCTAGTGTGACAAGTGGAGTCTTAATAAAACAATAACAATAGTGTTTCTTACTACTGATGCTGTTTCTTACTGATACTGTTTTTAGGACCCATGAATTGATGGACACAAAGGAACAAGGCGAGCAGTTTCTCAGCCTTCAGAGATCTTTCATTAATGCTGTAGCTGAGCAGTTAACTAACTATCCCCAAAGGTAGTTTCCTGGAAACTGGTCAAGAAAGGACCTCTGGAAAGCCACATTAGAGGAGCTACTACAAGACAACTATGGTGAACAGGAACTTGACAACCTCATTGCACACTACTGTGTTAGTAAAGTGTTTGTGCACCCACAGCAGACCAAACTGGAGTGGTCGACCTAGCGTGGATTCTTCAGAGCACACAAAGATAGTAGCACACAAAGATAGTGGGCAGCAGTGTGGAGTAGTGGTTAGGGCTCTGGACTCTTGACCGGAGGGTTGTGGGTTCAATCCCCAGTGGGGGACACTGCTGTTGTACCCTTGAGCAAGGTACTTTACCTAGATTGCTCCAGTAAAAACCCAACTGTATAAATGGGTAATTGTATGTGAAATAATGTATAATGTGATATCTTGTAACAATTGTAAGTCACCCTGGATAAGGGTGTCTGCTAAGAAATAAATAATAATAATAAAAATAATAATGCGATGCAAAACGAAACAAAGCAATTTCAATCCTCACTCCTACGTTAACTGCATATGATACAACTGCTTACAGCCAGGGTTACCAACTATTTTTACACTTGCAAAAACCATGCAAGGCTTTTTTTGGTTGTTTAGTAACCAAATCAATACACTTATCATATATAAATCATCGACACAGGCAATTTTGCTTTCAATTTAGTAAACATACTTGTTCAATAAAACTGCTTCTGGTGAACAAGACACGCTCACATCACATTCATGCTTGAAACGTAGCTGCAGTTTACTTCAGTGTCCAGTGCATTTTTACTACTCAACATGTTGTTTAAAGATGCCAAAAACTATAGAAATCACACCTAAATATCGGGTCAATGAGTTTGGCAATATCCATCCAGGTGACAAAGACTAACTTGAGATTAACTAATAGAAATACTATTTGTTTTTTATTATTGGTACACAGACGCATTTGTAATGTGTTAAGTAAAATGGTAGGCCTACGTTTGTTTATTTTTGATTGATGGCACTCTGAGTTTGTGGAACTTCCTTCGAATTCCATTTTAGCCTTATTTTAATTGCAGAAAAAAACAATCAATCATTCCTTTTCTTTAATCAAGTAAAACCCTTGAGAACAAATTCTCATTTGCAATAACGCCTATTACCAGACTGTGCCTTTTAGAAATGTATGTCATATGACAGACATTGACGTGTGTTATTGTTAAAATGTTTAGCAACAGTGATGTAAACACTAAGGGTTGTCTATCATCTAGCTTAGTATTTTGCTTAAAAATATCATAAATATTTAAAAACTATTCAAAATATATCCAAATGTAGTATCCGCACAAATGCCCAAACTAGCTAAAAAAATAGTCACCCGCCCAAAGCCATTTTTTCACGCACAATACAAAAAATACAACCCCAGTTGTGCGTAAACCCACCCAATCTGGCAACACTGCTTACAGCAGCACTTTAGGTGCCGGGAGGATGTGGGTCACTCCTCCAATTAATACCCAATGCTGAGATCACCCAATCTAGTAGTGGGAGTGTTTCAGACAGACAGGAGTTCGTGATCGGAGGCAAAGCCTCCTCTAGTATAAAAAATAAATAAAATTCTGGTCTCCAATTAAAACCCGTGCTCAGATCATGTGATCTGCCATCTGCCAATTTTTTTATTTTTTTTTTCCTGTGAAAAGTTGAGGAGGCTCTGCCTCCTCTAGGAGCCTTCACTGACAGTAATCATGTTTTTCTAATTTAAATAAAAATACACTTCAATGAGGCTGCTTGCAATATGCAGTAAGCTTGCATTGCAGCAGCAACAACTGCAGCGGACGTAGGCAAAACAAAGCTTTATTTAACAGTCACTGTTCCAAGCAGGTTATCAGTCACATTTTACTACTACTAAAAATATTAATTATAATATGAACTTACGCTTGTCAAGTGACCCCAGAGGTTGGATGTGCCTCCATGATACATCAACAGTTGCTTGCACAGTTTGCATTCAAGTTTTTATTTGGTCCTCTAGGCATTTAACAAAAAAGTCCCAAACAGCAGAGGGGTTTCGAGACATTTCTTTCAATACAGGTTCCGCTGTACAATGCTTTACTGTCGAGTGGAGAATGAAGAATTTAAAGTTTTGCCTCTGGATAACACAAGCTGGAGGGGGGAGGGGCGGACGGTGCTCAGTTTTTTTTAATTATTGGTGTTAGCGTATATTTTGTATGTTTCAAACATATTCTACCATAGCACTTCTCTTACACTGTCTGGTACACTAGCTATTTAGTACACATTTTACTGAAGCACTACATCCGCTATAGGCACCCCCTCAGTGCTTTGGCTACTATACCCTGCTCCATACACGGCAGCGGCACCATATAGAGTTGATACGTATAACGATTTGGTAGCAGATTTTAATGCAACAACTTTTGTTTACGTAATATGCATTATACAAATCAAAAGATCCAAATTTTGCTGGTGGGTGACCTTTAATGTGTGATTTATAGTATTCACACATTGTCAAACTAGAAAAAAAAACAAAAACTGTGTTAATGAACTTGACAAACCTTTGAAGGTTTAAAACTGAATTCCTGGCTAGCGAACGAGCATTCGAACCTTTGATCACAGCCCTACACGTTGGTCTTTTTTTTTTGGTCAGCCATTTTATGTCTGCACATGTTTGTATTTTTATTTGTAATTTACCATCTGAAGGGTACATTTTTTAACCTGATTTTTAATAGTAATGCTTGTACAACAGACATTTTAGGTACACGGTTACTGTTTATTACTCGAGTTAGAATGTTTGAGCAATAGACATTTTATTTGCAGCTTATTTGTAGTGTGTTTTGTTTTACTAAGAAGCAAATAACATTACTCTTACAAAAGTTGATCATAAATTTGCATGCTAATTTTGCAGTTTGTCATCCTTCTCCCTACATTCCCTTAAAGACTTTAGTTTAGTTAGCCACTGTGGCTAAAGTAACAAGTTTTTCCAGTGTGGCTAAAAGCTACACCAAAGTATAAAAAAAAGTTTTTATTGTACACACTACAATAAACATATTGACTATAACTGTGTCCAACAACCCTCTCCCCTAAACACCACACTCACCACAGGTTTCCCGAAACACAAATAATATAGGGGAGTGTTAGTCAAAGTAGAGTCTGATTGTGTTCTTGATATGGTTTTACTTTTACTATAATTCAGGAAGTTAATCTGGAATATCTTCTGCTTCTATTGTTGGCTTGTTCTTGACAGTGTTCAAGAAACCACGTCTGTCTTTCAGCGTCCAGTTTTGAAAAGCAATCTCAAAATCGAACTGTCCAAGATCAGGTGGAGCTTTGACTAATATTGTCATGAGGCTGTTTACGTTTCCAATTGTTAGACTTGTTTCGCTCTGCAGATTTGATGTTGTTATGAGCACTGAATCCCTGCTCACACTCTTCAGATGTGTTGGGGTTGCAAATTGCATAGAGAGTATTTGTTTGGCCATGAATCCTTCTGAGGTAGAACAACCTTTATATAAAAATCCTCCATGTTGTTGTTATTATTATTATTATTATTATTATTATTATTATTATTATTATTAATTTCTTAGCAGACGCCCTTATCCAGGGCGACTTACAATTGTTACAAGATATCACATTATTTTTACATACAATTACCCATTTATACAGTTGGGTTTTTACTGGAGCAATCTAGGTAAAGTACCTTGCTCATGGGTACAGCAGCAGTGTCCCCTACCTGGGATTGAACCCATGACCCTCCGTTCAGGAGTCCAGAGCCCTAACCACTACTCCACACTGCTGCCCACTATCTTTGTGTGCTACTATCTTTGTGTGCTCTGAAGAATCCACGCTAGGTCGTCCACTCCAGTTTGGTCTGCTTTGGGTGCACAAACACTTTACTAACACAGTAGTGTGCAATGAGGTTGTCAAGTTCCTGTTCACCATAATTGTCTTGTAGTAGCTCCTCTAATGTGGCTTTCCGGATGTCCTGTCTTGACCAGTTTCCAGGAAACTACCTTTGGGGATAGTTAGTTAACTGCTCAACTACGGCATTAATGAAAGATCTCTGAAGGCTGAGAAGCTGCTCGCCTTGTTCCTTTGTGTCCATCAATTCATGGGTCCTAAAAACAGCCTGGCCCCCTTCAGGTTCTTCTTTTGGCATTGGTGCCAAAAGCCCTCCAGGAATCACTGTAAGTGCAAGGAGTGCTTCTACTGTGCTATCCAGATGCTGTCTAGCCTCTGTGAAGATTACACCACGCTACTGGAAAAGCTTAGACAGGATCCCCAAGATTACCACAGCATCTGCCAAAAAGTAGGTGGAAGTCATAAACTTGTATGTTCGCATTTTCTTCTGACAACTTGCTGCAACTGTCTTTTGGTAATTGTCCTCTTTCATCTGTGCAAGAACAGACATAGCACCAATGCAACCTTGTAGGGCGTCCACAGTGTCTGAAAAAGAAAACCTGCTTAGGTTTTTTTGCAGGCTCTTGAATAACCTCTTTGCTGTGCTCGGGCATGCAGCAGAAGTTGATTTACGGGTGCTATGTAAGACACAAGGTATGGCAGAGTGTTTGCTGTCTTTTCTGAAGCTAAGCTGAGTCTATTAAGCGAGACAATGTGTGGAAACCAGGCAGGGATGATCCATTTTAGATAAAGTGGTTACACCTTTTTTGCAGCCTGTCATCATGGAAGCACCATCAGTTGATAGAGCGACCAGATTTTTGTCTTCCAATTTCTTTTCTTTATCATTTCTTTAATCATTTCTTTTCTATAATCATTTTTACCAGTTCCACGAGGAATGCTTCCTTTACAGTCCTAGCTACTGTTTTGTAGAAATCATTCACTGAGTCTAAATGAGTATACATGCCTGCATCTTGCATTACTGAGTGCTTAATTGGATCCAACAATGTGCAGTTCTGCAAAACAGAGAAACAAAATGAGTAATGTATGTTACATAAGCCTTAATTTAGCCCCCTGGGGGTTCCCGTCCTTGGTTGGCTGTGAAATAGCCTGGACTCGAACTCGCGACGTCCAGACTATAGAGCGCATCCTGCACTCCACGTGGAGCGCCTTTACTGGATGCGCCACTCGGGAACCTCTATTTCAGCATATTTTAAACAGAAGAGATAGCAAACAGAAAAAAAAAAATAATAATACAAATAATAAAAAAAAAATTGTACCTGTGATCTTTCGAAGCTGCGTGTTTCTTGAAGTCGTCTGCTTTTGTTTTGCTGCTGGCTTGCCGTCTGTGAAAATGTTCTTTCGGGAACCAGCATTGCAGGTTTTACCAAAAAAAAAAAAACATACCGATATTTCAGTCATGTATTAGCCAAGGGAATGTTTGAAACCATGACTGCTTCACCTCCCTGTGACTGTCACGGTCGTATGTTTTTTTGCACATGGGTGCCTGGTCTTCCTGCTCCATTGTGCTACATTTTTCGTAAACATGATTGTAATAATGTGTCTGTACAATTTATTTATTTATTTTTAAAAACCTGTAAGGAATTTTCCCATGTTTTGATGCCATGTTGTTTTTTTTATTAAATATTTAAGCGCCGCCCGCTGACTGTTTCTAATTAGAACCTCTGTCCTCCCGCCAAACACAACGTTGGTTCACCTTGCGTAATCAAGCTAAAGGGCTTTCATTGGGTGAAAACAAAACAATCTGTATTGATTCATCTACCTTCACGCGTTCAAAGTAATCCTAGTCTTACACCAGTATGTTTTTCAAATCCTTCACCACCATTGCGAACTTGGAGAAAATTAGTTGAGCCACACAGTGAAACCTTTGCTTGTGGAGACATGGCAAGCGGCTAGCGGGAACGTAGTTCTCCCAATGTTATACTACGCATTTACTGTGCTTTACTTTTTTATTTGCTAGTCGAGAATGTGACTTTACCATACTTCTCTGATTTACCGTGCCTGACAGTGCAGACCCCACTGATTTGATAGTTGTATATAGTTCACAGTTAAGGCCAAATTCCAATTAGTTCTTGAAGCCCTTTTGTACAGAACTGGCAATAAGGAAGTTTGCTTGTGGTGGCCATTTTTCCTACAGTGATACTTTGCTTGCAAGCAGATTGCCTGATATCTACCTGTACCAACTCGAGTTATTGCACTTTTTTTTTTTTTTTTTTGCAAAGCTTTTTTTTGGGGTGGAGGAGACATTGGCCCCTGTAGCAAAGCTTTCTACATCAGGGGAAATTTCAACACACTTTCTTTTGTTAATGGACAACACACCAATAATACAACATTACTATTGTTGTTAAAAACGTCCATCGCTTTTGAGACTGTTATGATCAGTAATTTTGTCTAAAAGGAACTAAAAATCACCCCATTATTACAGACATCGATGTAGTCCCATGTGAACCATCCATTTCTTTCTATCCCAGATAATTTTCTCCGAGGTTTACAAAAGAAAAAAGGTACTGTGTCTTTAAGTAAGGCACAACTGTATACATGACTTTCCAAAGCAGAGCAAGGTATGAACAAGTTGAATGCTTGTTGGCAGGCACAGCTGCAGAGGCTGGGCTGGCAGGTAATCGTCTCTTGATGTTCTGAAGGTATTTAACTGCGTTCAGTCCAAGAAGAGGAAAAGGGAAGTCCTTTGTCTGCTTGTTTGTTGTGCTGTGCTCTAATCTGCTCCTGGGTTTGTCTCCCAACAGTGGAGCGACTGCTCCTTATATACACCTGTGCCTGGGCTTAATAGATTGTTAATTTATCAATTAAGTCCCAGCCACAGTCTGCAAACTCGAAGAACAGCAATGCCACAGTGCTTGTGCCCTGTCACAGGTGCATTTGAAGATATATGTATGGAAATACATATCACTCAAAGGACAAAATGGTTATTCTAGCCTTTGGAAAAGAAAGTACACCAAAATTAGTTTTATTGGATTCAGTTAATTTAGAAATTGTGCACAAAAGCGTCTTCTCTGGCCACAACATCACATTTCATTTTGAAGTTAGCAACTTTTATTCCCATGACGCTATTTCAAAGATTACCTATTGTAGTACGAATCATGCATGATGAATGCAATCGTTGCCTGTTCGTCATCTTCACACAAACTGCAACCAGGCAACGGGCGTGAGGAGCAATCTATGCTGGATAGATTTTTCAAGAGAAAGGACATGTAATTACTGTATTCAGCATGTAAGTGTACATTATTTCCCTTTTCATTTCTTTACTGTTTTCTTTTAAACATACCACAGGGGGAATTAGTGATGGTGTAATTTATATGTGGAAATGGGTTGTTTGTTTAGAGACGGGCGCTCGATTGAGACTTGCTGCCTGTCTGTCTTGTATGTGTCCTCTGTGCGTTACCATCGTTGGTAGCATCACATGACCCATTTGTTTACTTTCTGTTTTGTGTTTAATAAATCCTGCGCGCCTGTGCTGGCGTTTCAACTCCAACTCCTCTGTCTTGCAATGCGGTTACCCACACACGTGACATGAGTACCTTGTCATAATACCGTTTTAAATGTTGATCAATGTGGAGGAATCTTCATAAAAGTACTATATGTTGACATTCAATTCAAATATGACGTTTTGTCATTATTCTGATACAGAAAAATGCCAAACCCTATTATAGTGAACACCCTGATATAACAAACATTTCTCCAGCTCCCACGGGGGTTCGTTATAGTGAAGTTAGCCTGTATTATCGAGGTCCTACTATTCTATACATTGTAAAACAAAGCCAGCAATATGTTTTGAAGATTATGAGCCATATTTATAAAACATTTTCTGTCAAGTTCACCAGACTGTTTGTTTTAAAAGGAAAAACTAAATAAAAGCAAATAATAATACAAGGTAAGTGGTGACCTGCGCATAATAACACAGATGATAATAATAATAATAATAATAATAATAATGAAGATGGTGATTATGTGGTGCTTAACAACAACGTAATAATAATATTAATAATTTTGCACTTTAAAATACTTAAAGCTAATAAGCAAAAAGGATTGAAGAGGCATTTAATTGAGATTGCAGTAAATTGTATAAATGTATAACAATAAAATAATTTTGTTTAAAATATCAGTTTAACTACACTACTATTGTCCAGCTGTCTTCTGACCGCTGCAGATGTACAGGGCTACAAATCAGACTACTACCACGAAAAAAAATAAAAATTATATATATATATATATATATATATATATATACACACACACACACAGTATACACTACGACTGCATCTGTACAATTACTGCTAATTATAATAACAATAAAACTGTTGGATATATAGGGATGTTCAATAACTATGATTTATCGATTTTACAAGTCCAACCTTATTTTACAACGGAGATCTGGAGATCAGGGTGGAAACCTTTTATCAAAACAAGACCTGTTTTGTAATGGGACAGCCCATCTCTAGTATGTCCAACAGGAATGCATGGGCGGGGTCATGTATTTATTTCCAGTCTTTTGGATCACTTCCAAGTCACGTCTGGTGTGGATTGACATTCGGCGAATTTGCTCGCTTTGGTCGCTTGCGTCCGGTGTGGATGCAGCTTAAGTAATGATCACATTTCCATTAAGTGCAAACCACTGCCTAATAGGCTATGTAACATAAAAGACAATGTTGTTCTTTGTTTTTAACTTCAACTAAAGTTAACTGCAGTCATCCTTTTCACTCAAAATGATTTGACTGTGTAATGAAAAAATACTAGAAACATCATATGTATATATTCTGTGATGTGGTAAGTTTCTAATCTTTTGGCAGTAGTATTTAAATTGAAAAGAAACATTGGTGGTTCATTTTATTGTTCAAGATATGTAGCCTAGTCATTGTAGTACTTAATGTAAATATCAAAGGGAATTTGTAGGACTACTTTCTACAATAATTGGCGTTTATTGGCTGATACATTTTTCATTTGTTATCTTGTTCCGTTACGATGACAACACTGATATAACTGAAGCACGAGGATTCTGTTCTAACAGCTGTGTGAATGTTATACCTGCATTGAGACGGCATATTTTTGGCTATGTAAATGGGATGAAACAGAAATTCCAAGACGGCTCTGAGGCGTTTTCAGTACCAGCATCTTCTGTGTGACAGGGGTTCTAGTACTCGGCGCTGACTTCATTTCCTACCATTGTTAGAATTTGATTGATTTTTTGTGGCTAGTACATTCCAGTGTTTGAGAGAATATTAAGCCAATCGCATGGAAAAACACCAATGTTATTTTGTTCTGATTGGTTGTTTTGGCTATTCAGAACGCTAGGCTTAAATTCCTTGGACGCCGGTTCTGTTGGCAGGGGATATTGGCTCTCTGCAGCCATCCTCATTAATTTCCTCTGGCGGCCGATTTTCCATTACAGGCGGTTAAGAACTACAGGCCACTTGGATATTCAGATTTTTTCATAATTATACATTAGTCTAACACTGTCAGAAAGTAAACAGAATCATGTACATTTTAAATGTTATCAATTTCCTTAGATGTTGTGTTTTTTTTTCTTTTTTTTTTTTTCTTAATCTCGATCTGGTTGGCTACAATGAGTGCTGAATGCAGCCAATTAGCAGTTTCTATAGCCGGGGTAGAGCGTGGTTGCTTTGGACCTTAACAATGAAGAGATGTTGTTGAAAAAACAGAAAAAAGACAATTACATTCAGATTTTAATGTTGGTGCAAGTGCAAGTAATAAAGTAAACGAAAGACCAGTGCAGACATCGGTGTGTATTACTATGCAGTAAACAGCTTTGTTTGTGTTGTGTGAGACCCAGCCAATAAGTAAGTCTGTGAGCCAAAGTGGTGGTGAGAACAAACAAAGGCTTGACATTTCATATTTAAAGGTGCAGAGGTTATTGTAAACATCAAATGTACATCATAATGTGTAAAAAAACATGTAGGTAAGCAGGTAAAAATTGTAAAAAATGTTGCAGTTTTTTACTTTACAGAAAAACAATACATTCAAGCTGCTGTATAAAAAAAAAAACTAATACATTAGTAAATAAATGTGCATGCAAAAACAAAGGAACAGTTTATTCTGAAGTTAAAGTTAAAATTTTAATTGATTTTCGTTTAAAGTTTAAAATCCTGTTTTGTTTTCTTTTTACAAATGAAACCTAGAGCAATTTTATAAGCACAATAACCCATGACAGGCTGGACGGTAAGACATCTTACCGTACTTCTGGGTGGTTGAAGGCACTCAATCATATCTTGCCGTATTCCCTTATGTGAATTATTTCTTACATAACAAATTCCAGTATTACTACCATTTACAAAAATGACAATTAATTTAATTTCAGTGGTGTAGCTTGAAGCCACAAAAGTCAGGAAATGCTATAACACCTGTAGCTGCATCCAGGTTAGGCTTTTAACATATACTGAGATATGGTGGGCAGCCTTAAGTGATAAGAGGAACAGTGACAATTGGTAAGAAAATTACTTTTAAAACCTTAGCAACAACACATTTAATAAGGAAATGTTCCATTCAAGCCTTGTGGCTTCAAGCTGCACCACTGAAGTTAATTTAATTGTCATTTTTTTTATAAGAAATTTCCTGACTTTGGAGCCTTCAAGCATAAACCATAACTGTAATGAATAGTGTAAGTGTTTAAAAAAAAAAAAAACACATAGTAAAAAAGCCCTTAAAGTATACCATAGTAAAAGCATAGCGCCATAATAAAAACAAAGTATAATAAAGCATAGAGAAATTATGGTTAAGCATTAACCTATGGCAAACAATTCTAAAGTAGTGTAAATACATTGTATAATCATGGGAGAACTGTAACATTTCTGTGCAGATTTGCTGTGGTATAATGGACAGGTGGCAGTGATAATGTTGCTAGTACTCATTTATAGCACATACCCATATTGTAAAAATCCTAGTAGAATCTGTTGTGTTTTATTTTTTTTGGCTTGAAAATTATTTGACTTGAACTGCCAGCTCTACAGAAGTTAAAATGACGTTATACTGTACCAACCACTTCCTAATGTCGTTAACCGCTGAGCTGATATTTGAAGAACTCTGAGATGACCAACAGAAGCCTGGTTGAGCAGATAAAGAGCTATAAAGAGCCTGTGGATAAATGCTATAAATCTCATGTATATATCAATTGGAATAAAAACTAATACAAGGTCAATCTATTTATAACAATAAAGGATACAAAAGACAGAGTACTTTTGTGCACCATAACCGTGCTCTAAAACAACTATAACACTTTCAACACAGCAGACCTGTATTGAGATCCAGGAAAGATATCTCCCATCAAAACTTCAGACCACTATAAAACCAAACAAACACTCCCTTTTAGTAATATATTAAAAAAACGTTTTTTCAGTTTGGTCTTCTTCCAAGGTTTCTGTGGCCACTTACTGAGTATGAGGTTTCCCTGTCAACAGTAGAGACTAGAAGTTCATACATTCGCTAGTGGCTGGGAGTTCCATGATGCCTCAGCAGGGCAACACTCTAAGGTAAAGGGAAACTGTAGCTGCCAGTCTCAGCTCTAATGGAGTAATTCAAGTGCACGAAGGTTTGGCTGGAAATGACTGATGGAATCGCTTGACGAATGTGTGAGGGAGGTAGCACCTGTAGTGAGAACTGGGAAGGCTGTATCCGAAGAGGTAAAGAGAAGTAGCAACTAGGCTTGCTACTTTACGATTGTAATCGGTAAAGCTCGTTAAACGTCGAATTCCCCCAAAATATGAGTTCGACTGAAATAAATTTATATAGGATAAACGTCGGTAAAACCACTCGCTATTTTTTTTCTTACCAACAATAATAATTTGGAAATCATCTCTGTAGTCTATGTAGTTTTTATACTTGCTGTCTGTCCTGTCTCCGTTCCGCCCTGAATTGTTAGGGGTCACTGTCAGTCAACTCAGTGGTCCCTTAATAGGCACCACTGTCAGTCATTTCATCCTGTTCTGACAGAGCTCATTGGCTGAAGCGGTGCTAGAATGCTTTCATTAGTCAATTTGGCAAACAAATAAAAATTGAATAGTAGCAAGCCTAGTTATCACTCGCACTAATGTAGTATACAAACATACAGTACATAATTTATGAAGAATAAAATAATGTATTAAGGAGACACTACAGTTATTTATTTTCCTGGTACCCCCATTGTTGCTGCAGTCAATTGGAAGTGGCAAATTACATGCAAATCACATCTGAGCAGAATAGCATTTCATGGTTTTTAAAATTTGAAGTCATTTAAATCAACATGTTGGCTTCAAACCGACTGAGGTCAGGTGTTTGGCAACATTTAAAAAAAAATTATCAGATGAAACAATAGTAAAAAGAGAGGAGAAAAGAAACTTCTAATTTTAACACATTACCTAGATTTATCACAGCAGAAAAAAAGAAAGCTAGTACTCAGGCCTGACCCCTAAAAAAACAAACACATTCTTGATTATAGTATGCTGATTTGTTATAGTTTTTTACTACAGCATGAATAAGGCCCTTGCATTTTAATATAGAATTCAGCAACAAAGTGAAGCTAAACCACCCCTTTGAATCCAGGTATCCTTGGAACCAGGTAGTAAGCACGGTCTTCCTCAGATTACATCTAAGTTGAGTTTGGATGAGGATGCCTATAGCATGCCAGTTTTTGCACTGTTTTTTCCAGTTTCACTCTTGTTCGGGACCTCAATTAACATTTTATTTTTATTCAATACTTTTGCATTTGGTTGTTTAAGTTAGTTTAGCATTATTATACAAAAATGTACTGGGTCTAAATTAGGCCTACACACAGTAACTAACATGCGTGACAGACTTTTTTTTGTTTGTTTTAACTCAAACTTCAAGTCTAGGAAACTAGGGATAGGCACGTGTCAGCATTTATTCAAGTAATTGATTAGCAAATTGTTAATCGTTTAGATAATTACTAATTGTATAATCTATCTTGTATTGCAACAAATATAAATGGTCTGAAAAAAACCATTAACCACGCCTACTGCTGCAACACAAAGTATTACTATACATTAGGCTACAATGTTCATGATAAATAAATAGTTTTCTTTCTATGTCTCTAAAATACTAAGTTCCTGACAGATACAAAAACAAGCATTGCCAGGCATTATGGACTTAGTCTCAGGTAGGGTTGGGTGATATAACGGTAATAATCAATCATTCAATTTTTATTAATATAGCGTTTCTTGTAGAACAAAAGCGCTGTACATAACATAAAATACATCAGCAATTGTTAATAAAATTACATCAGATACATCAAAAGATACATATAAAAATACATTAGAATCAGCATTTAAAAACAAAGTTACTTAAGAGTCCTTCAAAAGCTATTGCAATATATAAATATATTGGAGACCTCTATTATAAGTTATAAAAGTTGCTGCTATCACTCTTGTGTTAATGAAGCCTGGGCTGGATCCTGATGTGTTAAGCAATTATAGACCAATATCCAACTTGCCTTTTCTGGTAAAAATTCCGGAACGGGTGGTCACATCACAATTACAGAGTTATATGACATCTAATGAGCTGCTTGAACCTTTCCAGTCTGGGTTTAGAGCGAAGAACAGTTCTGAAACAGCCCTTGTGAAGGTAAAAAATTATTTGTTGGTGGTTGCTGATTCAGGATCTCTCAGTATTCTTTTTCTGCTGGATTTAAGTGCAACTTTTGATACTGTTACTCATGATATTTTTGCTGGAGTGCATGGAAAATGTATTGGGTATCACAGGCACATCTCGTTGTTGGTTCAGGTCATATCTGTCTGATAGGAAGCAATTTGTTATCCGAGGTTATCCTTCGCTTCTTAAAGTTAAATTGTGACAAGACTGAGGTTATGCTAATTGGCTCCCAACAACTGCTGCGCAAGGTCATTGATTTTAGTTTGGCTGTGGAAGGCACTGACATTAAAGCTTCACCTCAAGTGCGAAACTTGGGTATTATTTTGGATTCCACCTTATTGTTTGAAGCTCATGTTAGAAATATAACTAGTGTCATTCTTTCATCTGCGTAACACTGCCCGGTTAAGGTCATTTTTGTCCTCATCTTCTGTTGAGAAATGAATTCATGCATTCATCTCCTTAAGATTGGACTACTGCAATGCTCTTTTGACTGGGGTTACTGCTAAAGTACTAAGTACTAAGCTTCAGTATGTGTAGAATTCTGCAGCCCGGGTTTGAACTCATAACCCCTGTACTGTATAAACTGCACTGGCTCCCTGTCCGGTATCGGGTTGACTACAAAATTCTGCTCCTTAAAGGCCTTAAATGGTGCTGCCCCTGTTTATTTGAGAGATCTATTGCAAAAGTACATTCCAACATGCAATTTAAGATCCATGGATGCCGGGTGTCTTATTCAACCTAGGACTAGGCTCCGTACTATGGGAGACAAAGCTTTTTGTAGTGCTGCCCCGCGACTATGGAACAAGCTGCCCAGATCTATTTGAGATTCTGAGTCTGTGGATATTTTTAAATCTCACTTAAAGACACACCTTTATAAGATGGCTTTTACTGATTTATTTTAACTTTTGATTTGTTTTATTGAACTGATATTTTGTATATACCTTTGTATATTGTATGTTTGTATTGTTGTTCTTGTACAGTGCTTTGGGTTTGAGAAAAGCACTCTATAAATAAAATGTATTGTTGTTATTGTTGTTGTTATTATTATTATTATTATTATTATTATTATTATTATTAATAATAATAGGGCGCCGTATTAACTAATATTTGCTTGTCATTATTAGACGGCTAAACTATCCGGGAGCTGCCGCTACAAAGCCAGTATTAAACCTGGACTGCACTGCACCATTATTCACTATAAACTTGTATTGCACCACCTGCACAAAGAGCACTCACTACTGGATTAAGTGATCGTGTCTCTATTTGTGTGTGTCTTGTTTGGTGTCTTATTTCGGGACTGAACCCTGTGGTTTAACTGAGCGATACACATTGGTGTGTAGAGCCAATTATTATTATTTATCAGCCAATAAAGAGCTGTTTAACTGTGAATTGTTTTTTCAAATCATTCCTGAGCACTGCATCACCTCTACACCTGCGCACTGCAAACCACTTTGCCACAATGCCTCTCTGCACATTGCGTGCCGTTTTGAAGCCCTGTGTTTTAATATATTTTCACGTAGTGAACTTCTGGCTCCCTGTTAAATGCAGTCTTGCCTGCCATCAGTTCCCCTGCATCATGACAAAAATGTGCAACACATGGATACTTTTTTTTTTTAACAATGTCAAATTTAAGTCAGGGAAAATCTTTTAGCCAGTGTTGGTTCAACTTCTGTGTTTTTTTGCTACTTACAACTGTGAGCACGCTGTAACTAACACAGCCCTTCTCGAAGTTCCCTGTTCGTCTTTCATCTTTCAGTTCCGTTTCCCTTTCATTTTCTGACATACCTTCATTGCTCATTTCTTGTAAAACCCCCAACATATCTGAATTTTGTTCATCGCTTTTTTTTTTTTTAAATCTCTCCAATCGCATGAAAATAATGTGTTATTTTCCTCATCTTGGTTTGACAAGTTTTCAAACTGTCTGGAAATGGGTAGCCATCACACTGATAAAGCAGTGAAATGGCAGGGTATGGGATTTGTAGTTTTTAATGTGTGATTAACAGTGGGCAGCAGACACCATAAACTACATTACCAGAGGACATTACGATTAAACTATGTGAGTTAGATCTGACTGTTTGTTTTTAAAACAACATTTTGTTAATAGCTGATGGAGTGATCTTGTTTGATTTGTTTTTGTGATGGTTACGATTCTAAGGGCATATATTGGGGATTATATCCCCCTAGCTCAACCATATTTAGAATGCGTGGAACCTTTCCATTGAAGTATGTGTGTGTGTGTGTGTGTATGTATGTATGTATGTGTGTGTATGTGTGTGTGTGTGTGTATATATATTGTAGCACAGTGGGGATGGGATTGGAATCATCCCCGCAGTAAAATGTGTGGTTTCGTTTTTAGGCACATTTGTTTAATTGGTTTTGTTAATTATTTTATTGTTTTTGTTAATCGTTTTATTAGTAATTATCTGCTGCACCTGGTAGCCATTGTTAAATTAGTACCAGGTGCAGGGTATTTAAGAGAAACAGTTAGTTTGCTCAGGACTGCTAAGAAGAAGGAGGCAGGAAGTGGTACTCAGCGTCCTGGCAGTCGTGAGAAAACCAAAGAAAAGTTGCTGTAGTAAACCTGTGTGTGTTTTTGTTTACTGTTTTAGTGGGGAAACAGCCTAGCTGTCCCACTTGTAGTCAGGGTGTTCTTGTGTGTTAGTTAGTGCTCGTACAGAGCTAGGTGTTTATTTTGTATTTTGTTTTGATTTCGTTCTGCATTAAAATTAGTGCAAAAGCGCATTCAAACCCTCCATCTCTGTGTCTGGTCAGTAGTTTAAAGGGGCAAAACGAACCCGAGCCGCAAGGCTCGTTTACAATATATATATATATTCTTTGCAAAAAACATAATGCATCAGTTAGGGTTGACATTAAAATGACAATTTTTTAACCCTAACTCTGCATTCCCTCCTACCCCCTTACAAGCAGTGGAAGGGGCAAGGCAACACAAGCAACCACCATCAGTTAAGATGAACAACATACAACTCTCTGCAGATAGCACAAGAGATATCCATCTGCAATGCATAAGGATAGATATTTACAGAACACATGTGTGTGCTATCTGCCAACATAGTCCTAAAACACTGGAGAATACAGAACATACTGGTATTACAGCCCAACAGTGATGGTGAGGCCATCCCTCCCATTTAAACTGTATTCTGTTACTCGTCCAGTATGACACTGAAAAAGTCTTGGTTGATCCCTGTTGTTGGTGCTGCCCTCTCAAACTAACATGACACAGCACATGTTAGTAATATTCAAAGTTGATGGCATTTTGTGAGGCAGGAAGACTCCGACACGTTCAGCTTGTTCAATGTGGAACATAAACAGATTTTAGCCTTTTGGCTGACAGTGATTTGAGGATGCTGTTTGTGCATTGTGGAGATTTTGTTTAGACAAAAAGTTACAAGCAGTAGTTGCATCATATGTAATAAACTATAACATTAATATTATGGGTCAAATATATACACACATATCGCTATATAGTACAGGCCATCGTAAATCGAGGCTATGTGTACTGCATTTTGCCAGTATTGCATGTACAGTTGTAATTGATCTATTAGAATAGAGTGAATTAGCATTACAGCTATGGCCAAAGGTTTTGCATCTCCCTATATAATGAAATAATTTTGCTTCACGGAGTCGAATGAAGCCTGTGGAATAATGCTACGTTAACATACTAAATTGCATACCGCTTTGTAGTTTTCCATACTTAATGAAAAACTGACATTTAAAAATGTGACATTTTGAAATCCAACATGCCTTAAATACTACTACTATTACGGCTTCCGGTAGACTTTTGTAGTAGCGTTCTGTAGTTTTCTTTGACTACATGATGTTAAATAAAACATCTAAATTATGTTAATCTAGGCTTTTTTATTTATTTGTTTATTATTTGTTTATTAAAATAAATAATTGATGCAAAAGTTGTGGCCATAGCTGTACCATCTCTCTCAGCCAAAAAAAAATATATAAATATGTAATAGCTGGTAGTTTTCAAGCGAGGAAGTTTAATTTTACTATAGCCATTAAAATATTTTATATATAAAATGTAATACACTGTTAGCATTTTGGATGTTTGCACTCATGAACAAAAACTAATAGGTTATGTTAGTATAAAAGTATAATTTAATATATAAAGGGACTCTTGTATTTAACTCAAACAGAGGCTGAGATATCAGCAATTCAAATGTAAGGGAGGTACCTCATGCTGCTGACCCGGGAAGTGCTGTCTGTCTCGGGCAAACCTCTCCCGAGGACTCGGCAGTGGCTGTCCACAGTTTTTTTTTCATCAGAGTACATCTTTTTTTGTGAGAACGAAAGAACCTCATGAAAGAAGATCCCCCTCATGACAAAAGAAATGATATTCTAAATTCCTTTTTTTGCCTGAATACTTCTATAGAACAGCTGCTTTTTTCATGAGAACAATTCCTTTTTTGCCAGACGAGTGGCGAAAAAAAGATTTTAAAAGATAAAATAAACACATTTGCCACTCACAAAATGAAAAGACAATGTTATAGCCAGTCTTATGGAGTCCCAATTATAAACAGACATGTCATGGTTTTAAAAATATGTGATTTTCAGGCAGCTTTTTTATTTTTTTATTTTTATTTTTTTTACTGAAAACAAAATGTCGGCCTCACGAACAAAGATTTTTTTTCTGACGAAAGACGATTTGATCCTCGCGAAAAATGATATTTTGTCGTGAGCCAATTCCTTTTTCGAGACCAAATGTCTTAACTGCAAGAGCTGTACTGAGCATGCTCAGAACCAAAATTTTAAATTCCTATAAACTCAGGAACAGAGTAATGTTTTTTCACCAAACCGGAAAAGACACTATCCTGGGTTTTGGAGCTGGACAAAAAAAAAAAAAAAAAAAAAACAGCCAAAAAACAGATTTTAATTTCATTTTCACTGTCTGGATCTCGGAATCTGCATCTCCGAGCAGAACGAAATGGCCCACATTAAGAGATCTAACCACAGATCCAAATTTTCATGCAAATCCATTGAACAGGGTCAAAGTTATTAAAGTACAGAAATTGGCCTACTCAACCCTAAATATAAGCGACCACGCCACTATAATACTGCTGGTTTTGTGCCGTAGTGATTTCACAACGTGTGATTGTTTCCTTAAGGATAGTTATCTGAAGCAATGTAGAAGCAGTCTACATCGACTGATGTTTAGCATTGTGATGGAGAATGCTGTATGCTACTGTAATTTAATACCAATAAATAGACTGTAAGGGTTTGTTTCTCAATTGTTGAGCTTTATTCATGTTTTGATATAGTCTGTTAATGTGTTCTGAGCCGAGTTCAGGGTCTGCACTCCATTTGCACAGTGACTGCAACAATTAGTCAGACAGCGCTACATTTTTTTTTTTTTAAAACCTTTCATTTGAATTTGAATGTTTAAAAAAAAAGTCGCCTTGGATAAAGGCATCAGGTAATTCAATTATTAATAATAATTTGGTATATATTCAGGCAACTTGTAAAGAAAATACAAACACTTGTCTCCTATAATAAAATATAATTTTGTTATTAACTTGTGACTCCAGGTTCCTTTTTTTCTACAGGAGTTGTGTACTACTGTGCACTGGTTCTGACCCCTCTGCTCCCTCTGGTCTATTAAAATACTTCATAATACATTATATGCATTGTTTTGTTTATTATTGTCATATTGAAGTATAAAAAAAAGTCAATTGTATTTTTATGGAAAGTCAGATTGGCCAGTCATATTTTCTTTGTCCTATGTTGTTTCCAGGAATCCAGTTTGAAATTTTCCAAAGAGATGATTAGTAGAAAGATAATCAAGTAGTTGTCTAGTAACAACCCTCTCCTGAACCTTGGTCAAAAATTATATTAGATGATAGTTACTTATTTAAAGTATCAGGGTCTAATGAGGGTTTTTTGAGAATTGGTATCACAGTGGAATGTTTTAATGCCGATGGAACCACTCCAGGATTGAAAGAGATTTATAATTTTAGTAATTTGAGGAGCAAGATAGTCGGAACATTGAAATTAGATGGCCAAGAGAACCAGTCGTGGATTGTGAGCGATTTCTTATATCCACAATATCAGAAGCTTCAGTACTGAAAAATCTGAAAAGTTTGAAGTGGAAGTTTTTTCAGAAGTGGATGTGATGTCTTAAGCATTACGAAGCAACATAGAGCTATTAATGGCTTCGACCTTGTCTGTAAAGTATTGAGCAAAATATTTACAGTTAAAGAGGGTAAGAACCAGCATTGTGTTTTGGCTGAAGAATTTTACTGAATGTCCTAAACAGTACTTTTGTGTTTCTGTGACCCTCAGCTATAATGTTGTAATAGTAAAATGATTAAGAGAAGTAAAATCATTTTGAAGTTGCCAAGACATTAATCACAATATATTAATTTAGAAACAGAACTTTATTTAATCATGACCTAACATTCAGTTGGGCTATCTTGAAACATGGTAACTCAGATACCTTTTTATAAATTGGATTTCTTGGAATGCTAACCACAGTCCTTGTTCGAGCACGTCTGCCCTGGGCATATATATATATATATATATATATATATATATATATATATATATATAAATACATTTTATTTATTTACTTATTTATTTTGGTTAACCCTTATCTTGTGCATAACGCGAACTGAAAGTATTAAGATTTGGACATCCATTTGAACTTCATAGGGAAGTAAATGTGTAGTACAGATTAATATTTGTATTGCAGTATATTTCAGTTTTTAATTACAAAACTCACATTAAGGCGTCACATTAACCCTTTGCGGTCCATTTATTCAGCGCTTGTCAGGCGTGTCGAGTCCAATTTATTTTCACACGCGTTGTTTATTTTACACACAGTTTAAAAGTAATTTTATTCATAGTAAAACAGGTTTAAAAGGCACTGCATATCAACAGGACACTCAGTTCTGCATCTCCAGCCCCGCCCCTTGTTCGCTGTATTTTTCACATATCTCTTCATAGTAGTGCATACTGATAAATCATCTCCTGATCACTTGTTTTATCACCAAACTCCTCAATAATACGATCCATTATTGTATTACTATAACATCTCAAAAAGCTCTGCAAATGTCTGTGATATTCTTTGAGTGCTGGATGCGGAAGCAGCTATCTTGTTTGTTTATGCCTGTGTCTGTGGTGAAGGGACTATGTGTATTGCTCAGATCAACCTCTTTTTTTTTTTTGGCTTCTACCGGTCTCACTCTAGTCGCTTTTTCTGGAGAAAAAACGATTAGAGACCTGTGTCTTTTTGATGATGTCGGACCTGGTCCGACATAGGACCGCAAAGGGTTAAGAAAGGTTCATTTAAATTCTTCAGGATGGCTGCGAGTAACCACAGAGAAAAAAAGCAACAGTGTGAAGTGTAAACTTAATCTCATTCAAAGGAGGAATAGGAGCCTATACTGAAGAAAGGCTCGTCTTAAGCAGTTTAGGCTTTTTTTCGGATTCAAATCGTCTGATTCTGAGCCAAGTACAATACTTTGTAAAATGTTTGAAAGCCGTGCCAGCTAAGAGGCAACACATCAAACCTATTTTATCACCTGAGGCAACGACATCCCATTGCGTACAGTAAATGTAGTGGAAAACGACCATTTGACAAGCCTACAGTCAACATTCAGCCATCGAAAACCAAACCTTTATCTCGGACCTGGTTGTCATTTGTTTTATTTTTCTCTTGCATACAGCAACATATGTAAGGAAATATAACACATAGCCTAATATACACCAAGACTCAAGACAGCATAAAGCTATAATTGCATCTTTCTGATGACAGTGAAACTTGATGGGATTACAGCTGTGTTATTTATATACTGATACAAAGTTTCACATCAATAGCTCAATGGGCACATACATAATGTTATTTACATTTGAAATAGTAAGCAGATAGCTTTGTTGGTTGTTTTGAGTAGCGTTGTCCTTTGGGATAACAAAATACTGAGCTCAAGTCATGTGATTTCATAAAAACGCCAGGTGCTCAGTGTTTAGTATTTGAGTTAAAATTGCCAAAACGAGTTGATTAAAAATCTATGAATAGCCATTCGAAAAGACATGATTTTAATTCACGCAAGAACAGCGAAAGATACGACTACGTCCCGATTGAGTAATGAAGATCGACTGGTTGCTATCGGCATGATTTGAAGGGCTGCCTGTCTGTGAGAGAAGTTGCCCAGAGAATGAGATGTTCTGCTTCAACAATCAGCAGACTAGTCCAGAAAAACAAGGAAACTGGGTCTGTGAGGGACAGGCCACATCCGGGAAGGCAGAGGGTCACCACACCGGCCTAGGACCGTCGCATCCGACTGATCCATCTGTAATCGTTTTCAGACTACAGTGGCTACAGCACGAGAAATTCCAGGAAATAACCTGTGCATCAGCAGAATGACTGTCTCGCCATCTGCATGAAAATGATTTGTATGTTCAGGGGTAACATGTTGACAGCTGAGAAACAAAATCGCCGCCTTCTGTGGGCCAGAGAACATCTCAGGTGGCAGCTGTTTTATTCACTGATAAATGCTGTTTTGCCCTTAACAGACCTGACGGAAGACAACGTGTGTGGAGACTTTGTGGTGAGCGTTATGCTGACTGTTGCGTTGCTCAAGCCAACTAGTGGGGCGGTGGAAGTGTGATGATCTGGGGAGGAATCTCCTTTAACACAAGAATGTCTTTGGTGCAGATTGAGCGGCACCTTACTGCACAGCGATACATTCATGAAGTCCTTGAGGCAAAAGTTTTTCTGTTCCTGCAAGCCAATCCGGAAGTGTCGATCTTTCAGCATGACAATGCCAGACCACACAGTGCTAGGATTACAATTGCACGACTTCAAGAAAACAATGTCGAGGTCTTGCCGTGGACAGCTTTTTCTCCTGACCCGAGTCCAGTAGAACATCTGTGGGACCAAATCGCCAGTGCCATCCACAAGAGACAACCACGATCAGCCAACCTTTGCCAGCTGGCTGCAGCTGCACAGAAAGAGCGGCGGAACATCCCACAGCAGTCTATCCAGAGGTTGATCAGGTTTATGCATCAGCACTGCCAGGATTGTGTTAATGCTCAGGGAGGTCATACCTGATACTAATTTTGTAAGATTTTCATTTTGACTGTGTGTCACGTTTCATACTGATAACTTTTCATGATTCTTTTGATCTGTATTTTTCACATTTTCTGTGATTTTGTTTGATATCTATGTTTAAAATATTTGATTAAATCCATTAGACCTGTGTTGTGTTTTCATTGTGCATCAGTTATATATTATTCCTTAAATTTGTATTTTTCAAAAAACACTTTTATAGGAAACTGTGTGCAAGGTGATAAGCATATATACCGTGCCATTGGTGTGTGCAAGAAGAGTTTAGTACAAGCTCATAACAGAAACACCTACTCATTGGAGATCACATCAACAAATGATTCAAAGGGTGTTGGAACAGGAAAAAGCAATCAAGTCGCAATCAAGTCACAAGCAAGTCTTAACTGCTGACAGAAGAAACAGGCACTTAGTACCTACATTGCAGGACACTGATGTGCTTGATTCATTGAGCCCATTGATGGATTTCACAGACGTCTGACAGGTGCAAACTATGTCAGTGTCCTGCTTAACAACAATAGTCTAGCTGTTGAGGAAGATGACACTGAAGTCACAAAGTCAATCAAAGAGAAAAATGAGTTACCTGAACTTCCAATACAGACACCCAAGATCTACTTGATGTCTCCTCTTTTATCGACCCTAGATTCAAAGTGCAGTACATCAGTGAGGACAAGGTTGCATCAATCAAAGCAAGAGTGGTGTCAGAGGTGAACTCTCTGCTACAGCAGGACCTGAGCTTTGCTGCCATAGCCAGTGACAATGAAACCGAATCTCAGGGAGCAGAAGCAGCAAACAGAGGACACCTACTAAAAAACTTAAGACCTTGGGTAGCCTACTCAAGGCAAACACGTCAGCACTTACTACTACTGCCTCCATACTAGTTTCTGAAAAAGACAACATCTTACTTAAACTAAATCATTATCTACCCACTGTCTCCCTTTGGCAGACAGTGAATCAGATCCATTGATCTGGTGGAACGCTCAACAGACTAACTTCCACAGACAAGTATGGACCGATGTCTGGTTTAGGACCACCACCTGTGGGGAAGTTCACTGTTTTGGGAAAGTCTTCAGTGGCCTGTGTTTTTAGGTCAGACCACTTATTTTACTAATACAAATATCATAACTAAATTCAAATACCTTGAAAAGACTTCCAAATGTTTTAAAATAACTTTACCACAGAATTAAATTACCATTTTTTTTTACCACAAAATTAAATTGTACATTTAACAGTTATGTTAAATTGATTACTGTTAATTAAGCTAGACACTATAACATAATGTTAGAAACAGTTTTAAGAATAGAAAATCTGAGTGACTTTATTTAACGTTGATAAACTTTCCTATATAGGTTCAATTTTCAAAAGTATTATTTTTTATATCGGTAGGCTATGATTTCAATAGGGTTGGGAAATATTAAAAATCTCTAAAACGATTATTAGAAGACAAAATATTGTGATTATTATTATTTGCTCATTGGGAAACTGCAGTAATGCCCGTCTTTTTTTTTTTTTTTAAATCAAACTTAAAACATTTATCAGATGGGTTTCCCACCCACACACACAAAAAAAAACAGTGAGTTTGGCAAATAAAACATTTTTCCACTGAATTACGATCACCAATCACCAACTTCTTTCAAACTAATTTTTTTTAGGCCAGGGGTTTTCCACCCTAGTCCCAGAGGACCCCTGTCTTGTGGTTTCCTTATAACTTTTTTTGTTTTATTGTTTTTGTAGCTGAAAATAGTTTAAATGGTCTGGTTTAGCACAATATTACTTCATGAAAGTGTAAATTCGGTAACTGAAAGCTGAGCTCATTTGGAATGAAAACTAGAACAGGGATCCTCTATGACCAGGGTTGATAACATCTGTTAGACTATATACTAAAACTAATTGTAGCACTCAAAAATATTCATAAATTGAAAACTACCTGGATTAAATAAAAAATTGCTCATACAACTTTCTATTAACCAAATAAATGAATACAGCAACAACTTCCTTAATGACAGTTCATTCAAATGTAAGGATTAATTTTGAATATGTCTAATGCTAAATAACAGTGAAATTCAGGAAAATAACAATTTTAAATGTTTACATCATCAGCCTTCATTATCATCAGGAAACAGCAAATATAGTAGGCCTAATTGTCAAATTAATTTTTAAATACGAGTTGGAAAACTGAAAACCAGGGAAAAATGAAAACCCTGAACATGATGCTGTTTTATACATTCTTTTTCTCATGTTTCTCATTTTAACAGAAAGAGTAGGCCTACTTCTTTATTTCTGTATACTTTAATGGTAAGTTCATAGTCAGAAACACCATACGATCCACAGTCTCTGGTTTCTGCCGTCCCTGAATACTACTGACCACCAGGCCACTGCCACTGAACAGTCTCTCAGACGACACACGTGTCACTTATACTCAGAGCTATTCTTTGGCAAGGTGCCTTGTGTGGAAAACATCCTGCGTTTTCTTTACACCAGTCTTCATGTCAATGACTGGCATGCTCACATAGGCTGTAACTTCATTATGGACGGCCTCTGGCACATTCTAATCTTGCAGGCCAATGTGAGGCTGAGGTGAATACCTCCTTACAATCCTTAAAAATGATGTAATAAATCAATAGGAGGTTACTACGTTTTCATATTTAAAAATGTATTTTACCTTCTAAACTATTTTTTACTGCATTTTTTTCTCATCTGGTCAAATATAAACCTAACAGAAAGACTAATCTTAGTTTGTAATCTAGGTGCCTTTAATGATCTAATAGGAGCAAAAGATAAAGACTACATGATATTAATTTTCTATAGTGCCTTTCATAAAAAATATCCCAAATAACTGTCCAGTAAAACATATCAAAGCATATCAACACACAATAAAAGCCAGTGTATGTATTCATAAAAATCATTCCATTTAATTACACCAAATACACTAATTAATATTCAGAAAAAAAAAAAACACGAGTCATCACAATTCCCAGTTGCAGTAAATCATTCAGACCAGTTGGTTTTACTTTTTGTACATGGATCCAAGCCTTCTTCCTCTGAAGCCTTGCTGTCTCTTCTGATTTATACTGTGCAATTCTATGCATTACTCAACTAAGTGAGAAACAGCATTCCTGTAGTTCATAGCATGCACAGTCTTGAACCTTGGATCCAAAACAGTGCATGAGTCACTTGCATAACGCTTCAGCAGGTCGTTTCTGATTACCTCTTCAGGTCTCTTGCAAGTGCTCTGTCTGTAGGTTGGCAGTAAGAATATCATCAGTATGTGGGTCAGAATTGGACGAATAGCAGAAGTAACATATTTTTCTCCCATGAGAGCATCAGTGAACTGTAGCAAGGGTACCGTTACATTTGTCAAGTCCTCAAACTGGTTAATGTCTCCGTCACAAGGCATCAGATGCAAATGCAAATAATGCCAAGATCAAAAACAGATGAGATGGTTTGTTGCTGCTCAAACAGACACTGGATCATTTCAACCATGGAGCCAGGTCGCATAACATCCTTTAATATAAATCTATATTTTTATAAAAATTACTTCTCTGAAACGTAACAATTTATGGATAGATAAATTGTAAATTGATGCCATTTACTTTTTTACAGTATGAAAGCAAGTATAATCATCTTTGACACTATTACTTTTTTGGTGGATAAAGGTGTCAACTAAATAATAATAATAATAATAATAATAATAATAATAATAATAATAATCCATAGCTGACATTTTACATTTAAAGCAAAAATAAATTGTGTAAATACAGCCATAGCAGGGTGTTTTTACATTAAAACGAATAAATCCCCTATATTGGTTTATTTAGCCTTTTTTCTGATGTCATTGAGTATAGAATCGAATTACAAGCCTTCAACTATCATTAATAAATCCAAATCCAAAGCCATAACGTATTTACATTTATTGCATCTGCCTTCACTAGTATTACAATATTTTTAAAAAGTGCTTTATACTTACGTGTATAAGAGAGTGTTTAGGAAGTTGCATGACCTTGTCTTGTGTTGCATTTTTAAGTCTCTTTGATGTTTCCAGTTTTGTGAAAACACTCACCATTTTCCTGGCAGTCCTTATTGCCCGTTCCACGCTGTCCAGCTTTAGTCATTTATTGATAGTCAAGTCAAGGTTGTGGCCAAAGCAGCTCAGCCTTTTCATATCAGGAAACTGACCATCGTTTTCTTGGAGTTTAGTGAATGCCCGTTTCATGTTAGACACGTTGTCTGTTGTGATTGACACAAAATTATTTACCAAGAAACTCCACTAGTCAAGAGTTTGTACAAGCATCACAGCTCTGTCCAGGGTCTTCGCTTCTGAGCTGTTATTTACGTAGTGCTTTTTACTTTCAACAAACTCGTAAAACGTTTCCTGCGTTAATCCAGCCATGCTCCTGTGTAAACCTTTTTCGAACAACTACGCCTGCGTCACGTGTTCGTTTGGATGGTGGAGTCGCAAATGCGAAAACATTCGTTGTATTTTTTTTTGCATTTAATCTTGGCAAAGCACATTTTGCAGACCGGTTATATTCATCGTCTCAGAGAAGACCAAAGTGTTCATATACTGAATTTGTGGATTTTTTTTTGTTCTTTTAAGTCGTTGAAGAGAGCCTTAAGGCTCTGAACTGACGCTTTCGCTCGCTGCTATTTCTCTGAACTACATGACGCGGGAGACGCCGCGCATGCAAACCTGCTGTCCAATCAGTGGCAGTCCCTTAACAGGATGTTTGATGATGTATTTGTTTATTTATTTATTTATGGATTAGGGCTTCTCAAACTTGGTCTTGGGGACCCCCTTTTCTGCTGGTGCATTTGAGACCAGAATACTTGCCTGGATTGCTTCCTTACTTTCGTTACAATATCAATTTAAAAATTGTATTGCAACATACTGAATACCAGTTTTAATTTTCAGTTCAACACCAAGCATTGCAAACGTACCGACAACCGTCAGCTGTGCAGTTTTTTTTTTTTTTTTTTTTGGAATATGCATTGTATCGTGGTAGGATACATTAATTTCCTTTTCCAGTGTTTGATTTTTTTAAAGAACGTCTTGCTGTTTAGATAATTGATCAGCTTTCTTCTGGAAAAACTTGTGTCGTTTCTCAACGCAATCTGGATGCCGTGTCTCAAGATGCCGACACCTTGGCTTTCGTGAGCCTGTAGTTTTATATACAGAACACACACACGATTGATATTGGGTGTATATATAATAAGAAACACAGATACCAAATTGAACAGCATACAATAGCCTAGAAATGTCAAACTTGCACAGTATGTCTACCTGTGCCCCATTATCACCCACAAAGGGTTTGAGTGATATTGGGTGTATTTACAGTGAGGAACACATGGGATACCAAATTAGACAGCTGATAGTAGCATAGTCTATGGCTGTATTATTTGGTATCCCCCATATATTTCAGACAGTGATGCTCTCTGAACAATGCAATTCACATAGTATCTTGTTTTAACTCCAGAAACACATAAACATGCTTTGAATGGTAATACATTTATTTCCAAAAATAAGACAGGATCAGGGTGCTGCTTGTATCTCAGAAAGCCAATCTGGTAACATGATGAGATAGCTAGCTTGACATTCCTGTAACATACTGCATATACAGGGGTAGTAACAGCACTTTGCATGGACAACAAAATAATACTTATCGTGATCATTTTTCCATAAGAACTTGATTCAACAAAGAGGTAGTGAAAACCACTACAATTTATTTTTTAACTGAACTTGTGAAGTATTATGTAAAGTAATTTGTATTATTTCTTACGGTACTTAATTACGGTTGACCTTGCAGAGCTAATTAGGAAGTCAAAAAGTGTGGTACCTGAAAAAACGCCCCCCGATCTCCCTGATGTCAACAACAGTAGATAAATAAGAGCAGGTGTGCTTTGTTTGTAGCTAAACGTGCCTATTAGTAACATGAAGGTTGATTTTTATAAAGTATGTGTATGACACAGACTAAGAGCCTGTTCACACTGGGTATTTTGTATTTATTTTTTTACTCCGTATGTTTCAGTTTATTTAGAGAGCAGTTTGAACATAAAGTCTGATTGGAAAATTGCAGAATACCCTCCACACTATTTTACTATATGAAACTTTTGTTTATACACCTTTTTATGTTGTAGTGCAAATATGTTGTATACCACTGTAACAGCGGTGTTCTGTTACTGTGTGTATATCTGCTGATTTGATGAGAGACATACAGGTTGAGATTGAAAACGCCACTCAGGCATCCAGGTTTTATTAACAAGTTGAAGTGGTAGGTGGCCGCCACTAGGGTACCAGCAATGGTAGCCCTCGTGCGGGAGGACACACACAAGAAAATATTACATACAAAAATGCTAAACAAACATTTCAAAACAGAACAAACAAAGTCTCCCTGACACTTCCCTCTAAATAAACTTTTATGGGATTAAAATCCCCTAAACTAATACCCCTTACTAAACATCAGGATCATGGGTAACACACGGTGGTCCTCGGTTGAGCATCTGGTTCAGTCTTCCTGAATATCCACGCAGTCATGAGTCCTCACACTGGTACATAAACAGGAACAAAGGACTAGCCACATGCTGCACATGGAATTCAATTAGGCATTCTAACCTGCCACATCTTACACAAACGTTATTTGAAAAAAAGAGGACAACGCAGCTCTCGGGCAGCTTACAGGCAAGCCTGCAGGCGCCCAGTCAGACTACAGGGGTCGCTGGTGCACGGTGAGCCGAGGACACCCTGGCCGACCTAACCCTCCCAACCCCCGGGCGGCGCTCGGCCAATTGAGCGCCGCCCCCTGGAAGCTCTTTTAACTGGTGCAGTCTCGCTGTGAAGGATCTGGGATGAGCTATGTCTTTCCTGGGACCTGGCGAACGATGCGCAGAGTCAATCAGAGGTGGAGAACAGATTTCTATCTACGCCAAAGACTTTGACCTTGGATGTTTTGCATGAACTCTGGGGTTCTGTTGTTCATCCCCCTCAGGGACCCTCACAACACACACATTTTGCCTGTGGGAGCTGTTTTCCAAATAGTCCAGTTTTTGCTAACAACAACTTATTCTGTTCGGCCAGACTGCTATACAGGGATTCCAGATCAGCAACTCTCTCGTCCACGTTAGCCAGAGAGACTTTCACTTCCTTCACCTGACCAGCCCAGGCATCAAGCGAGGCTTGCAATGCAGCAATCATCTCCTTATTTTCCTCACGGAATGCCAAAAACGAATTAAGGAGCTGCTGTTTGATCGCCTTCGATGTCATTTCAACATTGTTGTCATTTCAGGGCCTAGACTCACAATCGCATCGTACCCAGAAGGATCCCACAAGGTCGTCTCTGCTGGCTGAGTACGATTTGATTTACGTTTAGACATCTTGGTACAGGTAGGAAATCTGTAGTGCAGGGGCGGCGCCAGCCTCTTCCCAGTGAGGGGGCTGAGGTGGGCTAGACAAAGAATTGAGGGGCTGCACTCGACATCTTGTGGGCACACACACTGTAGCATTTAGGAAGTGAACTAGCTTTAACAGGAACTACTAAAACATGTGTTGTGTCTTTGTTACCCTACCCTCAAAAGGAGAATACAAATATATACAGATGGACTGGGTTTAACATTCGCCTATGACAGTGCGAATAAAGAAGAGAAGTGAATGGAAGAGCAATGTTTTATTAAGGTATAACGTTCATTGACAGAAAATCAGTAGAAACTAAATGTGACAGTTGTGTGTCATTTACTTGTAAACAAATGCAAACTTTTTGATAACAAAAAAAGCTCTTACGAAATGTACTGGTTTACTACAATAAAAAAGCATTGTATCGTTTACTGTACATATGACCGAAAGGAACATTTTTGTTATATGTAATGAAACAAGAACTCACAGAATGTATTGTATCGTTTTTACATTAGGAAAAAAAACAGATCAGTCCATTTCTGAGCTGACATAACTGATGTTGCTTTTTAACTGAACTGTATCTTGTGGCGACTCTGCAGCAGTGCTCACATTCTTGAAACCAGTTGGTTTTGATATTCAGATCCAGTGAGATTCCATCTATTCATTCATACCAGAGAAAGATAACACAATGTTGTCATGCACTGTTCAAACAATACCATCTCACACGCAAATAAAATGAACAAACAAATAACACACATGCTACTATTAAAGCATAATAAATAATAACAGACCAAAACTAAGTGTTTTTTTTTTTTTTTTTTTTTTTAACTTATCCGGTCGAGCCTGTTTTTCCAAGCAAAATCAAAAGCCAACCAAGTACACACAATCCGAAATTCAAAACAGTTCTAAAGCTTCTTTTTTTGTCACTCTTCCTCATTGTTATGAACCTGCATAACCTTCAGTCTCTTACTTTGTTAAAGTAACAGAAGCAATTTGCCTCTAAACTAAGCGGAATGCCACAGCTCAATAAAGCCTTAAACACAGCATTTGACAGGCTGCACAAAACATGACAACAAGCGTGTTTGTGAAGTTGAGGTAATTTCTTAAAGAACATATGGTATGGGGTGTAATAATAAACGGGCCATAATATTAAGGGAGGTGACATTAAGTGGGTTCATCTGTAATTCTAATATATTTTCTTTAAACCAGTGTAACATATTATTAAAAAAAAAAAAAAAAAAACGTAAAGAGATAGGGATTGAGCTACTCACCACTGAATAATGAAGCAGACGTTTCGCTTCAGGATAATCCATCTACTGTTGTGATTTGCAGCAAAGAAATCAATGACATCGTCAACATGTAGTCCTTTTGTTCTTTCTGAATTATGGAAAGAAAGGCAAGGTTACTAGTGCGACAGTCTCTACTGCTGTTTCTTAAGTAGTTCTTTAGTCGTCGTAGACAGGAAAAGCTATGTTCGCAAGAGTGTGTACAAATCAATAAACGCATCTCGATGTGGTCGGCGCATGGTTGAAAAGTCAAGTGTGGAGTTAACAACATGTCCCTGTTGCTTTTTCAGTTCAAGAAGACTACTTACTTGAGGAAGTTCGGCAGCCAGTTTTTCTTCGCAAATCCCATAGTGGAGGGCCATTGGCAGAACGCATTGTTTGTCCAGGAATGATTCATGTTTTTGGATTGAGTGCAGTCACGCCTTTCAGAATGTTGCAAGAGTCGTGTGAAAAGCGCTGATTCATTTCATTAACCAGGTTGTCTATGACAGGGTAGAAGCAGTGGTTTCGATAATCATCAGACATTGCCAAAGGCTGTCCTTCCACTGTTTGAGAATTCACAATGAAATCTTGTAGATGGCGTGGTTGTGCTCGTCTCCTCACTTGCTGATTCTGCACAATATCGATCCCAGCCCATCCACATAGGTCATTTGCGCTGCTCCATATGTCTTCCCATGCTTCTTCGGTGCGCTTATGCTGAAGGACAGATATAACCGATTGAACACGATCAATCGCAGTGGCCAGTTGCATGTCGAGAGACTGGAAATGATCAGACATTGTTTTTGTAAGACACAGAAGACCCATCATTGTGAGATTAACTGTAAATGAGTGATCGATCAATGTATTCAGTGCCTTTGCCTCGGTTGCTCTGTGATGTCCATTAGCGTTGCACATATAACTGGCAGTGTTTTTCATATTGCCCAGCAAGCAGCATATTGACAAGCCAACCGTGTGTCAGATAGTTTTTTCAGTTCAGCTGGCTTTTTTGTGGGCTCAAGCAGGCGAATTAACGCACAGGCCCCAGCCACTTAGGGGGGCCCCCAGTAAAACTCAATGTAACCAGTGGATCAAAATATAGCAGTAAATAAATATAGCAAAAATGTAGCAATAAATAAATATTATTTAATATAATATAATGATGGATAAATACAATATCCAGGTGTTTGTAAGTATATCAGAATTCTGTCGCTGAAAGATCTCTCCGCTGTCAAATCAAATACAGTACTACGTCTGTTTTCCACAAACTCCACACGCACACGTGTGCACCTCGGGCCTCTAATATGCAAATAAGTGATGTGTGATTGGTCAGATAATAAGAGAGTGCGTGTTGTTGTAAATAGCTACCTGAATGAACTCGCTAAACAATACAGTTATTTGCTAAGTTTCTTTAGTTTTTTAAAAATATTTTTCCTTGAGTGCATGGAGTCATGGATGTAACTGTTTAGTGTGACTGTAAACTGTTGGGATTTATTAAATATCTGAAGCAGTAGCGCTGCTATCCCAGTATTGTATTATTCACTAGTTTACACACAAAATACATCCTAATGTAAGTTGAAATGTAGGTAACTATGTGGTTGGTGGTTCTAATTTCATTATGTTAGTGATAAAATAGCTTTGATTAGACCTAATCTACAGCCTACTTGAATGCTGGTGCTGACCAACGCTGTGATGCATCTAGAGCAAATTTAAAACAATCTACATGTAACTTTTGTTTCTCTGCAATGAGGATTGGTAATAAAGTTATTTGGATTGTGTTTCGTGGAATTAGCTTTGAAGTGACGCACCTGCATTTCTCTGCACTGTACTGCATTCTCTTTTGTTGATGTGACGATACAGAAAGACCCTCCTACCTCTGTGGTTGCCACATCGACATTATTGAAACTTCTCACGTGTGTGGGAAGGCACTTGAAATATGTGGCCAAAGATACTTTATGATGTGGCTTCATTATTTTTTTCTACAGTGACCTTTGAGGTCAGTGATCAGAGGCTCAAAGGAACCACGTTTTTTTTTTTTTTTTGGTTACAGTTCCTGTACTTGCAACCTTTGTATCTCAAACTGCGTAGAGTCTGGTGAAGTTGGTGTTGGAGAGAAACAAGTTCAGCAAATTTTCGATTGATCCGCTTATGTAAAATATATAATTTTTTGACTATTTATATTGAAATGTTTTATAATTTTATATTTTTGATCTAATTTTATCTGTCTACTGTCCCCCATTTGTATTTTTTTATAATGATTCACATATAATTGACAATTGTATTCAAAATGTATTCAAGTTTAGGTTAGTAGTTATTGATTTTAATTTCTCCTTTCCCCCTCCCCTCTAAACCTTTCACAATATATATTTTTTTCTCCCTTCAGAAAATTAAATAAATAAATAAATAATACAATAATTGATTGTAATGATTGGTTTCATTGTATTTTTGTGTCCTCGTCCATTAAAAAAAAATACAACAAATATATGGGAGGTGTGGATAAGTCAGACCAGGTTGTGGAGCCGTACAATGCTCCAAGAAGACCATGGCAGGGTATAAGAAGCTTGGCATGTACATGGTCCAGATCTCATTGTACAATGCTGCAGGAAGACCATGGCATGGTATAAGAAGCTTGGCATGTACATGGTCCAGATCTCATTGTACAATGCTGCAGGAAGACCATGGCATGGTATAAGAAGCTTGGCATGTACATGGTCCAGATCTCATTGTACAATGCTGCAGGAAGACTATGGCATGGTATAAGAAGCTTGGCATGTACATGGTCCAGATCTCATTGTACAATGCTGCAGGAAGACCATGGCATGGTATAAGAAGCTTGGCATGTACATGGTCCAGATCTCATTGTACAATGCTGCAGGAAGACCATCAAAATAAACTAACATAACCAAAGGTAGTAAAAAACACTTTTATTTCATGTGGCAACATTACCTCAGGCTCCAGAAAGATTATGGGTAACAGACCACTGACGGGAGATGTTATGTTACCTACAGTGCCGTGAAAAAGTATTTGCCCTCTGTCTGATTTCCTGCATTTTTGCATATTTTTGACACTGAATGTTATCAGATCTTCAACCAAAACCTAATATTAGATAAAAGGGACCCTGAGTGAACAAATAACACAAAAAATTGATACATATTTCATTTATTTATTAAAGAAAGTTATGCGACACCCAGTCCCCCCGTGTGAAAAAGTAATCGCCCCCTTAGACTCAATAACTGGTTACGCCACCTTTAGCAGCAATAACTGCAACCAAACACTTCCTGTAGTTATTGATTAGTCTCTCACAGCGCCGTGGAGGAATTTTGGCCCACTCCTCCATGCAGAACTGCTTCAACTCACTGACATTTGTGGGTTTTCGAGCATGAACTGCTCGTTTCAGTTCCTGCCACAACATCTCAATGGGGTTTAGGTCTGGACTTTGACTAGGCCTTGTTCTTGTTCTTCAACCATTCTGATGTAGACTTGCTTGTGTGTTTTGGATCATTGTCTTACTGCATGACCCAGCTGCGCTTCAGCTTCAGCTACGGACGGCACCTCCCGCCCCACCAAACACAGCATAGTTTACTTAACAGCCATCCATTCCTTTTTATTGATGTTCACTTCCTCCATCACCTTAGCCATCCAATCCTTTTCATTGTTACAGTAGCTTCCTCCATCACCTCTCTTTTGAGGTCCCTGATTGGCCTCTTTCCTTAACGAGAACCAGTTGCTTTTTCTCTCTGCGTCTTTGGATAGAGCCGTCAGTATACGTTGGATGTAATAATGACATCCTTAAAAATGTGCAAGATGCGCAGAATTGCTTCATAAATATATAAAATGTATATTTGTGTTTACATGTATCTCTTGTTGACAGTTGCAGTCATAAAAGTACTGCACTGCTGCAGATGCTTTCCTTGACCACAATAAGAATAGTGCATGTAATGTGAGTGAAGGTAGCTTTAGCTGGGGTAAATGCAGTAGAGTAGCGTGAAGATAGAGTGAAAGCTGCAGGAAAGCAACATGGTGGTGGCGTGAGCTAGCGTGTTACATTTACTGTATGGCACTAATGTCTCCCTGGCCAAACTGGATTGGTTTTAAAGTTTTAAACATCATTTGAGCATTTTTAAATCCGGTGTTCTCACTCCCACAAAGCTCTGACAACAGCTTAGTTTCTATTAATGTACTGCTCCCCTCTCTGAGACTTAGTTAATGATGAACAGTTTTCTCCTCTTTCTGGCACTGGTGGGATGTAGGGAAGGTGTAGATTTTATCTTTATGTGAGCAATACACTAGAAATGTCACTAGGAGCTTAAGTAAAACAATGAGAGAGCTGGAGGTGGACATCCTAGAGCTCAGGTGAGTTCTGGAGTCCAGCTCAAACGAGAGGCTGATTGAGGGCCTCCAGGTTTGTTTTTTTTTTAAATTTATTTTATTAGGTTGATTTATTTCAAGTTGAATTACAGATTTTCTGGGAAAGTGCAGTTTTGAAACATAGCAGGTATGTTTGTGGCTGAGGTTTCTGAGGGTGGAGCAAAGCATTGGGCTTTGGTTTTTTAATGTGCTTTTGCAGGTTTGCAGTCTGTTGGAAGGTTTGCTGCTGATTTTCAACTATTGACGACTGGTGGATAATTGAGTTAAGACATTGGAAAGGTGAAGACCATTTTTGTTTGTTGGATATAGATGGAGGACTCATTTTTATGACCTGTTATAGCCATTATTCGATGGGTTTGTTGTGGTTCTGACAGTTGACGGTTATACTAGATGTTCTTTTTGGCGGATTGATACCTTACTGTACTTTATCGCTGATGGTTGTGTGAACTCCGAGGCATTTCCTGGCCGTTAATGCCCTCTACAGCAACCAATCAGAAGGCATCATTCCCGTTTTATTCAACTGACAGGTTTATCGTTTTCCTTATTGTATGCAGAAAAATTAGTTTCTATAGATTTTCTAAATGTTCTCAGTTCATATTTCTTCACTGCATGTGGGACAGAACCTACCCACAAGACACTGGAACTACTCAGCTGTGTAAAACAGTGTTGGCTTTCTAAAATGGCATTCAGTCTGGATACCAGGTTCAGGTACTACAGTATACTGTGGAGATAGGTCAGAGGAGTGAAAACGTCTTTGATTTATTTTTAATTATTATTATTTGCAGATATTTCAAAGAGGCCGCTATGAAATGTAAAATGGCTTGTGGCTCTAGGTATTTATTCACTTCCTTTATTATCTGTCAGTGTTTTAGCTGTAATCAGATGTTACCTTTATCACAGAAAGTGAAAGGATTTCAAATGTTTTTTTTTTTTGTTTTTTTTTTGGAGGGTTTTTTTTCATCTGATGTCACAATTATCAGCCTGTAAATCTAGAAAATGTTTCCCGTCTCTCCCCAATTCACGTAAATGACACAGATACCTTGACTATGCATGCAAAAATGTTCAGTCCCTTTGGCGACCAGTTCTTTCTGGTTTTGCATTGCAAAGATCAACACTTTTGCTTCAGATTTTTTTGTTGTTGTACAGCAGCACATATTTGCATTTCAGATCAGTAACCAAAGAGAGGTCAACCAATTTTCCTGAAACCCTGAATTTGATTGTTTTCAGTTTGCATCATGTTATACTGTGACTGAGAAAATGAAAAAAAATGTTAAAGAAGTGAAACATTATGGGGTGGTTTCATAGACCCCTCTTTACAAAATATATCTGTTACAGCATTCAACGTGATTTGGTATCATTGCAGAAACCCAAATGTGGTGGTAATATGTAGAATAAATATCCCTCTTTCTCTATTCCCTGCAGTGTGTAACTTCATGTCCCACGAGAGGTGCCTGAAGCATGTGAAGACTGTGTGCTCTTGTATGGCTTCGACTTTAGTGCGGGTGAGTGCTGTTGTCTTTTATAACCAAAGTTGAGCATTATGCTACAGATAATCTGAAAAAAACTAAACAATTAATGACACATGACAAATAACTCCCTGGTCAAGCTGTGATATGAGTTTCATTAGTCACACCTAAGCCTGTGTCCTCTGTGATGTCTAATAGCTAGGGATGTGATTTTGTCACGGCGATCACGGAACCTGTGAATTTTGACATTTGTTTCCACTCAGCATGAAAATTAGGAATTTTATTGGTTTCAGTATAAAGTTAAAGCGGTTAGCAAATGTCAAATAAAGGTGAATACTTACACAGGACTATAAAAAAGTGTCTAAATTAAGTTCTAAGCAACTAGCAGAGCAATATCCCAAACAATTTCATGAAAGCAGAGCAGCTTTAATGAAAAACAAACTTCAAATTAACCAAAGCCTTTTGTGCAGAAAATATACCTCTGCATACACTTGATAGTGCAAAGCCTAAACGGTTTACAATTGTGGAGAAGCATGAACCCTGATTTGCAGCTCTTAGTCATTCCCCTGAGGTGCTTAACCTGTCAACAGTGTTAATGCAGAACGATCCTTCTAATCTTTGACTGTATATCTTGTAATACCAAAATCACAGCTGTGTTAAATACATTAACAATAAGGATATTGTAAAATTATCAATTTACAACCGGAACATTTATTTAAAAAAACTAAATTTCACTGTTCAGATTTTTTTTTTCGGGAAAAGGTATATATGTTCAAATTAAAAGGTAAGCATATTCCTGCTTTAACATTTTTACCATGACAAAATCACATCCCTACTAACAGCTAATATATATTTTTTTTAATCCCTACACTGTATGCTTTGCAGCAGAAGGGTTAATTGGACATTTCATAATGCACTATAAAAGTCCTTCCACACCCTGTTGTCTTACAGGACGCAGAGAAGATGTATTTCACTGGATAACTGTACCGTATTATTTACAGCACAGTGGATACATGCGCCCCAGATATGAAGATTACCTATCAACATATGATATTTTAGCTGCATTCTAAAGAAATTGAGCGCACAGATGACTAAACTATAGAAAAATGCAGTAAACAGTCTTTCAAATAGTCTTTCAGATATTATCTTTTGTCTTTCATTTTTTATCTTTTGAGACCTGAATTCATAAATACAGGGCTTGAAATTAACACCGGCCATGTGGCAATTGCTGCAACGCCCCTCAAAATGTATCTCTATTCACAGCCATTATGGCCACAGTGCCATTTCAGCTACAGCAACTAGAGACGCCTGTATTAGGACATGTTTGGAACCAAACAATTACATGATTACCTGATTTGTGTGGTTAATCACAAACAAAAAACGAACACAACCCTCTTAAGCACATGGATTTCTACCATGCGCAATAATGCCATCTCAAGAGTGTCCAGAAAAAAGTCCTAGAAAGTCTTGCTCAGTCTGCAGAAAAATGTGCAGAACTTTATAATTTTTTCATGTCAGTAGTTCAGAAATGTTTATGATACATTCAGTTAAAAAAAAAAAAGATTTACTGTAACTAGAATATGTTTCAGTGTTTATTATCATTATTTGTCCATCTTATGATAGATACATTTTTGTTTAAGTTCATCCATAAATAAAGCTACCAACTGTCCCGATTAATATATATATATATATATATATATATATATATATATATATATATATATATATATATATATATATATATATATATATATATATATTAAAACAACAAAAGTAGGGAAATGCGATGTTAAGGTTTTTAACCCTAACTCTGCATTCCCTCCCACCCTCTTACAAGCAGTGGAAGGGGCAAGGCAACACAAGCAACCACAGACAGCCATCATCAGTTAAGACGAACCACATACAACTCTCTGCAGATAACACAAGAGACATCCATCTGCACTGCATAAGGATGGATATTTACAGAACGCACGTGTGTGCTATCTGCCAACATAGTCCTAAAACACTAGAGAATACAGAACATACTGGTATTACAGCCCAACAGTGATGGTGAGGCCATCCCTCCCATTAAACTGTATTATGTTGCTCATCCAGTACGACACAGAAAAACTGTTTATCTGTGTTGTTGGTGCTGCCCTCTCAAACTGACATGACACAGCATGTTCCACATTGATCGTGGCAGTGGAAAAAATAGAGGTATGGCATGGCAGCGGACCTCATACACCTAGTGGACCATGATGATGGATGTCTCTTGTGTTATCTGCAGAGAGTTTTATGTTGTTTGTCTTAACTAGTGATAGCTGTCTGTGTTTGCTTGTGTTGCCTTACTTCTGTCTTTTTAATATCAACCCTAACTGATGCAATAACAATGTTTTTTGCAAAGAATTTCCTTCCTTTTTGAGAATATATTTATAGCTAGAAAGCCTGTATATTCTATTATAGAGCACAAAAAGAAAAACTGTCTATATTTGTAAACTTGATTAAACGCATCACAGGTTTATATATAATACACATGTATAGTTGTTCTTCACCTACTCACACAAAGTGTTTAGCCATCTTAGCCCCACCCCAACGCTGTGCAGGTGCTACGATTTATTGGACCCTGGTGCAAGAATGTGAAGTAACCCCCTCCCCCCCCGCAGCACAACCTAAAAAAAACCTTTTGAAAATTAATACATCAGCAGCAAAATCTGAACCGGTCAAAAACTTATTATTTTGCAACAAAACATATTCTAGCGTTATTTTAAGATGACTGTGAACAAGTAACAGTATATCCAAACATTTTAATAAATCAATTATGTAACAATTGAAACTATTTGATTCAGTTTAGATAATATTTTAACATATTAATAAGTTCAAATTACTGACAAAACGTATTAAAACGTATTAATCATAGGCATCAATTGGATTTTTAAATTAATGTTATCAAGTACAAAAGTTAGTACAAAACACTTATATAAAAAAAAAACACATCTCAAAACCAAGCCCACACTATACATTCATTACAACTCATAAGCGAAAACATCATTCTATGAACAAACTTAACAAATGAATACCCCAAAAGCATGTCTTTGTGTTCGATGTGGAACCCTGTCCTTCTGTTTCAAAAGACCTCAGTACCGAGTGGTGCCAAGGTATCTTTTTTTTCTTTCATATTAAATCAAAAGCAATATTTACAGTCAATTCTCATTAAGGTGAACTCAGATTAAACAAATGTTGATACTACAAATTTTCTATGTGGTCCAGGCAAAATTTTGCTGTCGCTTATTGTAAGTTATGTATTATAATACGAATTCACTTAACACGAATTTCCTATTTGTGAGAATTATTTTGGAGCCCCCCCTAGGGAACACATTTTTGAATATTAAGTAGTGCCCTAGTTCAAACAGCGGAGTGTATTTTGACATGTATTAAGTTGCATCCAGATTAACACCTCTGTACTGTATTTTAGTGCTGTTTTGGGACTCCTGATCATGATGCATTTCAAGTTGCCATAGTGCTCTCTTTCAATTTCCATGAAGCATAGCAATGAGTGACCAGCGCAAAAAAACTTGCTTTATCCTTGCAGACAAAAGTGGAGGTGTTAAGCAGTGAATAATGCAAAAACAAAGTTGTTGCTGCAGATTTCAACATTCCTGCAAACACTTTCTCAACCATTCTGAAAAACTGGGATACAATAATAAAGGTCTAATGAACTGCACACTGTGGATGCAAGTCGTCAGCGTTTCTGATTTGCTCAATACCCTGATGTTGAGGATGTCTTGCTTTGTGGTTTAAAAATGCCTGTGATCAGAATGGGGCATGCAGGTTTCAAGTTGTAATGTATCATTTTAAAAGTTCACTTACAACCGTGTTTTCAATAAAATGTACAGTAGTTTTACATTTATAATACTTTTGATTGTACTGTAATTGATATTTGATTTAATGTTACTGTAATTTCAATAAAAACTGACATTGTGCATTTGACTCCTCATAATAAGAATTATTGATGAGACAAAAAAAAAATGTTGCCAGTCCCTTAAATTCACATTGATGAGAGATGACTGTATAATACTTTGAATTTAATGAAGACAATATACTTTTGAAATGCTATTATTATTCAATTTCAAACATAATTGTTCTCCTTTTTTTCCCCGATCTTAATTTTTGTGGGCTGGGTGTTTTAAACCTACAAACATAACTGTTGGAAATCAATGTGAAATATGCTGAGGTGAAAAGCAGGGTTGACAGATACTAATCTCAAAATCCCACTATTGGCCAAAGAAAATCCCCATTTGCGGCAGCTTCCACTCATGGAGGAGAGGGGTCCCCCAGCATCAGATTGTGACGGGTTTTAAAATGAGGTTTTAATATTTGTGGTATAAAATTAATTAACTTTACAGGTTCCACATACAGTTACAGACAAAAGTATTGGCACCCTGTGCTTATTATACCATAATTGAAGGTAACAGATTAAGGACAAACATTTAGTAATGTTAATAAAAAAAAAAGCATATACACAATTTCTAGTAATTTAACAAGTAATCTTTATAAAACAAACTTATTTCATTTAAAGTATTTGACAAAAAATTTGGGACCCCTGCTTTAGTAGTTCGTGTGTCCTCCTTATTATGGCTTTCAGATGTTTATGATAATTCATATCTAGTATGTTACATCTTGTTGGTTAAATCTGGACCCATTCTGTCTTGCATATTTCCTTCAGCTCAGACATACTGGATACACAATGCTTAGCTACAGCTTTATTCATATGTCCAAAGCATTTCTAGTTGATTAAGAGCTGGTGATTGTGAAGGCTGTTCCAGAACTTTTATCTTCGTTTCCTTCAAGAATTGCAGAGGTAACAGCCGTATGGTTTGTTGTTGTCGTGTTGGAAGATGAACTGTCTACCAATCAGATATTATCATTGTACATTGTAGAATGTTTTGATACATGGCTGCAGTCATTTGACCTTTAATCAGAAGAGTCTCAAATCCCTGAACCGTTAACACCCCCCACCCCCCACCCCATCATAATCAAATCACTTCCATGTTTAACTGTAGGTACAAGCTTTTCTTCATTGAAGGCTTTCCCTTTTTTATCCAAACATACTGTGGTCTATATTTTGTCTCATTGGGCCAGAGAATTTTGTTGTAGAATACTTCAGATTCCTGTTCATGTATCTTGGCAGATTTTAGACTGTTTGTTTTATGAATTTTCTTTAAAAGTGGTTTGCAGTGAGGTCTATGTGCATTCAGCTCTTCTGTGGTCAGGGTCCTTTGTACAGTCTGTCACGCACTATTATGCCTCCTGCTTCTAAATATTTATTTAAGACCTTGGCTGTAATCTTGGATTTTAGCTGCTCGGATGATTCTTCTAGCTGCTGTACCCGTAATTCTCTTTGGATGCCCACTTCTTTCAAGCAGTTCAGATTAATTTGTTCTATGGTACTTCTTAGGTGGATAGGTGGATTTTGATATTCCATATTTCTTTGATACTGTTTTTAAATAGTTATATTACCTTTTTACAGACATTTAATGTAAAGGTGCCAATACTTTTTTCATGAACAAATATTTGAAATTGCTTGAGTACTTTTTTAAAATTTTTTATAAAGATTGTCATATTAATTAGTGGCTAATGTTCATTAAATGCTTGTATTTAACATGTTTTCTTGAATGATTTTCTATTAAGTGTAGGATGTGTAGATTGTAATTTTGTCTGCACTCAGTTAAAGCTAAAAGCAAAAGTCTGTTATGTTAGTGCATGCGCGACTCTCCCACGTTGTTATATCGGGTACTAACACATCTTTTCAGGGACTGGTGAAGGTAAAGGTAAGAAAGTGGAAACTATGTGAAATTGTGAAATGAAGTATAATTGGTACTCACACCTGTCCATGACCATCTGAGAGGAGGACGGGAGGGCTTAAAGGGGACTGCACCGGGTGATTTGTAGTGAATGGACTGTGGTGTGTATAGCTAGCTAAACAGAAGCAGGAGAGTCATTAAAATAATTGGTTCTCCCCCCACCATTTATTTTAAAATCGAACAGGGAGTAGTTAGTCAAAATGTCTTATTTTGGATATAAATATCTTATATTTATTGAGAACTCAAAAATACACATGTTATAAAATCATTTAAAGAAGGACTACATTCTGAATGTACAGATATTTACATTTAGTAAATTAGGATTATTTTGTAGTCTAATTATTGAGGCCATATGTAATGTGCAAAACCTGAATTTTTTGATGATCTCTAGCTCCAACGTGCAAGAAAAAAATATTTAAAAATATTTCTTAATAAAATAACTTTTCATAATAAAGATTGAACAAATGTTACAGTGCATATTGGTACCAAGTATTGGAGACTGATCCAGTAGTACAGTAGTTTAAAAATAAAATATTTTATCAATGGCAACAAAGATAATCATCGAAATGTTTGTCAGAATTTATTTCAGAGCTCTTTTATACTACTGTATAACAGCAGGTAATGGTAGAAAAGGGACTGTAAAATCTATTGTCTGTGTGGCTTATTCAGTCAACCCACTTTGTAACAATGAAATGCTTTTTAATCTTTTAAGCCTTTTTAAATTCCAATGAATAGAAAGGCTTAATTTATGACTGTCTCACGTAATGTGTGTAGGTCATTGAAACCATGTTATTGTGGTTGAAAGCAGCGTGGTTGAGAAGGTGAATTTATCTATTTAATGTACAAGATTCAGCCAAACAGCCCAGTAAATCAAACTGACCCCAATAGACACAAAAGACCCAGAAGTTATTTTGGTATGTGTTTTTACATTTTCTTTATATTTACCATAATTTTAGTTTAGGTTAATTTACTGGTGAATAATCTGGGGGCTGAATAGAGTAGATTTAAAGTGTTTTTGTGTCAGAGACACTGCTGTAATATTTAACACAAATGAGTGTTCTGCAACAGAGCACAGGCCTCAGTTGTTGCTAAGGCTGAGTTAAAATGAGTCAACAAACCTACACTATAAAATGCTATTCTAATCCTAACAGTTGCAAAGACCACATTATAGAGAAATCTACAGTGAAAAAAGCAAACCTACACAAATAAAATTAAAATTGTACTGGAATTAAATTATTTACTTGGAATAATGTAATAAGGTGACCATACGGCTCTGTGTTCAGTGGGACAGTTTGGGACAGTTCAAGCTTTTCAATTCACAACCCAATGCATTCTGGTCCCTTTTACCTGTTTCAGGTACTATTCACTTATCTCTTTCCTTTAAGAGAAGCAGGACTACTTACCAGAATGCCTTGGGTTGTGAGTTGAAAAGCCTGAACTGTCCCAAACTGTCCCGCTGAACTCAGAGCCATATAGTCACCTTATAGTTACTCTCAGGTTTCTCCGGCCTACAAAATGAGGCTGTAGTTGAAGACAGATGCATCTTCTGTGTATATGAGCTGTGGCAGTTAGTCTAGTCCAGAAAAAAAGGATGTGACTGACTTGACAAAATACTGTATGTAACAGGGGTGGCCAAACGTCCTGACCCTACGAGCCGAATGCCAAAATTTCCATATGGCCGAGAGCCACAAGGCACATGCTGGAAAACATGAATAGCATTGTTTAAAACTTTTTTTTTTAATTCTCTCGAACATTATAACGAAATTTTGCACTTACTCTATACAGTACAGTACAGTGCTCACCCGTTATAACACACCCCGGAATCGGTTATAACACGGTAGGGTCATGGCTTCCATTTGCTCCATAATGCCATTACAGTAGCCCTTTTTTACTCGTTGTAAGGTGGAACACAAATAGCATGGTCTTGTAACTGGCTCCCCACTATAGTGTTATAAAGGGTGAGCACTAGTTATCTCTTGATGGCAGCAAAATACAAAGGGAGAACATTGCAGAGCCTTACAGTTTCTGTGTAATTTGTATTGTACTGTAGATCTACAGTGTATTAAACTATAAATGTAACACTGGTGTTTTTCCACTATTTATGTTTATATTGTATGTAACAAGGACTTCAAGTAAAATATATTCAATTATTATGAAGCAAGATTCCACCACAAACACCACAAAAGACATTTTTGTAAGAATTATTTTTGACAAGCTCTTCCCTTGTTGTATGACTGCTGCATGTATTAAATACTTTTGAGAGCTTTATGGGTGACTAATGCACTGTTTATTTTGAAAGGGATTACAGTGCCTGCTGAGACTATGCAATATAACATTTAAACATGAATTCTCTAGTCTAGAACCAACAGTCCAGTTTTATGAAAAGACTCATTCATCTGAATAAGGAAGTTTGGCACAAGCGATATTCCATGCCATACAAAACTCGCTTGAGTCATTACATCAGCTTCTTTAGTGAACACCAAAAGGAGCATGACTGATGAGGCAGGCTTTTAAAGAGGCCAGCTTTTTTTCTCCTCAAGTCTGATCCAGGAATACATTCAGATGAAAATGTGTTCTGATTTGTTTCATAATGATGTTTGAGGTTGCTTGCCTTGTACAGACTTCAGTGTGTAAGCAATTTGGTGCACTTGAGACACAGAGGTTTATCACTGTTTTCACTGAAAGCAAACTCTTCTACAATTCTGACTTAAAGCCTCATACCTTTGTTTATTACTCGTGGAGGGTTTGCTCAATGCCATTATTATTATTATTATTATTATTATTATTATTATTATTATTATTATTATTATTATTATTATTATCTATTTCTTAGCAGACACCCTTATCCAGGGTGACTTACAGTCGTAAACAAAAATACATTTCAAGAATCACAGTACAAGTATTAATACAATTAAGAGCAAGATTAAATACAATGACTTTGGTTCTAACAAGTACAAGTATGACAAAATACAATTCAGTAACGGAACAGATAAATGTCAGTGATAGTTACATCAGGATATAATTAAATACAAAATACTACAGATTAAATAACACTTGTGACAGATTACAGTACTCAAGTACAGGGTTAAATGCAGTAAAATCGGGAGCAGATAAGAGCAAGTAAAGCGCATTTAAGGAAGAGTGATAGTGTCCAGAGGGAAAAAAGGAGTTCTACAGGTGCTGTCTGAAGAGGTGAGTCTTGAGGAGGCGCCGGAAGGTGGTCAGGGACTGGGCAGTCCTGACATCTGTAGGAAGGTCATTCCACCACTGCGGGGCGAGGGTGGAGAAGGAGCGGGCTGTGGAGGCAGTGGAGCGTAGAGGAGGTACAGCCAGTCTTCTAGTGCAGGAGGAGCGGAAACAAATGAGTACTTAATTCCAAATTGTGAAATTCACTTTCAACTGCACATCTGGCTTTCACTCGAGGTGATCGAAATATGCATGCACCAGCGAGCGGTGTCGAAGGTCATCAAGAGACGAAATGTCCTTGCAGTGAACATGCAGGCTCAAAGAAACTTAAGGGAGAGAAGAAAGAATAGTAAACACAAATGAATACAGAGAACAAAAATATTAAACGTGTTGTTTAATATTGTTTGTTTATTCTTTCTTCAGTTCATTCGAGCTACAAAATGTGCATCACCCAGCATTTCACCGGGAGCCGCACTTGAACTGCCTGGGAACCACCATTTGGCCACCTCTGGTATAACTTGCTTAGGCTTACGTTTCATATGTGACCACACTATTACACAACCTGTCTGTGCTCTTTTAAAATTAATTTTAAAAGTACATTAGAACTAGTAGTATACAGCAAAGGGCAAAATAGAAAGCATATGAATTGTGTGGTGTAAGATTTGGGAACCTATGACAAAGCACAAGGTTACCCATATGTTGCAAAACGTCAGGTTTAACACCAGCTATTGCTGGCAATGTAGACACTAACTTGCGTGAGGTGAGTTCGTAATAATTTGCAATGTAACAAAGCTTTAAAATGTTTTGCAAATTGAGACTATTTTGTATTGTATAATACAGTGTAAGATCGCCTGCAGACTTGGGCACTTGTAAAAACATGCTATTGCCATTCACTTGATTCACAATTGCTAAGATTATTGCTGCCAACTCCAATACATTTTTTAACTGAAGAGCCCCAGATGTATTATCGGTTGTCAGTTGGTTTTAAGTTGCAACACTAGACCACACATAGGACACTATGTGGTCTGGTGGTTAAAGAAAAGGTCTTGTAACCAGGAGGTCCCCAGCTCTAATCCCAGCTCAGCCACTGACTCACTGTGTGACCTTGAGCAAGTCACTTAACCTCCTTGGGCTCCGTCTTTCGAGTGAGACATTGTTGTAAGTCACTCTACAGCTGATGCATAGTTCACATCCTATCCTAATCTCAGTCACTTTGGATAAAGGCGTCTGTTAAATAAACAAATACTAATTGTGATTTCTTCTAAAGCTGAAGGGCTACATTATGGCACATGCCATCTGATACAAAGCTTTGAGGCAGATTTGGGCTTTTAATTTGTAGTGTCCTAAGTCCAGCATAGGTCCAGTCGTACTAAAAGTGGTCTGCTCCAGAAGGGAGCTCTTGATGGCTTTGGTCTGTTTTTTGCTGTACTGTGTCCCTGAGACGGCTCGCGTTTGCCACGTACACTTGTGGGCAACGCCCCCGTTGTGAACATCAAACAAGCACAGGCAGCAGCAACAGGAAGTTGGGATTGTTACTCTGACAACAGAACCAAAAATAGAGAGAGGCAGAGGAAAGTACAACTTTGAAATGTTCCAGATTAGCATTGTTATCCAGATTTCTCCTGCGATTGCTTGGGTACGGACTCGGTGTAGGCTTGTGCGTTTTTTGTTTTGAAAGTTAAAAAACAAAGTTAATATAGATAATTTTTCTTCCTTATTCCCCTTTCACTGGCTTTCAGCGAGCTATTTTTTTCATTTTGTTCCTAAATTATTTTCTTTATTAGTGTGTTTGTGTTTGTCTTCCCCATGCCCCCTGTTTGTACTTTGTCTGACTACAGACACCTACCCCAGAGAATATTGAACTGGCCATGCAGTTAGTGGAGGAAGGCAAGAATGTATAAAACTTCAGGCTGGCTGTGACGCTATTGATACCAGTGCCAGGGTTGTGGCAAATGTGGTGGATACTAGGAGGAAGTGTATCCAGATGAAAACATCGGCATTAACTCCAGATACACAGGCCAGGATACTGGAGTTACCCTCAGCAATACAGGATATTTGGTGCTATTTAACAGGGTTGAGAGGTGCACCATTCAATAGGGGCTCTTTCAATAGATAGGCCATACAGACCCTCACATGGCCATTTCAAAGAAGGGGGTAAGACCTCTACTTCTTCCTGACACTTCTTACCATCCAGTGCCCCCCCCCATGGGTGAAAGCTTTCCATCTATAGACTGAATTCTGTCAAATTGGCCTTTCCCAGGTCTATTCCTATGATTTGTGTAGAAATGCAAAATAAAAGGGAGGTGGGTCTGGTGTCTGACTCGCAGTGTATACAAAGTGCCGACATGGAGTGAATCCTCCTACGTTCAAAACTCCATCTATCAAAATGCGTCCGGTTTAGGACACAGAAGTGCTGCTATTTAAGACATGTGATTAATGCAAGCATCATTTTCAGCGTGAATGGTTCCAGAAACCTGACTTTTGAGAGGACAGCAACAACATGTTTTGCCATTTTGTGTTTCTTAAAAAAATAAAAAAAAATAAAAAAAAACATTCACAGTCGGGTGTCAGAACTACAAGACATCTACCTTGGAATGAAATGCTGTTCTTGAGAATGACGCCGATATCACAGTGATGAAAATGCTCCACCGGGCAATGAAACACAGTAAGACAGACTGTAAACATATCTGTTTGCTATACCAAAACATAGTCATGCCTGCCTGACTAGTTATGCCTGAACTGTCAAGTGGCGATCGATTACTTTTAGACTGGAGAGAGATAGAGATAACAGGATAGTAAGAGATGGCATTGGAGTGACACAGCAAGAGAACGTGAGAAATGCATGCTGTATTTGTTGTTTGGTTTGGAGTGTATACTTACCGTTAAAGTGCACTAAAAGTCATGAAACGAAAGCCACAGCTTATAAAAAAAAAAAATGTTAAACATGTTTACTTTAATATGTTCTACTAAAATGTGCTTGATTTAAAATCTTATGAATAATGTCGTCAATATGTAATTTTTTCGATCAATTATGCGTGGCATTTTAAACGCTAATTAATTTTCTAATAACTTTACTACACATATTGACTGCAGCATCAGTCATGGACCCACAGGACACCTCTGTGGTGTCTCAGGACGTGGCAGCTCTGCTTCAAAAAACGGGCTATTCATGTGGTACACCCCCTCCAATTGGAGGACGGGTTCTACTCCATTCCCAAGCAGGTTGGTGGCCTCAGACCAATCCTCGACCTCATGCAGGTCAAGCTGTTCTGAGCTGAAGGAGATTCAAAATGTGACGATGCAACAGCTGTTGCAGTCATTCAGGCCAGGCAACTGGTTCACCACGGTAGACCTCAAAGACGCCTATTTCCATATCCCCATAAAAACCGCCACACTTAACCACTTCAACTCCAGATGTAAAAATGAAACCCCTTCCCAGGTACCAGATTTTGAAAATAATAATAATGTTTTCAAACCTGTAATTGCAATAAAATGTTAACATATGATGAATAAAACATAAAGAAATGACCTAAACTGTGTTTTCATGAACCCTTTATGCTCCTGTGTACTACATACCAATATTCAATATAGAGAAAAAAAGTTATTTTTTTTTTTTTTTTTGAACAATGAAAACAAAAACGCTGCTAATAACAATAATATCCAGTAAACAACAATTATCAAATAAAAATCAAACAACATCAAAATGTGTGCCATTATCGACTTGCTCTGTGCCATTTATTGAAATGTTCAATACAACAGAACCCGGGATTGCCTTTGCAACCACTGCACGTTTTTCTTGTGTCTTCTTTTGTTTTCATTTTCGTAGCAGACTCTGCACCTTTTTTGCAGTCTCTGCTTCCCTTGTGTTGGAGGGATAGTCACAAATGCGTGTACACAGCTACTTTGCGCAGGCATTGTGATGGATCTGGCTGCCGCATTGCCTGTACCCAGCACTGTTTTTTGATAGTATTTTGTTACAGCACTGCAATTTCAAACCAAACAGCTTCCCGTTTGCAGCTGGCTTACCTGTAAAGTTTGTACAGTTTGCATTGTTCTTGGCTCCACATCCTCTTCATCATCATCGCTGAGTGATAAGTCATCATCACTCTCGCTTGTATCGAAATCCTCCGAACCAACTTCACTCCCATTGCTCATTATAGAAAGACCACGTACGTTGCCATGTTTAGCTTTCACTAAAAACTATATACACTACAACTAAACAAGTAAAACTAATAATAAAACAAAAATAGTAATTTAAAACACTATATATATACTTGTAAAAGTTGAATGGCTTCCCGCAATATATATTAGTCTTCTAAACACCCACAGCTAGATTGGAATCGCTACATGACACGCAATTGGATACAAATGTCACCTGACCCTCCCCTGACATTCATTGCACATTCCACAGTACTAGCACTGCCTTAGAGAATGAAACCTGAAACGCTAGACTGAGAAACCGATCATAGAATAGAATGGGAAACTTGACGTATGCAGGTACGGCATGGTACTGTAAGTGGGTTTTCATTTGACGGATGTGCGTACGTCATGGTGTTGAAGTGGTTAAGTACCTATGGTTCGCTTTTCAGGGACCAGTTTACAAGTTCAGGGTCTTGCCATTTGGCCACTCTCTAGCTCTCCATGCCTTTTTGAAGCGCAGGGAAGCTATACTGGTCCCATTGAGACTCAAAGGTATCAGAGTACTCTTATTTGGACGACTTGGCTCATTGTGCCCAGTCTCCAGCTCAGGCATACGCTCACACGTATCGGCCACCTTCAACGGTTGGGGCTTACAGTGAATCATGCAAAGAGCCAGATCTTACCTTCTCAGACAGCCTCCTATCTGGGAGTGTGCTTGGACTCCGGGTCCATGCTGTCTACTCTGTTGGACGGCAAAGAATAGTCGCCTGTTTAGAGCTATTCAGTTCAACAGAGTGCTCATGGTAATGATGTTCGAGAACTTCTGGGCTTGAAGGCAGCAGCTTCAGACCCTACCTTTGGGTCTCCTGCGCATGCAAACTCTTGTGCCCTCCACTTTTTCTAGCCCACATTGAACTGCGACTGCCTATTGAGACTGTTCATCACTGATTAAAGGCACTCTCTTGGTGCAAACAGCCTGCCCATTTGTATGGAACTGCAGGTAATTTAACTAGCCTTACAGCATTTGTTGCAGAAGGTTCGAGGGAGGCATGTGCTTGTCCGGGCAGACAACACAACAGTCTCCATCGCGTGGCCCATAAAACTGGGCAGCTGACCTCCTCACAAGGAGGGTCCCAACACTTAAGAGTGGAGGCTTACCCCGAGGTGGTGAGCCTCATTTGGGAGAGGTTCAGGAGAGCAGAGCTAGATCTCTTGCTTTCCAGGAATCAACCCACTGTCCCCTCTGGCTCTCCATAACAGGAGACGGGGACCCGCTGGCAGTAGATGCCTTGGCACACCAGTAGCCAAGGCAACTGTTATACATTTTCGCTGTGTGGAGAAGATCAGGCACCGGCCAAGGTGCTCCTAGTAGCCTTTATTGGCCCAGGAGACTCTGGTTTAAACCCTGATGCAGCTCCTGAGCGGCCAGCCATGGTGACTGCCCAAGCATTATGACCTTCTCATTTAGACACAGAGGACCTATGGCATTCCGACACATCGAGCCTGTAGCTCTGGGTCTGGCCCCTGAACAGCTGCATTGAGCCATTTGGGTCTGTCCAATAGGATTATTGTACGGGTACAAGTGGAGCATCTTACAGACATGGTGTCTGCCTTGTGGGTTCGACCCGACAACTTGTCCCATGACAGTAATACTGCAGTTTTGCAGGACCTGTTCATGAGCGGAATTTCCCTTTACATTAAAGGTCTATCTGGAAGCCATTCGGCTTGCCATGTAAAATTTACTTGGTCTCCCCAGGAGCTCAGCTTCGTGGCAGGGCAAAAATTTTGAAAGTGATTTGGCGGCTTTGGTCACCTATGAAGGACATTGTTCCTCGCTGGAGGTTAAACGTGCCTCTCAATGCACTCTTGAAGCCTCCGTTTGAGCCCGCACATTCAGCAGGGCTCCAATGTTAGCGCTCAAGCGACTGTTTGCTTGCTATCAACTTTGCAAAGCGGGTGAGCGAGATGCAGGGTTTCTCCTTAGTGAGAACCTGCTTAATTTTTACAGAGGCCAGGACAAGGGTTATGCTCCGTACTTATCTGCCTTTTGCCGAACACTATCTCAGCATTCCATGTCAACCAGTCAGTGGATTGGAGGCTTCTTTCCACCTCCTTCTACATTGCCCAGTGCGGGCCCTGGTGTGCTATGCTGACAGGACAAAAAGTTGGAGGCATTCCCATGGTCAAGCCCTGTCTAGGCAGAGACTGTCCAAATGGATAGCAGACACATGCAGAACTGCCTATGATCTGGCTAACTTGCCCCCTCCAGAAAGCTCATTGCCCATTCCTTCAGGGGCATGGCAACTTCGTGAGTTTTATCCCAGGGTGCATCTGTCATTGACATTTGCAATGCAGCGGTGTCGGCTGCTACCCATAACTTTACTAGGTTCTACAGACTTAGGTCGTGGATCCAAAAATCCCTGGCTTTGGAACTAAGAGTGTTAAAAATATAATAATAATATCTTTATTTTTATATAGCGCCTTTCATAGTGGACCACCATCACAAAGCGCTTTACGGAGGAGGGTGGGGAACTGTGCATTATATGCAGAGTCACTTACAATAGGACATTGATTTAACATCTCATCTGCAGGATGGAGCACAAGGAGTGACTTGCTCAGGGTCACACAGTGAGTCAGTCAGTGGCAGAGGTGGGATTTGAACCAGAGACCTTCTGGTTACAAGTCCGGGACTATAACCACTGGACCACACTGCCTCCAAGGGTGGCTTCAGGGTCTACCCTTACAACGTAAACATAGAGGTGAGTTCTCCCTCAATTTGTTAGCCCTAGCTACTTGCGCTGTGGTTCCTCATGGTAACACGCAAGGTAGCCTTGGCCTAGCCTTGTGGCATTCCAGTTGGTCTACAATATTGCCTTGCAACAGCTTTGGTATTCATGCCCATGAGGTAATGGTTACATTTCGTACTTCATAGGGAACTGTAACGGGATGTGTCACTGGAAAATACTGACACAGACACAGAGCATTGGTGTTGATACGCTACCCAGGTGCGCAGATTTAATTTCAACACAGTGCTGGAACTAGGGTACCAACAATGGTAACCCTAGTGTCACATTTAATAAATAAACCAAAACAAGACAAAGCTAAAAATTAAAGTTTGCCACACAAAATAACGAGCGCTAGTCCCACTAACAGGAACATCCCGCTCCAGGAACCTACTACTCTACGTAACTCTCTCTATACTGTTTTGAGATCCACATCCCCTAAGCTGACCTACTTCTGTTCTGTTGTTTCCAAAGTCCTGGCCTCCCAGCGACTCTAGGTCATTCCGACGGTCCTGGCTGGGCAATCGCCTTCACAGGCCCCGTCTTGCAGTTAAAGGGTTCCGTGGTAGTAGCTCTTGCAGCGCGGACGCTTTCCTCCTTGATGTAAACAAACACACTCTCCACGCCCGTCTGTGTGTCCATAGCATTGCAATCGCCCCGAGCTGTGGCGCAGCTGCTTTTTGAGCTCTGTGCAGCAACCCAGGCACGCCCCCCCAGCCAGTCCGAAACTCCCAATCAGCTTAGTGCAGGGCGAGCCTCCTCAGCTGGCCGCTTAGCAACGCCTCTCCGGCTTCGCGTTGCAGCTGATTTCTCCCAGGCACACACACACTTCACGAACCAGCGACAGGGCTCGCTTTGAAGGAACGTTTGGTTATTATCATAACCCTGGTTCCCTGAAATAGAAATGTTACCATTAACCCTAAGGCCGCTGCGTCCATGATTGCAGCAGTCTTGAAGAAAAAATGATGACAATGTCTGTGTCTGCAGTCCAGTTATACCCTCGGGAGCGTGCACGACTGCATCACATGCTCTGACGAGTAGTCTTTGTTATATCTATTCAGGTTACAGGGTCTTTAGGAGGTAATGGTTACATTTCTATTTCAGGGAACAAGGGTTATGTTAATAACCTAACGTTATAGAACATTGAAGACCAAGTCAAAACATTTGTCTTTTCTTTCTTTTAGTATTACTACCACCATTGAATGTTTTACACATTGATAAAGAAACATTTGCTTTTTTTTGTTTGAATTTCCTAAGTTTATTTTATTGTACAGTAATACTAAAAATAACATATTAAATAAAACTCTATGACGTGGAGATGAGATTCAGAACAACATTGTCTTCAGGCAAGCCTCACACACTTCCCAAACACCATGATACATTGTGTACTGAGGTGGTGAAGGATGTGCAGCCTCAGGGTCTGAAAAGAATACTGTTAGAAACAAGTGTTGTATGTGTGTGCTATACAGAGTTCTCCACTTCACTGTACTGTAAAGCAGCACAGTTATTGTTAATTGGTGAAAATAGCCTTTGTGTGTTTTTAAAAGATACTTATTAACACGATCGAATGGTTTCAAGTTACGTGTCTAGACAGTTCTGGGTAACATTACGAACATAAGAGCTCAGGTTGTAATGTGCTGAATAACAAGCCTCTTAGTTTCTCGTATTCTACAACTAATTGTCATTTTAATATTGGACAGTAATAAGAAATATATACTAATTATTCTGCCACCTTTTGTCAGGTGTCTTTATGGAGCTCTACTACTGTACTTCAGTGAAGCCAAGCTCTTGTTTGTTACTGGTATGTGTTTTTTAATGCTAATGTGCCAGCGAATAGACAGTTCACAACAACATGGAGGATGTTTAGAGACTGTGTTTTGCTGATAACCTGCTTTTAGTCAGCATTATACATAACTATTAATGTACAATACTATCTTTTTGAGCAAAAGTTTGAGGAAATTAAAATTTAAAAAATACTTTTTAACAAACTGTGCTGCCGGTTTGCTGTTTTCAGGCTGCAAACATGCTGTCATGTTGCAATGCCCCTTATACAATATAAGCCTAGTGGTGATTCTGCTAGGTCTATTAGTATTCCCTGTAAAGTGTATACAAACTTATTATTTACATTAAAAAAATCAAAATTCAACACTGTGAGTTGTTTATACCACTAAAACATTTCTTCATAATACTTGTTTGATAATGAGATTTAATTGATTGTTAATTTTGGTAATTAGAGTTGTTTTTTGCTCTTTTGTTACACTTTTTAAACAGTTAAAATGTTTGTCTCTCACATTGTGGGAATGTTATCATGAGTTCCTTAGAGTTTGAGTTTGAAGTCCCATTTACACAGGCAAAAGTGTCTGTTGTAAGATGGTAGTGAGGATTATGTTTTAGACGTAGAACATGAAAGTGGCATTAAAATGTGACCCAGCAACGGAAAGTAAAGTTGTTGATCGTTTTGCTGAACCTAAAACAGATGATTATTGCCAGCGATTGGTTTGCGAAAAGTAATCTGCCAAAATGTCAGTTGGACAATGGTTAAAGGAAAGAAATGCAAAAGCTAAGGTTACATCACCATCCATGTATTTGATGGAGATTTACTAAGTGATGATGAAATTGCTGTTGTTCCTGAACCTGTCCAGAAGTGAAATAAAAATTAGAAGGGGGGTGTTTGAGGAAGTGAATTTGTAATTATGTTGTTTTACATTGTTAGTGTGCAATTGTATTACTTTTCTTTAACAAGCTGAAATTGTAAGCGCTTTTCTAAACACTTGCTTGGAGCAGGTTTGGATAACCCTTTCTGTATACAGTAAGGCTGCAACGGCTAGAGGAAAAGGAAGTGGACGATGACAACAGTGAATACATGACTGATTTTATTTTTCCATTAACGGCCGGACAGCTGTGCTGCAGTGTTGTTCTCATTGTAAAAAACCACAGCTAACACCGTGCTCATAGCACTGCTGCTGTGGTTAATGTGGTTGAGCACAATGTGTAGGAGGAGAGCCGATATGCTGAAGACAAAAACACATGCACACATGTTGTATGGTAAACTGCACGCAACATGCACACATTTACATCTGTACATGAAGTACACCATAAAGGATGTGTTTTACAAGGGCAATATGCACAATTATTATTTTAAGGGGTAACTCAAAAAAGTAACCATAAAGAATACAGAATTTTTGCTGTAGTTTTGTGTAACTAGACTCGGAATGTTATAAACAAGCATCCTCTAAATCAGTGGTTCTCAAACCGTGGAATATTATTATTATTATTATTTATTTCTTAGCAGACGCCCTTATCCAGGGCGACTTACAAATGTTACAAGATATCACATTATACATTATTTCACATTTTACAATTGTATGTAAAAATAATATGAATACATTATTTCATATTATTTTTACATACAATTACCCATTTATACAGTTGGGTTTTTACTGGAGCAATCTTGCTCAAGGGTACAACAGCAGTGTCCCCCACTGGGGATTGAACCCACAACCCTCCGGTCAAGAGTCCAGAGCCCTAACCACTACTCCACACTGCTGCCCATATTATGGGGGGAAATAAATTCTCACAGGACGTCTACTTGCCTACTGAGTAAAACAGGCAAATCTACTCTCTCTGTTTGCGCAACGTGGTATTCCTGACAGTGTGTGTGTAGAGGGGCTGGTTGAATGCCCGCTGGTGACGGTACTCCATGGTTATAGCTATCCATCTCAGACTCTCTTGCTCAGGGTGCCGGCTCTTCTAGTGAGTCAGGTTTGAGCTTTGTTTTCCTGTGTTGTGGGTGGGGTGGACGGTGCGGTGTGTAGAGCAAGTCAGGGCCACGGCGGTTTGAATCTTGGTCACCTGCGTAGCAGCAGCAAATCAGTTGTTGGGGGGAGGGGGAGGGGGCTGTGATTTATTATTCAATTTGAAAAGAGGAACTTCTGCTGTAAACCTATTGATGTAAAACTTGTCACTACACTGATACCTGCTGTTTTTGTATTATTGCTTTCCAAACTCCAGCTACTGCTGCATCCATTTAAATTTATTTTTTAATTTAAACAATGAAACAGTGAACAATTATTATTGTTTTTATTTATTTTCCCCCAATTTGAAATAGCCAGTTATGTTTTTTTGTTCTCCTTACCGCAGTGAGTCCCCACACTGCACGGGCGTTTTGAGAGTGTATAAGCCAGAATCGCTTTTACGCCGAGCAATCCAGAGCAGAAGTGGGCGGGCTACCGATCCTGGAGAACAGAGATCAGCCCTGCTTCTTATCCACTCTGAATATGGTCGGTGTCATGCCAGTAAGGTTCGCTTTTGTGCGATGAGGAGAATAAGTTCCTGCCGGTTTCGCATCCCCCACCCCGGGAGCTTCAGAGCCAATGTGACGCCCCCTTCGGAGTCCCCAGCAAAGTTTGTCCTCTTTGCACAGCCTGGACGCAAACTAGCGCCGTCCAAACTGTGTGACCCATCCTAAGCTCCCTGCGGCAGTGCTTTAACTGGATGAGCCATTCGGGGACCCCTGCAATATTTTAATATAAATATTTCACAATGCACATAATGAAACATAACCCACATAATTTACAAAATGCATGTGAAGTTTTTTCTGTTATACTAAAGGCATTGATGAGCAACATACTTCTATTATTCCGTATTCCGGAGGTGGGTTTAGAGTGCAGATGTGCAGGGTAACAGCATTGGCTCACATGAGAATTTCTTTCTAGCAATCTACTTAAGAATATGTAATTTGTTAAGTAATTGCATTTTTTTTTAAACTGACAACACAGTAATATGGTAGTACATATTTACCATGGCACAACAGGTACACAAATGTGCTGTGTGGCAGTCAAAAGGATGTATTATTTTGAGATGGTGGAAAGTGGATTCATCCCAACCATAAACCCCATTTATTCATCATTCATGAAGCATTTTTTTAGCTTTTAAGTGGCTTAGTTGTATTTATGGTCATGCATTGTGACAAACCTCCACAACAACATGATAGCTATTGTTAAAGGAAGCATCACAATACGTCAATACACAATGAAAAACATATTCTGTGGTGATTAGCCACAGTTTCTGTTCGTGATGTACTAAAAACAGTAGCCTACAGTTTAATTGCATTTTTAACCTTGGTTGTGTAACCAAGTACTATGCTACAAAGAGCTATAGATGAATATCAGACAGATATTTTTTATGAACAAGCAACATTGGGTCAAAAAAGGGACTCATCTTATGAAAATAAAAAAAAGTGTTATCAGAACAGATATTTTTACTTCTTGGGTGGCTTCTTTAGGAATAATGAGCAGTAGGTTATAGCATTTTTACTGATTTTAATAATCTATTTATTCCCTGCCAAAATGAACTACAAAAGCAAACTAAAGGATATAATAGCAAACAAATGACTAGCTGATCTTCTATTTGATACTGACATGTTATATAAAATTGTTATGCTCTATGCAACATTGCATGTGACTATAACCATGTGAGAAAGAAATTACTGTCAGTATGTGTAACCACAGCTTAAGGCACATTCTAACCTGTAAACATTAACTTATAAAGTGTCTTTATTCAATAGAAAAGCAGAACAGGTCCCTAGTGACTCACCACCTTCTGGAGGGCCTGTTGAGTCATGTGAACGTTGTCTCAGTAGTGCACAAACCAAGTTGCTGAAGACAGAGTGTTGCATTGGCCTTTGTGTTCCCAAAGGGCTAGGCAGGGAAATGAAATGGGGCTAATTAAACAAATAATAATAATAATAATAATAATAATAATAATAATAATAATAATAATAATAATAATAATAATAATAATAATAATAATAATAATAATAATAATAGCATTTGTGGTAGAAGAGAGGTAAAGTGCTGCCCCAATAAATAAGATAGGTGTTATTGCAAACTCAGTGTTCTTTTCTGTATGAATAGCATACCTCACAGTTCATTTAAAAGAAGAAACAGGCCTGCATATTGGCAGATAAATTTCTCAGGCAGGAAGTGAGCTCATTTAAATGAGCCAGGCAGCAGCTAGAGTTTTCTTTTACACCCAACACACTTTATTGCAACTGTTTGACATTGTCATTGCATCCTCTCTGAGCTTGGTTTCCAGTAGGGTTTCATAACTTGAGATTTCCGAGATACATCTGCAGGAGGCGGTTTGGTGATTGCTTAGCTTTATCAAATAATGCTAGTTGTGCTTGAAATTGAGTTATGGTACAGAACTGAAAAGCGTTGGCAAAATCACTGAACAACATTGCTTTATGCATTATAATATTGTGTATTTTCATTTTAAAACATGATATCTGGTACTACACTGGCGCTACTTTGACAGTCTTGCACTTTTATTGTAATTTCACCTGGAGAGTGAGATTCCTTCTTTCCTATTAGTAACCAAACAGCAGCAAACTAAGAACTTTCTTTTACCTATTTAAATTAAAAACACATTTTTGTGATGTCATGTGTTTCAAAACCAAACATTTTAGATTTACAGTACTGTATGTACAGTAGAGAATGTAAGTGCACAACAGGTATGGTTTATCAAATGATTTTGTTACAATCACTTTAAGCATTCTAAAAACTGAAGTCCTTACATTTAACTATTTTAAAAGTTGTTAAACAGATGTTCAAACACAAAATAACTACTTTCGCAATTTTACAGTGCCAGCTTATCTTTCTTTTTTTTTTGGAACTTGTGAAATACTCTATTTGACAAGTGTGTCCATGAGTATACTAAAATGGCTCTTCCGCCAATGCAAAACAGTTTCTGTACTTGAGAGGCAACAAATTGCCTGGAAGAACATATTGCTGCTGACTAGGGTGACCACCAGTCCCGAAATGTAAAGATCAAGTCCAGTCCCGGGCTTAATGTCTCCAGGATTGCATTTGTCCTGAATTCATAGACACAGTGCAATCTTACATTTTAGCGCCACAGTCAAACCATAGCATATCTGTTTATAGCGCATCATAGCACCGCGTAAACACCCCCCCCCCACACACACAAATCCAACTGCAACCATCGCAGACCAAGTTTTTTTTCCCCCTCTTTCGCATTGTTTATAATAATGTCACCATGGTAAACAAGTAATTATTTGGCTTTTAACAAGCCTTTCTCTTTACTACTTGAAACCGTGTGTTAAGTATTTTAAGCACTGTAGAGGTACACTTCTAAAACTGCATTCTTGAAAAATACGTAATTTGATTTGCTGAGCTCCCTGAATCTCTGGAATATAATTTATTTGTTTGCGTTGAAAACAACAGAACATGGGTCACATTTAATAATTTTGAGTTTACTGGAAAAAAAATGAATGAAAAAAGAATAATCATATAAGTTATAATCATACTTTTAAAGCTTCTTAATTCATATCAGAAAGTCTCTGTGTAATTTAATATTCTGTGCTTTGCTTCTAATCTCCACTCGTTCCCAGCACACGCCATCACTCTTTGCAAGCAACGTCAATGAATTCACCTGGCAAATTCAGTGTAAAACTAGGCAATAAAGTCTCAAATCGATAATTGCCTACCGTCAAACAGACATATCATACTGATATGACAGAAGGACTGATTTATAGCAAAAAAAAGAAAGAAAGTTTTAGAACACCTCCATTTTTCCAGTTTTTATTGAAATTTACGCAGTTTAATGTCTCAATGTACTCTGAAATTAAAGCATAGAACAAATAAACAATTGGAGATAAAAAAGAAATCATGGAATCGTTTTGTTTAACAAAATTTAATCTAAATTTTTGACTCATCAAAGTAGCCACCTTTTGCAGATATAACAGCCGAACACACTCGTGGCATTCTTTGGAAATCAAATATTGTTCGGAAAGTTCTTCCCAACACTGTTGCAGAAGTTCCCACAAATGTGTTGCACTTGTAGGTTGCTTTGCTTTCACCCTTCTGTCCAGTTCATCCCAAACCAGCTAGATGGGGTTTAAGTCTGGAGACTGTGCTGGCCATTCCATGATTTGAAGCCTACTGTCTTGTTCTTTTCTTCTAAGGTAGTTCTCACATACCCTGGAGGTATGTTTTGGGTCATTATCTTGCTGTAGGATGAACCCCTGACCAACTAGGCGTATACCAGAGGGTATTGCATGGCGCTGCAAAATGCAGTGGTAGCAGTTTTGGTTCAGGGTGCCACTCACTCTGTGCAAGTCGCCGACTCTGGATCCAGCAAAAGAGCCCCAGACCATCACGCTTCCTCCTCCATGTTTGACAGTTGGTGTCACACACCGAGGAACCATCCTTTCGCCTACTCGACGGCGTACAAAAACCCTGCGTGATGAACCGAAGATTTCAAATTTTGATTCATTGGTCCATAAGACCTTCTTCCAGTCTTCAGTAGTCCACTGGCGGTGCTTCATGACCCAGGCAAGCCTCTTTTTCTTATTTTGCCATCTTAGCAATGGCTTTCTTACTGCCACTCGACCTGTCAAACCTGCAGCTTGAAGTCTTCTCTTCACAGTTGAAACTGAGACTTGCTTACTTCGACCAGTGTTAAGCTGTGCTTGAAGCTGTTGTCCTGTGAGCCGCCTATCACACAAGCTGTTGACTCTCAGAAACTTGTCTTCTGATTCTGTTGTGGCTTTGGGTCTGCCAGACCTCTTCCTGTCAGAGTTTCCTCCAGTTTCCAAGTGCCTTTTGATGGTGTAGGAAACTGTACTCACTGACACCTTGGCTTTCTTTGCAATTTCTCTAAAGGAAAGACCTACACTTTTAAGGGTTATAATGGTCTGTCTGTCTTCCTTTGTTAATTGCCTTTTTCTTGCCATTATGAGAGCAATATACTACTTCCTGCAGTACAATACTGTCCAAATAATGCTTAAGAGGGTGTAGTAACACAGTCTGTTCCAACACTGCTTTTATACAGACAGAGGGTTTGTAAGTAATCAACAAAAGTTGGGACACCTGTAGGAATTGTTAGCATCAACTTTCAAGGCTTAATTTACTTCCATTGCTGCAGAAGAGCTGTAAGTTGTGTACCCATTACTTGTTCCCTGAAAAAGGCCTTTTTGTATAACTCTGAAATGTACATTATTTTTCAGTTTTTGGTAACCTAAACTTTTTTTTTTTTAACCTCTGGCAGTTTACCTTTGTACCATTTCAGGTTATTCACTGGACTTAAATTTCAATAAAAACTGGAAAAATGGGGGTGTTCTAAAACTTTTGACCGGTAGTGTTTATATATATATATATATATATATATATATATATATATATATGTGTGTGACAGGGTGGCTAAGTGGTGACATCAGGCCAGCAGTGCAGGAACCAAAAACACAGTACTGCAGTGAAAAAGAGACGCTGTGCGCACCGTTTATTTAAATAACAAAAATTAAATAAATATTCAAACAGAAAACACTGTGCTCACAGAGCAAAAATAAAAGTTTAAACAAAATAATCACGAACACAAATAATACCTCGGACAGGCTGGGCAATCGCCTTCACTGATCCTAGTATAGTTTTAAAAAATTTCTCTCTCGCTCCTCGCTCACTCTCGTTCCTCCTCTGAACACCCAGCTTGAGTGCAGAGAGCTGCAGGCTTTTATATCGTGGCCGAGGGGTTTAACTGGCTATTAATTATTTTATTACCCCTCGGCCACAATCTGCACGAGTTTATTAACCATTCCTGGCAGAGGACGAGCTCCAATCTCGCCTCTTCCAGAACACGATTTAAATAAACAAAAACAAACAAATAAACAAAAATCTGTGCGAGACTGAGTTACTGATACCTATGAGTTTTGACCTGGACTGTTCTGATTACCTGATTTGTGGCCTGACCCTGTTTTGTGTGGATAACCTGCTACGTGTACCTGACCCTTGCCTGTTTACTGACCTGCTTTTGGAACTGTGGAATAATAAACCAGGTGCTGCCCTGTTTTACACAGAACCTTGTTGTGTGTGTGAGCATATTTGTACGTGTCTCTCCTACTTTAATGTGCACAACCTCTTTTATTTGTCACGTATGATGGAGAATGCGGACAATGTTCTTAAGAAGTACAACAACAACAACAACATTACAAAATGGCAGAATCCAAGATGGATGCAATCCTGCAAGCTTTGCTGCAGACAGTAGCTACACAGCAAGAGAGTCTGTGAGTACACCAGGTGGCACAACAGGAGGCATCACGTATACATCAAGAAGCAATGGCGTTGCAACAGCATACGAATCGGTTGCTCCATGGCGAACAAGCCCGGATAGGAAAAAAAACTGAAGGAAGGGATGAAAAACCTTGCGGAAAGAATCGGGGGCCAAACATCAGCAACAGGCCAATGGCATACCAATTGATATCTGCAAAACAGGATGCCACAGGATGATGTGGAAGCATCTGTTGGGGGGCAGTCGGGAGATGAGAACAGAGGAAGAGGAAGATGGAATCCAACCCCTCTATCCAAAGTGACATGCTACAAATGTCACAAACTGGGGCATATTGCAGCTTACTGTCCAGAAAAGGATGAAGCTATGGAATGTAATATGGGAGTGTGAGAGGGGAGGGATTTGGACTGACCGTCAGGTGCATGCGGGAGCCTATAGGGGGTTCGTATTCTCCATGTATTCCCACGCTGTTAGGCAATGTTTTGTTGACGGGACTCAGCTGTGAGGAAATCGGCTGACGTTCTGTCATTGGCTGGGGGGTGGGACTACACAGGGTGAATGAATTAATAAAAAGGCGCTGTTTTGTATCCTCTCTGGCTCATACAGGAAACATAGTGGAGTGTGACTTCACGGCAGAATCCTGAATATCAGAGGCTTTGGAGCAGCGACTCGAAGAGATGGAGTTGCAATTCCGGCGCGAGGCTTACAGACCCGGGGTGCAAGCAAGCCACACGGGTTATTTACTGTGACACTGTTTTTAGTGAGTGAGTTTAGCGGGACTGAGCCATCCCACAGTGTATGAGAGGGTCCAGAACAGTGCCTGTTCCTCGGGGCTCCCACCACTAAAGGGAGCAACGAGCCACGGAAAAAAAACCTGCACACTTTATTTTGTAGTTTTTCCTTAAAGTATTTTGTTTTCCTTTTTCCTTTAGCCTTTTTACTTATTGTTCCTTTGGATTACACACCTGTGTGTGTTGTATGAAGACGGGGCACAATACCATTTTTGGTAGAGTGCCCCGAACTATAACAAAACATCTGCCAGCCAAGCTCACCCTAATAAATCTGGGCGCCTGTGCCGGCGTTTCATATTTGAACTTTGTGTCTGTCTTGTCTCTTCCCACACCCTACCACAGGGAGAAAGTGTTGATGCTGTATACTATGCCTGTCCCATCGTGGTTACTGCTATGTCTTATGGTAAATTGAATCACCCCCATGTGTGTCCAGTAAAGGTAGAGGGGAAGGAGGTATTATCCCTGCTTGATTCGGGAAGTATGCTTACATTGGTCGCGGCAAAATTAGTGCCCAAACCCAAATTGGAGAAAGACCAGAAGCTGGTGGCGACACCCTTTCGTACCCCTCAGTTCTGGTCACCCTACAGACATCAGAGGGTGAGCTAGAGTATGAGGTGGGAGTGGTCCCTGAACTGCCATACGATGTAATAATCAGCAGGTACTTTCCTAACTTTTCAAAGTTAGGACCAAATAAATATTCGGCCCCAGAAATACAGATTAGCAAGCAGGAAATGACCTCATTCCACATCCTAGAGACGGTTGGTGCATCACAGGAAATAGTTTCCCCAGTTGGTACAAGTGAACCGGGATCTGAGCCAGTACGAGAAGTAGGGAAAAGTGAACCAGTTCCTGAATGGGCCAGTACCAGCGGTGTGTTGGTACAGAACGACCCGGGTCTCATTGAGATAGAGGCCCTGGAACTGGGGAATTGTGACGGGGGACTGCCCCGTCTTTATGATCATGGTTGGGACTGGCAGGGAGGGGGTTAAAATTCCTCCCTGCCAGGAAAACATGTGAGAATGTGGCTGGAGCCCTAATTGACTAATTAGCAATTATTGATTAATTGGGCTCCAGCCACAGGGGATAAAAGCCAGGGGAGAGGCCCTGGCTAGAGAGAGTTGGAGAGTTGTAGAGAGAGTTCTGGAAAGAGAAGGAGTGTTTTGTTTGTGCTGTGTTTTCTGTTCCAGTGAAGGCAACGCCCAGCCTGGAAACTTTATTTTGTAAGTTTTTGTTTTGTGTTTGTATTTTGTGTTTGAAACCTTTTTGTTTGGCCCTCGTGCTGGTTTATTTTGTATTTTTGTTTATTAAAAACTTTATTTTTGAAATTTATACTGTCTCTGAGTCTCAAACCTCGGTCAATCCTGTCACAGTTGGTGTCAGAACGGGATAGCGCCACCTGGAGGCTCAGAGCAGTAATTTTTTTTTTTTTCTCTTGAATTTTGGGAGTTTTTTTTTTTGGTAAATGGGGAAGAAGAGCAGACAGCGGCAAAGGCAGGAGATGCAGCAGCCGAAGAAATGTAGGCTGCTGCAACAACAGCCACCCCAGCTGGAGGACCCAGCCAGTCTTTTCCCCTGGTGCTCATGGTGCGGGATGCTGGATCATCGGTGGAGGTCCTGTCCAGATGGGCCACCAGCTGACTGGTGTGGGCGCTGTGAGGTGGATGGCCACAACTGGGCAGGATGCCCCCACAATCGGGACCAGGAGCAGCTGCAAACCCCGTCCTCGGCAGCCACCCCACCACTTCCAACATCACCGCCTTCACCACCATCATGGGAGATCTGGGAGTGGCTGGTGCACCCCGAAGCAGACCTCCCCCACGACCTTCCCATAGCCATCCGCACTCTGTGGCGTCGAGATGGGGAGAGGTGGGAAGAGGTGGGGAGAGACGACACCACCCGGTTTCCCTCCAGGATATTGCCAGCATGGTGCTGGATTACCTGGAGGTAGACATGGGAGGGGCTCCCGTCAGTGAAGTAGAGGAGTGGTGCGCTCACTGCTGCCAGTACGGGCATGAAGAGAACGCGTGTCGAGAGCTCGACTGGGAGCCAGAAGAGGAGGCAGATGACGACGGGGAGTTGTTTTTAAAAAGTCTCGCGGCAGAGTTGTGCACTGGCTGTGGGGTATATGGGCACACAGTGGCCATCTGCCCCACGCAAACAGAGGGGAGAAGAAGGAGGCAGAGAGGAAGGAAGACATGAGAGGAAGAGGAGTGGTGCACCCAGTGCATGCAGTATGGGCATGAGGAGCACCACTGCCCGGAAGTGTTATCGGACACAGACCTGGAGTGGGAGGAGCCCGAACGTCCTGCGCCTGAGTGGGAGGAGCCAGAACGTCCTGCGCCTGAGTGGGAGGAGCCTGAACGTCCTGCGCCTGAGTGGGAGGAGCCCGAACGTCCAGAGCCCAAGAGGGGGGAGTCGGTGCGTCCAGAGCCCAAGAGGGGGAAGTCGGTGCGTCCAGAGCCCAAGAGGGGGGAGTCGGTGCGTCCAGAGCCCAAGAGGGGGAAGGCCCAACGTCCACGGTCCAGGTGTCCACCAGCAGAGGGAGAGTTCCTGCTGGTTTTGCCTCCATCACCGTCACCAGCAGAAGGAGCATGCCTGCTGGTTCCCCTGCTGCCGCCGTCCCGAGAGCCAGAAGGGGAGGAGCTGCCGTCCCGAGAGCCAGAAGGGGAGGAGCTGCCGTCCCGAGAGCCAGAAGGGGAGGAGCTGCCGTCCCGAGAGCCAGAAGGGGAGGAGCTGCCGTCCCGAGAGCCAGAAGGGGAGGAGCTGTCGTCCCAAGAGTCAGAAGGGGAGGAGTCGCCTCCCGAGGGTCCGCCACTAGAAGGAGACGAGTTGCTGTTCCCGCCTCCGCCAGCAGAGGGAGACGAGTTGCTGTTCCCGCCTCCGCCAGCAGAGGGAGACGAGTTGCTGTTCCCGCCTCCGCCAGCAGAAGGAGACGAGCTGCTGTTTCCGCCTCCGCCCGCAGAGGGAGACGAGCTGCTGTTTCCGCTTCCGCCAGCAGAGGGAGACGAGCTGCTGTTCCCGCCTCCGCCAGCAGAGGGAGACGAGCTGCTGTTCCCGCCTCCGCCAGCAGAGGGAGACGAGCTGCTGTTTCCGCCTCCGCCAGCAGAGGGAGACGAGCTGCTGTTCCCGCCTCCGCCAGCAGAGGGAGACGAGCTGCTGTTCCCGCCTCCGCCAGCAGAGGGAGACGAGCTGCTTTTTCCGCCTCCGCCAGCAGAGGGAGACGAGCTGCTGTTTCCGCCTCCGCCAGCAGAGGGAGACGAGCTGCTGTTTCCGCCTCCGCCAGCAGAGGGAGACGAGCTGCTGTTTCCGCCTCCGCCAGCAGAGGGAGACGAGCTGCTGTTTCCGCCTCCGCCAGCAGAGGGAGACGAGTTGCTGTTCCCGCCTCCGCCAGCAGAGGGAGACGAGTTGCTGTTCCCCCCTCCGCCAGCAGAGGGAGACGAGTTGCTGTTCCCGCCTCCGCCAGCAGAGGGAGACGAGTTGCTGTTCCCTCCTCCGCCAGCAGAGGGAGACGAGTTGCTGTTGTTTCCGCCTCCGCCAGCAGAGGGAGACGAGTTGCTGTTCCCGCCTCCGCCAGCAGAGGGAGACAAGTTGCTGTTCCCGCCTCCGCCAGCAGAGGGAGACGAGTTATGTTCCCGCCTCCGCCAGCAGAGGGAGACGAGTTGTTGTTCCCGCCTCCGCCACTAGAGGGAGACGAGCCGCCGTTCCCGCCTCCGCCACTAGAGGGAGACGAGCCGGGCTGCCGTTCCCGCCTCCGCCACCAGAGGGAGCCGGGCTGCCGTTCCCGCCTCCGTCACCAGAGGGAGCCGGGCCGCCGTTCCCGTCTCCGCCTCCCGAGGGTCCGCTGCTGCTGCCGTCGCCTCCCGAGGGTCCGCTGCTGCTGCCGTCGCCTCCCGAGGGTCCGCTGCTGCTGCCGTCGCCTCCCGAGGGTCCGCTGCTGCTGCCGTCGCTTGGGGTCTTCGGGAATCCTGCTTCGCCTGGGGTTGCCAGGGATCCTGCTTCGCCTGGGGTCGCTACACTATGGCCGGAGCCCCATGGAGGGGAGTTGCTGGCCATGAAGAGGGGGAGGGAGGTCAGGAGACCAGCTCCCCCAGCGGCACTTTCGCGGCAAGATAGTGTGTGGCCGGAGCCCCGGAAGAGGGAGCTGCCGGCAACGAAGAATTGGGTGGTGCCGGACGTCCCACCATGGCCACCCCCATGGACACTGTGCTTCCCCCTCTTCCGGGACTGAGACTGAGGGGGAAGGTGGCCATTTAGGCCATGTTGTGCTTGGCACAAGGGGGGGGGATATGTGACGGGGGGACTGCCCCGTCTTTATGATCATGGTTGGGACTGGCAGGGAGGGGGTTAAAATTCCTCCCTGCCAGGGAAACATGTGAAAATGTGGCTGGAGCCCTAATTGACTAATTAGCAATTATTGATTAATTGGGCTCCAGCCACAGGGGATAAAAGCCAGGGGAGAGGCCCTGGCTAGAGAGAGTTGGAGAGTTGTAGAGAGAGTTCTGGAAAGAGAAGGAGTGTTTTGTTTGTGCTGTGTTTTCTGTTCCAGTGAAGGCAACGCCCAGCCTGGAAACTTTATTTTGTAAGTTTTTGTTTTGTGTTTGTATTTTGTGTTTGAAACCTTTTTGTTTGGCCCTCGTGCTGGTTTATTTTGTATTTTTGTTTATTAAAAACTTTATTTTTGAAATTTATACTGTCTCTGAGTCTCAAACCTCGGTCAATCCTGTCACAGGAATGTAGAACCCAACCCCGGGAACTTCGGTACTGCTCAGATCCAGGACCTCACATTACAAAATGCAAGGGCAAACATAAAAAAGGTGGATGGGAAGGTCCTGGAAGGTGTTGAGGGTGAAATATCCCCCCATTACTTTGCAATGAATGAGGGGCTATTGTATAAGATAGACAAAATCGGGGTGGAGGAGTTTCAGCAGTTATTGGTGCCTAATAGGTATAGGGCCACGGTTTTAAATTTACTAGGGGGACACCTAGGGGAAATGAAAACCCGTGATAGGATTCTGCAGCGGTTTTACTGGCCCAGTGTACATACTGCGGTAAGCCGGCATTGCGGAGAATGCCTGGAGTGCCAATTAACTGCCCCGAAACCGGCTTTTAGAAGCCCACTGATACCTCTCCCAATAATTGAGACGAGTCGCTATGGACCTGGTTGGTTCCCTACCAAAGTCGGCTAGGGGACACCAATACATTTTAGTTGTAATGGACTACGCAACCCAGTATCCCGAAGCTATACCCCTTAGAACCATGGCCACCAAAGGCATCGCTAAGGAACTTTGGCTGATGTTCAGTCGGGTTGGGCTGCCCAAAGAGATCTTGACGGATCACGGCACCCCCTTCATGTCCCGAATTCTTAGATTTATGTACCCTGTTGAATGTGAAGCAGATTCAACTGTCGTTCTACCACCCACAAACAGATGGTTTAGTGGAACGGTTTAACCGGACTTTGAAATCTATGCTCCGCAAGGTAATAGACAAGGATGGGAAGAATTGGGACTGTATGCTGCCACACTTAATGTTTGCCATCAGGGAGGTACCCCAGGAGTCGTTGGGTTTCTCACCATTCTTCCTATTGCACGGGAGACTTGGGAACACGAGGCCACCCACTTTCACAGTATGATGTGAACACCATGCAAAAGAGGCTAGCCACGGTCACATAGTACCCGAACACCAACGGCGAGCACAAGAGCAACAAAGTTACAGCTATAACCGACAAGCCACAGTAAGAGTTTTTTCACCCGGGGATAAGGTGTTGGTGTTAATTCCCACAGTGGAATGTAAAGTGTTAGCTAAGTAGAGAGGGCCTTATGAGGTGTTGGAAAGGTTAAGAGAGGTGAATTACAGGGTTCGGCAGCCTGGCCGTCGGCCTGAAGTACAAGTGTACTACGTGAACTTGTTAAAACATTGGAAAGAAAGGGAAGCATTGGTAGCGTCAACCCCAGAGAGAACCTTCCCAACACCAGAGGTGAAGGTCGCAGAAACACTGTCCCCCTCCCAGAAGCATGAGGTTAAAACATTTGTATACAGGAATTGCCAGGTATTCTCGGGAATACCAGGGAAAACACACCTCACCTTACACCACATTATAACCCCTCCGGGAGCCAAAGTGTGCATGAGACCATATCGGGTGCCGGAAGCACGGTGCACGGCCATAAAGGATGAGGTCCAGAAAATGTTCGCCGCGGACGTAATAGACGAATCTGTGAGCGAATGGTCCAGCCCAATAGTAATGGTAACGAAATCCAACGGCACCTGGAGGTTTTGTAACGACTTCTGTAAGGTGAATGAAGTCTCAAAATGTGATGCCTATCCCATACCCCGAATAGACGAATTATTGGAGAGCATAGGCAAAGCCCATTACATTACCACCCTAGATCTAGCCAAGGGTTATTGGCAAATACCTTTGTCTCCCGCAAGCAAGGAGTAAACCGCCTTTAGTACCCTGGATGGCCAGTATCAATATACAGTGATGCCTTTCGGTCTGCATGGAGCCCCCACAACCTTTCAGAGGCTAATGGACCAGATATTGAAATCTCACAGAGAGTACGCCGCGGCGTATCTTGATGACGTGGTCATACAGAGTTCAAACTGGGAGAGTCACCTGCCCCGAGTTCAGGCAGTCTTAGACCATTTGGCAGGCTGGTTTGACGGCTAACCCAGAAAAGTGCACTCTAGGTATGGAGGAGGCTAAATACCTGGGGTATATTGTCGGTAGGGGATTAATAAAGCTTCAGTAGGCAAAAGTAACCGCTGTTAAGAAGTGACTGAAACCTGTTAATAAAAAGCAGGTGAGCATTTCTGGGCATAGCAGGCTACTATAGAAGGTTCGTACCCAATTATGCAACTATTGCATACCCATTGACCGAGATGACCCGAGGTAGAGGGCCCGTTATGGTCAAATGGACCGAAGAGGCAGAACAGGCCTTAAAAGAAGCCCTCTGTAGTAGCCCAGTTTTAATGGTACCTGTGACAGGGTAGCCGATGCGGTGATGCCAGGCCAGAATGCAAGAAAAAAACAAGGAAACACTGCAGGTACGGTGCAATGGCGTTTGCGCCGTTTTTAAATAACAAAAAAAATATATATATATTCAAACAAAAACACTTGCTCACAGAGCAAAATAAAGGTTTTAAATAAAACAAAATAACAAACACAAAATACTGTGATCAGGCTGGGCAGTAGCCTTCACTGATCACACTGATCGTACTTCTTCTTTTTTATTTTACACGCCTGTGGAAGGGTGTGGGTATTCACTGACACGGGAGACAGAAATTGTAGTTGAAACACCACACAGGTGCTCTGTTTTATTTTTTTACTCCTGGGAGTTGCACAGATTTCTTTGAGCCCGTAGAGGGCGCTGTGGTCCGTGGTCTGGCTACCAGCTATGGTATCCAGAACCTATGGGGAATACCACGGCAGGGTACTCAGGTACAGTCCAGTACTCGCAGGTGCTCACAAATTATGAAAAACGAAAAAGGCAAAAAGAAACAGGGAAAATAAAACACAGTAAGGAAAAACTACAAAATAAATGTGCTACACTTCGCAGCGTAAATCTCCCCAGTCGCCGCTACCCGTACGACCCGGGCCTCCGTCCTACTCTATGCTGTCTCCAGCTCACTGCACAACAATATCGGGGCTGCCCAACGATTCCCCACTTTTCTCTCTCTTTCTTTAAAATTATTTTCTTTAGTTTTTCTTTCCGGACGTTTGTTTTCCTCCCGTCCCTCTGTAGTCAAACGAGACCGCTTTGCTCGCTGTTCCAGTCTAAAGGGGCAGATCTGAGGAAACAGCAGAGTATTACTTTATAGGTTAAACAATCTCATTAAAGCCCGCCTCCCAGCCACTCAGAGAGGGGGAAAGCGCACACACCCTCTTCCCCACCTCTCCGTGTCAACGCCATGACTGGCAGGCAGACCCCACGGGACTGCCGCCCCCTTCATGAGGCATCGTGCATGCGTCAGATGGCCAGTCCAGATCTCTCCCTGTTACAACGCCTTTCTCGCTCGCTCCTCCGAACACCCCACCCCAAGCGGCAGGGCAGGGGACCTGCAAGTGTAAAAATGTTTGTTTTGTGGCAGGGACAAGGTGAAAAGCCTCCCTGCCAAGATAATTGTTTTTGTGTAATCTCATTGTATTGTTTAATTATATTATTATTTGTTAATTGTTTTATTGTTTTGGCACTTAGCTCGTTATTGTAAATTAGAGCCAACTGCCAATATTTAAGGAGAGCAGTCAGTCTGCTAAGGGCTGCTGCTGTGTGAAAAGCCCAGACTGGATGTTGTATACTGAAAAAATAAGGTACTGTGTGTAGCTTGAACCTACGTTTGGTTTAGATACATTTGTGTAAAAGTGTTTATATGTTTTGTATGTCAGGTAAACAGCTAAGCTGTCCTGCAAGTTAGTCAGGGAGCTGTAAGAGTTAGGTTTTTGTTTGTTTATTTTTGTTTTATATAAGTGTTTTTATAGGGGCACAAACCCGAAATAAGGCCATTCGTGTTACATACAGTTCCGTTAATGTCTAAATCAGATTGGCAGATTTTACCCGAGTTGAAGTCAAAGTAGATGCTATAGTCACAGAGGTGAAAGTAACTTTAATTTCTTACCAGTGTAGTGTTATTTTCAGGTATGCGTTAAAAAGTGGTACTCAGCGCTTGCCCACGCATGCCTAAACAACTTCCTGCTACGAAAGCAGGGAAGCGCCCATTCAAATCTGGTACATTATGCTGTTTTCTGTCTTTTACATCTTTTTTTTATTGAATTTATAATATTTTCCAGTCTCTTACATCATTTTTTTTAATGCAATTTATAATATTTTTCCACCATTAAGAAAATTGTATGCAAATATTTATCATATGCAATACATTGGGTCTTGTAACTTTTTTTTTTTTACTTGTGCAATTTTGCGGTGGACTAATCGTGAATTGTTTTTTTTCTTTTTTAGAGAAATTGATTGTCTGTTTCCAGTTTATGTTTGCAAAAAAAAGTATAATTAATGGTAAATGTACCTCTTTTTGACAACACCCATCAGATCACAGTTGATCGCACCTGTACCAAAAACTGACCGGGTACCACATTCTGACGGTGTACCACTTTCTAACACTACACCAGCTCTATAATCCAGATCACGACTTCTATCAAAGTGAAAAACAACGTCCCCAAACTTGAACTTAAAGCTTATCTATAAACATTAGGTACATTCAAACAGTATTCCAATTCCAAAAGAAAAGAAGATAGTGACAGAAAAGTTGAAAAATCCATGCAAACAGAATAATCTAGCTAGAAGAAAATAATTGGAAATCATTTTGTTTGTATTTTTATTTTTTATTATTTGTGCATTTTTCCTGAGGGATATCAGACAGTGTCCATTACTGTTCCCCCAAGACTACCACTAGTTTTAATGAAAATTGATTTGAGTTTGTTTCAAGGACTTGGATTTGAAGTCAAGGACTTGTGACTTGGACTCGAAGTCAAGGTTTGAGGACTCGATTACAAGTCTGCTGCTTACTTACTATACATGTTTGTAAAAAATGTTGATGTTTGGAATCACTGGTTCCCTTGTAGAATGATCTGCATCTTTAATTATTTTTTGCCCAAACATGTTGCCAGCACCAGTTTAACTTCTCTAGTCTCAGTGCATCAGCTGAACCAAAGATATTTATATAATAGAGCAGAAAATCTACTTGGACGGTCAGGGAGGCAGTCATGCAGAATGTCACTCATATTAGTCAACCTGAACAAAACACTGCATTATAATACACACTGATGTCTCCAATTACTTTACCGGCAACTTTAAAATCATAACCTAGTTTTTTTCATACGCTGTCTTTCATTGCCAAGATCTAACTCTACCACCCCAACTCCGGTTTCAGATCCTGCAGTTTGGCTGAATTTGATTCTTAAGTCTGGGGACTTACAGACGCTATTGTTTTATATGGTTCTGTTTAATTTCTGTTAATATTTGACTAATAATTAAATAAAAGGCTCAATACCAAAGTGGCCTGAAGTCCTTAACTTCCACTCATGGTGGTAAGTATTCAGTTTGAAATGCTGTTGACCCAGGTGCACTTTATCAAAGCCATTTTACAAGGAAGCTTATTTTATATTCTTGATATTCACAGGTCCCAGTTTCCCATTGTTTCAGTCCTCTTGGCCATAAGAAGAAATTCTGTTCAGTTTGTAGAAAGCAACTGGAGGAGAGCTCCGCCTTGCGTTGTGAAGGTACAGTTAATATTTATCATCAATGATGTGTCATTCTGTCTCACGTGGGGCAAACTTTAGAGAATCAGTGGCTGGCAAGTCACAAGTTTTGCAGAAAGAGGTCCATGATTAGCCAACTATGATTTTCAGAATCTGCATTTTAGAAGACTATACTGTAGTGTATATATAATCAGGTATACCAGTACAGGGAGAATTGCAAGCAAATTCCCTTATAAGCTCATTAAAAATGTATCGACATGTCAGAAAATTGGAATTATTCAATGATGAAAAAATTGACATGTGCTTGGCGTGTCAAAATTGAGATAAAGAATATCAGTGGTAAGTCAGTAGTAACATTTGTGGTACTACTGAAATTACCCTTTAACCCTGTAGAATTTAGTTTGGATGGTTTTAGTTCTGGATTAAAAATTCCATAACGGATTAGAAAATGACTTGTTACTATTGACCATATTTTCAAGGTTTACTCCAGTCTTTATTAACTCCTTCTTTTTTTTTTTTTTTTAAAGGTTAAACACCAATTAATTTTACAAAACTAGAACCAAACAACTAAGTTATATAGTTCAAGTTTATCCTCAGTTTTTCTGCTCAGACAATTTAAACTTTAACTGTTGGGATTAAATTAGGTACACATCAGCTGTTATTGGTTTTACAGTTCACCTTGATTTTCTCATTTGTTGAAAATATCTCAGTGTTTTCTGAGAGACACCCTGTGGTTCACACTCATTGGGTAGGGTTACAAGCGTAGAACTGGATTGAGTTAGTGTAACTGCTTTTGTGAGTTAGTGTAACTGCTTTTGTTTCATTTGTTATGAAACTGAACCAAACCTTGTCCTAAATGTGTGATTATAGTGCTGAAATGTATTGTATTTTTTTCTGACCGATTACAAGTAAACTTTAAATGAGTTACATTTAATAAAATTACTAAATGAAAAAAACAAACAGCCGTTTCATGTTCCTGACACACCCATCAGAGACTGATTGTAATTTATAATGAGAAACCAGGTGGGGCTCAATCAAGTTGCTCACAAAGGTGGCTTTTGTTTGATTTTTTCCTGTCAGACATTTTTAACCTGGTGAGCCGTTTGTTCAGAGTTTGAAAACTAACCACCCTGCCACCCTCCTTTTTTTTTTTTCAGTGTGTGAGTTGCATGTCCATGTCGACTGCTCTCCTTTTAGCTGTAGTGACTGTCGACAGTGTCACCATGATGGCCACCAAGATCATGTAAGTGTGTCGTCTTCGATTTAAAACTTTACATTATACATTTTACCCCAACCCTAGCTTACTAAATATTCTGGTTACGTTCCTCCTTTATCTAACCATTAGACATTGCGAATACCTCCGACCGCTTTATGCACAAAAAGCAACAGCGAAACCACCAACGGCTCAGCAGCAGCCCTAGGGGTTTGCTGCCACAAGTCCAGGGCCCTTATTCAAGGAGCCAACTGGATTACTGGCGATCAAGCACCACGGACATCTGGGTGCTCACCATAGTACAGCTCGGTTACTCGCTCCAATTCAAACAGGGCCCTCCCCCCTTTTCGGGAGTGGTTACTGTCTCCAACTGTCAAGATGCCCTGGTGGTGTTCCAAGAGGTGAAGACCCTGTTACAAAGAAGGGCTATTCAGGTAACAGACCCCTCCGACTTGGTCAGGGTTTTATTCCAGGTGCTTCCTGGTGCCAAAAAGGGACGGTGGCCTACGGCCCATTCTCGACCCCTAATAGCTCACTCTGTTCTTGAACGGCAGGAAGTTCAAGATGACAATGAAACAGCTCTTGTGGTCTGTCAGACCAGGTGTCTGGTTCACTATGGTGGACCTGAAAGACACCAACTTCCATGTCCCGATAAGACCCGGCCATAGGAAATATCTGCGGTTCTCCTTTCAAGGGACTGCTTACGAGTTCCGTGTTCTGCCGTTCGACCTTTCTCTAGCCCCATGCACCTTTTCAAAGTGCATGGAGGGTATCCTGGCCCTTCTGAGGCTACAAGGCATCAGAGTGCTCAACTACCTGAACGACTGGCTCATATGTTCTGAGTCTCCAGTGCAGGCAGTAGCGCACACAGAACTGGTGACCGTTGACCTCAACAGACTCTGCCTGATGGTGAACTTGTCAAAAAGTCAGCTGGTACCGTCCCAGACTACATCTATCTGGGAACCTGCTTGAACTCAAGCAGCATGATCACCATTCTGTCAGAGGACAGAATCCAGAGGCTTCACACATGCCTGAGGCTGTTTCAGCCCTTGTGTGTCACAGGAGGTCGTCACCTTGCAGAGGCTTCTGGCAGCAGCACCCAGATGTGTGGCACCCCCCTTGGGTGAGGCTACACATAAACATCTTGGAGCTGCAAGCAGTTTCTCTGGCCTTGCAGAGTTTCTTCCAGGTGGTGCAGAGGAGACACTTGTTGATCAGGACAGACAACACAACCGTGGTGGCTTACATCAACCACCAGGACGGCCTGCGCTTGCCCCGTCTCCATCGGGTAGCCCACAAAATCTTATTGTGGGCTCACGAGCACCTGCTCTCCCTGAGAGCGATACATCTGCCAGGAGCAGAAAACCACACCGCAGACCTCCTATCAAGGGGAGTCCTGTGTGGTTCAGAGTGGAGGCTCCACCCAAGGTGATGAGCCTGATTTGGGACAGGTTCGGGAGAGCAGAGCTTCACCTTTTTGTCTCCCTGGAATCCGCTCGTTGTTCTGGGGAAAGGGGGTCTGCTGGGAGTCGATGCCCTTGCACACAAGTGGCCGAGGACTCTCGTTTATGCTATTCCACCAGTAGCATTGCTTCCAATGTGCCTAGAAAAAATCAGGCAGGAATGAGCCAGGGTCCTTAGTGGCCCTGTACTGTCCCAGGAGAACGTGGTTCTCCATGCTGATGCAACTATTGCACCACCAGCCTTGGCAATTGCCCATGCGCCATGACCTGCTCAGCCAGGTGCAGGGGACATTGAGGCACCCTAACCCATCGAGCCTACAGCTCTGGGTCTGGCCCCTGAATGGCTCCGGTTCGGCCAGTTAAGCTTGTCCGAGAGAGTCATGTCAACTCTGTAGAATGCGAGAGCTGCTTCAACGCGCTCGCAATATGGATACAAGTGGGGCGTGTTCCAAACTTGGTGTTTGGCACGTCAGGTTGGTCCCATGACTTGCCCCATGCCAGTCATTCTGCAGTTTTTACAGGACCTCTGTGCGGAGGCTTTTGCCTCCTTTTGAAAGACAAAGTTCCTCAGTGGCGTTTAACCCTTTGCGGTCCATTTATTAATCGCGCGTCAGGCACGCCAGGTCTAATTAATTTTCACACGCGCAGTTAATTTTATACGCGCTGTTTAAAAGTATTTTTTTTCACAGTCAAACGGGTTTAAATGGCCCTGCATATCAACAAAGCACACACTAGGCATCTCCAGCCCCGCCCCACCCTTTCGTTTGCTATAGCGTTCAGCTATGTAAGAAATAAATAATAATAATAATAATAGTCGTACATACCAATCGATCATCTCCGGATCACTCGTTTTATCACCAAACTCCTCAATAATGCGATCCAAGTCATTATTTTATTACTATAACATCTGAAAAAAGCTCTGCAAATGTCCATGATAGTCTCAGTGCGCTGACACACTCAGCCAGCTTGTTTACTATGAACGCCCCATTATCTGATACCTGATACCATGTATGACTATTCATGAAATACGCCTTTTTTTTTTTTTTTTTTTTTCCCGACTTGTCTCGGCTCCTGTCGCTCCCACTCGGCAATTGAATGGTTTTCTCGGCTTTTTCCGGAGAAAAAACGACTAAACACCCGTTTATTGCGTTGCTATAATGATGTCGGACCCAGTCCGACAAAGGACCTGTGAGGAATAATTGCAATGTTGGACCCAGTCCGACAATGGACCGCAAAGGGTTAAATGTGGTGCTTGTTTGTTTTTTACAGAGACTAGGACTAAGGTCATGCTAAACAATACGCATGTCAATGCCCCAGAAGCAGTTTGTTACAGATGCTTCCATCCAAGCTTTTCTGGATTGAACCGTCGCCCCAAATGTTGATTAGAGCAAATGTTTCTTCATCCCTGCTGCAATCTGGCTCATGGTGTGCTTAAGCAACAAAACTATGGCTAAACAGAATAAACAGAAACGTTTCTTGCGGAAGTGAACCCTCCACGCAGCATGACTGTTTGTTATTTCGGCGGCTGTCATGCATTTTGTCTCGCTCAACTCGGGTCAAAGCGTGTCGACCCACATCCAGAGGTGGGTCGCTGGGATTCGAGTTAACCCGGATACGACCCAGATACGTGGTTTCACACCGGGTATAAGTGCCAGTGTGAAAGGGGAGACAAAGTTATCGGTGGATAGCCAATAAGCACCGGAAAACACTGGAAAAACTCTGGAAATGGTTAATCAGTTCACGTTGACTTCACCATTTTCCCATTAAAAAAAAATAAAACTTCACGAGAAATTAAAACTCCCACTCACTTGTACAGTCTCTTACTGCAGTTTGATTGGTTGCGTCTGTAGTCATTCATACTGCGTGCAGCCATGTACACTGTAGAAAGCACGTTCGCTTCTATAACCATCGCCTGCCCGCAAATATTTTAAATCTAAAGTATGCAAAGGTAAAGCTAATTCAGTGTTGTTGATAAGTGTCTTGCTAGGGGGCTCCCGAGTGGCGCATCCGGTAAAGGCGCTCCGCGTGGAGTGCAGGATGGGCCCTAAAGCCTGGACGTCGCCGGTTCGAGTCCAGGCTATTCCACAGCCAACCATGGATGGGAGCTCCCAGGGGGCGGCACACAATTGGCCAAGCGTCGCCCGGGGGGGGAGGGTTTAGGTCGGCCAGGGTGTCCTCGGCTCACCACGCACCAGTGACCCCTGTAGTCTGGCCGGGCACCTGCGGGTTTGCCTGTAAGCTGCCCGAGAGCTGCATTGTCCTCCGACGCTGTAGCTCTTGGGTGGCTGCATGGTGAGTCCGCAGTGTGAAAAAAAGTGGTCAGCTGACGGCACACGCTTCGGAGGACAGTGTGTGTTCGTCTTCGCCCTCCCGAATCAGCGCAGGGGTGGTAGCGGTGAGCTGAGCCTAAAAATAATTGGCCATTCCAAATTGGGAGAAAATAATAAAAATAATTGGCAACGATAACTGTCTTGCTTATGTTGACAAAAATGGACCTTCCCCACAAAATATAAAAAAAATGAAATATCTGGCAAGATAGAAAATCTTCTCGCAGCAAACAATTTCGAGCATTCCTGGTAAGAAGGGGGCCAAAACAACCCTGAATAAAAAAAAAACAATACTGCATAAGAGCTTCCGCTTCTGGCAAGCTCTGGTTCTTTTGTTAATGTGTGGAGTTGATCTCCACCCAGAAAAAATCTAATTAGAGGTAGGTAATTATGGCATTTTTACATATTCTAGAGAAACCATTAATTTGGTTTAGGACATTGAGAGTATCACCAATATGGGGGTATGTGGAGGCAAGTTTTATATAAAGAGGTTATGCTAGCATTCATTTTTGTCTGTCAGTTTAGATCAACTTACTCACGCACACAAAATTCAACCACATAAATGAGTACAGAATGTCATTCAAAGTAAAAATGTACAACATTCAGAGTAAAATCTGTTAGCATTTTCTATGAAACTTTGATAACTGGCTGTTTTGAGTAGGCCTAGTTTGACTTCTAAGCAGAAATAAAAATAATAATATAAAGTTTACATTTTTCTGTTTTTAAAATCCATTTGCCCTTTCCCAGTACCTAAGACCCCCTCTAATATGAACTCTACTTGTGACCATGTATGAAACAGAAAAAGAGGATGTTGAGTATTTAATGTTGATAAAAACAACAGCGCAGTGGTTTGTAATATTATTTGATAAGCAAAGTTATTTTAGACACTACAAATTGTCAGTGTAATACATTTGTGAATGTTTACCTGTCGCATTAGGACATCTGTCACCACCACTGGAGGGAGGGCAATCTCTCCTCTAGTGCGCGCTGTGAAGTGTGCAAGAGGACCTGTGGCTCCTCTGAAGTGCTGTCTGGGATGAGGTGTGAATGGTGCGGAATCACAGTAAGTACAATGTTGCTGTAAGAATGCGTTGTATATGGAGGATCAGGTGCATTAATTAAATGTGTAATAAACTCTCACTAACATAACATAACACCTTTTAAGTGTTCCTAAGTGTTTTGCTACTGTTGCATTGATTTTCAAGACATAATTTTCACTGACTCAGGTGAACCTAATTTTTCCAAGCCAAAACAGTAAGTTCACAGGGACAGTAATAGGTCCCCTCTTACAAATTTTTGTCAAAATAAATGACCACGTAACCACATTGAATGCTTGAATAATTCATATGAAAAGTCAACATGACTAACAAGAATTACGCAATATTTTATTTGACAGAGGTGTTCTTTTTTTTTTTTTTTAATAGGCACATGCAACCTGTTATATCATTCTTCTTCCAGAATGTAAGTTTGGAAGACTGAAGAAAATGATTCTTCCCCCAAACTGTGTGCGGGTCACCGCACAAAACTTCAGCAAAATGCTCTGTTTCCGGATCTCTGAAAGCTCTCAAAAAGAACCAGGTAACGAGAAAAGGAATCTGTTATTATATTCATCACATGTATATCTTGTGGAACCCGAAAACATATTTAATGCCTTAATCAGTGTTAATACTGATACTGTACATAAACCAAAACGTGTGGCCTCAGGCAAGCACCACAGTTTATGATTGACTGTGTAAAAGTTGTGTTTGGTTAGTGAGAAGAAACTGTTTACTGTTGTGAGCATTCAAACAAAGTGGTAAAATTGACCAGTACTTCTATATTCTACTGCTCTTAAATCGTGAGGAATTCATAGTAAAACTAAATAGATGACAGGTTGTGTTTCAGAGAGCCGTATTCCCATAAGATCATTTAGATGGAATTACAGAGTTTGAAGAGGAGCAAGATTGTGCTTAGTGTTTATTTTTTTCTGTTTATTTCTTAGAATACGTTCTGGGATAGACTGAAATTACTAAAATTATGTAGCACAATTACTGCACGTCTTATTTGTACTATTAGTTGTACTGTCATCCGAGGATAAACTTCTAAATGCAAGTCCATTTATTCCCTGTGAAGACACATAACTAAGGGATGTATGCTTTTTTTTTTTTTTTTTTTTTTTAGGCAGCTGCATAATTGTTTCCAATCCTTTTCAGAAATAAGATACCAGTTTCCTTACCTTGTCAGCAGAGCTTGTTTGGAGTTTCCAGGACATTTTAGCTTATTACTTCTAACTTTCCTTAACTGGTAGGCTGAGATTTCTGCATGCTAGGTTTAGGGATTTTCTCATTTTATAGTACTTATTTATTTAAATATTCCTGAAAAATATAGCAGTATTTATTTCAGATTTTATTATCTAGCAATGTTGATACCAAGTGAAAACACAAATTGACAAAACAGTTCAAAAAAGGCTGTGAGGTAATACTCAATGAACTTGTACTGACTTTTTGATTAAAAATCTCTGATCTCTGGAGACAGAGAAACAAGTGTACCAAGAAATAGCCAGGAATAGAAAACTAAGGCAATGAAATAGATGTAATATTTTATGACAAAGAACAGTGTTTACTTACATGGTGCTTGTCTAGTGTCAGGAGTTCTTCTGAAAGAAAAGACACACTTTACAGTTTGACATGCATCTACATTTATTTAAACAAGTATGCTACAAACAATATGTTTTACACATTGGGATTCATGCTCAGGGTTTGAGCCTAAATACCACCATTTCTAGTTCTCCATTTTGATATTTCACAAAGTGAAAATAATGAATATTAAAATACAGATTTATCAAATGGCAGAGATTGGGAGCACAGAGTAGTAGTAGTAGTTAATACACTAGCTGTTTAAATTAAAGACAGCATGCTGTTAACACACCTTCTTTTTAGTTCCCTTTCAAGTATGAAATGTAACCATTACTGTATAGGTATTTACCTCCTAAAGACCCGATTTGCAAAAATTGTATACCAAAGCTGCTCAGCAAGCCTGTGACGCAGAGTTGCCCCGCCCCCGAGGGCACAAAAGGACTGCGCTCACAGATCTCAGCACCATTTTTCCTTTCAAGACTGACCTGGTCAGAGAGCCTTGTTCAGATAAGTACATTGTTGCTTCTATCTGTATATATTTCTCATTTATTGTGTTTTTACACAAAATATGTAATATTTAAACTAATCGCTGTAATAGTTTTTACTAATTATGCATATTGTTTATATTATTTTTGTAATTGTTTAACTACTGTTTTTTGTTGAGAAAGTATTTTCTTTGTTTTTTGTGTTCTTATACAGATTATACTGTCTGCAACGTGGTGCTCAGCACACGTGCAGTAAGAGCAGCTGCTGGGCTCTGCAGCACTGCGCAGGACCGAGATACTCTCTTCGGTTGTTGTTGTTGCTTTAAGCAGTTGCAATCATATTATCTTGATGCCGTTTTGGTGGCAGCTTTTTAACATCACCACCTAACAAGCAGGCTTCCCTCAGTCTCGTATTGGTACTGACTGAGTGGTTTTGCCAGTGGCTTTTACAGGTAGGCATCACTGTGCGTTGCCACCCGCGGTGACTGTGAACCGGTGGACCAGTACCAAGGTCACCGCTCCGCTTTCTCACTCTGTACCGAACCGGGACTGAGGTTACCACACCGGTCCCAGAGTGTACCCGTACCGACCCGGTGCTAAAGTCACTGACCCAGTACCATACCAACCTAGTGCTAAAGTCACTGAACCAACCCGGTACCGTACCCGTGTCCAGGCCGCTACTGACCGGTGCTCAGGTCACCGGTCCGGTACCAAACCAGTTCTGCTTGGGTCTTAACACACCCAGTCGATATCTGTAAGCAGATTGAGGCAGCACCTATACAACTGTATCTGTACACTGCATTGCTTGCTCCTTGCATCAGGCCCGGGTTCTATCCTTGTGAGACATGCAAGGCCAGTCTGTTTATTGAGGACAAGCACGGCAGGTGCTCTTACTGCTTGGGGCCAGAGCATTCCAAGGAGGCACTGGCTAATCGCAGCTTCTGCGACTTTTGTGCCCCTTTTTCCAAGCACCCGCTTGAGAACGGCTATCCCGCAGTTCTAAGGAGCGCTGTGCGTCTCTTACTCCTGCTCAGCGCTCTTCCCCATCACCCTGTCTTAGAGAGTTGGTTGCGTCCTTACTTCATGGCTCTGTGCCAAGGGAGAGTGGACGACGCACCCAGGAAAGTAGCTCAAGCAGGAAACCATCCTCACAGTCTTCCTCATCCTCCTCAAACTCTGCCTCTCCTTCCCCACCCCTGCTGAAGAGGAAGAAGAGTCACCGTTCCAGGCAATCGGCGTACTGGCTGCACTGGTACCTGCACATAGGCAGCTTTGGCTTTCCCAGGCACGCGTGCCTAACGGGTACAAAACACCGCTGTTGGACGCCCCGATCACTCCAGGGCATGGTTTGAATCCACAAAGGAGCTGGTTCGTCTGCTTCCCAGGCGACCACCTCCAGTATGTAAACCAGTGGCAAACTGATGCCGCGGAGGCTTTAATATATTCCACTGCCCTGCACAGAGACAGGAGCCGCAGGCCAAGCCACAGGCTGGAGAAAATCAGGCAGGACCGGGCCAAGGTGCTCCCTAGTAGTTTCAACCCTGATGCAGCTACTGAGCGGCCAGCCATGTAGACTGCCGAAACGCTGCGACCTGCTCAGTCAGGCACGGGGGATGTTATGGCATCCCGACCCATCGAGCCTGCAGCTGTCGGGTCTCACCCCTGAACGGCTACATTTGAGCAGTCTGGGGCTTTCTGATAAGGTCATTGACACCCGGCACCGTCCACTTGTTACCAGCATGGGTACAAGTGGGGTGTTTTCCAGACATGGTGTCTTCCTTGTGGGCTCGACCACACGACCTGTCTCATGGCAGTTATACTGCCATTTTTGCAGGACCTTTTTGAGTCTGCCAGCTATTTCAGCTTGCCATGTCAAGATTGACTCGGTCTCTTTAAGAGCTCACTTCCTAGCAGGGCAATGTTTGGCTTTGTCCACCTTTTGAAGGCTGTTGTTCTTCATTGGAAGCTAAACGTGGTGCTTAATGTACTCATGAAGCCTCCATTCGAGCCCCTGCATTCAGCTGAGCTGACATTTGTATTGCTCAGTGCGGCTTTTTTGCTCGCTATCACCTCCGTAAAGCGGGTGAGTGAGATGCAGGCATTCTCAATAGCGAAAGCCTGCTTAATTTCTGCCTTTTTGCCAAAGACTATCCCTGCATTTCATGTCAACCAGTCTGTGGAATTGGAGGCTTTCCATCTACCTCCTTTCCAGTCTAACAGAGAACCACAGCTCCATATGCTTTGCCCAGGGCCCTGGCATACTACAGTGACAAGACGCAAAGTTGGAGGCAGTATAAACAATGGGGCAAAGTCCCATGGTCAAGCCCTGTCTAAGCAGCCGCTGTCCAAATGGATAGCAGACACGGTCAGGACTGCCTATGAGCTGGCCAACTTGTCCCCTCCAGAAAATGCTCACTGCCCATTCCATCAGGGGCATGGCAACTTCATGGGCTTTGTTCCAGGGTGCATCTGTCAAGGACATATGCAATACTACGGGGTTGGGCTACTCCCCATACCTTCACTAGGTTATACAGGCTGAATGTAGCATTCCAGTCGTTCTGTAATCTTGCCCTTGCGACGGCTTTGGTACAGTCACCCATACGGTAATGGTTACATTTAGTACTTGAAAGGGAATGTTAGGATATTATCATAACCCTGGTTCCCTGAAATGGAAATGGAACTATTAACCTTCAAGGTCGCTGCATCCATGACTGCAGCAGGCTTGAAGGAAAAATGGCACTGAGATCTGTTATCACAGTCCGTTTGTCCCCTCGGGGGCGGGCCATGACTGCGTCACAGGCTCACTGTGCAGCTTTGGTATACAATTTTCAGGATTCGGGTCTTTAGGAGGTAAATACCCATACGTTAATGGTTATATTTCTATTTCAGGGAACCAGGGTTATGATAATAACCTAACGTTACCAAACATGTCCAATTTAATGAGCCTATCACATTTTCTCACTGTGAAATTCAGCATAACTACCATAGTATTGTTCTTGTGGGATTTGGTAGTGTGTTGACAGTAGTCAGGAGCCATAGGTAACATATGTGTTCTATCTTGAGAATGGAGCATGCAAGTTTAATAGTCATATGTGGAAAATGGTAGCCACTAAAATACAGCCAAATAACTAGCACCATTATAAGGGGCTGCACTGTAATGGTTTAGTAATTTCATTTTTTTTTTTTTTCAATCCAGATGACCGTGATTATGTTGATTGCTCAGTTACAGGGAACTTGAAAGAAACACAATCCACCTCCTCACCAGAATCAAGTATGAATATTTAATTGATCTTAAGCCATTTAGAGATTTCAGTGATACATGTGCTGTAGGCAATCTTGTTGATGGAATTATTCCTCCTACCTCGTATGTAGATACCATAATTTCATTGGTTCACATTTTCCTATATGAAAGACACACACATTATGGTAAGCATGTATTTTACTTTTATTGTTGTTTTTTCATAGCAAGTTGGTGAGGTGATTGTACCACTTCACTAATTCCCTTCCTGGGACCACCCTGATTGGGTTATAAAAGTGAACAGGGTAGTATAGGTCAATGTGAGACCTAAAAAGTGATGCTAATATTTAAGGTTTCATGGAAATAATTAGCTTAACATGCTTTATTCTACTTAATCTGCTCCTACTGAACAACTTTGATGCATGCTGATTATATATTTTGTGTTCTGTATCTCCATGATTGTTGCCTGGTAACTCTGATCTAACGTGTTGTTCTCAGGCAAACAGACCCTAAAGATATTTGATGGCAATGATGCAGTGAAGCGCAACCAGTTTCGCACCATATCAGTTCCACGGATAGTGAAAAACGAACAAGTTGTGGTGAGAGTTTATTTCCAGAAGCATATTCGTAAAACCTAAAAGCTTTGTATGGAATCCAAGTTTACAACCGTTTATTCTGATTTAAACAGAGGTGCAGAATGACAAGATTAAAAGTAGCAAAGTCCGATGAACTGTATGGATCGTCACACTTTGGAACTTTAGTATGACAATCCAGAGCCAATGTGAAGCTCCCTTCGGAGTCCCCGAATATTCTATAGGTTTTAAAATGAGTTTACAAGACTTTTGGTACATCACCTCTTTGCTTATCCTCACTTTTATGAGCACAAAATCCTAACTTAACACTAAAGCTCCTTATACATAACAGAAGCTCTCTATTTTGGCTGGACAGGAAGCAGCGCTGAGAATTTACTACATTCCAAATGAGCCTCAAGACTATGAGCTCCAGGTATACTGCCAACAGGTCCTGGTTAACGAGGATATCACCAACTGCAATGGGGCCACGGAAAACCCCAAGTCGCAGTCCGTGTTTAAGGAGTCTGTGCCTGAGGCCTGGGTGCTCCGAGCCAAGCCAAAGGAGAGCGAAGTCCTCAATATATATGCTGGATGGTTAAAGTAAGTCACAATTGTAGGGATAATACACTGGGGCACCATTGCTGGGCTCTACATGAGAAAGGCTCAGGACTGAATGGCATGGGGTGTTCATTTCAGGATTGTCCTTTGAAGAGAAGCTATCATGCTGCCTTCCAGGAGCCAGTGCCTAATTATTATCCCTTTCAATATAGGGTTAACACCAACAACTGAGAGAGTCTGAGCTGATTTTTGCCCATTGTGGCTTTGTCATGTTTCTCAATTTTAGATTTAAAAAAAAAATGTACGGCAACTCTAATTCCTATGTGGCCGTTGTTGTTTGGACCCCCTCCCTCAATTTTAGGTTGTGGGTAACATGCACCTACTAATTGAAGACATGTCAATGTTTTTTTTTTTGTTTTAGACTGGGAGTGGCATACATCACTATCTTGATCACCAAGAAAAGCACTGTCGAGTCTGTCATTAAAGAAGTTCTTCAGCAGCTAGGAAAATCGGTAATTAAGTACAATGCTTTAAATTAATGATTCGATTGTGGCTCTTCAGTGAGAGTTAGAAGGCAGTACATTAAATTGCATATCTTTAACAAAAAAATGCTGAACAGCAAGTATTCTTTGTTTACACCTGCATATCTTGCTATTGACACAATTTCCTATACAATTCATGTTTATTAAACAGGATGAAGACCCAGAGGGTTTAAGAATTGTGGAAGTGCACATGGGGAGCACTCAAGGTAAGGGGTAGAGGAAATGAAAAGGAATGAGAAATGGAATCATTTAAATTGGGCAGAGAAGGGGCAGAGGACAATGTTTTATCTCTAGTGGAATTCACTCTAGCAAGGATGTCTGGATTTATGCCCCTGGTCATCAACAACGTCATGTGTATTTGGTCCTTTTAGTTCTGACTGCATGGTTTGTATTAAAGTGGAAGATACTGTTTTCAATGACTTAAAATGCTAATTTATATATCTATATATATATCTATATATATCTATATATATATATATATATATATATATATATATATATATATATATATATATATATATATACATATATATATATATACATACACACACACACACATGTGCACAATGAAAACGCAACAGGTATAAGTTTTACATCAATAGCTCATTGGGCACATACATAGTGTCATTTACATTTCAAATAGTGAGCAGATAGGTTTGTTGATTGTTTGAGTAGTATTGTTCCTTGGGATAACAAAATACTGAGCTCAAGTCAAGTGATTTTATAAAAACGCCAGGTGCTCAGTGTTTGGTATTTGAGTTCAATTAAAATTGCCAAAATTAGCTGGTTAAGAATCTGTATAAATAGCCATTCAAAATGACATGACTTTAACGCAAGAACAGTGAAAGATACGACCGTGTCCCGCTTGATTAATGAAGATCGCCTGGTTGCTATCAGCATGATTGAAGGCAGCCTGTCTGAGAGAAGTTGCCCAGAGAATGAGATGTTCTGCTTCAACAATCAGCAGACTAGTCTAGAGAAACCAGGAAACCGGCTCTGTGAGGCCACGTCCTAGAAGGCAGAGGGTCACCACACCGGCCCAGGACCGTTATGCTGACTGTTGTGTTGTTCAAGCGGGCCGCTGGAAGTGTGATGATGTTGGGAGGAATCTCCTTTAACACAAGAACAGCATTGGTGCAGATTGAGGGCAACCTTACTGCTCAGCGATACATTGACGAAGTCCTTGAGGCAACAGTTTTTCCATTCCTGCAAGCCAATCCGGAAGTGTCGATTTTCCAGCAGGACAATGCAAGACCACACAGTGCTAGGATTACAATTGCACGACTTGAAGAAAACAATGTTGAGGTCTTGCCGTGGACAGCTTTTATAGAACATCTGTGGGACCAAATCGCCAGTGCCATCCACAGGAGACAACCATGACCAGCTAACCTTCGCCAGCTGGCTGCAACTGCACAGGAAGAGTGGCGGAACATCCCACAGCAGTCTGTCCAGAGGCTGATCAGGTTTATGCAAATATTTGATTAAATCCATTAGACCTGAGTTGCGTTTCTGTTGTGCTTTGTGTGTGTGTATATATAATATATAATATATATATATAATTGTTTTTTTTTTTTTTTTTTTTAGTTCAACGTCAAGTGCTGACAAACCAGGAACTTTTACTGGAGAAACTTCAGGACATCAGAAAGGTATCTTAAACTTGACAAGAGCGTTAATTAAAGAGGAGCACAAACCCCTTCCATGTAGCAGTCTCCTTATCTGTTATTCATTTAGTATAGCTGAGCTGATTCCTACAAAACTGGAAATACTGTTCTGTGGAAGGCATCAAAGAAGGTAGCTTGATAGCTTGGAAACTGCGAAGCGCTTGCACTGGCTGGAAGATGCTGTGGGTAAACCTGCAGATACTGGAAATCATCTCTATTTGTGAAACGGGCCCAAAATCTATCTGAATTTTTGTATGTTGTGAAGTACTGTGTATACAACATACATTTCAACAAATACTTGATTAGTTTATTTTCAGGAAAGGTGCAAACCTCATGTTACACTGTATCTCAAAGGGATTTTTATTGTTAATATTCAAGATATTGTTAGAAAATGGATCTTTGAGAGCCATGAAAGATGTATCTTTATAAATTGAAACATTTTGATATGGGGGAGAAAATGAATCTTGTGTGGCTTCCAAGTAAGTTAATGTTTATTTAAGATTTGTGTCAGTAATAAAATACAGAAATGTATGTGCAGACATTTTTTTTCACCAATAGAAACCCAACACAGCAGCTATAATATTTATTACATCTGGTTCTTCCCCCTTAGTTCACAATTAATTGGAGTAACAGTCCATTGAGAGCTAGAGAAGTAAAAACATGTTCAATTGATCTCAACAGGTGGCAGATCAAAATACTGCTGTTGAGATTCTCAAAATAGGACCCTCGTTTTTGCAGACTGTAATATACTCCGTGCCACCATTTTAGATCAATTGAATTGAGTCCAGAGCGTCCACAGAGCATTGTTGTTTAGAACATTCAGAGTTAGTAATGCCAATACAACATCACAAAGCTTTTGACCTTGCAAATACACCAAGTGGCCTTGAATAATGTTAATTATAGAAGTTTGAAGTTCCCTCTTAAACGTGCTCTTAGTGGTAGTCCACAGAAACGAATGGTGTTGTCAGCAAAGTCCTGTGCTAAATGCAGGAAAATGACATTCAAAACAAGAAAAAACAGATTTAATTGCATTCAGTTTCGTCTCCTTGCAGAACTCTATTCGACAAATGAACCAGACCCGGTTCTACATTGTGGAGAACAGGAACTCCGTGGTGCAGGTGAACCTGTTGGTGAGCGGACTACCAGTACAGCTGAGTGAAAAAGAATACACTGAACTTCTTCAAGAACACCTCGCCATTAAAAGTAAGCCATCAGGTCCAGTTTTCATCAGTATAAAAGCGAGAATGTGCCACTACAGTATATATGGACACCTAATATTGTTTTTACAGTCATGTTGCTAGTTTTATTTTCTTTATTAAAGGTGTATTTAAAATCAATTTTCATATTAGCATTAACAACAATTCATCTCTTCCTTTTTATTGAAATAATGATATGGAGCTGAACTCTGTAAAATGTAATTTATTGAATATACTTTGTATGTTACTGACATACCTTTTTATTTCTTTACAGTTCATCTAGTTTCTGTCAGTCATGTTTACACATGGCAAGGTAAGGTCATTTTTATAAGTGCTTTTATTATGACAAACTTACCTGTGAGATGCCTGGGCTAGTTTTATATGCCAGTTTTAGTATTAGCTCTGACTGAGTTCCTTTTTAAAACTTGGACTAGTTTTAGAAGCATTAAACTTAAGCACCTGCCAAACATATTCTCTCAGACTGGCAAATATTTGAAGAGTCTGTGCACATTGTGCTTGTTGTGCCTGTCTAAGTGGCGTATTCACGGGTTCTGTACACAAAATCAAGTACACAGTTTGGTTTCAGGAACAAAAGAAAAGTCTGGTTTTATTCAAAAGCCTAACAAACAAAAGACTGGCTCGAGGTCTGTAAAGTGTAACCTATAAATGTTTATAATAAACATGCCACACAGGTTTCTCTCATACGTACTCTTATGCCACACAGGCTTTCGCTTCTCTTACCCTCCTGCACACTCTCTTTTCAAACACGCATTGTCTGTCTCCTTTTATACCATGTGGTGAGGACTTGATTGACAATTAATCATTTTACCACTTGGCCACATTCCACACTTCTCTCATTCACTATACAATCAACCAATCACTCCCACACACACACACACTCTGCTCTGTAACAACTTATATTAGTTTCATTAATGGAAAGATAACCGCGTATCCATCTGTTATGAGACTGTGGAAGGCCGTTATTTAGCACAAGTTATTGAGGAAGTCTGGGCATACAGTATGTCAAACTTACATTTGTTCTGTAGATGTAGCGGTGGTCTACGTTTTGTTATATTTGAAGATCTAATTTCTACATCCTACAGGAGATGTTATTGACATAATGGTTTGTTTGTTTTTTAGGGGCTGTGGTACTGGAAATATCTTGCTTTTCTGAAGCCGAAAGAATATATATGCTAGCAAAAGATACTATAATCAACGGCAAACAGATATCTGCAGTTATCATTCCTGAAATAATGGTAAGAAACCTAAAGTTTTCTTTTTTCCTTCAATATTCTTTCAGGTTGGCCCTCTGAGCTCCAACATTACTTTTATAAACCGTAATCTGTTTTTTATAGATTTTTTGTTTCTTTTAATTAGTGAAGCTTCTGTACACATCAATTAAATCCTAGAATTTAAAAAAAACTTATGAAATGTGATTTTTTTATGAAAAAAATTAATGAAATGAGGCTTTTGGAAATATATAACACACAAGAAATGCAGTTTTTTTATATTAAAGTAAACAATATTGTAAACAACAAGTAATTTATTTTTCTATTAAATTCAGACCTGGTGCATAAACTACATCTTTATACAAAACTGCAACCTGTAAACCAATCCAAATAAAATAAAATAAAAAATGCTAAAATACCAAAAGCATGGCATTCTTTCTTCTACAGTAGTACCGTCTGCTATCTGAAAGGCTAGTGACACAGCATGTGTTACAGAATAATACAATCTTAGACAAACATTTTCTGTTAATAGGAAATACTGAAATAATAAATCCTGGATGCTAATGTTAATTTTGATAAAGACGCTTGGCAGGTGAGCAGGGAGATGAAACAAAAATACAGTAGCCAGTCCCAATAAAAAAAAAAATTGTTTGTTTTTTATCTGAAAATATATCTGGCAGTTGAGTTGTGTTGGGATTTTTATTTAACGTTTTGTTTTTGCAGCATAAGAAGCTGCCACAGGAATGCTGTCCTGTTCTTCTGTTTGTAAATCCCAAGAGTGGAGGACTGAAAGGGAGAGATCTCCTTTACAGTTTCCGGAAACTTCTAAATCCTCACCAAGTCTTTGAACTGACCAGTGCAGGGCCCCTACCAGGGTAAGGCAATTCTTAGTGTTTTACACTATCCCCTGTAAGACTTTGATGACAATTCAATCAGCTTTATATGTGAACTTTGTTGGTTTCCTCCTCTACTTTTGGAAAACACCCAAGGACCACACTGCTGGGACTTTGAGAATTGTTGTTTTAATCTGGTGTAGTTTGGGTGAATGGAATTAAAAATCCTTTCCTCTGTGCAGTCTGCATACTTTCCGTCAGGTGCCGCATTTCCGGATCCTGGTGTGTGGAGGTGATGGCACAGTTGGCTGGGTCCTGGGTGTACTGGAAGAGATCCGACACAAACTAGCCTGTTCAGAACCAGCCATTGGGATAGTGCCTCTCGGAACAGGTAAAAGGCTGATCTGTGCCATATAAAAAAAAATCTTTTTTAACTTTTTTTTTTTAACAACACCTCTGTTACTACAGCTCTTGAGGTTTATTGAGTGCAAAGCTCTTGTGTTATGTCCTAATAATGCAGTAACCATCCTTCTATTTTTAAAGGTTTCTAGATTGGATAATCATATTGTGACTATCACCAAGTTTCTTTTCCTTGGTTTCCATGAACTAGAACTTAGACATTTAAGGAAGGTGTAACTGACTGTATCTGCGGTACTTACTTTAACACACAACTCCCCTGCCCACATTCAAGTAGCTATTGTTAGAAATGTCTGAAAAGACTATAGAACCTTGGGATAACATTAGTGGTGGTGGACTTGCCCAGTTTGTTAGCTACATTCATTGTATATTGCAAAGACTGTAAAATGCATGATATGTAAATGGTGTAGTTTTTTTTCTCACAATGTGTTCAGGTAATGACTTGGCCAGGGTGCTGCGCTGGGGTGCAGGCTACAGTGGAGAGGACCCCCACTCTGTGCTCATGTCCTTTAATGAAGCAGAAGAGGTGCTGATGGACCGCTGGACTATCTTGCTGGACGCCCAAGAGGTTGTTGATGAAGACAAGGAGAATGGCATCACAGAGCCAGAGCCACCAAAGGTAACCCACAGATCAGGATCTACATGATGCCTATGTGGTCACCTCCAAAAATGCACATCCAAATACTGCCTGGAAAATGGCTGGAACATGGCTCCTCATGGGAATTGTGAGAGGGATGTTGTGTTGCATTAAGATGATTCATAAAACCAAGACAATATGACTTTTCGAATTTGCTAACCTCACCAACTCTCTTATATATAGGAATGTTAGTCCTATCACCTCTCCAGACAAACTCAAACCCAGGTTAAGACAGATTTAGAGACAAATGGCAGTAAGTCAATATTGGATTAACTTAAAAAAAACAAATAAAAAAACAAACAAACATAAAATAGTAAGAGAAATATAAAAAAAGTAATTAAATGATATTTTGAAAGTACTATTGGTTCTTTAAGCATATACTGTATGGTGTCTTATGTTGAGGCATCTCAAGGTGCTTTGCAATACAATACTTCAAAGCCTTACTGGTATCCAGTGAAGCTTTGTCTCCTCTATGCTGATCTTATGTTGCAGTATTGTAAAACAAGACAACCTTCTCACTTATGTTGTTCAGCTGTTTTTAATGCTGATTTTACACAATGGAGAGGAAATTAAAACTGTGCTGAGACACTCTCACAAGCTGCATGAGGGCCAACTTGGTTAGAAACATCTTCACTGCAGTGTTATTTGCTGCAGTTTTATTAAGGCCTTTAATTATGGCGTAATTTTATTTCAGAACTGGTGTTCTTTAAATCAAGGGAAAAATAACCTTGGTATAAAAATGCAGCCAGTGTAGCGAGACAAGAATACATTTCTCAGCAGCAAAACACATGTGCAGTAAATAAAGCGGGACCTTGTAAGTACAGATATAAGTTGGAGCCTCACTTGGTTACCATTATTGTATTTGTGCCGGATATGGTGAGATTGCAGTATAAAAAACATAGTAAATAACCCCAGATCAATCAGTCACGTCAATATTTTGTAATTATATTATGGGTTTTTACTTTAATCTGCCCATTCTTTCAGATCGTACACATGAACAATTACTGTGGACTGGGAATTGATGCAGAGCTGAGTCTTGGTTTTCACCATGCCAGGGAGGAGGAGCCTGGCAAATTTAACAGCAGGTACTGCTCTACTTATTATGTTAACATGTGAAAGATGGCATGATGGAATTTAATTTTATTTTCACAGCAGGTACGGCATGGAAACTATTGTGACCTGTCTTTGTTTTGGAGCATGGTTAATGACCAGGCTTTTTGGCCTGCCAATAGCATTCTGTCTTTAAAGAAATAATGAACATAAGTTGTTATAAATTTGGTAATTAACAGTGTGTTCAAATTGTTCTAGGGCCTTAAGCATGTTACACAATACTAGTCTATACCTATACTAGTCACACATATGAGGAACTACACTAGGTTAAAGAAATCTCGGTATGCAGGTCTTTCCTGGTAATTTCACCTGAAGAGTGAAACATTTCATACTATATGTAGGTAATAATGATATATATTTATTACCATGAAGAGATTCTGTTGTTATGCGGCTTAACTGTAATTATGTGTCCAGGTGATAGATTAAAATCATGTCTGGGATGTGGATGGAAGAATACTACTAACCAAACTAATTTTGAGTGCTTTCTTTTTCAATTGAGCCAGTAAAACACAGCTGTAATATGTTTTATTGGAAATAATACTTACTGTATTAAGTCTATGTATACAAGTGGAAAAATGCTGACACAAATTGTGGTTAGCTGGTGTATCTAAGTGTTCTTGGCGTTGACCCTGATCCAGACATGCAGGCACAGCATGTTAATATAGATACGCATGGCCTTGATAAGAAAAAGCTTGCAATAAAATGAAGCATATATGGGATGAGTTGTATAGTTCTGTTACAGGAAATGTGGAGGATGTATTAACTGCTGTAGCTTGTAAGTTCTATATATGGAACAGCAGAAGGGGGAATGTTTGTGAAAATGTATTGATATATTGGGTACAATTCCACTGACAGCTGAAATTGGTTTTGTTTGCTCGGGGCCAGGAGATGCTTGGGTTGTGTTCTTGAACATTCTGTTGAGTTCCTATCAGCTACTTGCATAGCAGAGTGTCCTAGAACATTCTGTTGAGTTCATATCAGCTACTTGCATAGCAGAGTGTTCTTGAAAATTCTGTTGAGTTCATATCAGCTACTCGCATAGCAGAGTGTCCTTGAACATTCTGTTGGGTACATCCCATGTTATCAGATCAGTATGGTAACCATTGGAGGAACCTGGAGGAGGCTGTGTGCTGGTGGCTATAAATGTCAAATGAAAAGGGGGGCTTCTTTGTAGTTCTTTTTACTGTAGAGAGCTACCCAATCCATATGACAACATTGTAAGCTATGAAGATATTTATTAAATAAAAACAACTCAGTTGAGAAAAATAGTAAAACTCAGTACAAACTTTCTCCTCAAACACACCCTACAATGTTTATGAAGGTATCCTGTGGAAATGCATATTTAGAATTACTTAAAAAAATATATGGCTTAAACTTAAAGCCACAAAAGCCAGGAAATTCCTTACAAAAAAATACATTTAAATTCAGTGGTGCCGCTTGAAGCCACACAAGGCACAGGAAATGCCATCTCACCCATATCTCAGCTGCATCCAGGTTAGGCATTTAGCAGAGATACTGAGATGTGATGGACACTGTCCTAGGCTGAGTGATGTGTCTTACCGCACACCCAGGGGATGTTGTGCTATTATAATTGTTTATTATGTAACAAGAAAAAAAAAATTTACTTAAATTTGTGTTGAATGTATCCTTCCACAAGTGCAAAATAATCCCTATATATTAGCTGTAGAGACAACAAATTGGATTGAATATCTTATTACTGCTGAATTAATTGTTCAATTATTTTGTGTAGGTATTGATTTGCTTTTTTATTTTTATACTGCAGCTTGAATGTATTGTTTATATCAACCAGCGCATCATCCAACTTTCTTTTTCTCATGGTCCTCACTGAATACACAAAATAAAAAACCTTCAAGTCAACATAATTTATTTCTACACTAAGAAAATTATAACCTTAAATTGACAAGGTCAGTGCACCCAATACCATACTTATCAATACCATAGTTATCAAGTTGATAATTTCATAGTAAACTAACTTTGGTACTCCAACTTTGCCCCTCTGTGGTGGAATGACCTGGTCACAGATATCAGAACTGCACAGTCCCTGACCACCTTTAGACTCCTCCTCGAGATTCTGTACCACTAGCACCTGCTCTCAGCCGCACTGGATTACATGTATTCCATCCACTGCGGTGACTCCCTGCTTTGCACAATGGAATGGACTTCCTACATCGCTCCCTATACTTCAGCACTTATCTTGGTGAACAAGACCCACTGCTTCTACTGTCCTACACTTGAACTAAGCTGCCTCACGCATCTCTCTGTTGGCTTTTATTGCTCTTCATGTATACCTCTTAACTGCTCTCATATTTGCATTCATATTTGTTTTTGTTATAATGTATCTTAACTATAAGAGACAGTGCTCTTAATTGTAACTGTATGCTCCTAATTATAATTGTATTTGATTTATTGTTTTCCTATAACCTGCAACATTTGATTATTTAGTCACTTATCTGTATTATAAGACCTGTAAGTCTAGAAAATTGAAGAAATAAAGGTGCAACACCAATAGCTGATTATTTATCAAAATATCATTTATTATAATACTTGGCAAAACAAAGTAAAAACAGCAATGTTTCGGAGCAAAGACATTCATCAGGTTTCAAACAACCTGATGAGGGTCTTTTTAGTGTGGTGTGCTATATGACTAAAAATGACCTGTTGGTCTCCCTGGATAAGGGTGTCTTCTAAGCACATAAATAATAATGATAAAATAAATAATAATACATACACATGCAAATATAAATGGAGTTTACCAGGATTACTTATTACACAAGTTATGTAGGTGACTGTAGTTGATGTTGACCTTGTGATAATTGAATTGATTTGTTTGCTTCTTATGAAACATGAATCTAAACAATGCCCATATGAATCACATGAAACATGAATAAGTTACCAAAGTACTTGTTTGCTTCATGTGAAGCATTAAAACAGTGTTTATTTTAATTATCCAAAGCTTCAATGGGACACTTAAGCCCTAATGAACCACTGAATCACTTGAAGCCCTAATGAACCACTGAATCACTTGAAGCCCTAATGAACCACTGAATCACTTGAAGCCCTAATGAACCACTGAATCACTTGAAGCCCTAATGAACCACTGAATCACTTGAAGCCCTAATGAACCACTGAATCACTTGAAGCCCTAATGAACCACTGAATCACTTGAAGCCCTAATGAACCACTGAACCACTGAATCACTTGAAGCCCTAATGAACCACTGAATCACTTGAAACCCTAATGAACCACTGAATCACTTGAAGCCCTAATAAACCACTGAATCACTTGAAGCCCTAATGAACCACTGAATCACTTGAAGCCCTAATGAACCACTGAATCACTTGAAGCCCTAATGAACCACTGAATCACTTGAAACCCTAATGAACCACTGAATCACTTGAAACCCTAATGAACCATTGAATCACTTGAAGCCCTAATGAACCACTGAATCCAATTGAATTGCGTGAAACTCAATGGAACACAGAACCATTTCAATGGCCTGAAGCCTTAGTTTTCTCTGAAACTCTCATATTGATTTCATAAGGCACTGCATCATTTAAAACTGATGATTAAATGCATACATGTAGTGTCCCAAGGGTCATTTTTTCAAAAGTTGTTTTAAATTATGTTTTAATTTCGATAAATCCACAAAATACAAATCATTGTTACAACAATGAAGTGGGTTGTGTGGATTTATTTATATTACAAATAATCATGATTATGAAGAAGGGTTTTGAAGTGCAGGGTTTTAATAGTTTATAGCCTTAAACAAACAAACAGACCGTGATTTGTGACATAATTAAAAAAAAATATTGTAGAAAGTAAGCATTAATACACAGGTTTGTTTCTCATATTTTATTACAAAAACTGACAATTCACTTTTAATGCAGAGTGTCTATATTATTTAAAATAATTAAATAGAACAAACAATAAAACAGTTTTAGTAAGAGTTAAACATTATAGTGGATCGAACCCAGGTCACCTTCATTGTAGCTCAGGTTCTTGTCACATTGTGATAAGCCTCGCCCCTTGACAATGTATCGTAAGGAACTCATTCGAAGTGTCGAGTGCACACTGCAATAAAATGATGTAAGATATCATTGAGGTGTTCTTTGGCGGCCAAGAGCCAGTCATCTCTCAAACAAGCAGTACAGTGAGCAAAAATGACACAGTGGGTTTCCCTCAGTTTGTCTCAGTTCATGAGTTAGTTTGTACTTTCGCCCCAAAACAAACAGTATTTGTAGCCTTAAAGATGTTTGCATTTTTTTCTTTATGCAGCATGAACTATGTTTTATTTCATGTGATACACGCTGTTCAATTGGGTGCATGAATTAAAAACTTAATATACTACGACTCTGTTTAAGCTTAAATTGTTTCTTTCAAAATGCAAACAAAATATTGATTTGTTATGGCCAATTTGAAACAAGCAATAGAATAATAGAATTTTATGTTTAGGTTATTCTATTTAAAGTAAATTATTATAACCACATTGTTTTTGTAGGGTGTGTATGAGCTAACAATTTATTTGTCTCTGATTTGTCTCAGTAGGGAATTTAACATAATTTGCTTCCTTAACCAGTGCTATCTCAGAAGCAGGGATTTACCGCTGTAATAACTAGACAGATCGCAACATACCGTCGCAAGAGTGAGATATGTTACTATAGCAAGCACAAAATTGCAAGCGTAATGTAGATTTAAAAAAAAATGTAAACATTGTATATAAAAAAAAAAAGTTCCTTTCGGCTTGACTGAAACACCTCACTGTGGGAACTACTGACAAAAAGAGCACACGTTGAGTGAAAAAACAGAGTTCCTTTCTTATCAGCTACTGCTAAACACTGTTAATGGGTCACATGGCCTAGTGGTTGAGATGAACTGCATGAACCTTTGCTTCATAACACTGTTTGCTTCAACTGGTTCATGTGGGGTCGAGTCAGGTGAGGCTTCAGTCCCATCACTAACTGAAAGTTAGGGATCCTGTTAATTTTAAAACAGGAGCTAGGATTTATTTTTGTTTTGTATTGTTTGTTAAAAGAAGCTGTGTTCCCACTGGAAAAGGGACATCGTGGAACAAATAAACATACAGGTACCATCGTGTTTAAACCCATGCTTTGTTGTCGAGCGTGCTTTATCTACCAAAGACGTGAACCCAGAACTGTGTTCAAATACTGTAAATAAAGAAGCTTTGTCACAATTTCTAATTATGAAAACATGTTTTTACACTGTTAATGTATTATTAAATTACTTTTAGCAAACAATATAAAATGCTAAACTGAAATCGCAAAGTGTTTAAAATGTGTAATGCTAATTAACTAATTGTTGAAATGATTGTTGTGTAATAAAATGGGATTCGCTTTTCTGTTGAATTGATCTGACTGTGGTTTTGTTGACAAAGCCACAGTTTTCTGTGGATTCATAGCATAAACTGTGGATTTGTTAATCAACAATATATCTGCCCCACACTCCCATTCTCTTCAAAGCCACACAGCCACTTTTAGTTAGACGATTTGTTGATTGAATCAAAAGATCAAAGGGTGACTTCACAGAAATGTTTTAAAAACATACTACACAACAGATCTAAATGGAATAATGTTTTAAATACAGGTGATGGTTTTACTATTTCTTTTCATTATCCAATTACAATCATTATGAGTGAAAATGATGACTGCAATTTAACTTTAGTTCAAGTTTAATAACACTTTGCATTCTAACAAAGTAATCAGGTTTAATAGATTTTAGGATTCAAACATACTTCTGTGAGGAGCTGAATATCATGTTCGTTTTAAAAGTAAACTTGGAGTTTTGCCATTGCTTGGTACATGTAAGACCAGGTAAGTCCTTGGCTAATGAACTCCCTTTTCCTGTTTTCCAGGTTTCACAACAAAGGGGTGTATGTTAAAGTGGGGCTGCAGAAGATCAGCCACACCAGAAATCTGCACAAACACCTGCAGCTGCAGGTGGACCAGCATGAGGTGGAGCTGCCCAGTATTGAAGGGCTCATCTTCCTCAACATTCCCAGGTCAGTGCCTGTGCCAGTCTTGTGTTCTTTGTTTATTGCACACCCACTCAACCTTTTATTATGTTATCAATACAGTAAAACATCAATAATTGTGACTGTTTTATTTCTTTATCAGGTTTTTTGAAAATAAATAAATGTCTTTAATACTTCTGGCAAACACATGGTAATTTTGGCCTGTAAATACATTTAAATTATCCCAGTATTGGTTTACAGTGCACAATTAAATTAACTGAAACCAGATACCTAACAAGTACTGGGACAACATATACTCTGGCCTTCACAAAAAAATAAAAGCCTATGCTGGTTTATATTAGGTGGGAGGTTGTTACTGATTTTACTCAAACCACAATCATTTAGTATCCCTGAATAGATCATTCACATACACTACCGGTCAAAAGGTTTAGAACACCCCCATTTTTCCAGTTTATATTGAAATTTAAGCAGTTCAAGTCCAGTGAATATCCTGAAATGGAACAAAGGTAAGCGGTAAACTGACAGAGGTTAAAAAAAAAAGTTTAGGTTACCAAAAACTGAAAAATAATGTACATTTCAGAGTTATGCAAAAAGGCCTTTTTCAGGGAACAAGTAATGGGTACACAACTTACAGCTCTTCTGCAGCAATGGAAGTAAATTAAGCCTTGAAAGTTGATGCTAACAATTCCTACAGGTGTCCCAACTTTTGTTGATTACTTACAAACCCTGTGTCTGTATAAAAGCAGTGTTGGAACAGACTGTGTTACTACGCCCTCTTAAGCATTATTTGGACAGTATTGTACTGCAGGAAGTAGTATATTGCTCTCATAATGGCGAGAAAAAGGCAATTAACAAAGGAAGACAGACAGACCATTATAACCCTTAAAAGTGTAGGTCTTTCCTTTAGAGAAATTGCAAAGAAAGCCAAGGTGTCAGTGAGTACAGTTTCCTACACCATCAAAAGGCACTTGGAAACTAGAGGAAACTCTGACAGGAAGAGGTCTGGTAGACCCAAAGCCACAACAGAATCAGAAGACAAGTTTCTGAGAGTCAACAGCTTGCGTGATAGGCGGCTCACAGGACAACAGCTTCAAGCACAGCTTAACACTGGTCGAAGTAAGCAAGTCTCAGTTTCAACTGTGAAGAGAAGACTTCGAGCTGCAGGTTTGACAGGTCGAGTGGTAGTAAGAAAGCCATTGCTAAGATGGCAAAATAAGAAAAAGAGGCTTGCCTGGGCCATGAAGGACCGCCAGTGGACTACTGAAGACTGGAAGAAGGTCTTATGGACCGATGAATCCAAATTTGAAATCTTCGGTTCATCACGCAGGGTTTTTATACGCCATCGAGTAGGCGAAAGGATGGTTCCTCGGTGTGTGACACCAACTGTCAAACATGGAGGAGGAAGCGTGATGGTCTGGGGCTCTTTTGCTGGATCCAGAGTCGGCGACTTGCACAGAGTGAGTGGCACCCTGAACCAAAACTGCTACCACAGCATTTTGCAGCATCATGCAATACCCTCTGGTATACGCCTAGTTGGTCAGAGGTTCATCCTACAGCAAGATAATGACCCAAAACATACCTCCAGGCTATGTCAGAACTACCTTAGAAGAAAAGAACAAGACGGTAGGCTTCAAATCATGGAATGGCCAGTACAGTCTCCAGACTTAAACCCCATCGAGCTGGTTTGGGGTGAACTGGACAGAAGGGTGAAAGCAAAGCAACCTACAAGTGCAACACATTTGTGGGAACTTCTGCAACAGTGTTGGGAAGAACTTTCCGAACAATATTTGATTTCCAAAGAATGCCACAAGTGTGTTCGGCTGTTATATCTGCAAAAGGTGGCTACTTTGATGAGTCAAAAATTTAGATTAAATTTTGTTAAACAAAACGATTCCATGATTTATTTTTTATCTCCAATTGTTTATTTGTTCTATGCTTTAATTTCAGAGTACATTGAGACATTAAACTGCGTAAATTTCAATAAAAACTGGAAAAATGGAGGTGTTCTAAAACTTTTGACCGGTAGTGTACATGTAATTGATTTTCATGAAAACACTTCCTCAGTTGCAGTGGTACTTCAAGTATCCATTTTCAAAGAATGACTAACAACTCGGGTTGGGCCAATTTAACACCTTGGGGTAGGTGTACTAAGATGGGCCAGTCGCAGTGCAAACATACCGCAATTTGCATTTTCGTTATGACAATTCACAAAGTATACATTTTGTCGCATGTACTAAGAGAAAATATGTTTATGAAAAGAGTCGCAATATACTAATTTAAATATTTGTTGCGTCTTCTTAGCAAGATCTCTAGCATACATTGTGAGAGTCGTGCGACATTGTTCAAATAAATAGTGGGAACTGAATTGTGGTTTGCTGCAGCAGAGGGTGCCTGAAGGATAATGTCTGTGCATGCAAGGGTGCAAGAATCAAAATAACATTGTTTTTGTTAAATGTAAACGTAATCTATACAATGCATTCTGTTCCATCTTCATTTTACCTATTTTAATACTGTTATATATATATATATATATATATATATATATATATATATATATAAAATGAAAGACAGTTTAATACCATCAGATTCTATATTGGGGCCCCACCTTCACCCCCATAAAGCTTTGCATAATCATACAGTAGCCCCTCGGTAAACCGGAAATGTTTGTCTGACATAAGGAGGTGTCGGGTTTAAAAACAATACAAAACCACCTATGGATACGACACAATATATTATACAGCAAGCATTGAGATGTCTGTCATTCGATTAACTTTCATATTCAGTGGTCCAAGGTGAATATTTTTCTTACTGAATCTCATTTTATAATCTGTCTTGCATTCATTCAACCCAATGACAGAATTATCAGGTGCATCACACTTCCAGATTACGATGGCCTTTAGATAGTGGGTACAATTAGCAGCTTTCTTAAAAGCAATGTGCCTTTAATGAACAGATTAGCTAAAAAGTGGGTTTTTATTAAGCACAAAGAATTCCCACATGTTACATCTGTTTGATTCGGTTAGAAATGCTACGAGTTCAGTGCTGTCCCTCTCTGGTCCTCTGTGAGGGAAAAAAAATGTAGGCAAAAGGAAGAATCTCAGTTGTGTATGTTTCTCTTTAGCTGGGGATCTGGAGCTGACCTGTGGGGGTCCGACAGCGACGCCCGATACTGGAAGCCAGGGCTTGATGACGGCTTACTGGAGGTGGTGGGAGTCACTGGTGTGGTGCACATGGTAAGACCATCTCTGTCCATCCCTAAGATAATGCATTCTTTTGCACAGAGGTAAAAAGAAGTAAATGAATAGTGTTACAGTGCTCACCCGTTATAACGTGCTTCGTTATAGTGCGGAATCGGTTATAACACGGTAGGGTCGTGGTCCCATCTCCATAATGCCATTACAGTAGCCCTTTTATACTCGTTGTAAGGCGGAACACAAATAGCACGGTCTTGTAACTATGGCTCCCCATTATAATGTTATAAAGGGTGAGCACTGTATTATGTTCTCAGTCTGTTCTTTTATAGTACAAAAAATCAATGAGTAAAAAACAGGTTTTGTAAATTTGTTCATCTTTATTTTTTTCTGCTGTGGCTAAGATTTAGTTTAAATTATGATTTACCATCAAATATAAAAATAATTTGTTTTTAGTAATTTTAGAATAAGATTATTTCAATTTCATATCATACTTTGTATCTGGTAAAATTAGTTTTACTCTGACAAGATCCCAGTTTCAACAACGGTTTATCAAGAGTTGAATGATCTGTCATTGAATAACTTTTTCAAACATGAATATCTTTTTAACAGTATTATTTTGGAATCTATCTTGCATTCTATTTTGGAATCTATCTTGCATTCATTCAAATCTAACAACAGAATAATCAGTCAAATTGCACTGTTCCAAGCTATGCCATGTTGCAAAGCAGATGTTGAACTTGATCTAAGGAGGGACATTCTCACAATTCAGCTGTTAAATATAGGTTTAAACATGCTTTCTTTTCATGTTCACTAAGGGCCAAGTCCAGGGTGGTTTACGGTCTGGAATCCGGATTGCTCAGGGGGCCTACGTGCGTGTCACAATTACAAAGCCTATTCCTGTCCAGGTTGATGGAGAGCCTTGGATTCAACCACCGGGGGAAATTATAATCTCTGCAGCAGGACCTAAGGTAAGGAGGAAATTGCCTTGGCAACATCAGAGGTCTTAAGAGATTGATGTCAGCAGGCCAACAGTCCAGAGACCATCTACACAGTTTCTAAGGAAACCACACTGAATACTTCAACATGAGTTTTACAAAGCATATTTAAAAGCACATGAGATTTACTTTTAGCAGTACAGTGAGGAAAGTTAACTGTAAAGGAACCCCTTCTGGTAGCCAGTATCCCTGAAAAAATACATACTCTGAAACTAAGGCTGCCACATTTAGTTTAATAGCAATAAACGTTTAGAAAATTCATAAACTATAAACTAACATTAAGCAGCACACAAGTCTATATCATTTTGTCCCTGATGTATTTTGTATTACTTTGCAAACGCCTCCTACTGAATGGCATGCCACTTCCATTATTAAAGATCCTAGCTTTTTTCACACAAAGACTGGCTGTAGATTTATTTTGCTTAACATATTTGCGTGCCAGAAGGGCTATCCTGTTTTATCCTGTTTCAGTTTACTATATTTTATGTTACCCAGTGTATTTGTTTATTTATTTTAAGCAATAGAAACGATTGCAGCACGCTACAACACAATAAACCTGAAGAGGCTTTTGCCGATCACAAAATTCCTCCATTTATAAAAAAAAAATTAGATGAAGCTCCGATCCTGCTCTGATCTTGCCCCAGACCACTTGGATTTTTCTCATGGACCACTTGCCATGCATTTTTTCACAACAGCAATTTGAACCTAATTTGTATGTGTATATGTATAAGTACATGTGGAAAGTAAAGTATTTATATAATGTACCTAAATTAATGAGATTCCTGGGTTTGAATCTTTGCTACAGTCAGCAAGAAATGTTATCATTTTGTGTATTTGAAAGTTGCTGATGGTAAAGTTCCTGTTTCTTTTTTAAAATTGTTTATTTTTTCACATTCTGAGTGCTTTGTAGATAAATGGTGTCTCAATTGTGTGGGTTTAAGAGTTTTGTTTGACAAAACCTCCTGAGAAATAATGCACTGGGGCCTGGGTCATCCTCGGATCGAGTAAATGTAAATACCAGTGCTGGTCCCCAGAACCGTTACCTCGTGTAGCAGATAAAGCTATCAATTTTTAACGCAATTTATAGCACTCACTGAGTCGCAAACTTCACTCGATGTACATACAAAAAACACTGGAATACAAAGACAAAGTGGGTGGGAAGCAATTTGAAAAATGTAAAAATGGTTGGAGAGTATACAGGATGTTACTTACACTTCTGGTGGGCTGTGAAGTGTTAATTAAACGGGATTGGTGGCGCACAGTCGACAGGATTTATAGCATTTTAGTTAAACATGATGGCGTCAAGAACAGACTGTACACATTATTTCCAGAAGTAGTGTTAATAGAATTTTCTTTCGGCATATAGTCTTGAGATATTAAACCTGGCTGAATAAACACATATAATAACATGGAGCTGAAATCGATCATTCACACTATGGAACAGTTCACAAGTCATGATACAAATATGGCCTCTTTTTGTTTCACATTAACGTCTGTTACTATATTCAGCTAACCTCTCCAAAAACGTATTGAAATAATGGTATACTGTATTCCTATACCCATGGCAAGACGGTATCACATATATTGTTGAAAATGAAAAGTACAAAAAGTGTGGTTTTAATGTGTATTTATTTATTTAGTTAGTTATTCAAACTGAGTTAGGATTATTCAATGCAGTGCACTACTTTTATGCCGAGTGAAAAGGCTGGGGCAGCCACATTACGTTATTTTTTTTCTTGAAGTTCAGTGAACACAAGCAGTAGAATGAGCACAGATTAGAAAGCATTGCATTTATGTGAATGCTAGATGCAGATTTGATTTTTTAAATAATGCTGGCTAAAAACAAGAAGTCTGTCATTTTGACAAGACAAATGTGCCTTCATAATGTGGAAGTTATTTAGTGTGTGTGTGTGTGTATGTGTTTCAAATACACACAAAAGCTTTTTCAGTTAATGGCAGCTTTGAAGGCGATGCCTGGTATTGCATCAAAGGGAGCTGTAATATATATTAATTTATAAACACACCTGTAATGAAAGAAAACAGAAAATGCAGACTACATACATATCTTATAATTATATATCACGTGGTTAAAGCTGTTTGCTTAGTAATATTCGTAGCACAGCGTGTGATTGTGTAGAAATTGTTTTTTGCAAGAACTGCGTAACCGAATTTTGGGAGTTGTTTGCGGACCACCTGGAGTTTACTCAAGTGGTCCGTGGACCACAGGTTGGGAACCACTGCTTTAGTACAACTGGCTCCAGGAGACGGTATAAGAAAAAGGTAGACTAAATTCAATTTAGAATTGTTTCAAATCATCTATATATAACCTCCGATATATGCTAATAATAAAAAAAGCTTGACAATTTTTGTAAATCTGAAGCAGTTGTATTGCCAACATTAATATCTGAGTTTGTTTTGTGTGCTTGTGTAAGTTACCTGTAGATTTGAAGACAATACAAGTTCAACTTAACCAGCAGTTGGGGTGTGCTTAATGTCGTGCTTTATGTTAATTACCCATGAGTGCTCTCTATTCACCCACAGAAGCAGGTGTGTGCAAATAACTTATCTATTTTTCTTTACCTTACCGTACTGCTACTGCTTAGTACTGTAGTGAATGTGAAGTAATGTTTAATATCTAATTAAAAGGAAACGTCGTCTTGGTTTTTTTTATTAATTTAATATCAGTATTATTTTTTTGACCTCCCCATTGTTTAAACAGTGCATACCTTTTACTGCAGGTAGTTTACATGTTTATAAAAAATGTAAGTGGCAGCCTTATTAGAAACAGAGTGTTGAAATGGAGCCCAGTTGAATTGACAGAGGCGTACAGAATGTTACAGGTTCTTTTGATGTTTTTTTTTTTTTTTTTTTTTTTTTTTGAGAAATATTGATTTTGAGAAACACAGTTTCTGATTTCCCGCTGACATTACTTCACAGGTGCCTTAAAGTGCTAGATTTAAAAATAATTATAATACTAAAAATATAAAAAATAATTCTCCATAACTGTCAGGAATAAGTATAAATTATACTTAACTAGAAAATGTGGGTGGGGGTGGGGGTTGTGATAAAAAGCAAAACCATGCCTGGGGAGCGGAGACATCGTGTTAGCAAGGAAAGTGGCATTTCTGATAGAATGGTTTGTAAACACGATGTAAAATGGATGTGTAAAGAAATATCTGTATCATTGATATGGCCAGAGGTTAAAACAATGTGGTTAAACAGTATGTGTTTATAGTTTAGTTTTATTAAACCTAAGCTCTTTCTCAAATGCAAATGCTGACCTAGTTTTTTCTCCTTTGCTGTTGTGTTTCACTGACAAGGTTCACATGCTAAGGAAGTCCAAAGTGAAGCAGAAGAAGCAGTCAGGGAGTTTGAATGAATCGAGAACGGACAGCCTAACACTTTCCGAAGGAGTAAAATGAAAACTTGCAGAGTCTCTCAACTGATTGTTATTACTGACTGTGGAGAGTGCAGCAGAAGGACAGGTGACTTCTAAGCTCAAATGGATTACTGTAGGTCATTCCAACCATCTCTCATTATTTTATAAATCTTTATTTTATTGGTCATCCCTTCAATACAAAATACCAGTATTGTCCAGTGAGACAAGTTTTCTAGGTATGGCTTACAATTGTCAACTTCTGTAACGACCATCAATAAATCCAGGTGTACAAATTACTCAGTACCTATCTAATCAGGGTTTTCAGTCAATTGAAAAAAAACAGGAGGTTAAATGATTGATTAAAAACCCAGTTCCAGTAAAGTGTTTGCAGTAAAAACACACTGGACAATTCATAAGGAAGCACAGTGCAAAAAAGTTTTTTATTTGAACTACACATGCTGTACTGTATAGTGCCTCATACCAGAGCACAACACCTTCACATTACTGTAGGTACTGCCTTATTTCATTTTCTCTTTGCTACATTTGAAATCAATCTCCAGAACAGATGTGGCTTCTACCTAACAGTTTGCAGCTTTACAAATGGTGTTTTCAAACATAACAAAAAAATGTAGGGCCTTTGGAACAGATCATTTCCCAATTTTAGAGGTCTGTTTGCTGTGATTTTGTTGTAAATGTACAAATCAGCTGAGGACAATTCAGTTTATCCAGAGATTATATTTAGGGCATTTGCATTGTACTTGTGCTCTTAAAATATAGATTCCATGTATGCAGCCCACTTTGGGGACCAAGAAAATTGATCAATTTAAATAAGCAGACATGTATTGTTTTTTTAAATTGTATTTTTATATGTGTGTGTGTGTATGTGTGTATATATATATATATATATACACACACACACACACACACACACACAGTCAACCTCGGTTAACTCGACACCCCACAGGGATGCCATTTAGTGTTGACTTACTCGAGGTCTTAAGTTAACCACGGGTGCACATGAGCCATGGTATTAACATGCATGTAAGTAACAGAACTCACACGTTCACAGTATTTACAAGTTTATTTTTAGTTAAATGTCCTTATGGAAACGGTTGAAAGAACTGCAGTGAATGAATCAATTACAGTATACAGCACTGTACAAACTTGGTACAACTTGTATAGTTTGATTGAAATAAGAATTAATAAAATAACTACTGTGTTATTTTTACGAAAAGAATCCAACCACAAACTGCACAAACTGTTGACTATACTTTTAGTTATTGGCTTGTACTGTCTAATTTGTCGGCTTAAATAGCAAAAGTTAAGAAATGTACATTATACAGAATTAACTCAGAGAACAAAAACAATAATAAACAACTTAGTTTCACATAGAAATCAAGCATTGTCGATTGTTTTGCATGTAAAAATATGCGGTTTGAAAGTTCTGCTGACAAGCTTGTTATCCCGAATAACCTGAGCTTTTAAAGCCAATTGAACGAGAACACATTTTTCACTTCTCACTCATTATGAACTGACACTGTAACCAGCTGCACTTGGCAGTTGCAAATGAATGAATGAATGATCCGTTGTCAGTCACTAGTCTTTTTAATAGTTTTTATCCCTTCGGTACTAGTAATAAGTGTCAAGTTACGAGTAAAGCGTGGTGTCAGATAAAAAAATTAAAAGAGACAGGATGCATATATATTATATGAAGAAAATTCCGGACCAAGGCTGTTTGTTGAATTAAGAGAAGGTGTCGAGTTATCCACCAGTCGAGTTAACAAAGGTTGACTATATATATATATATATATATATATATATATATATATATATATATATATATATATATATATATATATATACACATATATATATATAGTAAATATGGACTGGAGAGGAGGCGTACAGTGGGAAGCTATGGCCACCGAGGGAAGAACTGTAGTTACCAACAGGGGACTATAATGCCCAAACTTTTGTTTGAATTTTAGGAAGTCAGAAAACACTGAAAGTGAAGTTTTTATGATGATTTTAGTGTTTGCAGCACCTTTGTTTTATAGTATATTTTGTAATTAATTTTATGTTGTCCATTTTGCTTTGTTGTATAAAGAGAGGAAGGATGTTATGCCTGATGACGTAATTCGAGGGAGTTTATAAAAAACCTATTGACCGTAAGCCGCGTCATGGGGGCAATAGTTTAATCTATTTTTGGTCATGTGATGAGGTTTTAACCAATAATATGCCAGCATTTCTAAAGACGGATTCATATTCATATATATATATATATATATATATATAAGATGCACCAAATCCAAGTTTTTGGGATTCGGCCGAATACCGAATCCATCTCAAAACTGAAGGAAACGGTTGAATGAAAAGTAGACTGGGAAGGGACGTGCAATCTATTGTTTTGAGACTTTTAGTTCATAGTATTTTTATTACCGAATGGAAATATATCCCTGAATAAGATTTCAGTTTGAAACTTACAATTTACCGCTAGCCCCCTCCCCCCACAACAGAAACAGCAAAAAAATACAAAACCATTTACTTTACCTTTACAAGAGAGCTGCATCTTTGCCATAACCCACTATTTTCTTTAATGATGTTTCAACCTGTGTAACCTGATCTGAGAGCTATGAGGAAAAAATTACTGTGATGAGTGACCTGAATCTCCCTGCGAAATAAAACCCACATTGATTTAAATGCACCGGGTGTGTATCACATATCAAATAGGCTACAAAATAGTTTAAAAATTATTTTAATAAAATACAACAGTTCCCAAATGGTTTAACTTGTATTGGCACACTGCAGTAACGTAAAATGTAATTTACTAAAGCATATTGTTCAACAACGTCTTGCACATCTGACAGTTGTAAAGTTACAAAAAATATATTTCTGTGCACTGATTTTTTTTTTTCTCTCAGTATGATCTCTAGAACACGCCTCAGACAAAGCAACAAAGCACAAAAGTCTACAACAGTTTGCCGTTACTATATATTACAGGTTTACTGCATAACTTTACTCCATGAAAAGTGTGATGTGAATGTGCTGTTGCATACGGGGGTATGGTTGCATTCAGCAGCTGTGTGACGTGTTTATATATATATATTGGGGACCAGGAAAAATATATCTGATATCTGTGTAAAGTAGCTACTTTTTCTCTTCAATGTAAATTTAAGATAATGTGGGTCAGAAAAAAAAAAAAAAACTACTTATCTTGCTATGACGGTAATAATTAAAACTGGTTTTAATGGATCCATGGCAGTAATATCTGTACAACTTAGAACCAAGTACAGTGCTTCCCCTTTCTAATGTAATAGTCAAGAGCCATAGTTACAAGACCGTGCTTTTTACATTCTGGGGAAGAGGGTCAGGACAAGAGAAAGGCTTATAGATAAGAGCCTCGCTGAGGCTAAAGCGCACAAGCTGTGAAAGAACAGGTGTGGCCGGGGGTCCCCTCTGACCTATGAGGAACCTGGGCAGCGTAGCCAGGCCTGGCCTGGGGAGTGAGACTCACTTCCCCCCCCCCCCCAAAGGATGGACCCCCGGCTCCCCCCAGCCACACCCATGGGACAGGAAAAAGAAAAGACTGCATGCCGCACACATAAACGCAAGCTGGTAAACAGAAGGACATGGAGAGGTTAGTAGGGACATGCTATGGATTGGAGGCCGTCCACTCTGTGGAGAGGAAACCCCCCCCCCCCCCAAGAGTGAGCAAACTGGTGGACCTGGCAGAGAGGGTGCCCCACTCCAGGCATGCTAACCAAGGATTGTTGGGCGGCTGCAATGTCCAGTGAAGAAGTTCTAATGTAGGTCTCTACAGCAGAAGAAGTCCTATGTCCCAGGGATTTGATTAACCCCTGCTCGTGCAGCCAAGGTGGCAGCTCCAATCCGGAAGGAATGAGGAGAATAGGACTGAAAGGAAGTCCAGCTCTTGACAGGAGAGGAGAAGTGGGAAGAGAACCAGTGTCTGGAGATAATAGTCCTTGAGTGGTCCGAAAAGAGAGAATCTGAGGGAAGGGATCTTGGCAGCGAGATATCTGGTTAAAGCTGAGCTGGGGCAGAGAGAGGAGTGAATCTTTGATAGCTGGACGAACTGACCTCTATGGAGTTGATCCATCTTGGAGGACCTCAGGAGAAGAATTAAATGACAACCGGGAACCTGGGATAGGTTCGAGTGTCGCAAGCCAAGCGCTAGAAAGCTGGTTGGAGAAGGAACAGAGAACTCCAAACAGCGGCGGAAGCTGATGAAAGCACATAGGCACAGTACCGCCATGGTGAAGTCATCTGACAGATTGAAGCAGCCGTTCATGAGCATAGAGATCAGAAGTCGAAGGATGTCCAAGGAGATTGTTAGCCTGGAAGGTGCCGCTGTTTCCATAAGAGTCCTTTCCATGCCGCGGAGAGTCAGGCGGATAGCCGGGACGGGCAGGAGCTGCGGTGCAGAGATGGACAGAAGATGGAACTGATGTTGAATGCCGGAGACGTAGGATCTGATAGATGAAGGGAGGAGGTTCAAGGAGACCTGTAGGTAGGTAATGAATGCGAGGAAGTGGTCCAGGTTGAAGACTGAATATGAGATCCGGTTCTGGTTGGAGAATAGGAGGAATGTTGAACAGGAGGCAGACCGGGTGGAAGGAGCTAAAGCCTCAGACATGAACTGTCGTGCTGTGCGGAGGAGACCAGCGAGGGTAGGGTTCAGACGGCGTGAGGGTCTTAAGTGGCAGAGCAGAGATTGCTGCATATGAAGGAGGAAGCCGTCAGGGAGGAGAGGCCGGTGGAGAAGCCATGCTGGAGGCCGTCCAGGAGATGGTTGACGAAGTGCCGGTCCAGATGAAGGCAGAGAGCGTCAGTAATGGCAGAGATGTTAATGGGAGTGAACACTGAAAGGGCTGATTGTCATTTCTTTTTGCATTGCAGGGGACAGATGAATTTTGAGTGTGCGTCCCTGCAGAAGAGGGTTTTTTTAAAAACCTTTTATTCTTTTTTAAATAATCCGTTCCTTTCTACCTTGATTTTTTTTGGAAACATGAAATGCAGCAAACAAACTCACGAGTCTGTAGATCTCTTGTACAAACACAAAATGAAAGACAAGAGCAGGAAGTAGTACACAGCTTAAATAGAGAGAGATCGACAGATGGAACAGCCAGAGGGGATCCCTGGCATCGCACAAACCCCGCCCAGAAACCGACAAGACGTGCACGATGCCAGCTATTGGAAGCAACTCGGATGACAGAGAGCAGGCTGAGTCATCCCCACCTGGAAGCGGATATTAAAATGTGTCTGCTTCTTTCCCCGGGCCGGATGTGGCCAGAAAAGGCAGGACGGCGCGGTTTCAGGATAAACTGGCTGAGAAATAGAGAGAGGAGAGCAGGTGAGTGCCTTCTATGTCATCCCCCGAACTAAGCAAAAAAGGCTACATTTATTTTCGAAAAAGAATAAGGTATATTAACCCTTTGCGGTCCATTGTCGGACTGGGTCCGACATTGCAATTATTCCTCACAGGTCCTTTGTCGGACTGGGTCCGACATCATTATAGCAACGCAATAAACGGGTGTCTAGTCGTTTTTTCTCTGGAAAAAGCCGAGAAAACCATTAAATTGCCGAGTGGGAGCGACAGGAGCCGAGACAAGTCGAAAAAAAAAAAAAAGGCGTATCTCATGAATAGTCATACATGGTATCAGGTATCAGATAACGGGGGCGGTCTGAAGTAAACAAGTTGGCTGACTGAATCAGCGCACAGAAAACACAGACATTTGCAGAGCTTTTTTGAGATGTTATAGTAATAAAATAATGACTTGGATCGCATTATTGAGGAGTTTGGTGATAAAACGAGTGATCCGGAGATGATCGATCGGTATGTACGACTATTATTATTATTATTATTATTTATTTATTACATAGGTGAACGCTATAGCAAACGAAAGGGTGGGGCGGGGCTGGAGATGCCTAGTGAGTGCTTTGTTGATATGCAGGGCCATTTAAACCCGTTTGACTGTGAAAAAAAAATACTTTTAAACAGCGCGTCTAAAATTAACTGCGCGTGTGAAAATTAATTAGACCTGGCGTGCCTGACGCGCGATTAATAAATGGACCACAAAGGGTTAATGATGGACATTGACGAAATGTTTTTGGTTTCTTTTAATCACTCGATCAGTCATCCTTGACCGTGACGCGCTTGAGTGACTATGACTGAAGCATATGCACTTAATCACCTAATTAGTGAGACAGTTGATTGGATACTGGATATTGAGTGATTTCAGCTGTTGAATTGCAAGCTTGAATAAAAGCAATAAAAAAAATCACAGAAAAAAGAAAACAATGTGCCACGTGTGTCAAGGGAGCAGCGCATGGACTAGGGCTGGACTAGGGCAGCGTACTGTGGCTCGCCGTCTTGGGTGCTCACAGGCAGCAATTTCAAACCTGGCGAGATGGTTTAACCAGACACACTCTGTCAATGACAGGCCACGAACTGGGAGACCAAGAGTCACAACACCTGCCCAAGATCGACAGATCATTTTGCAGCATCTTCTGATGTCAATTTATAATCAGCACAATAAAAAGTCACTGCACCTGCACTAAAAGAGAGTTTGTCATTTTTCAATCACATCTAATGAATTCTATCTAAATATAAGTGATACGTTTCTTTTGATGCTTAGTATATTAAAGGATAATTCCAGTTCAAATGTACCAAATTCTTTGTGGGTGGTTATACATAAACCACGTGTGATTGAGAAAATGGTGCAAGGGCAGGTGATGTGTGCATGCAAATGAACAGCTGTGTAACTCATGCCCCCACAAGGTGTGAAAATATCTGAAGATGAGCTTTCACGTAATAATTTATTGAAGTTCTTGACTTAAGAGGTTGAGTAACCCCCAGTGATGCACAAGCTGGAATGACCTGAATGTCTTTACCTGTAGGTTGAGATCATTGGTTAATAATGTAAGGATTCATCGCTAATTTAGAAATTCCACTCTGGGGGTTAAAGATCCAGCTATAATGAGTTAACCATATCAATATTAAACTTTTAGTAATGTCTGAAATTAAAAACGTATTAAGCATTTTACTCTATAATTTACTCATTTTATTTTTGAAAGGCACAAAATGCATATTAATGTTATAAACAAACTGAGTATACTAAGTAAAAACAGATTTTAAATACTTTGAGAATAGACCCCCTTTCTGCACCAGTCTTAGAGTGATTGTCTCTATGTACAGTTTCAACACACTGTAGACAAAGAGAAGGAGATGTGATACCTTTTATTGAACTAAACAATAATGAATCACTAGGTCTCTTCTTCAGGTGAAAGTAGGATAGAGAGATTGATGTTTACATACTTTCACCTGAAGAAGAGACCTTTGAGGTCTTGAAAGCTTGTAATGAATTATTGTTTAGTTAGTCCAATAAAAGGAATCGCATCTCCTTCTTGTTGTTTATCATCTCTCGACTGATATGGCTACTACTTCGTCTATCAACGATAATATTGTAGCAGACTGAAAAAAAGACTCTTTAGCCACACAAATATATTGGTGTGGTATGTTTTAGGGGTGTTTTTTTATAGCAGATTTGGTTTGGTTTTGATCAGATGTGAGTGAGGGAATTGTCTAACAGCACCATCTGCTGGACAGCACAGCACACTATCACAATACATTACGATGTGCAGTGGTATCCAGGTCATTCTACAGTAAAAGTATATCGGTTTTGTTTATTTGTCTAAAAAGGGTGTGTGGCAGTTATTTTTATAGATGTGACATTATATATATATATATATATATATATATATATATATATATATATATATATATATATATATATATATATATAATGTAGATGGGCTTCAGTGAGTTACAGGAAAATAATCTAGTGTTTATGGGACATCATAAACTACGAGACCGTTATATTTTTTATAACACATGGATATTAGTATCTGTAATAAAAAAAGACAATAAACGGGTGTTTAGGTTCAAATTGCAAGTGAATATAATGAATAATAATAACGTACATTAAGTCAATATTAAATCAGCACATCAGCGCTCTGAAGTACGATATTAACGCATCTAGTGTGCAATGGATAGATGGACGACTTTTTCGGATGACGGATGCTAAATGACGGAACAGATCCAGTAAGCAAAGGCCTTGAGCCTCATGAAATGACTTTTAATGTGTTCCCCAAAACTAAAGATTGGTTTAGTTTGAAGCAAGTCATACCCCTGCTTTACTTGGCAATATATGTCAATGTTCAGCTTTCTGTGCATGTTTATAGTAGTGACGTTGCGTGAAAGCTTTAGGAATGTAGAGTTTGGGATATTCTTTGCCCAGGTTAAGAGTCTTGTTTCTTCTGTGTTTGTGCCTATACACAGCTGTGTTCTCTAATTGTAATTGTAAGTAAACTGTAATTAAACCCAAGCAGTAATCCTAACGGAATAGTGGAGCTACAGTGCCCACACCTTACTTCAGCTCAAGTACATTGCTTACATTTAAACAGCACAGTATGTCCAAGCTTTTTTTGCTTATCAGTAAAAGCAAATTGGGTATGGTTGTTTATAAGGTAAATTTCAATTTACCAATGATAAACGTTCAAGTGGTCAACTTTTAATTTCTGCTTTTACCTTGTGAATGATATTGTGTGCCAGGACAGTTTGTTAAATAATGCTATATTTTTTGGTTTAAAAAAAAAAAAAAAAAAAAAAAAAGTACAAAATCTTTCGCTGGTGTGCCTCATTTCCCATTGCCCTCTGAGTGCAAATTACCTCCTACCCAAAGGTTTCTACACCCCAAAGACTGCAGACATTAGAAAAGGGGGTACACTTGAAAGAGAAGCTCCCTAAATCATTTTGCCATCATAAAAGTGCCAGTGGCTCGACAAGCTTGAGCCTCAGAACACACTGTATCCATAACCCTTCCCTACACTACTTGTTTTCTGTATTGTACAATTGTGATGGTAAATGTTGTGTAATTGTCCAGCGTTTGTGTTTCAATGGGGGAATCTGGTAGCTGGAGCCTCTCTCTGCTTTGTGTGCATTATTGTGACGTTAGTGGTCTGTTATTCCACTTAGTGCCTCACATGTGCATATAATAGTTATATATTTATATTTGTATATTTGTGTACATTGTAATTGTTTATTTTGAAACAGAGTTGTGCTTGTCTAACTAATGTGTAGTTTTCAGATTTTGACCAGTGTAAGCGTATGTTCCTCAAGTTCAGAGCTAATATATTTCTGTATGTTTTGTTGTTTCTGTAAAACCAACACTTTTCCAACAGACCACAGCTTTGTTTCACAGATACTGACCAATTCAAGTTCATCCTCCGAACAATTTTTTATATTTTGGCAAAAATGTTATGTGGATTAATGTTTTGTTTTCTCTCTCTTAACTGTAAAATGTGCACTGAATGTGTAAAAATAAATTCTGGGTTTATTTTGTTTAGTGTAACAAATTAGTGTAAATTGTATGTGTAACAAGAATCTGAAAGAAAAATGTTTAAGAAAATATAAACTGGGAATTTTACTGTCGACTTGTCAGTTGTTTTTTGTATCCATTTGAAAGTAATCGTTTAAACATACTGAAGAATGTATTTTGAATGTATCTATTTTACACAATACAGCCAAGCCCCATGTAACAGGAAACTTAAATAACAGTTTGTTTATCCTCTGCTCTCATATCACATATGGCAAGTGACATTTAATAGAGAAAAGTACTGCACCATGCAACAAAAATGTGCATTATAAATATCATATGGTAGATACTGAAATTGAAGAAGGAATCTATGAAAAAGACCTTGGAGTTTATGTTGACTCAGAAATGTCTTCATCTAGACAATAAGGGGAAACTATAAAAAAGGCCAACAAGATGCTCTGATATATTGTGAGAAGTGTTGAATTTAAATCAAGGGAAGTAATGTTAAAACTTTACAATGCATTAGTAAGACCTCCTCTAGAATATTGTGTTCAGTTCTGGTCACCTCCTTACAAAAAGGATATTGCTGCTCTAGAAAGAGTGCAAAGAAGAGCAGCCAGAATTATCCCGGGTTTAAAAGGAATGTCGTTTGCAGACAGGCTAAAAGAATTGAATCTATTCAGTCTTGAACAAAGAAGATGCAGTGATCTGATTCAAGCATTCAAAATCCTAAAAGGTATTGACAATGTCGATCCAGGGGACTTTTTTGACCTAAAAAAATGGAGATTAGATAAAGGGGCATTCAGAACAGAAAATAGGAGGCACTTTTTTACACAGAGAATTGTGAGGGTCTGAAACCAACTCCCCAGTATGTTGTTGAAGCCGACACCCTGGGATCCTTCAAGAAGCTGCTTGATGAAATTCTGGGATCAATAAGCTACTAACAACCAAACGAGCAAGATGGGCCAAATAGCCTCCTCTTGTTTGTAAACTTTCTTATGTTCTTATATCATTTATAAAATGGGTTACAAAAAATACTTTCAGTACAGATCAAAGAAACATGACACATGAAGCTTCCAAATAATGGACCAACATCATTGGTCAAAAAGCTACCTGTAGCTTTTAAAGTTTTACTGCATTAGTGATTTGCAGTTTTAGTTTTAGCCCTGAGTCTATCCTTTTGTATGATATTTCATATTTATTAATGTAAATAAACCACTTTTAGATGTGAAAACACCAAAATTCAAGTATTTGCTCTAACCAGATTTGCATATTACACAAATCAAACTAATTTTCATTCAGTTTATGTTGTCGTGGAGTAGAAGTAGCTGCACTGTCTCTATACCTGTTCACATTTAGGGCTGGCATTTCAGTAGGTGCTAGGGGTTGACTTGGACAAAATTCAGAAATTCACGTTTTCATGTGAACAAACAATGCGCCAGGAAAGCTGCTGACACGAAGCTGTGTCGAAATTATTATTATTATTATTATTATTATTATTATTATTATTATTATTATTATTATTATTATTATTAAATTAAATAATGTTTTTGACTATAACGAAACACTGCAGTCACATATGGCAAAATTGTTCAATAAATGTAAATAGTTCTAAATACTGCAACACCATGATGCAAGACAGAGGGAATCATTTAGCTATTCTCCATGTTCACCAAGAAAGACTTGAGATAAGAAGCAGAATTCATACAAAACTCCAGTGCCCGCAGTGCTGTATTTAGGAAATTCTGACTTTACTGTGAAGGTGTATAATACCAGCAAAAAAAACTGATATGGCCTGGTCCTGCTGTAGAAACAACAATGATCCTTTGTCCGAAATAATCTGCTCTTTCTTTTTTTTTTTAAATTCAATTTTTCTCTTTTCTAGCACCATAAAAAGTATTTTGAGTTTCTTGAATTCTTACTTCTAGGGTACACTGGGAGACCCTATAGGCCTATGAAAAATGTCCATACATATTTTCAACACACAGGACTTCATGTCTCCCCCAACATTTTAGCCTATGGTAAGAAATATCAACGTTTCACAGTAGGAGTAAAAATAATATTAAACATGTTAAGAAGACTTGATTTACAACAGTGTCATCATGTTTTTGTGTACCACAAAACTGGTACACCATCTCTGCGAAAGCACAGGTATAGCTCCCAACTGCTAGCACGAAAGGAATAGACAGGTATTTCATAGTAAAATAAGTAGAGATAGTTAATATGTTACAATGTTGAAATATATGCAGACCACTAGAGAAAGCTAATATAGCCTGTTGTATAAACTCAATCTTTTGAGAATGATACAGAGATATCTGTGTGTGAATGTGACAGCGTGAGAGAGCCAGTCGACGCAGGCAGTAGGTGTAGGACAAACACTTGCGGGTTTTGTCGGGTTGCAGGTCTTATTAAAGCGGGTTGGGTCTCGGGTAAGAAGATTGTGCTGCAGTGGGTTGAGGGTTCAGGTCGGAAGCAAGTTGTAAAAATCGGACCCACGCAGGATTCTGCCCCACAACAACTCTTTTTGGAAACAACTCTGCTCTAGATCCCATGTCAGGGAAGCTATTTTCTCCACTTAAGGCTTTCAAACATGGTGTGACTGATTTAGCTTTTTTGTCACACCTGGTTTTGGGATGGGAGGTTGTTATAAAACACCGAATGTGGACACTGCTTCCCTGGAATGCAAGCAGGGTAGGTGACCTGAACTTTCTCAGTCTAGTCCAAGTTCTTAATTTTATTATCTTCAGTAGGGTCAATTAAAAAATGTAAGTATGTGTTTGGACAAAGTCCAGTAATGGAATGAACTAGAAGAGCCCAGTTTGCCTACCCTATAGGAAATGAGCACTGAATATCCCTGACATAGTTCAGCATGCTGACGAATTACCATTTTTTGTATTGAGCTAAGATTATCAAAAATAATTTACAAAATGTAGAAATAAAATAACCTACACAACAGGGTTTTCAATAACAGGTTCAGTGAGATCTTAGGTCTGCAGTAACTCTGGCTCTGCCTCATTATCTATTCCATTATTCTGTTCAATGGCCTGGCTGTTGCTCGCCACTGCTTCTTTGAGTCTTTTGTATTCCATGTGGAAAAAGATTACAAAAAGGCAGGCTCCTGCAGAGCAAAAAGCTGCCCTCACAAGGCTTGGGACTGGAAGAAGACAGAAAGAAAACACTTGGTGATGACTGCTTACTATGTTCTGGAGCCTTATAGAACTACTGTACCTGGTATTACTTAAAATAAGGATAACTTATTGTATTCATACTTACTACACTTTGACATTATTATAAAAGCAAAGCAAGTGTATAGTAAGGCTGCATCCACATTGGACAGAGCGATGCAAGCGTTAAGTATCATTAATAGTAGTAGTCTGATTTGAAGTCCAGTACATCTCCAGCTGTCAGAAGACAGCTGTACAATAGTAGTGTAATTGAACTGATATCTTCAACAAAATGATTTTATTGTTATACATTTATATATAAAACTTACTGCAATCTTGTTTCTTTACAAATTCCTTCTTTGATATTTTTTGTTTATTAACTTTTTAAAGTATTTTAAAGTGCTACATTATTATTATTATTATTATTATCTGTGTTATTATGTGCAGGTCACCACATCTTCATTTGTATTAGCTTGTGTGACAGTCTGGCTCGCAGTGGTGTGGTGGATGACGTCACGGACCAGGAAGTAACTGACTCCAAACAGTGGATGGGCGGGTGAAACTGAGTGCAAAAGCACTCAGCGTATTTAATAACAAACAAACAACAGATTTAAACAAAATACAAACAAAAGGGCCCGAGGGCCAAACGAATAAATAAACAAACAAGTAAGTGCCGTGCTGGATTATCCAGCACGTATTAGCAATTGTTTTTTAAATATTATTCCTTCTCTCCGCTCCCCGTACTCTCTACTCCAACACCCCAACCCCAAATGCAGAGAGCTGCAGGTTTATATACTCTGGCCGAGGGATTAACTAGTTGGTAATTATCTTATTATCCCCCGGCCAGAGTCTGCACGCGTTTGGTAAGGATGCATGACTGTCAGCTATTTAAGTAATCAGTAGCTGATCAGCCATGCATCCTCACGGGGTTTTAAATAATAATAAAAGACGCGGCGCTTTTACCCGCGCCGCAAACAAAAATACAAATAATAATAAATAGGGGCGGGACACTCCGCCACACATGCCCCCCCCTTGTGCGCAGCACACATGGCCCCAACGGCCACCTCCCCCCTCAGTCTTAAAGTCCCGGAAGAGGGGGAAGCAAGTTACTTCTGGGGGGTGGCCATGGTGGAATCTCTGGCACCCCCCCATTCTTCGTGGCCGGCAGCTCCCTCTTCCGGGGCTCCCGCCACACTCTATCCTGCCGCGAAAGTGCGGCTGGGGGAGCTGGTCTCCTGACCTCTCCCCCCTTCTTCATGGCCGGCAGTTCCCCTCCGTGGGGCTCTGACCACATGATCTCCAGCCGCGAAAGTGCGGCTGGGGGAGCTGGTCTCCTGACCTCCCCCCCTTTCTTCATTTCTGGCAGCTCCCTTTCATGGAGCTCCGGCCATCGTGTAGCGACCCCAGGCGAAGCAGGATCCCTGGCGACCCCAGGTGAAGCCGGACCCTCGACGACCCCAGGCGAAGCAGGATCCCTGGCGACCCCAGGCAAAGCCGGACCCTCGACGACCCCAGGCGAAGCAGGATCCCCGGTGACCCTAGGCGAAGCCGGACCCTCGACGACCCCAGGCGAAGCAGGATCCCTGGCGACCCCAGGCGACGGCAGCAGCAGCGGACCCTCGGAAGGCGACGGCAGCAGCAGCGGACCCTCGGAAGGCGACGGCAGCAGCAGCGGACCCTCGGAAGGCGACGGCAGCAGCAGCGGACCCTCGGAAGGTGACGGCAGCAGCAGCGGACCCCCGGAAGGCGACGGCAGCGGACCCTCGGGAGGCGAACTCGGGAGGGGAGCCCCTGGCCATGGAGGCGGCAGCGGGAGCTCCACTTCTCCCTCGTACCCTGTGTCCTGTGGAGAACAAAAGGCAGCCCCAGGCGATGCAGAACAGCCATCCCCAGGCAATGGCGATGGTGGGAGGGGAAAGCAGTCCTCCCACAGCGGCTGAGACGGAACCAGCAGGTATTTACCCTCTGCTGGTGGAGCTGGGAGTGGCAAGCAGTCCTCCCACGGCGGCTGAGGCGGAACCAGCAGGTATTCACCCTCTGCTGGTGGAGGTGGGAGGGGCAAGCAGTCCTCCCACGACGGTTGAGGCAGAACCAGCAGGCATTCACCCTCTGCTGGTGGAGGTGGGAGGGGCAAGCAGTCCTCCCACGACGGTGGAGGCGGAACCAGCAGGCATTCACCCTCTGCTGGTGGAGGTGGGAGGGGCAAGCAGTCCTCCCACGACGGTGGAGGCGGAACCAGCAGGCATTCACCCTCTGCTGGTGGAGGTGGGAGGGGCAAGCAGTCCTCCCACGACGGTGGATGTGGAACCAGCAGGCATTCACCCTCTGCTGGTGGAGGTGGCGGAGGCAGAGGCAGCTCTTGCTGCTCTGCTCCTGGTGATGTTGGAGACAGAAGCAGCTCCTGCTGCTCTGCTCCTGGTGGTGGTGGAGACAGAGGCAGCTCCTGCTGCTCTGCTCCTGGTGGTGGTGGAGGCAGAGGCGATGGGGCGGATGCTGGCCACTCAGAGGGAGGCTGTGGCGGTGCTGGCTCCCTCTGCTGTGGCGGCTGGGCTGGTGTGTGCCGTGCTCCCTTCAGCAGCATAAATAGAGGCTGCTGGGGAACACCAGCATCCTGCCCTTCTCCCCCCCAGAAAAATTCAGGGGGTTGAGCCTGTAACTCCTCCCCTTCTGGCTCTTGGGACTGCAGCTTGGGTCCTAAGGCTGTGGAAGCGCAGACTTCCACCTCTTGGGCTATGGACGCACCGACTCCCCCCTCTTTGGGCTGTGGACGCACCGACTCCTCCCTCTTGGGCTGTGGACGCACCGACTCCTCCCTCTTGGGCTGTGGACGCACCGACTCCCCCCTCTTGGGCGTAGGACGTTCGGGCTCCTCCCACTCGGGCGTAGGACGTTCGGGCTCCTCCCACTCGGGCGTAGGACGTTCGGGCTCCTCCCACTCGGGCGTAGGACGTTCGGGCTCCTCCCACTCGGGCGTAGGACGTTCGGGCTCCTCCCACTCGGGCGTAGGACGTTCGGGCTCCTCCCACTCGGGCGTAGGACTTTCGGGCTCCTCCCCAGGCTGTGGAGGCGAAACCAGCAGGCATTCTCCCTCTGCTGGTGGAGACGGTAGCGATGGCTCCTCTCCCTCTGATGCTGGAGACGGTAGCGATGGCTCCTCTCCCTCTGATGCTGGAGACGGTAGCGATGGCTCCTCTCCCTCTGATGCTGGAGACGGCAGCGATGGCTCCTCTCCCTCTGGCGCTGGAGACGGCAGCGATGGCTCCTCTCCCTCTGGCGCTGGAGACGGCAGCGATGGCTCCTCTCCCTCTGGCGCTGGAGACGGCAGCGATGGCTCCTCTCCCTCTGGCGCTGGAGACGGCAGCGATGGCTCCTCTCCCTCTGGCGCTGGAGACGGCAGCGATGGCTCCTCTCCCTCTGGCGCTGGAGACGGCAGCGATGGCTCCTCTCCCTCTGGCGCTGGAGACGGCAGCGATGGCTCCTCTCCCTCTGGCGCTGGAGACGGCAGCGATGGCTCCTCTCCCTCTGGCGCTGGAGACGGTAGCGATGGCTCCTCTCCCTTTTGTGCTGGAGATGGCAGCAGCAGGGTCTCTCCCATATCCGCAGCCAGGTAGTTGAACACCATGGCTGCGATGTCTGGGAGGGAAGCTGGGTGGTGTTGCTGTTCCCAGGCCTCCCAGCGCTCCCCATCTCTTGCCCACAGGAGGTTGATCACTGCAGGGAGGGCTTCCTCATAATCCCTCCCCGGCTCCACCAGCCAGTCCCAGACTCCCTCAGAGGAGAGTGCATTCGTCCTCTTTGGAGGATGCAGGTCCTCCCTCACTGGACGCTCTGGCTCCTCTTTCTCCTGCCATGGAGGGGGTTGGTCGGGTGCTATGTGCCCCACCTCCCCAACAGCGAAGCACCACTCCTCACCTTTCAAGCAGGTGGGGCAGACGTCCAGCATGGTTGAGCTACAGTGGGACCTGCGACCGGCCCCACGCTGCTGTAGCTGCTGCTTCCTCCGTCCGCTTCTTCCCATATTTTTTTTTTTTTTTTTTTTTTTTTTCCAAAAACACACAAAAAACACTTTGAAAAAAAAAACGAACAAAAAAACGAGCTTTTCTTTCCTGGTCCGGCTATTGGAGGCGTTTGTTTTGTCCCACGCAGGACACCATATGTGACAGTCTGGCTCGCAGTGGTGTGGTGGATGACGTCACGGACCAGGAAGTAACTGACTCCAAACAGTGGATGGGCGGGTGAAACTGAGTGCAAAAGCACTCAGCGTATTTAATAACAAACAAACAACAGATTTAAACAAAATACAAACAAAAGGGCACGAGGGCCAAACGAATAAATAAACAAACAAGTAAGTGCCGTGCTGGATTATCCAGCACGTATTAGCAATTGTTTTTTAAATATTATTCCTTCTCTCCGCTCCCCGTACTCTCTACTCCAACACCCCAACCCCAAATGCAGAGAGCTGCAGGTTTATATACTCTGGCCGAGGGATTAACTAGTTGGTAATTATCTTATTATCCCCCGGCCAGAGTCTGCACGCGTTTGGTAAGGATGCATGACTGTCAGCTATTTAAGTAATCAGTAGCTGATCAGCCATGCATCCTCACGGGGTTTTAAATAATAATAAAAGACGCGGCGCTTTTACCCGCGCCGCAAACAAAAATACAAATAATAATAAATAGGGGCGGGACACTCCGCCACAGCTTGGTTATGTTGGGATGTGTCACATAGAATACAAAAGTATTGCTGGCTTTGTTTTACAACTTATAGAATAATAGGACTTCGATAATATTTTTGTTTATTTGGTGAATCTCCACAAAACTTTGCTTTATGCATATGTAAAGACCTTCTTGTCATGGATTTGTGCCACAGAACAATTTAGTGAACAAAACGTTATTTATCATAAAAACAAACAAACCAAAAAAAAAGCCATTGCTTAAAAATTAGGTCACGTGTTTAAGTTGTGTGAATGCTGGACCTTTTTTGTGTCATTTTTAAAAGCCAGCAAAAGTGCACATTTTTCATTTAAATGCTGGATATGTAGACTGCATGTATGGTCTGGTTTATTTTTGCTTATTAATAAACCTATTTTTATGCAACTTGCATAAATCGGAAGGAAAATGTCTTGGTGCTGCTAAATACACCACCTGCAAGCCACCCAGGCATTGTCTTTCTTCTGGATGTCTTTCTAGTCGTTCAATTTGCAATCATATAATAATGGATACTACTGCACCTCATAAATGAACTTTTCGTCGTCCATGATTAACTTGTTTTGAAGCGTGACTTGTTTTGAGGCTTGTGTTTGACTTGTGTCAAGGGTGTTAACCTTGCTTCTGATTGGTCAGTTTCATTCCAGTTGTGCGATTAAAAAAAATAGAAACTGGTTCTTTTTTAGCGACACAAAATTTTCTCAAAGCTACATCGCTTTCATCACTTGCTGCTGGTGTGGATACTCCCATTTGACTGCAGTGACTACTAAATTATTCGCTCACTTCCAGTGTGGATACGGCTAAAGTCAGAAAGCTTATGTTAAGAAATTAACAGTCCCATTCAGAATGTGTTAATTTATTAAAAACAGGTCTCTGTTGTTAAATATGGTTTCAAAGTATTTACAATACCCAAACACAAATCCATATGCTACTCTCAGCAAGTCTTGGGACAGGAATAAAATCAGAACAACTGGAGTAATCATTGTGTAATGAATGACCCCTACTGGCCAAACAGGCACATTGTATGTGTGCATAAAAGACATGACTACACCCCACTAGGGGGGATTCCCCTTTAGCATTAGTGTCGAGTGTCGGCGGTTCGAATCCAGACCGCGGGGAAATTTAAAAGTAAAATATATATATATATATATATATAATTAATAAGATAATTAAAAAAAAAAAAAAAACTTACAAATAGCACCCAACTAGTGGTACGACTCACGCAGGATGTGGTCTCATTGCTGAGTTCAGATATATGCTGCTCAGTTGCTCTAGACACTAGGGGGAATTCCCCTTCAGCAAAAGTGTAGCTTGTCTGCCTTTCTTTACTTAAACATGGCTGAAATAGGTGAGAAAGTAAGATCATATTTCTTTCTTTACTTAAACATGGCTGAAATAGGTGAGAAAGTAAGATCCTACCTGTCCAACTTTGCACAGGTGCATTGTGGATCATCAGCCAGCTTCTTGGTTAACAATTGAAAAAGCAAGATAATGCCCTGTATGTGTCTGTGGAGGCAATGCAATTTAAATAAGCTGATTTTCATTTAAAACTGGTGAATTCGGCTCGCAAATTCAATAAAATAAATAAAAAATCCCATACTTTGTGTCTCTTGACATATCCCATTAATTTATCTTAAAAGAGAACAGTGCGCATTACTTCATATCGTGAAGCATGAAAAATTCAAGAGGGATATGACATTTAGTTTGTAATGGTTTAACTCAAGTTTCTGCAAACATGCAGCAGGAGTCAACGATGCTGGAGTCTGTCTAAGTGGGGTGTTTGTGTAGGTGGGAGTGGGAGGGGGGGGGTGTAGCTTTTGGGTGGGGGTGGTTGTAACAGTTTTCAGGAATAAATTAAATATTATTTTGAGAATGCACTTTTATTTCGAACAACATGTGCATAAAATTGCAAAACACAAGGGCAGCTTTAAAGAGGTCAGTGTAAAGCATCTGATGTATTCCTATGTGTTACTGTATATACAGCATTCACTAAAATCATATAAGTGGACTATCACACAAATTGGGTTCAATCACACATCATCTAATATTGTTTATTTTTAAATAAGTAGTGCAATTTATTGAAAAAAGTAATTCTCAAAAACATGCTTAGCCAAAAAAAAAGATGAAAAAGGGAAGCGTGAAGTGTGTGTGTGTGTGTGTGTGTGTGTGTGTGTATAAATTTGAACATCAATACATAGTACTTTTATGAAGATTCCGTCACATTGATCAACATTTAAACTGTATTGTGACAAAATACTCATGTAAAAAAAAATGACAGCTTTATTTTTGTCAGAGTAAAAGTAGGAAAAGTGTGTGTAGGGGGTTGGGGGTTGGCAGGAGTAATAGTATCCTTCCATAGTTCATCAATGACCCAAGGAAAATGAACAATACAAACTGAAATGTATATTTTGTGGGTAGATACAGCACTGGACACAAACTTGGTTTTGATTTGTGCTGTAAATTGCTAGGATTGACAACATACATCTTATTTGGTTACGACATATGGCACTGGCAGAACTGTCAATCCTTACGGATTACCGTAAGTGTTGCAGGTATTCACAGATCTTATGGCCGTAAAACACAAACCTTACGGGTTTTAAGCACCAGCGTTTATTTTTTTAAATTATGGCGGCCGTCACCTTAGGCGCGATTTCTGGATCTGCTTGTAAGCACGCGAGAATCTCACATTAAATGAGATTTAAGTATCAAGCACGTAATCAAAGTTTTTCTGTAACCATATTGATAACCAGAACCCAAAGATGACTTAAAACACTTAAAAAACCACTGAAGCAATACACCGGAAGATATTTACCACAATGGGCTGAGCTTTACCCAGGAATTGTGGCTCCTTCACCTCTCGGTGAAGAGTACACTTTGTGCCTTGTATGCAATTGCAGTGTGAATGTTGCTGCCAACAGTGACTTCGATCTGAAAATGGGCTGTGACAGAGACGGAATGATTCTTGGTGATAAATCTCTCTCACAACCTGTGAAGGTGCTATGTAAAGGGAACAGAGTGCCCTGGACTGGATGGCCAGACAATTCATTCCCAGGGTTAGAAGGAAGTCGGTCATCTAGAAAGGGGGCAGAGCTACGATACACTAAATCATCAACCCGGAAGGGAAAACGACGTGGCAGCTGTGGATTGGAGGAGCGGTTGCACTAGTTAACCAAGGGGTCCTTGTTATGGTTAAGCTGAACCAGAAGGAAAGACGTGTTTTATTATCGAGAGTGTTTTGTCGTTATTAAATATACTGTTTGTTGTTATTTAGACGGCTAATACGATCCAGAGCTGTCGCCAGAGGCCAGCACAACCCCAGACTACGCTGCACTTTGTTTTTCATGAATAACTGTATTTACACCACAAGCACTTTAGCACTCACTGTGGACTTGTGTCTGTGATCAGACTATTATTTTGAGACCAACCCATGGATTAAAACAGTGTAATACACGTCGCTGTATTGCCTGTTTCTCATTGTTATTGTTTACTGCCGTTTTGTCATCAGACTTTGGATTATAAAAATAAATATCATTGCACCTGGATTACCGTTGTCTGTCTGTTCATTGATCACTGCTGCATTCCTCCACCTGCACACTATTAACCACTTTGCCACATGGCAAACGCATACCCCAAAAACAGTTTCCTCCTAAAACAGCTCAAGAGCCTTCGAATGTCATCACAAAAGCAGTAGTTATGTTTTGCCAATTTGCCAATGCAGAACATTCGTAAAAGGTTTCTGTTGTGCCAAATGTGAACTTTCTACATATGAAATATGATTCCCCATGTTCAATACTTTCATATACGACAGCAAAAGATTGAAGTGTAAATGCGTTAGGCATTCCTTTAATTAAGAAAGTTTGTTGAACTACTTGTTGTGTTGTATTTTTTATTTATTTATGTCTGTCTGTCTTAGCTTCTTTGGGTTATGAAGAAAATCTTAAGGGTTTTGAATGAATCTTATGGATTTGAAAAGTAAAACATATAGGTGACCATCAAAATGGGTTGACAATCAGTGGTCTTGTAAATAAGTTTGAATATCTGGCTGACTTTACACTTAATAAATGTGACATTTTATCAGTAAACAGTTGCTATACAAATAGGCCAAATGCCAAAAATTACAACTGTGAGGAGAAACAGTCCCTGTCGATTCTCCCTCCCTTTTACTCCCTTTAGACCTGCTCTCACCCTGCACACCTCTCAACCATGCCTTTACAAATAATCTCTGTCTAATCATTCATATTCCAGGAAAGAAAAAAACATGGCATTAAAAAAGGGGGAAAAAAGGCTTCTTCAGTCCTTACCCGGAAATAGTCCTGCAGATGTTGCCTCCCTGATTGGATAAGAACACTCTACAGCAAGCTCCATACTGATTGGATAGATTGCAAACCCAAACATTCCAAACAGTGAAGAGACCACAGACACGACAATGCCCTGGTTCTTCATCTGAGATACCTTTTGAGATGAAGAATAATGTAGAACGCCTAAGGGGGAATTACCCACTTAACCCCACACAGTCTCTTTTGCTTGCTAAATATATTGGTATCCTTAAATATATTATTATCACTACTTGAAATACATTTAACATATTTTAATAAACAGTATGTCCTGCCTGGGCAGATAGGAACCCTGAATATTAATTTACTACCAATGCAGGGTGACAGGTGGTTCGGACATTTGTTATTTTGTACACCATCAATAGTGGTATCATCAAGAGTGTAAAAAAACTAGAGTCAACTCTTATTAATATGAATTTCAAGGGACCTGCACAAAAAAAATTCTTATCAGTAATTCTTATTATCAGGAGCCTAAAGTCAAATGCATACCGTCGGTTTTTATTGAAGTTACAGTAACACTGAAATCAAATTTCAATTACAGAACAGTCAAAAGTATTATAAACGTCAAAGTACTGTAGATTTTATTGAAAATATGGTTGTGTGGCAAAGTGGCTGCTGATTAGAAACAGGTGCAGAGTTGATGCAGTGCAGAAATAATCACACAAAGGAAACTGTAATCCGGTTTGGAAAAGGGGACTTTATTTTGTATAAATCTTTATTTTTTATAAAAGGGGTCTTTATTTTGTATAAATTTGGTGACCAAACAATAATCCTCTGGCAATACACACCAATGTGTAAAGCTCGGCAGGAAATGATAATAATGGTTTGCAAAACCCAATAAATAACACGTTCCGCCCCACAATAATACTGAACACACTCACCAGTCCGGGTGCGTGCAGTAGTGCTCGAGGTGGGTGATAACAATAAACAGTGACTGTGGTCTTGTTGTTCCGGGTAGTGCTGGCCCAAGGCGACAGCTCCGGAGACGTGTTAGCCGTCTAGTGAATCTACAAACAAAAGACAATTACTAACAGTGCTACAAACAAACAAAACACTCAAACTTTTTACAATTGTTTGGGAACTCTCCCGGTCCATCCGGTTCCGTCCTCCTCTGAACCAAGCAAAGGAAAAGATTTGTGATCCTCCGGCCCCTTTATGCTATCACGCATGACCCCTTGGTAAATGATTGCAGCTGTCTCTACTGTCTGCAGTACGGGTCAATACGTTCCTGCAACAGAGTCTCTTCTTTTTCCAGACTGACCGACTTTCCGGCTTCCCGGCTCAGGGAAAGAACTGTCAGGCCACCCCGTCCAAAGCCTTTCCCTTTCGCTGCTTAGCGCCATCACATTATATTTCTGTCACAGGTTGTAAGTGAATTTTTAAAAAGTATACATTGCAACTTGAATTCTGCATGTCCTATTCAGATCACATGCATTTTTAAACCACAAATCAATGCGCTCTTAACATAAGGGTATTAAGCAAATTGGAAACACATATGACTTGCAGCCATAGTTTTGCTGTTCATAGGCCTGGATTCTCATATTCCGGTTTTTCAGAATGGTTAAGAAACTGTCCACGGGAATGTTGAAATCTGCAGCAACATCTTTCTTTTTCTTGCACTATCCACCACTTTCAAAACCTCCACTTTTGTCTGCAAGGATAATTCAAGTTTTTGCACTGCTTCATGGAAATGGCATTAATGCGTGAGCACTATGGCAACTCAAAATGCCTCATAGGATCAGTACTCTCAAAACAGCATTAAAATACAGTACAGAAGCTGTAATCTGGATGCAAGTTAATACATTTAAAAATGTCCTTTACACTCAACTGTTCAAATTATGGCAATTAGTTTTATTCATATTTTTCTTCCCTGGGGGACTCCAAAATAATAAAATAACAGGAAATGTGTGTTGTGAACTTGTATTATAAGAAGTAATTTACAAAAAGCGACTTACATTTGGCCAGTACCATGTGGTAAATGTGTAGTATCGGGAAATGTGTTTTAAAAGTTTGTCTTAATGAGAATTGACTGTATTTAGATACTCCCATTAACTTGTGTCCTAACCAGGTTTCAACAGTCATATAAATATTGCCAGCTATAGCTTAAAACCTAAGTTTGACCTCAGTAGACTGTTGGTGAACACAGGTGCTGTAACTATTTAAGTAGGGACGTCCATCTGTGCAATATCACTGCCTCCAGGGATATTAATCTCTAGCGAGGGGAGATAATAACAGAAGAATCCCTTGACTTACCACAGCAAAAGCAATGCTGGCCAGTGCAGCCAGACAGAAGCTGATTTTGGTGACTTTTATGAACTTCTTTGTCCTGTCCACGTACAGCCCGAGGAAAAAGGCTCTGAGTATTCCTAACACAACGAGCAATGCTCCACACAGCCCTGAAAAGTCCTGACACTAAAAAACAAAGATGTATTACAGTTCATTCTGTTTCAGTGCGCAATCTACAACCTCCCATTCTTCATAACCCTAGCAGAAAAGTGTGAAAATATAATTACCATTGGGAACCATAGCAATGCAACAGAGTTGCTAGAAATGGGAGAAACAATATTGCACATGTGACCGCATTGCTGACTAGAGTCTGACCTTATTGTAACGGAAAGATTATACAGTTTGTGGAACAATAACATTTAATATGCTGAATGCAATCTACAGTATATAGAGTATAAATCTAAACTATTTTGTAAACTATTGCTGCCAGTTTGCTTGGTGAGAGGAGGACCAGTGGCTGTGCCAAGGTGCACAGGGTCTGCCTGACCATCAGCAGAGGGTAGTGTCTTAGTCCTTCAGGAATGTTAACCACAGAATACTACCAGTCATATCCAACCAGGAGCTTAGGATCAACTGAAACAAAGACAATATCAGGACATAAAAAATATGTTCATAAAACCAGTTGCTTAAGCCTTAAAATCAAGTGCAGTCAGACTTAAATTAATTTGGCAAAAGTGCTCAGACCTGTAGCTTGCAATGTCATACTAGCAACACTTGAAGTCATTAGGTAGCATGAGGCGGCAGCACTTTTTTAAAATCTGTTTTATTATTATTATTATTATTATTATTATTATTATTATTATTATTATTATTATTATTAATAAGTTCTTAGCAGATGCCCTTATCCAGGGTGACTTACAATTGTTACAAGATATCACATTATTTTTACATACAATGACCCATTTATACAGTTGGGTTTTTTACTGGAGCAATTTAGGTAAAGCACCTTGCTCAAGGGTACAGCAGCAGTGTCCCCACCTGGGATTGAAGCCACGACCCTCCGGTCAAGAGTCCAGAGCCCTAACCACTACTCCAGTTGTTAGGGCTCTTACTTGTTTGTGAAATATCTGCATGTTCCAAACAGATTATAAACTACAAGCAAAGAACCAAAATAATGTCAACATAAAAAATTGGGTGCGGCACAGTGGCGTAGTGGTTAGCGCTGCTGCCTCACAGCACCAGGGTCCTAAGTTCAAATCCAGCCTAGGGTACTGTCTGTGTGGAGTTTGCATGTTCTCTCCGTGTTCAAGTGGGTTTTCTCCAGGTACTTCCTCCCACAGTCCAAAGACATGCTGTCCAGGTTGATTGGTCACCCTAAATTGCCCTCTGTGTGTGCTCACCACGACCCTGTAAAGGAGTAAGCGGTTAATGATAATGGATGGATAAAAAATTGGACCAGTGACATAATGCTTGTTCTAATAATATGTAATCATCATCTGTAACTATTAAACATTCAATGGGGCTAATTTAGAAATACTAAAAGAAACTTTAATTCAGTTTCATTAATAAATCTTGCTCAGAAGGGAAAACTGATTTCGGGTGGACTTGTATATTTTTAGGAAACAGTTTTTTTTGTTTTTTTTTTCAAAACAAATACCACTCAACACACGGTGCGTTGTTTCCTGTGACCTTGGTGGTTATTATAGCATGTTTATGGCAAGCAAAATAGTAAGAGGCAGCAATTATAATAACTTGGGTGCAGATGTCTTTCATCTGTCGTAAATCATTTAAACCACTTCCCCTTTTACACCACTGAAAAAAGAGCATGAGAAATAACACTCGTTTACATAACAGTTACTTAACAAATCTGATGGGAGCTGTCTTTGTCAAATGTGTCAAATTATCATGGGTTGCTAGCTGCCGTTATCAAAATCATATTTTTAGACTGCACAACACATTCCACTATAACAGTATTTTATTTACAAAATATAATACATCTGACTTTCTTTTGTTGCTTTTTCAAAGCAATAAAAATAGATTGAATTTAAGCTAGTGTCTGAAACGTCTTGCTGCAGTTAGTTCAAAAGTAATTTTAATAGATTTTTTTACATTACTTTTTATGATATTTACAATCCTTCGGAGTGGTTCTAGAAATTAAAATGTAAAGCTACTAAGCTTTATCGTATTGTCAGCCTTGTTTTGTGGATAACCAAATCCTGTTTGAATTGATTAGTGAGTAAACTGTTTATAAATAAAGCCTAAATAATCCCTGTTAGCCACCTGCACTGTTTTGGCACCTGTTAACGCAAGTAATGAACAGTGTTTCCTTTACATTCAAGTCCCAAAAGGTTGTATTTGGGGGGGATGGGGGGGATGGGGGCCAGACAGAGACAGGGCAGGCAACAGCGCCAGAGCCATTCTAAAAGTGGCGGGCCAAGTTCTGTGGGGGTGGGAGGTGAAGGTGCAGCAGGATGGGGGTTTCAACAGTTTGCACACATCATCTAATAATGTTTATTTTAAAATAAGTAGCGCAATTTACTGAAAAAAGTTACATTTTCAAAAAAAGTGCAAAGCCAAAAAAGAAAGTAAATATATCTTACCAAAGTAGATTATTTTAAAAAAATACAAGGCTTCATTCGGTTCAGATTTTATACAACCCATATACTGCCCCCCCCCCCCCCCCAGTAGGATATGTGGGGAGGCCATGGCCCCCTAGGCCCCCGTGGTGGAGACAGTGGTGGAGGCAATTTTAAGTCATGTGGTAACAAAGAAGGTAAGGGGACAACCTGCAGCCAAATAGTGTCTGATTTGTTAATGTTAGAGGAAGACAATGAACAAGCAGAGCTCTCTGGGGATTGATGCTCTCAAGCCCAGGAAAGATTCAGTCTATTGTGCTATAATTACTTCCTAGCTCTCACTGAAACCTGGATCTACCCTTGTAACAGTTACCCCAGATACTATGCAGCAGCTGATACAGCAATAAAGAAAAAAAAGAGAATGTCCAGAGTTCAAATCCAAGAGGTCACCAGCGGCTTAATTTTATTGGTTTAGCACTCTAGGAATTACCAACAATTGCACAATTATCAGATTCATATACACCTGAAACTAAATAAGACAAAATTGAACATCAGAAGCCTAATAGAACCACAAAGTAGGATACCCAGAACGTGTATACAAACAAAATAAAGAAAGCTAGCAAGAGAAAAAAAAAAGAAAAACATGCAGTAGATTAAGCTAAGGCTATAGTATAGTATTCTAATAAGCTGTAAAAAAACAGTTAATGAATAACAGCAAGTCGTCTCCTTAAACCCTACCCAGCGAATACCCAAAAATATAAATGCAAGAAAAAATAAATCATCAAATGTCAATGTTCACAACGCACGACACGGCGGTAATGCGTATAAACACGTATGTGACTTTAATTGAACTTGCAGCAAAAACAAAAAGAAAATAAACTCTTCAATACATCGCCTCCTTCCCCACCTCCTTCCCCACCTCCCTGTACTCCCCATCACCCTCTGCAACCACTACTAATTTACCCTTGTGACAGAAAGACAATGATTCTTGGTGGTAAATCTCCCTCCCGACCTGTGAGGGCGCTAAATAACGGGAACAGAGTACCCTGGACTACTTGGCCTGACACTTTGTTCCTAGGGTTAAAAGGAAGTCAGTCATTTAGAAAAGGGGCGGAGCTTCGGTACATTAACTCATTGACCTGGAATGGAAATGATGTGTGCAATCGTTTACCAAGGGGCCATGAGTTACGGTATAAATAGGGGTTGAAGCGACATAATCTGTTCCTTTGTTTTGGTTAAAGAAAAATGACCCAGAAGGACCTGTGTTTTTGTGAATCAGTATTGTGAGTGTTTGTTTTGTTTTGTCTATTTGTTGCTTGTAATCACTAGACAGCTAACACATTCCGGAGTTGTCGCCAGAGGCCAGCACAAACCCGGAACAGCACTTCACTCATATCACAATAAACTGTATTTATACCACAATCACTAATTCACGCACTAAACGGACTTGTGTATGTGTTTTGTGTTTAATGTGGTGATACAATAACGGGACTATTATTTTGGGACAAACCAGGGGATTATAACATTAGTTATACACACCACTGTATTACTAACAGCATTATTATTTACTGTTTGTTTTGCCGTCAGGCACTGGACACAAAAGAAATAAAAACAAACCTTTGCACTTGGATTACAATTGTCTGTCTGTTCTTTGATCACCTGCACCTGCACACTATTAACCACTTTGCCATAACCCTCCTTCTCCTCCTTCTCGCCCCTCTCGGACTCTGATCTTTGCTCCCTGCTCCAGGGCCACAAACCCACCACGTGTGTGCTGGACCCCCTCGCCTTTTCCAGGCTGCTGCCCCGGCTCTACTCCCTTTCATTTCTTCTGTTCTCAACACCTCTCTACTATCTGGCTCATTCCCCTCTGTTTTCAAACATGCCTGCATCACTCCCATCTCCCTTGATCCCTCATCCCTCCAGAACTACCATCCTGTCTCCCTTTTCCCTTTTCAGATCTGAAAAATACACTTCACAAATATATAAATCCTTTGTATATTCGGGGTCAGAAACATAAATTAATCAAAATAGGATAAGCCAAGGTGCAGAAATTGGAAATCCTGCAGGAGAGGGGAGAGGTGGCTGATGGATAAAAGCCAGGTGCACTCAACGGAGTACAGTGTACAACTGAAGAAGCGATACTGTGTTGTTTGTGGAAGTGTTTGTTTGTTTTGTTTTTACTGGTAAACAGCGCTCCAAGTGGACTTAGGCTTTTGTTTTGGGTTTTGCTTTATTTTGTTTATTGTAAATAAATAAAAGTGCACGCAAGTGCAATACAAATTCAGTTCTGTAAATTGACATAGTTCAGCCACTTCATCAGACCATGAAAAGGGCTGTCGGTTCCACTGGACAGAGCAGTGCAAGGAAGCATTCCAGGAGCTGCGCGATGCATTGGCCAATGCCCCCATACTGGCTTACCCCAACACCGACCTGCCGTTCGTCCTGGACACTGTCGCTAATGATGTGGGAATTGGGGCTGTCCTGTCCCAGAGAGGCCTCAGAGGGGAACAGGTATTTGGATATTACAGCCAGACCCTCAACAGGACAGAGCGCAACTACTGCATCACTCGCTGGGAGTTACTGGCCGCTGTCATGGCCATCTGCCCCTTCTGACCATACCTGTATGGACGGCACTTCATCATCCGGACAGACCATGCATCGCTACAGTGGCTACTGCAGTTCAAGGCCACCCCGGTGGATTGAGGTCCTGCAAGTGTACCAGTTCAAGTTCACACACCGGGCCGGGAGGCAGCATGGAAATTTGGATGCTCCATCCCGCTGCCCCTGTGAGGAGAAACAGTGTCGGCACTGCACCCGCCTCGAGGAGAGAGAGGCCATCAAGGCGACCCTAGAGCAAGCCAATGTCGCCACTATGGTCCAGGGACCACTGCGGGAAGTACCGGCTGACAAACTACGGCAGCTGCAGGCAGCTGATCCAGAACTGGGCCCTGTCATGGCCAGGCTGATTGAGGGCCGGCGGCCAATGTGGGAAGAGGTGGCACCCCTCTCCAAGGAGGTGAAGGGTCTGATAGTATAGTGAGACAAGCTAAGCCTGTACGACATGACCCTCTGCCGTCTGTGGCGCCACCTGGCATCACCTGCGGACCGCTGGCAAGTGGTGGTTCCCGCCACCCTAAGGGAGCAGGTGTTGCAGGCTGTGCACGGGACACCAGCAGACCTTGCAGAGACTGAGGGCCTTCTGCTATTTGGGCAAACTGCCGGAGGGACGTGGAGACAATGCAGGGGGCGATGGGTTACCGATCTTCTCCCCCTTTTACCTTGTGCCCTTTCACCCCTCTAGCCTTCTATTCTAAATAAACATGGGCTGTTACCCCCGTTTTTGCTACAATCACTGCATCTGTCTGATTCCATAAGGGCATATCCTGAAAAAGCTACTATATATATATGCATACAACTAAAATATATATATATATATATATATATATATATATATATATATATATATATATATATATATACATATAGTTGTATGCAAAAGTTTGGGCACCCCTGGAAAAAATGTATGTTACAATGAATCTTTCAGTGAACAGAAGTTGACCTGACCTCTACATGGTACAAAGTTAAACATGACACCTTTCTGCAAATTTTAATACAGGATTATTATTTATTTGCCTTTATTACAGATTCAAAATAATAAACAAAAGTGAACATGGCGCGTGCAAAAGTTTGGGCACCCTGCCACTGAGTACTTGGTAACACCTCATTTGGCAGATATAAGTGCTTCCAAACGTTTCCTGTAGCCAGCTAAGAGTATTTCTATTCTTGCCTTTGGAATTTTTTCCCACTCTTCCTTGCAGAACTCTTCCAGCTCAGAAAGATTCTTAGATCTCCTTGCATGCACTGCATGTTTGAGATCTCCCTACAGATTGTCAATAATATTCAAGTCTGGGGACTGTGACGGCCATTCCAAAACCTTTCTCCTTCTTTCTTGTAAATATTTCATGGTTGATTTTGAGGTATGTTTTGGATCATTGTCTTGCTGAAATATCCAACCTATTTTCAACTTCAGTGTCCTGACTGACTTTAGGACATTAGCTTCTAGGATTTGTTGATATTTAGTTGAATCCATTCTTCCTTCCACCTGCACAATATTTCCGGTTCCACTGGCTGCCACACAACCCCAAAGCATAATAGAGCCACCCCAGTGCTTAACAGTTGGTACGGTGTTCTTTTCTTGAAATGCTTCACCCTTTTATCTGCAAACGTACCTTCTTTGGTTGTGGCCAAACAGTTCAATTTTCATTTCATCAGTCCAAAGCAGATTGTTCCAAAAAGCTTCAGGCTTGTCAAGGTTTTCTTTTGCATACTTTAGCCCTTTGCGGTCCTATCCAGTCCAATGTCGGACCTTGTCCGACATCATCAAAAAGACGCAAAAAACGGGTTTCTAGTCGTTTTTCTCTGGAAAAAGCCGAGAAAACCATTCAATGGCCGAGTGGGAGCGACAGGAGCCGAGACAAGCCGAAAAAAAAGGGGGTATCTCATTGTAGCAGGGCAGTAGAGAGCCCTGCTGTGTAAATGTGTATGTTTATTTTAGAACAGGGTTTCCCCCTCGGCCCGTGTTATTTTGTATTTTGTGTTTGTTTATGTATTTATTATTTAGATTTGTCGGTGAAGCGCCGTATGTTTTGTTTATGTATTTAGGACGGCGTAGTCGATTTTGTTTAGTAGCGTGGATGGGTAGCCCCATCTACAGTTATTGAAAAACTCGTGCAGAAGGTGGCCATCTCCCGAATTAATTAAGTGATTTAATTTTGTTGCTAATCGGGAGATGGTCACCTGAATATAAAAGCCTGCAGCTCTCGGCACTCGGGGTGGGTGTATGAGGAGCGAGAGTGGAGAGAGCGGAGAGAAAAACGAGACAAAAACGAGACTAAAAAGATACAGGATCAGTGAAGGCTACAGCTCAGCCTGACCTGTGTTTCGTATATTTTGTGTTTGTGATTTGTTTTGTTTAAAATATTTATTTTTGCTCTGCGAGCACACAGTGTTTTTGTTTAAATATTTTATTTATTTTTGTGTTGCTTAATAAAAACGGCAGCCAGCCGCGTATTTCTTTAAAAACTGCAGTGCCTGGTGTCAGTGCTTTACCTTCCTGCTTCTGCCGTGACGTCACCGACTCAGTCACCCTGTCACACGTGGTGTCCACCGCCTCCTAGACTCAGGCAGAAGAGGGGTACTGCAGTTTTTCTTTTGTTTTTTTCGTTTTTTATTACTGTGTGTGGAGAAAAGTAGAGTGAGGATGGGAAGAAAAAGCTGCAGAAAGCAGCAAAAGCGGAGGCAACAGCAACAACTGCCACCAGGGGATGTCGGCCCTAGCTATGTGGTAGACAAGTGGTGCCCTGGTTGTGGGGAGTTTGGGCACACCGTGGCCATCTGCCCCACCCAATACCAGGGAGAGGAGTGGGCTGCCCAAGTGATTTATTTTGCTCTGAGAGCACACAGTGTTTTTGTTTAAATATTTTATTTATTTTGTGTTGCTTAATAAAAACGGCGGCCAGCCGCGTATTTCTTTAAAAACTGCAGTGCCTTGTGTCAGTGCGTTACCTTCCTGCTTCTACCGTGAAGATGTTATAGTAATAATAATTTCAGATGTTATAGTAATAATATAATGACTTGGATTGCATTATTGAGGCGTTTGGTGATAAAATGAGTGATCAGGAGATGATTGATACGACTATTATTATTATGATTATTATTTATTTATTAGCATATGTGAAAACTATAGCGAACGAAAGGGTGGGGCGGGGCTGGAGATGCCTAGTGAGTGCTTTGTTGATATGCAGAGCCTTTTAAACCCGTTTGACTGTGGAAAAATATACTTTTAAACAGCGCGTCTAAAATTAACTGCACGTGTGAAAATAAATTGGACCTGACGCGCCTGACACGCACTTAATAAATGGACTGCAGAGGGTTAGACGCTGACTTCTGTGATGAAGTCATAGAAAAGGCTTCCTTCTGACAACTCTCCCATGCAGATTCTTGTTGTGTAAGGTACGCTGTACTGTCGACCTGTGAACAACCACTCCAGTGTCAGCTAAACTGTTCTGAAGGTCCTTTGCAGTGACCTGTGGGTTCTGTTGTGCAGATCTGACCAGTTTTCGGGCAAGTCTATGTGATATTTTTCTTGGTCTTCCAGATCTTGCCTTGACTTTAACCGTTCCATTTAACTTCCATTTCTTGACAATGTTTCTGACAGTTGAAATTGCTAGCTGGAAGCGTTGAGTTTTTTATAGCCTTCTCCTGTTTTGTGAAAGTCAATTATCTTCATTTTCAAGTCCTCAGACATCTGCTTAGAGGAGCCCATGTTTGTTGAAACCAGGCTGAACAACCATCACAGTCTGACAGATTAGAAGGTATGAAGTTACTTCAGAGTAATTGGTACTACTGTAAAATGACCAGCCCCTACGTAGAAAATGTGTATTTAATTTACATTTATTTAGAACACAGTTTTTTAGTATTCTGATTGGTTGAAATCAATACATGTACTAATTATTTGAAACACGTAATAAATAACGCGTTTTTGACCCAGATGGCCTTCCATAGCAGCCTGCCTGCCTGCTGTGTTTAGTAGCGGGAACGAGCAGCATGTGTATGTTTACCAGCTGCGAGCTCCTAATCAGCAGGTGGGCGTGGTGCAGCACAGCGCCAGGAATAAAAGGGTGTCGATTATACATATCGGGGCAAGCTCCTAATCAGCAGGTGGGCGTGGTGCAGCACAGCGCCAGGAATAAAAGGGTGCTGATTATACATATCGGGGCTGCTGTAAACTATAGGGCAGCAGTGTGGAGTAGTGGTTAGGGCTCTGGACTCTTGACTGGAGGGTTGTGGGTTCAATCCCTGGTGGGGGACACTGTTGCTGTACCCTTGAGCAAGGTACTTTACCTAGATTGCTCCAGTAAAACCCCAACTGTATAAATGGGTAATTGTATGTAAAATAATAATGTGGTATCTGTATAATGTGAAATAATGTATAATGTGATATCCTGTAACAGTTGTAAGTCGCCCTGGATAAGGGCGTCTGCTAAGAAATAAATAAATAATAATAATAATAATAATAATAATAATATAGGGGTCAGAGTGCTGCTCCTGCCGAAGCATCGGTCCGTCTGTGCTGCTGAACGACTGGGTTAAGGAAACAAAGTGACCATGGCGATCAAGTGTTTCCGAGGTTGGAGTTGGGTGAACTGCCCAAGGGACAGGGAGTCAGTTTCCCAGTATAGCAGACAGGTGTGGAAGCGGGATCTTCATTTTGTTAGTGGAGCAGCACGAGCCATTTTCAGGGCACTTTATTTTGATAGTTTTTTGTACTGTTTATTTTACTTTTTGTACGCTGGGCCGTATGACCCACGTTAGCTACCATTGCTGGTAGCATCACGTGGGGTTCCACGGACAGCAGAAAAAATATATAATCAGATTAGTTTATTCATTTATCCCATGTAAAATACTTTAATGGACTGTGTTTGCCAAGCTAGGAGAGGAGAGTTCTACAATCAAAGGCAAGTGAGCCTAACACACTAATTATGGCCTTGCTACATTGGCTGCCACTGTGAATTGATTTTAACTTATAAAGCTAGCAACTGTTTTTTCCCCACATATGTTTCTGTCTCTTAATCCATCACTTATATGAAAATCTACTGTTGGCATCCAGCATGGCACATCCGTTAAGATGATCAGTGTGCTATTGAAACAAGTAGTGTATGCTGTCCTTGTAAAGAACACTCCACTTACAATATTGATTTAGATTTTCAGTGAAGCGTGCAACAGTACTGTACACTACACTACAGGCCAGTGAGTGCTTTTAAATGTTCCTGTCGCTATCATTGATCTTGCACTTAACTTAAGCTGGTCTTTTTCTCTTTGTCACTTTGTAGGTTAGTTAAAAAAAAATGCCCCAGTTCATTACAATGGACAGGATCTTGTTAAATGTGTAGGGTCACAAATTACACTAGCAACACTGCAAAACTAATGAACCCCTACTTTAATGTAGTAGTCGCAGTAGTCGTAGTAGTCATAGTAGTATCATTATTATTGTAAAGCAGGGTGAACATTGATTGTCATATATAAACAGCATAGTTTACAGTAAGCTGTAAACGTCCAGTTTGGCATCAAAGACACTACCAAACTAAACAACTATGACTCCATTTTCTTTCTCTGTGGAAGAGAGGTGAAATTTATAGAGTGGAAAAACAACTCTAAATATTGCTGCTTCGATTGAATGAGTGGCTGTTGTGGGAACAGAAAGCCATCAGCAAACACAGATACATCTTCCGGTACAAATTTCTGATCTGTAAAACTACTGCCATCTTAAAACTGTCGCTTTCATGTATGAAAGTCTAGACAAACAACATGCCTTACAGGCCCCTATTTTGAAGATATAAAGACTGATGGTTCTTGGGTCTACTACTGTTGGATCAATTATTCTTTTTGTACATATTCCAAGATCTCAGGGTTTTTCTCACAGGCCCTGAACAGCCACTAGGTCAAGATTAAATTACGAGCAAGCTGTGTTGGAACTGAACCAGCAAACAAGTGAACCGTATCATGTCTCCGAGTTTTAATATTCCAGAGGGAAACACCATCCTCCCAACAGCTGGGTGTTCAAGTTCCTTGTCTCGATCATACTGATCCTCTTATAAAAATGAGCACTACTATTATCAAGTGTTGTAGTATTGCATTATTATTTCGAGTACACATCTTATACTACAGGTTGTAAAACAATGTAACTATTTGTCCAAATGAAATCTGAAAGACATTGTGTTAAAAGCTAGATAAGACACACAATACCTCCCTTTCCATTATTGGCAGTTGGCAGAATTGAAAGTTATAGCACGCAGCCACACTTGGCTATTCTATTTTCTTAGAGTTGCATTTTCAGAAGTATCTTATTTTTTTGGATTAAGTCTGATTTTAAGAATTCAGAATACATATTATGAAAGTATTGTCTTCAATGGTGCAGACCTAAATTAAAAGCAGATTTTCAGCTTTAAACCAAACAGAAATTAGCTGAGCTTTAGCATGGTGTCTTTAGCAACAGTTTTACAAAATTTTAAAGATATTTTGATGATGTTCTTGTTTATCAGAGAGAGAGAGAGAGAGAGAGAGAGAGAGAGAGAGAGAGAGAGAGAGAGAGAGAGAGAGAGCCTGTGACAGGAAGGTGAGTGGTGGCGTTCCCAGACCAGAAAGCTGACATAGACACACAAGCAGGTACTACGGGTGAAAGAGCACTGGTGCACGTTTTTATTCAAATTCAACAATTAAACAAAAACAACGCTCACAGAACAAAAATAAAAGTTTAAACTAAACAAGTCTTGCAACACATAAAACAAAACAATATTAAACAATAATTCAATAAAAGGATCCAGACACATTCTCACATTTCCACCACCAACACACAAACCAAATAACAGTTTATTTTTAAATCATAATACATCGTTTTTAAATAAAGACAAAATACATACACCTTTTAAATAAACATAAACAATACACCAGACAATAATACTTTTTTTTATTTTTATTTTTTTTACATGCAGGGCTTTGCCCTGCCCCCTCTAATTATGTGCAGGGCTCTCTCCTGCCCTGCTACACACCAACATTAGCAATTTGAGCTTTTCTACTTTTTAAAACAGATAGCTTGGCTTGTCCTAAAAGAACATTTTCCAACTGACACAAAAACGTCTTTCCTTTAGTGTATGGAATACCAAAGATGAAAATACATTCAGAAAAATTCAAACCCAACTTGACAACCAGACTCTTCATTACAACAAAAAAGGGATTACTCTGTTCCAAAAAACAAATCTATATATATTTGACAGGGGGAGATCTGTAAATGTCTTTATTTTTAACAGATGCCCTTTATCTTCCCCATCCAGGCTGACAGATGGGGAAATTAATAAAGAGGGAAAAGGGGTCTCAAGTAGGTTCAGATTGCTTTCACACAAAAAAAACCTTTTTTTTATAATCTCCTGCTGCTCAGTGGAAAGGGCTTACACAACTGAGAAAGCAGAATCCCAGCTACTTTAATGGAATGTAACCCCGGAGTTGAAGGTAAGTACTGTGGGCTTCCCCATTTAAAGTTCTCCAAATCCATGAACTGACACAGCTTTGTAACCCCAGATTTTAATTTTGTGAGACTCTGTTAACTGTACTTTAAAAACAGGATTAAAAACCACAGGTTCCTCTAGCAGCCAGTAAAAATCAAGAGCTACCTCACCTATTTGCACACTCACCCTCTATTTGAACCCCAGCCCTCCAGCCTGATGCAGTCTTTCTGTATTTCTTTTAAAAAATATTATAGAGGTTACATACATATAAGTCTATGCCAAAGCATATAGGCTTCCAAATGATTTATAATTAAAACCCTTTCCCTGTAAGAGAGCTGTGATAAAACTCAACACCATCTCTGCAGGTGTCCTTTTACATTCTCTGCATTCCGTCCCAGTTTTTCTCAACTGCCCTTTCATTCCCCAGATACACTCCCAGGTACTTAACCTCCTCCCGGATCCATTGTAACCCACCAGGCAGAACTGGGGACGCAGATCCCTTCCAATCTCCTACTAAAAAAGCTTCACTTTTTATTTTAGCTGATGAAATTCTTTAAAAATATTTTTGGCTTTCATACAAATTATTTACATCTGCCTGATTATTTACAAAAACAGACATATCATCCACATAAGCAAATACTTTTATTGGCTGAGCTGAGCTCCTTGGGACAGAGAGCCCTGATAAAACCTGTCTGAGTCTGTTAATGAGAGGTTAAATAGTTTAATAAAGCATACCTGAGAGAGGACAGCCTTGCCTGATACCCCTGTGGACTGTGAAAGGTGTAATCAGCTCCCTGTTGATCTTCAGCAAACAAAAAATATCACAATATAGGAACTACATATGAGATATAAATCCTGGACCAAATCCAAAGGCTTCAAATACCTTCCACAAATAATTGGGATCAACTATCAAAGGCTTTCTCTTGATCGAGAGAGATAAGCCCTGCAGGGAAACCAAAAAGCTTTGAGGCAGCCAATGTGTCTTGAATTAAAATAATATTGTCAAATATGCATCTATTGGGCACACAGGAGTTTTGGTCAGGATGCATAACATGACCCAACACAGTGTTTGGTCTCTTTGCAATAATGTTATAGTGTGTACACATCAATGACACAGGCCCCCAGTTCTTTATGCTGCACACATCTCCTTTTTTAGACAATAACATTTAATGTTGTTGAAGCTGACACCCTGGAATCCTTCAAGAAGCTGCTTGATGAGATTCTGGGATCAATAAGCTACAAACAACCAAACGAGCAAGTAGGACTGTCCTGGCATTTATTATTAAGAGTGAATGATGAGATAAAGTTGGAGAAATAAAGCACTTTCTGACCAAATTAAAATTATTTTAAAAGTATAAAAATGCCAGAGACCAATCATTATTGCTAAATTTAACCCATGTATATTGTTTATTTAAGCCATTAAAAGTTTCACACACATCAGTCAAATTAATGAAAGCTCTCTGGCAGACTGAGTGTGTGGCTCGGGAGGGTTGTGATCTTCCAAGTGATTTATAGTACAGTTAAAATCACCTGCTAAAAACCATTCCAGTCATCTAAAATTTGATCTAAAATCTTAAGTTAACCTGTTCTCTGCCATCATTCGGTGCATATGAATTAATAAAAAACAAATGTGTTTCCTCCGATTTTCACTTGTACTTTAAGCAGCCATCCTTTCACCACTTCAATAACATCAAAATAATCTTGATTAAAACCATCTGAAAATAATATGGCCACCCCAGCACTTACATTGGACCCATGACTAAAAACAATCTCCCCCTTCCAGTCTCCAGCCCAATCTACTTGATTTTTAATATCTGTATGTGTTTCTTATAAAAAAATAAAAAATAAAAAATAAACTTTTAAGTTCTTCTGACCGAGATACAGTATCCACCACTTACACTATCCAGGGTTATTGTGGGCAGCTGTTCATATCGAGCAAATAGTGTTTGCTGTTTGCCATTCCCATAGATCTTATACCATGTTAAGCGCTCCGGATATTTCGAACAAACTCAGCTGTTTGGGCCTTTTTACCTTGCCATTCACATAGTTTTCAATAACTAAAGCACCATTTATACTGTAGTAAACACTCAGATCGGTCAATCAGCTGTTTGCACCTCATTACTGAGTGATTACCCCTGTTCTGTACCTTGGCTATTTAATCCCCATAGTGGTGGGTTTACAGTTTAAAAAAACAGCACTGACTGTAGCTGAGGAGGAAAGTGCTGATGAAAATGACAGAAACTAACACTCTGACAGCACCAGAGGAAGAATTCTCTCAGCTGTGTCACCTTGGCGACCACAATGCTCTGCCTGAAATGGACACTGATGGCACAAGAGAGGTGGTCGGTGCAATGCGAGATATCATGGAAAATGCAGAGAATGATGAACAGGACCCAGATGACCTGAATGACAAGGAGGAACAGCCATTGGAAACGCTGGCAGATGTGTGTGCTTCACTTTTAACAGACATGTCCAGCTTCTCCACAACAATCAGAAAGAGCTGCCTGTCTAAGTTCAGCCTCACAACCCTATGAAGGAACACGGAGGCCAGAGCTCTCCAGCAGAGTGACTCAGGCACGTACAGCCAGGGCCGGCCTTAGGGCAAGGCGAGCAAGGCGGCGACCTAGGGCCCCACACCTAAGGGGGCCCTGTGCATGTCACAAATTGTATGACGTCTTCAGAGTTGAAAGAGTCTTGCCAGTATTATGTTAACCTCTCGCAAGTACGAGTTGGGCCATTGTAAAAGGAAAATAAAAAATATAAAGAAATTCAAGTCAAGCGGCAATAAGGAGCTCTGCTGCCGTATCTAGACAAACCGCCAAATAAAAATCTGCTTCAGGAAGCAAATGAATCCGATTCAGACTATATTGATTTCTGCTTACCAATGTAGCGTTACCACATGCACTTTCTGACTGACAAAGTGGACGTATTTCCTCACGTGAGTGTACTCGATCATAAGAAATGTATTTTTAAAAATACATCTAAGGGTTAGCTGTCTGATAGGCTAATCAATAGCCTGTCCCTCTTTACATTCCACCGAAGAAAACCAAGACATGGAGCAGGACAGTGCAGCATCGTCTTTTAAAGTTTTACTGGAGACTTTTCTTAAAGTGAGTAGGCTACTATTAATCGATAATAAAATCAAGAATGTGTGTATTAAAGTAAGATGGACCACCACACCAACGGTCTGAATAGGTATCTGCGACAAATTAAATGTTTGTAAATTAAACACTTGTAATGTCATGATGTTTTGTTGGGCATGTTGTTTTAGTGTAATTTACACAGCAAAAATTAAAGAGCATTCAAAACTGCAGCTGAATGTGCAGTATCCAAATGTGAAATGTTACACGTGGATTTGATAAGTAGATCGGTCAAATATAATTTTAGAATTATATAAAAAGGATAACGTTTGCCAACAGTTTTTATTTCGCTTAAGTGAGAGCACACATGCAGTATGCCTTGCAGGGACGCGGGAAGTGGGGGTGCTGGGGGTGCGGCCGCACCGGCAACTTTTCTCATTAACTTTAGTTTATGAATGAGCATTTGCACTGACTGCAAGAACGTCATGAATCAACGTTTCAACCAATTAGTATTGCCGAGTGCGTGCTGTCATTTAGTGTTTCAACCAATTAGCACTAAGCATTGCTATGTGAGTGCGGGCGTTCATTGTTCCAACCTATCACTGATAGTATCAGCACCAAGCACTGTCATGCAAGAGACCGCATTTACTTACAAATGCGTCCTGACCTAGCAGCTGGCTTCGCTATGGTAACTGTGTGTTTAACAATGTGGGATGGCAAAACATTACAAATGAATCTCTGTAACTTCCAGAATCATATTTAAACAGTCGAGAAGAAAGGATATTTAACTGTTAACATGTGTCAATATATTTCTCAATAAACAAATCATAAACCTTCCTGCGTTTCTTTTTACTAGTAAATTAAACCAAAGAAATTGTGCTCTAACTGTATTTGTAGTGGTGCTGTCTTCTCTGTCGTATTTTTTTTTTTTTTATTCACTATGCCCTTTTATAACTGTTTTTGCAACAGCCCAGGCCAGTGAAGCACAATCATTTCCATCAGTAGGCTCATGCTAGTACTAGATTTGGAATGTGAGATTTTTTTTGTATGAATTTAAATAGAAAGTGAAATCGTTAAGGAAGGCAGATTAACAAGGTAAGCTTACGTCTGTTTTAATGGATGTATACACGGCATGACAAGCTGCCATTTTCATTTTTAGCTTCCAGTAAAAAATAGTATTTCCATTGACCATTGTGATTGTTACATTTTGAGTTGAATATTTTGTAATTGACCGCAATGTAATGAGGGAGTTCCAAAATGTAAAAAAGAAATGCAAGATGTATATAAAAGGAAGGCGGGGAGGGATGCAAGACGGATTTGGATTTTTACTGGAGCAATCTTGGTCAAGTACCTTGCTGAAGGGTACAGCAGCAGTGTCCCCCACCTGGGATTGAACCCACGACCCTCCAGTCAAATGTCCCTACCCACTACTCCAAACTGCTGCCCTGTTGCCCTCACTTGGTCTGTGCATATTTTATTATTATTATTATTATTTATTTCTTAGCAGACGCCCTTATCCAGGGCGACTTACAATTGTTACAAGATAGCACATTATACATTATTTCACATTATACAGATATCACATTATTTTTACATACAATTACCCATTTATACAGTTGGGTTTTTACTGGAGCAATCTAGGTAAAGTACCTTGCTCAAGGGTACAACAGCAGTGTCCCCCACTGGGGATTGAACCCACAACCCTCCGGTCAAGAGTCCAGAGCCCTAACCACTACTCCACACTGCTGCCCTGATATTCTGATGGTGAAATGCGCACAAAATTACGATTTTGTATATATTTAAATATTGCCCTCCCCTTCCCTTTCATTTTCAGCACCCCCAGTTTGAAACTCGTTCCCGCGTCTCTGATGCCTTGCCTACTTGATTACTGAAGGTGAGCAGTAGCCTACCATTTTACTGATATAATGTATGGGGGTGTTTTTTTTTTTTTTTTTTCTTTAATTGGGATATTTTTTTTGGGGGGGGGGGGGGCGGTCATCACCGCTTAGGGCGCCAGTCTAGGGCCCCCGCCTAGGGCCCCACACAGACTAAGGCCGGCCCTGCGTACAGCAGCCTCTGTAGAGACTGAAGTCTAAAAGCTGCCATGCTGCAACATACATCCATTAACCCCTGTCCTCACTCCTCAACTGGGAGGTAGAGCAGTGCAGCTCATGCCAAAAAAAAAACCTCCAGTAAGGTTCTCTGTATTTTTTTCAGCAGAGACACAGTGGGGGATGCACACATAATACTGTGCCACAGCATTGAAGTGACCAGGTTATTAATTACTAACACTGCTGCTATAGGACAGTTTGGTGATGAGCCACTTCCAGCTCAGCAGTTTGCCCTTCATCTGAGTAAGTACCCCATCCCAATTCTCTTTAGTTGCTCCTTTCCCATTTAAATGCACTCCCAGGTATTTAGAAACATTCCTGTTCTACTGGTCTGGTTCCCTCCCACTCCCCAAATAAAAAAGCATTACTTTTTGTCCAGTTAACTCTATCAGAAGAAACATTTTCAAATGGTTTCTGGCAAATCAGTCATTGTCTGAACATCCTGATTATCAGTCACAACTACAGCAATGTCATCTGCATAAACCACCACTTTAATGGATTCAATAATTAAATTGGGAATAGACAAACCAGTTAATAGGGATCTGAGTCTATGAATGAGAGGCTCGATGGAAAGGGAATATAACATTTGAGACATTGAGCAGCCCTGCCGGATACCTCTCTGTACTGGGAGTGGAGAGCTCAGCCCACCATTGATTTTTAAAACACAAAAAAACATTACTGTAGAGCAGCTGAATTTTTTCCACAACATTTGAACCAAAACCAAATGCCCTAAAAACACTAAATAAATACAGATGGCCAACTTGTTCAAAAGCTTTCTCTTGATAAAAAATAAATAAATTAAACCAGATTTAAAACCAAAGAGACTGGAAGCATTTAAAAGATCTCAAATTAAAAAGATATTATCAAAAATGGATCTGTCATGCACACAGTACTTGGCTAAAATGTACAACAGAGTTCATAACTCCCATCAATCGGTTGGCCAAAGCCTTAGAAAGGATCTTATAGTCCGAACAAAGAAGGCGCACAGGGTGCCAGGCCTTAATATCGTACAGGTCCCCTTTCTTGAGAATCGGAGTCAACACTGTACACTGGCAGCTCAGAGGCAGTTCATGTTCCTGAATGCTTTGCCCAAAGACACTGAATAGGTTTCTGCTGATCAGTGGCCAGAGAGTTTTATAGAGCCCCACAGGTAATCTATCTATCCCTGGGGCCTTGCCACTGTGCAGTCCATCCAGAGCCTCAGAGAGCTCCTGCAGTATCAGCTCTCCCTCGAGACAATTCTTCTGCTCCTGAGGAACCTGAGACAGACCCTCCAAGAACTGCAGGACTCCCTCAGACTCATCCACAGCCTCCTCCATGAATAAATCAGAGTAGAAGTCTACAGCAAACCTCCGGATCTCCTCAGGCTCGTACAGCAGCTTTCCAGTTGCTGTCCGCAGACAGTGCATCGCTTTTGCTCTGGGCTGTTTTGTTTTCCAGAGCAAAGAAAATTAGTTGGTGCATCCATTTCTGACAAATTTCTGAACCTTGTACTTGTGTATCCAACAGATCAGATAATTTATTTATTTATATTTTAATTCTGCAACTGGATTGCTCGGCGTAAAAGAGATTCTGGCTTTAGGCTTGTGAGATTGGAGGACACTCACACGCCCTCTGAACGTCTGTGACGTATGGGGACTCGCTGCGGCGAGGAGAAAAAACATAATTGGACATTCCAAATTGGGGGAAGATAAATACAAATAATAATTGGTCACTCTAAATTAAAAAAAAGCCTAGTTTCCCAACCCTATGAAGGAAACGCCAGAACTTTCCAAGGGAGAAACTCAGGGCAATACAGCAGCCTCTGCAGAGACTGGAGTCTAAAAGATACCACTTTACTACACATATCTACCAGCCCTTGATGCCCTTCAGCTTGAGGCAGGTAAGCACACTCTGCTTGATCCAGTGCCGGTCATCCCAGAAAAAAAAAAGAAGCACTTTCTGATTTTCTTTGAGCAGAGTCATTGGGGGATTTGCACACCTAAATCTGTGCCATAACATTGATGTAACCAAGTTATTAATTACCAACAGTCTGCCTCTAAATAACAACCTAGTAAGGAGCCAATGCCAGCTCTGCAATCTACCCTTCACTTGCTCCAGCACTCCCACTCAGTTCTGTTTATCAGCTTCATCTCTTCCAAAAAACAATCCCAGGTACCTGAACACTTGTCTAGTCCACTGCAATCCTGCTGAGAGATCTGGCGGCCTGCTGCCCTCCCAGACCCCCATTGAGAAACCTGTACTTTTTTCCCAGTTCATTTTTGCAGATGAAACTCTTTCAAACACTTCTTGGGCACATTTAGGATGGACAAGCCTGTTAATAATGTTTGTAATTTGTGAATGAGGGGCTCAATAGAAAGGAAATATAACATTCCTGACAGGGAAAAACCCTGCCAGATTCCTCTCTGTACTTGGAAAGGAGAGCTCACCATTGATTTAAGTACACTAAAAACATTACTGAAAAACACCTAAAATTTCTCCACAAATTTTGGACCAAAGCTGAAAGCCCTAAAAACTTGGAATAAATAATTATGGTCTACTCGATCAAAGGCTTTTTCTTGATCTAGAGATATCAGACCAGCATTAAAACCAAAGAGTCTGGAGGCTGTTAAAAGATCTCTTACTAAGAATATATTATCAAAAATAGACCTATTAGGTACACAGTATGTTTGTTCAAGTTTTACAATAGAACCTATAACAGTACATAAGCGGTTTGCTAATGCTTTTACCAAAATCTTATCAAAATCTTATTGTCCGAGCAGAGGAGACTTACAGGGCGCCTGTTCTTATTGTTGCACAGGTCTCCTTTTTTTGGGCAACAGTCAGTACTGCTTGCCTGTAGCTCAAAGGCAGTGAGTTCTCCTGTATTCTTTCAGAACGTACACTGAAAACATCTTCTCCAATCAGTCCAAAAAGTATTTTAAAATTCCACAGACAGGCCATCAATCCCTGGTTCCCTTCCTGTGTTCGGACTGTGCAGAGCTTCAGAGAGCTCTCACAGTGTTAGCTCTCCATTGAGCCTCTCTTTCCCCTCTTCAGGCACCTGGGTCAGACCATCAAAAGAAACCCTGGGCTCCCTCCGACTCGTCCACAGCCTCCGCCATGAACAAGTCTGTGTAGAAGTCCACAGTATAACTCCAGATCTCCCTTAGGCTCAATCAGCAATTGTCCAGCTGCTGGACAAAGACAGTGGATTACTTTGCTCTAAGCTGTCTTTTTTTCCCAAAGCATCCATCTGTGACAGGCTTTGAAACCTTGATCATACCAGTGTGCCCTGTACCTGTTTATCTAAAAGGTCAGCCAGTCTCCTCTTCTTAGTCTTTAGGTCCTGAAATAGCCCATTATTATAGCTAGACTCCAGAGTTCTGTGGAGCTCAGTAATGTCTGCCTCCAGCTCTTTCATTACTTCACTGGTACTTTTTGTAATGTTTTAGGTGTACTGCTGAAAAAGCTTTTTTTTTTTTTTTTTTTTTTAGTCGTTGCCAATTAGTTTTTATTATTTTCTCCCCAATTTGAAATGCCCAATTATTTTTTAGGCTCAGCTCACCGCTACCACCCCTGCGCTGACTCGGGAGGGGCGAAGATGAACACACGCTGTCCTCCGAAGCGTGTGCCGTCAGCCGCCCGCTTCTTTACACACTGCGAACTCACCGTGCAGCCGCCTCAGAGCTACAGCGTCGGAGGACAACGCAGCTCTGGGCAGCTTACAGGCAAGCCCGCAGGCGCCCGGCCAGACTACAGGGGTCGCTGGTGCGCGGTGAGCCGAGGACACCCTGGCCAACCTAACCCTCCCTCCCCCCTGGCGACGCTCGGCCAATTGAGCGCCGCCCCCTGGAAGCTCCCGTCCACGGTCGGCTGTGGAATAGCCTGGACTCGAACCCGCGACGTCCAGGCTATAGAGTGCATCCTGCACTCTAGCGAGTGCTTTTACTGGATGCGCCACTCGGGAGCCCCCCTGAAAAAGCATTTTTATTTGTACCTTGGCTACATCCCACCACTGACTCAGGGATGAAAAGGCACTTTTTTGCCTTCTCCACCTTTCCCAAAAAAAGAAAGTGAGCATTCTGCAGTAATCTTGTATTAAAATGCCAGTAAGAAGAATAAAACCTCAGAGGGAATAACCATATTTAAAATCACAATACTGTGATACGAAAAACCATTAGGGGAGATCACTGAATTAATAAATACATTTAAATGATGCTTATAAACATAAAATGTATCCAGCCTCACTAAGGAAAAGTGCCACACACTGCCTTTAGCCCAAGTGTACTGCCTATCTGTGGTGTGTGTTGATCTCCACACATCAACAAGTTCATGAGCAGCTAACACTGAAACCAGCTTCCTGACTGATCCAGGATGAGGCTTTGAACTATTCCTGTCAATCTGATCCTTTTCTGTACAGTTACAATCCCCACCTAATAAAACCACTTCCTCTGGCTTGCACTGTTCTAAAACATCATTCAGGATCTTAAAAAAATTAGTACAGTGGCTAAGAAAAACCTCCCCCTTCCATTCATTAAACAAATCAACAATGTGTTTTCTGTAGGAAAGCTACACTGATTTGTTTTTGAAGTAATCATCCTCTTTACCACATCTCTACCTCCATTCGCATTCAAATGCCCAATTTAATATTCTGCATATTAGGAGTGGAGAGAGAAATGCAGAAAAACAAACATAAAATGAAAAACAAATAATCAGGAAAATGGAAAAGAAAGACTGCTAAACTTGTACATTTTTATTCTCTTTAAGGGAACTACTGAGCAAATTCTTTAATTTGTCAAAAAAAATAATAATTTCCGTCCCTAGGACTGTAGATCCCTGACATGATCTATCCGTGGTGGCTCAGCTCTAATCAGTAATTCATTTTTTAGAAATGGCAGTATATTTGAAATTGTAACTTTAGCGCAGGACCAGCGAGAGGCAATACTGAAACTAGCACTCCATTAATAACTATCCCTTCCTGCACAATTCTCTGAGCCATTCATTCACCGCTCAAAAAGACTGCTGCTCCACCAAGCCACTCCCCCCCCCCCCCCTCCATTTCCTCCTCCTTTTTACAGGCAAATTAATCTTGTCAGGTGCTCTCCTCAAATGAATAAATATCCCATGACATTTCCTTTTTTTCTTTTATTTATAGCTCTACATCTGGTTTTATGTTACATTATGTGATGCTTAGCCACTCAGAACAGGAAAAGAAAGCTCCATGCTCTTCATTACAGCCCAGGTTCCTTATAGTATCAAGTGACTAAAATCTGAAGTGAAAAGCGGTCCCTCCAAGTTAGGTTTAAGACACATTGATTTGGAAGCTGTGTGTCTTTAGTTTCCAGACATATTTCATAAGCACATCATTCTTCAGGAATTAAAAAAATAATAAATAAAGAAATAACAAGAAAATATAAATATTTTACAACATTATAGAGATATAAAAGCTGGTATGGGAGCCCACAAATAGTGGGTTATCTGTAAACCTGTATATATATATTGTACCTTTTTATCTATGTATTTTTTGTATCTGTACAGTTCAGAGTTTTCTGGGGTAATCAGTTTTGTACAAATGAACACCATATACCTCTGAACACCATTCAGAGGTGTTTTTTATTTTATTTATTTTTAGGGGAAAAAAAGATGTATTGATATAAGTATCTTTTTTTTACATATAAATTACTATTCTTATTTCAAAATTATTATTTGTATATAAAAGCCTGACTATGAAGTATAGTATAATTAAAGTGTAGTAGGTTCCAGTAAAAAAAAAAAAAAACCTTTTTATTTCTATAGAGAAATAAATAATTTCACCAATGAGAATGAGGGTGACATTCCGATGAGACACAAAAACAATAAAGTAATTGTGTTATGAAATGTGCAAACAGGCCAAGAATGTAATATTTCAGACTTGCTCCACTTATGGGCTATAATGTGCATGAGAGAGAGGTGCCTCATTTCACAATTTGCCTGTTACTTATGCAACAGTTTGTATTTCTTGGCACTGTAGTTGTAGCACTTTCGATAGCATGACCAAGAATTGATGGTTGTGGTTGAACTTCCTTCTCATATATATTGTTCCTTCTTCAAGTCTCATAATTTAAAAAGCAACCTGGGAATGAATATCAGTTTTCTTAACTAATGTATTCTTGTTGTTGTCTGGAAGATTCATTTTATATCATTTACTGTTTTAGTCATCACAACCTGGTGTATTTTTACAACTTAGAAATGTGAAGCACCTCTGTGGCCTTGTGACAGAGAGCGAATGAATCCGAGTCAACAATATCCCTCCCAACCTGTGAGGGCGCTATATAATAGGAACAGTGTGCCTCGTACTGAATGGTTCGGCAGTTCATTCCAGGGTCAGTCGGAAGCCGAAGTCATCGCCCTAGCTATCGGAGGGGGGGTGACTAAGGGTATTTCAGGGGATGTGACAGTGCAATCTGTTCCTTTGTTTTGGTTATGGAAAGACCTGTACAGGATGGGTGAAACTGAAAGTAACTGTGAGTTTTTTATATTTGTGTTTGTTATTAACTGTTTATTTGTAATTATTAGACGGCTAAGCAAACCAGGAGCTGTGGCTGTTTAGCCAGCATCCAACCCGGATTACAAACACTGCACCAGTCACACTTAACTGTGTATTCACCACCAGCACGGGAGCACCGCGAAAGGACACGGAGCCGTGCCAGGGCATTGCCTTTGTGTATTATTATTTCGGGACTGAAACCCTGTATTGTTTGGCTGTGCAATTACACATTGCTGTGTAGTTGCCAGCATTATTATTTAACAGTGCCAAACCGTGAAAACAAATTAAAGAAACTGTTTGGACCGTGAACACTGTTTGTTGTCATTGTTTGAGCACTGCATCATCTCTACACGCGCACTGCAAACCACTTTGCCACAGGCCTAAATAGAGCTCTTGATGCAAAGGGACATGTTAATGGTTACAGTTTGGTGTACAGTTGAATGTGAATCATGTTATGGCCGTCTTTATCAGCATAGTTCTCTAATAAGGACCTAAAGTACTGTAGGGGGCTAATGTCTGACTTGTTTGTGGCAAGTCAGATAAACGTGTAATGATCCTGTCTTGCTATTTTGATTCCCTATTTTAAGTACCCTTTAGGAGAATAGTGCCAACAAGATATCATATGATTAACTTCCATTTTGTGTGCAGAGGACTAAATTAAGTGGTACAATCTCTGAAAAGGTGGTTATTTTATTGTGGTAAATTGGGCCCTCCAAACAAATACATAGAAATAAAAAAGAAACATGCTAATTTATTGTAATATTACATAATGCTACCCTTTATTTTGTCATACATAGGCAGTTTTGGCAGTAGCGGCTCATCAGAGAAGGCACTGACTACTTAGACCAAGTTTATTTCATAAATACACTTTTTTTTTAAAGTTATTTTTACGTAATATGTACATATAACAATAAATACATAGCTTTACACAGAGGCAACTGTCCCATCCAAATTCTCCACAATCACAGCTGTACGTTCTGAGGAGGCAGATGTGCTCTTGTCCCCTCTAGTTATGATTAGCACGTTTATTAGCCAATCATATTCTTCCATTTCTTCATCTGGCTTCCATGGAACGCTGAGTAAAGCTGTCTAAATAATAGACAAGGGTGGCATGCCTCCCCTCCCCTTTTGCCTATTTTAGCCAATCGGATGTGTGCCCTCCCACATTGATGACCTCAGATGCTTATACTGATGAGAGTGAAAGGAACAAGGTGCAGTAGAAAGAAGTAGTGGATGCCTACAGATGAATTCATTTACATTTTTTATTATAATAAGAAAAGTACTGTTTCTGTTTGTTTCTTCAAATAAATAATCGCATAACATATAAAAATTAATAACATACAAAACAAGCAAAAGATGACAAAATACAAAATACCCCCTTAAATTACACATTGTAAAAAAGTAAAACAAGTCATTTTAATTATTATTTTAAAAAGCAGTGATAAAAATAAGTAGTATAAGAATAAAAAAAAGCAATAAGTTGTATACAGTGCATTTTTAAACATATGCTGGCAGTGTGTAACAGTTATGTTTATTACTGTTTGGAAGCTCTATAGTGGTGTTGGGCACAGTTCTGAGCGGTGGTGACCACAGATGCTGGGCAGTTCATCTGGCCCTGCAGCAATTTTCCCGGGAGGTACAAGGGAGACACGTGTTTAACAGCATGGACAACACTACAGTGGCGGCTTACATCAAACACCAGGGCGGTCTCCCTCCACACTTAAGGTTTACCTGGCAGCTATATCGGCTTGCCATATTAAAATTGACTCGGTCTCCCCAGGAGCACGCTTCCTGACGGGACAATTTTTTAAAAGTGTTTGGAGGTTAAGACCCCCATAAAAAGGACCTTGTCCCTCACTGGCGGCTTATATATATACTGCTGGATGTACTTCCGGTGACTCCTCAAGGCACACCTTTTCAGACACCTGTAAAACTCAATTCGTCCCTTCTGGACAATATAGCACTCTGCCTTTAATGCACTTTAACTTGCACTTATCTGCTCCCTATTTTACTGTATTTAATCCTGCACTTAACCCAGTCTGTAGTATCTTGTATTTCACCTGCACTTGTATCTAACCCTGATGTAACTATCAACACTTATCTGCTCTTGAACTGCCCCGATATCAAATTGTACTGTGTTGTGAGGCGGAACCAGCAGGAGTTCACTCTGCTGGTGGAGGTGGGAGCTGCAAGCAGTCCTCCCATGGTAGTGGAGAAGGTGGAGACAGAGGCAGCTCCTGCTGCTCTGCTCCTGGCAGTGGAGGTGGTGGAGACAGAGGCAGCTCCTGCTGCTCTGCTCCTGGCAGTGGAGGTGGTGGAGACAGAGGCAGCTCCTGCTGCTTTGCTCCTGGTGATAGAGGTGGTGGCGACAGAGGCAGCTCCTGCTGCTCTGCTCCTGGCGGTGGAGGTGGTGGCGAGGGCTCCTCTCCCTCTGGCGTTGGAGATAGCAGCGGTGGGACCTCTCCCACTAGCGCTAGAGACGGCAGCGATGGCTCCTCTCCCTCTGGCGCTGGAGATGGCAGCGATGGCTCCTCTCCCTCTGGCGTTGGAGATGACAGCGATGGCTCCCCTCTGAGGAGAGTGGACCAGTCCGCCTCGGAGGATGCAGAGGAAGCTCCTACTTCTCTCCCTCGGATGATGCTGCTGGTGGAGGTGAAACCAGCAGGCATTCTCCCTCTGCTGGTGGAGGTGGGAACAGCAGGTATTTCTCCCCTGCCAGTGGAGCCTTAGGTTGTGGATGCTTCGCCTCCTCATCCTCCGGTTCCTGCTCTGGGCAATCCTCCTCCTTATGCCCATAAGCAATGCACAGCGTGCACCATCTTGGCTCCTTCTCCTTCCTCCGCACATTTCCCCTCTCTTGGGCTCAGGACATTCATGCTCCCCCTCTTCTGGGAGTGGGCAGCTGGCCACGCCGTTCCCATACTCCTGCCATGGAGGGGGTTGGTCGTGTGCTACGTGCCCAACCTCGCCAACAGCGAAGCACCATTCCTCACCTTTCAGGCAGGTGAGGCAGACATCCAGCATGGTAGAGACGCGGCAGGACTTGCGACCAGCCCTGCTCTGCTGTGGTGGGGCCTGTTGCTGCTGCTTCCTCCGGCCGATTCTTCCCATTTTTATTTATTTATTTATTTATTTATTTATTTATTTATTTTTTTTTTTCCAAAACAAAACAAAAAAAAAAACCTCCTTTTGAAAAAAAACCCAAGCCTGACGCTTGGAGGCACTGTATCCCACTCTCACACCAACTGTGACAGAGTGGTTGCCGTGCGCAGGTGTGCTAAATAAACAGAAACACTAAACAAGTAGTACGCTGGTTGCAAAACCAGCATACGTAGCAATTGTTTATATATGTTCTCCCACAGACTTGCGTCTCTCCTCTGACACTCTCTCCCGAGCGCAGACAGCTGCAAGCTTTTATATTCTGGCCACAGTCTGAGCGAGTTTAATAAGTATGCATGACTGTCAGCTAGTTAAATAAATCAGTAGCTGATCAGTCACGCATCCTCACAAGGTTTTAAAATATATATATCAAACAATAACAAATGATATCGGCCTTCGCCGTTGCATAAACATATAAATCATAATATAAATAAATAATAAACAAAGGGGCGGGACACTCCGCCACACACTCTTACAGCATTCATCTGAACCAGTGGACACAGAAGAGACACACTTAGAGCCTACGTCACAATCTTCTGAGACAACCAATGTAAGAAAAATAACATGAATTAATAAATGTATTTAATTAAAAGGTCTGCTATTATTTGTAGATATATTCATGATGCATGGAGTGGTATTTCTGGACACAGATTGCTTTCCAGAATTGGGAAGTATAAAATCATTGATACGGTAAACCTTGAAAACCTGCAACCAGGAAAAGAACTTGAAAGCGAGACAATTTCATTTTCTTTATACTTCTTTTTTGAGGAGGTTACAGAAGAATAATGCATACAAAAATAGTTTATTGCAGTGCCAGTATGACCAATGTTGTTTGCAATTTGAAAACCACATAACGGCCGAACCCACAATTACCTTTCACTATTTCACCTTTGTTCGGTGTATCGAATAAACTTTATGCTACACATGGTAGTAAAGATACAAAACTGTTTTTTAGGTTGATCCAAATCAGTATGAAATACTGCTGGGCGCAGTGAATGGGTGTCACCATTGGACATTAGTTGTAAGTATTTTTTATTATACATAGAATTGTTCAGAACGCAGCTGACAGACTGCTTTCTCATACTCGTCGTTCTCAACACATTACTCCAGTGCAAATAGTTTTGATTTGATATGATTTACACTGGTTAACAGTGAGCTACTGAATTGATTTTAAAGTTGCTGTAATAACTTATAAGGCCCTTCATGGATTAGGGCCATCCTTTCTCCAAGATCTACTAACTCTGTATATTCCTACTCGTTCTTTGAGATCAGAAAAGGCAGCATTTTCAGTTGTTCCAAAAAGTCGTCTTAAAACAATTGGAGCCAGAGCTCTTTGTTGTTGTGCGCCTTGGTTGTGGAACTCTATTCCAATTACTGTTAGGCAGGCTGAAACACTGGATTCTTAAATTGAAAACATACTTTTTGAATGTACTTTTAGATAATTGGTTGTAACTGGACTGTATTGTACACACAAGCTATTTTGTTTCATTTTTTACTTTGTACAGCGCTCTGGGATGCCTTGGCTTGAAAGGTGCTATATACAAATACATTTGTATTTTATTATGTGGAGTATTTATTTGCAAGGTAATATTCATAACATTTCTATCAGCTGCCTCTTGCCAGGGCTGCCTTCTTAACAAGAGTCGAGTTTTAGGAGTGAGGTGACAGCGTGGAGAGAAGTACAAGTGGACAAGTACAGTGCAGTTAGAAGCAGTTTGAAAGCAGGTTGACATCTGCAGAAGCTAAACTAAACTTCCAAAAAATAAAAATAAAAAATACAATATGGTCTTCAAGCCAGTAATCTGTGACAACTGCATGATGTGGGAAATCCGAGAAAACCCAACAGAGCTCAACCAAGTTTGTGTAAAGTGCCGCACGATCCAGGACTTGCTTCAGCGAGTAAGTCTGTTAGAAATGCAGCTGGAGGAAATGAGACAGCAACAGGAGCTTGAGGAGCTGACACACCCACAATTCATGGAAGTCTGCACCTCCAGCAGGGAGATGGAAGAGAGTCGAAACAGCTGGGTTCAGATAGGCAGAAGCAGGGAAAAAAAGAAACTTCGTCAAACACAACCACCAGAAATCCAAACATCCAAAAAATTTGAGCCACTTCAACATTTAGATGACCACAACCAACATCAAGAGAATGAAAGGAACAACATCCAGGACCCTATAAACAGTGCTGACCAGGCAGCAAAAAGAAGGGAGGTCATGATTGTTGGGGACTTCATATTGAGAAACACAGCAAGTTCAGTTCGCAGTTTGGACCCCCTTACTACAACAGTGTGTTGCCTTCCAGGAGCCTCTGTCAAGCACATCACTGAGAACGTGGACAGGCTCCTAGAACGAACAGGCGAACTACACCCGGTAGTAGTCGTCCACATCGGTACAAACAACATTGGAAGAGACAGGCCAAGATCCCTGTAAAACAAATTCAGAGAGCTAGGAAGGATATTAAAAGACAAGACCAAAACTGTGGTATTTTCTGGGATACTGCCGGCACCTTGCAAAGGACCATATGGCCGGCTGGAAATACAAAATCAAAATGCATGGCTGAAATCGTGGTGCACACAGGAAGGCTTCACCTTTCTTGAACATTGGAGCACATTCTACAACAAGGACTATCTATATAGGTGGGACGGACTGCACTTAAACAGAAAGGGAACCAATCTACTCGGAGCAAGGATCCTTCAGGAGGTCCAGAAGCATTTAACTCAGGTAAGACAGCTATCAAATGTATTTATCTTAATGCTAGAAGTCTCAGAAACAAAATGATAGAACTTGAAGCTACTACACTAACAAGTAACTACAATGTGATAGGTGTTACAGAAACTTGGTTGTCTGAGAGTGATGGAGACGAATATAATATTAGTGGGTACACACTGTATAGGAAAGACAGGCAGGACAGAAGAGGCGGAGGGGTAGCGCTATACATAAGAAATAGTCTTGAAGCCCAGGTGTTAAATCAGGACAAAGAAAACAATGCAGAATCAATATGGGTCAGAAAAGAATCTGTTATACAGTGACATTCGAAATGCGTGTAGAAAAGGAGAAGCCATACTAATGAGGGATTTCAACTTCCCCCGTATAAAATGGGAGAACCCGGTGGGGGGCACGACGGACGAAATTGAAATGGTGGAAATGACAAATGACTGCTTCCGAACGCAATTTGTCAAGGCACCGACTAGAGGGGAGGCATGCCTTGATTTTGTCTTTTCAAATAATGAAGACAGAATAACTAAAACTGAGGTCAGAGAGCCATTGGCAAACTCCACAACATGGTCTCATTTAAAATATTTTTTAAAACCCCTTACAATTTTAGAAAAGCAAATTATGAAGGTATGAAACAGAGACTAACAGAAGTAGATTGGAGCAAAATAGAGAAAACATCCACAGAAAAAGGATGGCTGTTTTTTAGAGGTGCGCTGAGCGATTATTTAAATAATCGACATGAATACGATTAATAATTTCGATTCATCGATTAATCTGTTAATTTCGATTATTTTTTATTTTTTCATTCAATAATGCAGAAAAGGCACCCCCACTATATAGTAGATGATATTCTGTAACATTATCTCCAGTACTGGTTTAGTTGTCTTACTCTGCTGATGGTCTCTTTCAAAAATAGCAAGTCTCATTCGGACAACAACACATAACTTTTTTTTTTTTTTTTTTTTTTACAGTTTTATTAATCAGAAAATGCTTTCTTACATAACTACAGTACAAAATTTGCTCCTGAATTTTTGGAAAGCAATTGTAATTCTTGTCACTTCAACCACAACCTACTTGGAATTTTTGCTGTTTGCTGAACAAGTGGAGCAAAATTCTTATAAAGTCAACTCATTAACCTTTAAAGAAGTCAATAACTTATTTGCAAAAATAGTCAACAGACACTATTCACTTAAAACAAAAGTATGTAGTACTGTGGGTCTTTTTTAGCATTACAAAAATACTGAACCTTTTCTTAAGTTGTTTCCTGAAAACTGTGCTCATTATTTAATTGTGTTGTCACATGAACACGTTTTAACATGACATAGCATGTTGAAAAACAAACACATTATGCAAGGTTGCTATGTAAAAACACCAGCATATCAACGTGGCTAGGGCTAAGGCTGGCACATTTTCTTGTCACAATAGCACCAGCTGCTGAAAAAAGCCTTTTCAGATAAAGCAGAGGTAGCAGGGATACTGAGAAACCGTTTAGCTAGTTTGGCCAGGCGAGGAAGGCGATGCATATTCTTCTTCCACCACTGCAAAGGCTCAGTATCTTTGAAGCTATTTAATTAATTTTGAAAGACATTTAAAAATGGCAGATTTAGATATTTTTATAATTAACGTGTTTTTTTAGCTTTTAAAAACATATAATAAAAGTATAATTAAGACTCCATACGGGTAGTAAGACACTAACTGTCCAGAATCAAGCTTAAAAAAAAAATGAAATAATAATCTGGAGTAAAATTGTAAATAGTGTTTATTATGCCATTAACTAATAGTGCTGTAGAGGATTGATACAAATTCAGCAATTCTATGACTGATGCAGCATGTGTTTTTTTTTTTTTTTTTTTGACAAGTTTGATAGTGTTGGTAAAAGTCTAAGATTAGACCAATACTTGGTGTTAGCACTTACACAATAACAGATTATAATATACTTGCTGTATTCAATAGCAAGTGCGAAATGTATAGTTTATTTTCATGTGCTAAATGAACACGTAATTCCTCTTATCATAAAAAAGAAACTGCATTTGACAAAAACAGCATCGTACTGTATATATCGACTTACTTCTTATATGAATAATATTACTTACCAAGTGAGAGACAGTTGGGTGCCTCCTTTTTAGATGTTGCAGCAAAGCTGTGGTGATATTTCATCTTTCCTTTGCATATTATGCACTGAACCTGTGAATTGTTAGGTTGGCCAAAGCAATCCCACACAACGCTTGTGTGTCTGGCGATTCTCGCAAATTTCTTGGCACCGGGCCTCTCACTTCCATCACTTTCCAAACTCCTTTTCTTTCCCCGTTCTTCTGCACTAGTAACAGTATTGCTATATGCATCCACCATATTGCTGTGTTCCCGCTTGCCACTCTCAACACGTCGCCACAAAAAGGTTTTACAGACTGTTTTGTTTCATTAAATTTTTTGTCCAATGAAAGCGCTTTGCTAACGTAACAACAACATTGTTACGTTCTAGCGGGAGGATAGAGGTTCTAAACAATATTGCGACAATTCTGCTGCTTGTAAAATAACAATAAAGAAGTACCGACACATTAGCAAAATCATGTTTGGAATAGGGTTGCGTGGGTATTATTGAAGAAATACGTCTGACTTGCAATTTGATGCAAACGGGTTTTATTTATCTAACAGAGAGAACAGGGATAGTCACAGGATACCAGAAGACGTATGTGTGTGGGTTTTTGTTTTGTTTAAAACACAAAACAAAAAAACTCATCTTAATTTTTTTCTACATAGGCCTAAGTTTTTTTTTGTCATCTTTTACTAATATATCGCCTTCACTCTCTCAACCAAATCAGTAATAGCGATGTGTTGTTCAGTATTCCTGCCTAGATCAGACTGAGTGAACAGCTGATCGGAATTATTATTTGAGAACGCACCTGGCGTGAATGTAGCTGCTAATATACTGTATGCATATATTAAGGCGATTACTCGAATACCAAAAAGATCGTTGAGTATTAAAATAATCGCCACGACTCGAGTAACTCGATTAATTATCCCAGCTCAACTGTTTTTTAAAAATGTAGTACTAGAGTCGCAAAACAATTACATCCCAAAAGTAGACAAATCTAAATCTCAATTAAAAAAAATATTCAGCGAAAAAAGGCACTTTACAGAGCGTTTAAAAGGGACCAAAAACAAAGTACACAGAAACAGTACTTGGAACTGCAAACACAAGTCAAAAAGGAAGTTAGAAAGGCCAAGCGAGAGATAGAAATCAATATTGCTAAGGGGGCTAAAACCAATTCCAAAATGTTTTTCCAATATTATAACAGCAAGAGAACATTCAAAGAGGAGGTTAAATGTCTAAGAGACACAAATGGCAAAATCATAGATGAAGAAAAAAAAAATAGCAAATATATTAAATGATTACTTTTCACAGGTTTTTACAAAGGAGGACACGGACAACATGCCCCATATGTCAACCTGTTCCTATCCAATTTTAAATAACTTTAGCACAACAGAGGCAGAAGTGTTAAAGGGACTAGGAGCTCTTAAAATAAACAAATCCCCTGGGCTGGATAAGATCCTCCCAACAGTACTCAAAGAAATGAAAGAAGTTATTTACAAACCGCTAACCAAGATCATGCAACAGTCTCTTGACACAGGGGTTGTACCGACAGACTGCAAAATAGCAAACGTAATACCGATCCACAAAAAGAGAGACAAAACCAAACCAGGTAACTACAGACCAATAAGTCTGACTTCTATTATATGTAAACTTATGGAAACTATAATAAGATCCAAAATGGAAAATTACCTATATGGTAACAATATCCTGGGAGACAGTCAGCATGGTTTTAGGAAAGGGAGATCGTGTCTAACTAACCTGCTTGACGTTTTTGAGGATGCAACATTGACAATGGATAATTGCAAAGCATACAACATGGTTTATTTAGATTTCCAGAAAGCTTTTGACAAAGTCCCGCATAAAAGATTAATTCTCAAACTGAACGCAGTAGGGATTCAAAGAAATGCATGCACATGGATTAGGGAGTGGTTAACATGTAGAAAACAGAAAGTACTGATTAGAGGAGAAACCTCAAAATAGAGCGAGGTAACCAGTGGTGTACCACAGGGATCAGTATTAGGTCCTCTGCTATTCCTAATCTACATTAATGATTTAGATTCTGGTATAGTAAGCAAACTTGTTAAATTTGCAGACGACACAAAAATAGGAGGAGTGGCAAACACTGTTGCAGCAGCAAAGGTCATTCAAAATGATCTAGACAGCATTCAGAACTGGGCAGACACATGGCAAATGACATTTAATAGAGAAAAGTGTAAAGTATTGCATGCAGGCAATAAAAATGTGCATTATAAATATCATATGGGAGTTACTGAAATTGAAGAAGGGAACTATGAAAAAGACCTAGGAGTTTATGTTGACCCAGAAATGTCTTCATCTAGACAATATGGGGAAGATATAAACATGGCCAACAAGATGCTCGGATATATTGTGAGAAGTGTTGAATTTAAATCAAGGGAAGTAATGTTAAAACTTTACAATGCATTAGTAAGACCTCACCTAGAATATTTTGTTGAGTTCTGGTCACCTCGTTACAAAAAGGATATTGCTGCTCTAGAAAGAGTGCAAAGAAGAGCAACCAGAATTTAAAAAGGCATGTCGTATGCAGACAGGCTAAAAGACTTGAATCTATTCAGTCTTGAACAAAGAAGACTGCGCGCCGATCGGATTCAAACATTCAAAATCCTAAAAGGTATAGACAATGTCGACCCAGGGGACTTTTTTGACCTGAAAAAAGAAACAAGGACCAGGGGTCACAAATGGAGATTAGATAAAGGGGCATTCAGAACAGAAAATAGGAGGCACTTTTTTACACAGAGAATTGTGAGGGTCTGGAACCAACTCCCCAGTAATGTTGTTGAAGCTGACACCCTTGGATCCTTCAAGAAGCTGCTGATGAGATTCTGGGATCAATAAGCTACTAACAACCAAACGAGCAAGATGGGCTGAATGGCATCCTCTCGTTTGTAAACTTTCTTATGTTCTTCTTATGTTCTTAATGATGCTTCATACTTTGGATAGATAAACTAATATAATATGAATCAAATAAGGACATATTTTTTGGTTGAATTCCAATGTCATGTATGTAAATATGATATTGGATATTTAGACTGTATTTTTACCATTTACAACTTTTATAACAAGTGATATTATCCTTGTTTCACTAATTATTTGTATACATTTGGTTAAGATGTGTGTGACAGATGAAGGGATATCTAAACCTTTACAAATATTGTAAAATGTGTTTTTAAAAATATTGAACAGTAATATTAACATATAAATATAGAAGTTTTATGGGAAAATATAACCATTTAGTCCCAGTAATGCCCAAATTAACAAATTATTGTTTCTAATATTTCCAACTAATTGGTTCCCAGTTTTCCATTTTGCAGAGTGTATTTTAAATGAGGAGAGTTGTTTTCCAGCACAGGACAGCTGCCATCAATATATTACACAGGGAGATAGCGGAGACGTTAATTAGTCTGGTATATACATAATCAGTAATAAAGGTGGTGGAAACACATTTTTCTAAAAATGTAAGCTTTTTAGAAGTGGATACTTTTTTGTACATAATGTCATGAAACACAAAGTCAGGCTTCTTTAAAATTCAAAAAATATCTTTATTTTCTAACAAAATCAAGAGAGAAAAAAAACTTTGAACAAAAAATGATCTAAGCAAAATAAACTTCTTCAAAGTAAACCCTTCTTGAGAAACTGTTTAATCAAATACTTTCTTCTACAAATCTTCAAACAAAACATCTTTACATTTTTTTTGGAGCAACATTACCATATTCATCAAGACATCTACAACTAGAAATGAAAAAATAAACACTCTCCGGTATTACTGGCCTTTCAATTTATGTATTGCTTATTTTGTAGTGACATTTACACAAATTAATATTTGGTAAAATTGCGTAATCGTTTGCTTGTTTTATATGTAACTAAGGCTCTTTTTACTATTATTATTATTATTATTATTATTATTATTATTATTATTATTATTATAATGTCACGGCTACCCCCTGTCTGCCAAGTGCTTAATTGCTCTCTGTGCGGTCTGCCATGTTCCTCTTAACAGTGAAGCTGTTTGCCAAAAAACATATTTTCTGACCCCATAGGCCAGCAAGCCAGTACTCACACAGCAGGACAGTACATACAATTAAAAATCTACAGAGGCAGCTTTTGCCAAAAAAACAACATTTTCCGAACAAATAAATAGTTATTAAGTTAAACTGTGTTGTGTCTTACTGTGGCTAATAATTAGCATTATATATGAAACCTAAGCAAAACTACACAACATCCTACCCTTTGGCCTTGACTTTAGTTTAGTGGCCTTGGTGCCCTCTGCAAATTTATGAAGGCCATTTTGGCCTTGCCCTTTCTTTTGCCAATTTAGAGCCCTGTAAGTCACTTGTGGACTAAACAGTAATGGTAAAGGAAATGTTTTAGTCCATAAGTCTGAACATTTGGTAATTCGGAGTTCCCACATTGTTTAATCTACATTGTCACAACTTAAGATTTGTCCCACTGGAGTACTTCTTCCATCATTTTCAATCCATGCACTGTTCAATCACATTTCCATGACATTATTCAGAGGATGGCCCACATTTATAAACAATCACAAAAAATTCTGACACACTATATTTTAACAGGTGTGTGTTTTCCAGATTTAATGTAAATCGCGTATTCTTTCCTAGTTTAACCACAAAAAGTCCAGATTTAGCTAAATACATAAATGTTAACAAACACATTCTGACAACTTTTCAAAATGGTATTTTCAGATATAATTTATAAATGTTTGTGACAGGCTAGCTGCAGTGATGACATTAGACCAGAAAAGAATCACACACAGAGGCAGAGGTGAGGAGTGAAACTGAAAACGCAAATGGCAGCGCTCAGTGTTTTAATAAACAAAATAAAAGGTTTTAAACAGAAAACAGGACACGGCACTTGAGGCCAAATAAAACAGACAAACAAAACGGATTAACACTAAACAGGCTGGACGAACAGACAAACAAACACGGTGAGTTTAAACAACTATCAATTTACTTTATTTTACTTTACTTTCTCCTCTCCACACCCGTTCTCCACTCACCGAACACACAACCACGAGTGAGTAAAACGTGCATCTATATATACTGTTGTGCCGGGATTCAATTACTAATTAATTATTCACTTGAATCCCAGCACATGAATTAATTATGTGCAACCTCGTGCTCACATATTAAATACTTTAAATGCACGTGAAGTGCAATCCCCGTGTCTAAATACAATTAACATTTTAAATAACTCATGCTGCACACACCCATTTATATCCCGTGCAGTCAACTACAATACACCAACATTAACACACTACACGCAACATATAACACAGAAATGCACACAGGGGCGGGGCACACTGCCACATGCTCCCACCCACACGGGTGCCATGGGTGCCACACGCTCCCACCCATGGGGCTCCAGCCACAGCACTTTCTGCAGCGCAAGTGCTGCAGTTGGAGCAGGTCTCCTGACCTCCCCCTTGATCTCTGGCAGCAAAACTGCTGCTGGGGTTGGTGGTCTCTGGACCTCCTCCCCCTTCTTCAAAGCCGGCAGCGAAGCGGAGCAACAGGCAGCCCCAGGCGATGCGGAGCAACAGGCAGCCCCAGGCGATGCAAGGCAGGCATCCTTGGGCGGTGCGAGGCAGGCATCCTTGGGCGGTGCGAGGCAGGCATCCTTGGGCGGTGCGAGGCAGGCATCCTTGGGCGGTGCGAAACTCAGCTACAGCTCCTATGGTGGTGGAGGTGGAAGCAGCAAGCAGTCCTCCCATGTTGGGGAAAGCAGAACCAGCAGGTATTCACCCTCTGCTGGTGGAGGTGGCGGAGGCAGAGGCAGCTCCTGCTGCTCTGCTTCTGGTGGAAGCGGTTGAGGTGGTAAAGGCAGAGGCAGCTCCTGCTGCTCTGCTCCTTGCAGTGGAGGCAGAGGCAGCTCCTGCTGCTCTCCTCCTGGTGGAAGCAGTTGAGGTGGTGGAGGCAAAGGCAGCACCCGCTGCTCTGCTCCTGGCGACAGAGGTGGGAGCAGCGTGTAGTCTCCTGGCGACGGAGGTGGGAGCAGCGTGTAGTCTCCTGGCGACGGAGGTGGGAGCAGCGTGTAGTCTCCTGGCGACGGAGGTGGGAGCAGCGTGTAGTCTCCTGGCGACGGAGGTGGGAGCAGCGTGTAGTCTCCCCCTCTTGCAGGGGACTGGTGCGGCTCTGCCGCTCTTGCAGGCGACTGGTGCGGCTCTGCCTCTCTTGCAGGGGACTGGTGCGGCTTTGCCTCTCTTGCAGGGGACTGGTGCGGCTCTGCCTCTCTTGCAGGGGACTGGTGCGGCTCTGCCTCTCTTGCAGGGGACTGGTGAGGCTCTGCCTCTCTTGCAGGGGACTGGTGCGGTTCTCCCTCTGTCTCGGAAGGGGAAACCAGCAGGCATTCTTCCTCTGCTGGTTGTGATGGGGACAGCAGGCATGCTCCCTCTGCTGGTGGTGATGGTGGAGGCAGAGGCAGCTCCGGCTCCTCTCCTCGTGATGGTGACGGTGGGGGAAGTGATACCAGCAGGCATTCACCCTCTGCTGGTGGAGATGGGGACAGCAGGCATTTTCCCTCTGCTGGTGGAGATGGGGACAGCAGGCATTTTCCCTCTGCTGGTGGAGATGGGGACAGCAGGCATGTTCCCTCTGCTGGTGGAGATGGGGACAGCAGGCATGTTCCCTCTACTGGTGGAGATGAGAACAGCTGCCTCTCAGGCTTTGGATTCCCACAGTCCCCCTGTCTGGGCGCTGGACGCTCACGGTCCCCCCGTCTGGGCGCTAGTTCCTCCTCTTCATACTGCGTGGGGCATATGGCTAAAGTGTGCCCATAAGCCCCACAGCCAGGGCACAACGTTGTTGCAGCTGCAGCTTTCCTTTCCCTGTTCTGTTCCTGGTCCTTTTCCCTACCTACCTCTCCTGGGCCGGTTCCTCCTCCTCGTCCTGGAAAGGGCAGACAACCACTGTGTGCCCGTATACCCCGCAAGCAAGGCACGAGCCTTGGTCCTCCAGGCCCCTGAGGAGGTCCTCCAGCTCACTGCAGCCGTCTCTCCAGCTTTCCATTTTTGTATATATATTTTTTTTCCTCTGCAGTACTCTTTCCGGTCTGAGTCTGGGGGCACTGTTATCCCGCTTCTGACGACCACGTGTGACAGGCTAGCTGCAGTGATGACGTCAGACCAGAAAAGAATCACACACAGAGGCAGTGGTAAGGAGTGAAACTGAAAACGCAAATGGCAGCGCTCAGTGTTTATAAACAAAATAAAAGGTTTTAAACAGAAAACAGGACACGGCACTTGAGGCTAAAAAAAACAGACAAACAAAACGGATTAACACTAAACAGACTGGACGAACAGACAAACAAACACGGTGAGTTTAAACAACTATCACTTTACTTTACTTTCTCCTCTCCACACCCGTTCTCCACTCACCGAACACACAACCCCGAGTGAGTAAAACATGCATCTATATATACTGTTGTGCCGGGATTCAATTACTAATTAATTATTCACTTGAGTCCCAGCACATGAATTAATTATGTGCAACCTCGTGCTCACATATTAAATACTTTAAATGGACGTGAAGTGAAGTGCAATCCTCGTGCCTAAATACAATTAACATTTTAAATAACTTGTGCTGCACGCACCCATTTATTATCCTGTGCAGCCAACTACAATACACCAACATTAACACACCACACACCACACACAACATATAACACAGAAATGCACACAGGGGCGGGGCACATTGGCACAATGTTGAAAACATGTATCGTAAATTAAACATTTAACAGTCTATAAACCTTTTTTTACTTGGCGAGTCAACATTCAGCTGACACATTAAATCTGGATTTCTAACAAATAAATCAGTGAATTTTAATCTTTTTTTACACTTGGCGATTCAACATTTACCTAACAGAAATCTGAAAAACATTACCGTTCAGCAATTAAATCTGAAAAATAAATCTGGGTTTTCACAAAATAAATATTTATTTTGCCAGCTAAATCTGAAGCTAAATGAGCCAATTGAAGCATTTGATTTGGCATTGTATGCTGCAGAGCTGCGCTTACACTCCGAGAGCCAAGCCCTCAGCTTTCCCGCCTCCTCTGCATACCACAGTGCCAAAAACATGTACACATTTCAAAACTTAAGAATGTGTTTGTTAACATTTATGTATTAAGCTAAATCAGAACTTTTTTTGGTTAAATCTAGGAAGAAATACATGATTTACATTAAATCTGGGAAAAACGCTGTTAAAATATTACTGCTTTATTTTTACACTTAGCGCCCCATGCATAGAAGCCTCCATTTCAGCTCTCTTCACTGCAGTTTAACTGACATTCGCCACTTCAAACATAATTTTCCCGGTTCTACAAGTCCTAGAGTGATCATCAACGGCTCATTTGAAAGATAATAACTTGGAATAATGAGCTGTCATTTATGTATTTATTTAAAATGTTTTATATTATATATATATATATATATATATACACCTATCTACCTATATATATATATATATATATATATATATATATATATATATATATATATATATATACACACACACACACACACACACACACATACACTGTTTACAGAACTGCCTCTTTGTCATAGTCCCCTCAGGGGGTGCGCCCCACACTTTGCACCACTGGATTAGAGATTCATTACTACAAGGGCCTTGAATAATTATTTATTCCCAATGGTAAATTCTTAAAGCTGCAGTGACACTGCTCTTGTTGGCATTTGCCACACAAGTTGTCATCATCTGAAACACACCCTACCTCTGTACTCAGTGACTTAATAACCTTTCTCCACCATTGACATTTGTCCCCTTGTGCCGTTATAACGCCTGTACAATAAAAAGTTATCTCTTGATTACCGTACATGTAAGACTGTAATGCAGCCTAATGTGTAAAATAATAAGTAGAAACATTATACAAATTAGCACACACATTTATTATCCCCTGCAGGAGATGCAAGTCTGGCAATGGGTATATAGTGGAGGCAGTAGTATGTGGTACATATGTCACTTTACATTGTTCTATATATCTAGAAAACTGTTTATCCAGTTGTGATGTAACTTGGTAGTAACATTATTCAGAATACTGCAGCGATCCAGGTTACTGTGTTTGTGTACTGTAATTCCCGCTGTAATTGTGTTCCCTTGCTGCTCTGTATTTACAGCCGCCGGTGTGTTTACCTCTGTCTGTGTCTGTGTAATCCTAGCCTGCGTGTGGTGCCTTTTGTCTCTCTCCCCAGTGATTGGCTGTTGTTTGTCTGTCCTTATCGGTTGTTGTTTGTCTGTGCCCATTGGTCCTAGTGTGCGGCCGAGGACCAATGGGATGTGTATAAGCTCCGGTACCCTATTTGAATAAAAGGGTGGAGCTAAAGTTATAAAAAGGCACTGCACCGCCATTTTGTTGTTGTTGTTCTGGTTGCCATGATTCTTATGTTCCTGTATAACTGTGTGCATGCTGTGAAGCAGACAGAGCAGTGGACTCTGGCAGGTGCGAGATAGCGTCCGAATATAAAAAGATTATTGGAACCAAGAACAAAGCGTGTCTTCTCCTGTTTTGTACATCCTGCTGAAGTCTGGCAATGGAGATATAGTGGAGGCAGTAGGCATTTATACCTAGATCTGTAATTATAAGCAAATGAGGTGTTGATACTCGCAGTAGTTTACGCAAAATGGCACAATTCAGTAGGTTGTTGTTACGACACCGTATACACCCCGCGTATATACCATGAGAGTGGAACTGTTCAGGATACAGATTACAAGCAGGATAAACCATCTCAATTTGTACACCTTGTACTTCAGCAGCTTTGTCAAATCCTCGTTTACTTCTGCTACTAATTTCACATCGACATGGTCTAACTTAGTGTTTCTCGACCTTTTAAGTAACAACGCCCCCTAAGGATCAGCTGAGCTTAGTCACCGCTCCCTTGCCACAGAAAATAAAAAGAAAATATAAAAGATTGTTAAAAGATAATAGTGCCGATTAACAATGCTGTTTAATTAACATCAATTATTAATTACATTTAATTCTACTAGTTCCGAGAATTACAATAATTCATAAAACAAAAATCCCCAGTCACTGGTATAATCAACATGTAGATACATACATAAAATGCTTACTATTATGGAATATTGCCTACATATCTTCTTTGCTTGCGCCATGCAGTGGATAGCAATAGAGACATGCAAACCGGTTCCTTTGAAATTGGGTACCCGGTTCCTGCTTTGGAACCGACGAACTGTGTACAAATATCAGGGATCCAGTTGCAGTGAGTACTATGTTTTTAGTAAAACTGATTATTAAAACATTAATTTCTGTCAAATACATTTGATAACTATAATTGACACGTTCACACTTAGAAAAAAAAGGTCTGCAAAATATTTATTACAGCAAACAGGGGTTTTAGTTTTTTTTTTTGTTTGTTTGTTTTAATTATATGTATTTCCCTGGAGAATAATTCTGTCTCACTTTTACATGAAGTGCTCAAACACTGACAGGGCTTAAAGTTGGCCGAAATCCTTATGGGCATCTGGCTCCTAGCTTTTAAAATTTGGTAAAGTGCTTTACAATGTTACTCACTATATGCACCTATTATCAAATAACAGCTAGCTAAGCAAATAACTGTTCATATAACAACTGAATAAGCAAATCAACAAATCAACGGAAAATCTATAATGGCTAAGCATATCGATTAAATGTAAAACATAACTTACCAATGTCATGAAGAAGCCCTCAGTAAAGCTGCAGTCTTCGCTTCCTTTTTGCATTGAACTTTCTCATTACTACTTGTTTCCACTCACCACGGAACTTGAGGGTCAAATCCTTCTCAAAGGCCAACTGTATGAGGTGCGCTTTGCGATTGTGACGCATGCCTCTTCTGTGTGTTGTCAGTAAGTTGGAAAGGGTAGAAAATGAGTTTTCGCACATAGCAGTAGAAGCCAAAAGTCAAATCAAGTTGCAGCACTGTCTTAACACTTGGCATTGCTTCAAGGCGCAGTGAAACGTTTTCAGCACAGACTGGGTCGTCCAGTTTTCATTTTCGTTTGATTTAATCTGCTTCTGTAGAAACTGACGTGCAACTACGAATTCAGATTCAACAACGTCCATCTTGATTAAATTAACTAAGGGTTGCAAATTAGCAAGTTGTAGAAACATTGGGCTATTGGGATTGGCAGACTGAGCACTGCAATTAGTTTAGTATTACATTCATTAAAACGAGCCGACAGTTCAACTAGTACGGCATCCAGCACACCATAAACAGCCTCTTGAGCTGACGTACATTATCATCTTCACCCCCTGGCTGGCCAACAGATCCCTCAACCACAAAGTCTTCAAGGTGCTTGCTCAAATGTAAAATTATCTGTTTCTTGCATGGCACAGTTGTTTCACCACTGTCATTCAGCAGATTGTTAAAAACTGCATCACAACACAGTTTCGCAATACACTCTGAAGCATTACGAACGACCTCTACAGCAGAAAGAAGATCGCTTTTTCTCCCTGAAGCATTTTGTTTGGAGTGTCCAGTATACTCAAAAAATTTTGCACCATGTGTGCAATGAATTTGAAGTCTACAGCTGACACCTGCTTCAATAATCCAATAGCTTCAATCTTAACTTCTGTTCCATGTCTATTGCTATTAAACGACTTCACAACAACCTCAATGCCCAGTCCAACGCTCCTTGAGCAATCGTTTAAGTTTCTGGCCTTTGTAGAGAACAGCAACAGTTGGTTTTCTTAGAAATTTGTACAATGAGCTGCACACATTGAAGAATTCTGCTACCTTTTCTTCTGAGGACATGGCATGCACAATGACCAAGTGTAGCTGGTGATTAAAGCAATGTACGGGTTGTCCCTTCCCAGTTTGTCCTGCAAAATATTTCTGTTCCATCAGCTTTTACATCAGGCCAGAAGCAGGAAAGAAAACAAAACCACAAATACTGCAGTTGCAAAAAGACGCTGTGCATCGTTTATTTTCAAACACAACAAAAATAAATAAAAGGTTTAAACAGAAACAAATCTCGAACACAAAACAATAATACAGACCTGCTAACCTCTACGCATTTTGCGTATCCGCTACGCATTTTGAGTTGGTAATACGCGGGTAGGCTTAAATAAAACGCAATAATACGTAATCCATATTTCGCTCATCATCTATGATGTTGCCTGTAGTTCGAGAAAGTGTTGCATTTAACTTCAGGGCCGGCCTTAGGACAAGGCAAGATAGATTAAGCAATCAGGTTTTGAGTTTAGTTACGTGATAGAATAACCAATCAGCTTTTGAGTTGACGATCCAACCGCCGTTTTTAAAAAAAAAAAAAGTTATCGTGGGTTGACTGACAGAAATTCCTACCACCCAGTTTCTTTGTATAAACTGACATTCTACTGTGTAGCCTGTCAGGCTTTGTTGAGCTGACTCGCTTGTTTTCTGACACACTGGAGGGAGTGTGTGAAGTACTGTGACTTGTGAGGAAATTATTTATTTCAAACTGGCACTGTACCTTTGTTTTTTAATGAATGCATTAGTTAGTTATGCATTCATTTTTGTCTGGGGGGAAAAAACCCACTTGCGTTAAAAAAAACGTGCTCGGTTTAGATAACTGCATCGCATGAAAAGAAAATACAGCTGAATGAGGATTTTACGAAAATGGTGAGGGAGTAAGTACAAACATTTATTATAATAATATATTACAATATTTAAGTTTAATATTCTGTTTTTGGCGCGTTGTCCCGTTTTTCACAAACGCCTGTTACCATACAGGGATGTCAGTAAAATTCGATTTTATAAAAATGAGCACAGCATTAACATTGTTAATGTGGATTAAGGTAAGGCTTCTGTTTACTTTGCAAGTAGCGTACAATTACATTTGTACATAAATGCCGTTTCATTGTGCTTTAAACAAGTCAGAAACGGCTGGTTTGTGCTTTTACATTGAAGTTCAAGGACTGAGAATCACGGACCTGCATAAGTGTAATCCTGTCTAACTGTATAGCTAAATATTTATGAAAAAAACGGATTACAAGTAAGCGTGTTAAATGGGATGTTATACTACGACTACTACAAATAATAACGTAATATCAGAACTACCAATATATGCTTACTGATATTAACTTTTTTATGAAGCGCTAACTACAAACGAATGGGTCCAGTCTTCTTCGGTTTTTTAATTCTCTTTTAATCGCTGAAATCCATTTTACCCTTCTGTCTGGATCAGCAGGAATCCTGTAGAAGGAAACTTTATATTTCTGTCCAGAACAAAAGAATCGGGCATTACTGTAATGTTACCGCGCTAGGCATTTTGGGCATCTTCCACAGTAATGCTGACTGTAAAAAACAAAACCCAACACAGAGCCAGCCTGAGCACAGACATGCTAAGTTCACTGCTAACGCACAAAGTCATGATGTCAGCAAACACAAACCTTTAGTGACACCTTGCTCAGGAAAGCCAAGTCAGCCACCTATGAAGCTAAACATTCAAGATCTGAAAGTGCAGTTTGAGCTGTTGGATTCCTTTCTGTTCCAAACAACTCACTTTGTGGATAGCTATTACATTTGGTGCTGAGTCAGTGACTGTTTACAAGTTTTTTTTCCCTTTTTTGAAAGAGCTTTGTTTCTCTGTTTTTAGAAGCTTAAACATTTCAATTTATGTTTTCACAGTAAATAAAATACAAACATACTACAAAAATGGCTATTTTCTGTATTTGAAATATTTTTCAGTTGGTATAAATTAAAAAGGTTTCATCTATACTAAGGTAAACAAAATTAAATTTAAACTGAAACAATCATAGCTAATCTCATTAATTGTTTTTTTACTGAAAAATTCATACTCAAAACTCACAAGAGTGTAGCATTTAGCTGTTTCATACCCAAAAACAATTCTGGGGGGAAGCCCCCGGACCCCCCGAGATGTCTGCTACTCAAGTGCTACTCCAAAAAAAAATGTCAAGGTTGGCAGGTCTGATAATACGAACCCAGGTCCTTTAAGGTCCGGCTGGGCAGTAGCCTTCACGGTTCCTTTTTTAGGTTTTGTTTTTCTTTTTAAATTTACTCGCTCTCGCTCTCTCACTCTCATTCTCACTCTCACTCTTGTTCCTCCTCTGAACACCCCACCACGAACATGGAGAGCTGAAGGCTTTTTATACCATGGCCGAGGGGTTTAACTAGCTAGTAATTATTCTATTACCCCTCGGCCACAATCTGCACGAGTTTATTAATTACTCCTGGCAGAGGACGAGCTACTAAACCCGCCTCTGCCAGAACACGTTTTAAATAAAAACAATAAACAAACAATGCGGCTACGCCGTCATATATACACAATACAAACAAACACAATAATAATAATAATAATAATACTACAACAAAACAAATAATAAATTGCACAGGGGCGGAGGGGTACCCCGTTCTAAAAATAAATAAATGTACAGGGCTTTCTACCGCCCTGCTACATATCCCCCCCCTTGTGCAACGCACACTTGGCCCCAATGGCCACCTCCCCCCTCAGTCCCAAAGTCCCGGAAGAAAGGAAACCAGGTGTCCATGGTGGCAGCCATGGAGGGAGGTCCTCCTCCCACCCAAACAGCACTAGCGTCCCGGTGGGTGGCGCACAGGCCGGCCCCTCCGGCCAAGGAAATTTCAGCAGCCACTCGGCTGCTTGTGGGGGTGGTCTTCGGCCCTCCCCCCCCTTCTCTGTGGTCAGCAGCTCCCTCTTCTGGGTTGCCGGCCACCGTTTCTCCTGCTGCGAAAGTGCGGCTGGGGGAGCTGGTCTCCTGACCTCCCCCCCCTTCTTCGTGGCCGGCAGCTCCATAGGGCTCTGGCCACAGTATTTCCTGCCTCAAAAGTGTGGCTGGGGGAGCTGGTCTCCTGACCTCCCCCCCCCCCCTTCTTCATGTCTGGCAGCTCCCCTTTCCGGGGCTCCGGCCACAGTACTTCCTGCTGCCAGGACTGGCAGCGACCCCAGGCGAAGCAGAGGCGGCAGCGACCCCAGGCAAAGCAGAGCCGGCAGCGACCCGAGGCGAAGCAGGACCCTCAGGGACCCCAGGTGAAGCAGGACCCTCAGCGACCCCAGGAGAAGCAGGACCCTCAGCGACCCCAGGCGAAGCAGGACCCTCAGCGACCCCAGGCGAAGCAGGACCCTCAGTGACCCCAGGCAAAGCAGGACAGGCAGCAACCCCAGGCGATGCGGAGCAACAGGCAGCCCCAGGCGTTGCGGAGTAACAGGCAGCCCCAGGCGATGCAGAGCATCAGGCAGCCCCAGACGATGCGGAGCAGCAGGCAACCCCAGGCAACACAGACGTGGCATCCCTGAGCGGAGCGGGCGTGGCATCCCTGAGCGGTGCCAGGCAGGCATCCTTGGGCGGTGCAAGGCAGGCATCCTTGGCCGGTGCAAGGCAGGCATCCTAACTGGCATCCCCGGGCGATGGCGAACTGGCATCCCCGGGCAATGGCGAAATGGCATCCCTGGGCAATGGCGAACTGGCATCCCCAGGCGATGTCGAACTGGCATCCCCAGGTGACGGCGGCAGGGGAGCCCCTGGCTATGAAGGTGGCAGCAGGAGCCCCACTTCTCCCAATGGTGGTGATGGAGGCAGAGGTAGCTTCTGCTCCTCTCCTCTTGATAGCAAAAGCGGCAGGGGTTTTCAATCTTTTTAAGCTGCGTACCCCTTTCCAAAAAAAGTAGTCCACTGAGATAGTCATAAAATGAAAACAGAAAAAAGGTCTGTACAATAACATGATACAACAAAACACACAAGCCTTGGAGTGTGTGATGGATACAATTATAAAAGTTACAGTATTATAAAAGAGAAAATATATATTATATTTACTTTTAGCTCAAAATAGTCCCTCAATATTAATTAATTAAAATCAACGAAGCCTCCGTGCTAGCCTCAAATCACTCAGAAATAACATAGGACTATTCCATGACAGCAAATGGCAATCACGTATTTTTATTGATAATAAAATTACAGAAAAGTAGGCATAGAAAAGTTCACTGTCCACGCATCTCTACAGCTGACCTCATTACGAAACATATTATTGGCGTTTTTAAATTCTTGGTGATTAAAACGTACAGTACTGATGCTAATTAAAAAACAATAATAAAACGCTTACCTAGTATGTGATGGATGTGCCTGGTTGTTATCACACAACTCACTGATGATGGCAGGGAAATTGGCGAGAGCTTCAGTCGCAAAACATTTTTGGCGTTTTTAATCTCTAACGGTATTTAGTCTTGATCGCCCTTTGCTAGTAATGTTCTAGTATTGAACCAACAATCCATATTTCACTAGATTGAAAGCTAAAAACTCTTAACTCTCACACCAGACATAACGCATGGCAATACTAGACCGCATGGCAATACTTTGGTTTCTTATTGGCCATACATTCTGTATTTTGAAATGTAGTACTTAAGTTACAATAAACTTTAAATCAGGTCATTGAAAAAAATAAATATCGATTTGCAGGCACAAACGCACACAGGAAATAGAGTTAAAGACTAGGCTTTTAGTTTTTTAAAATATGTAATTTTTTTTATCTCAGACAGACCAACTGTTTATATGACATTTAAACAACATGGCTTATTTAAAACGTACATATTTAATATGTAAATTAGTCGTGTGTGCACTGAACGCTCTGTCACAGCTCGTCAGTCTGGTGTTAGCGATTAAACGTTGATTACATGATAAAAGTTTGCAATAGATTGGCAAGTGGTTCTAAATAAAATGCGTTGTCTGCCATTTCAGAATTTCTCGTGTACCCCACAGTAATCAAAAAACACAGTAATCAAAAACTACAAATAAAAGGTGCTGCACTTGGCAGCTTCAACCCGACCGTCGCTACCCACACGGTCTGGGTCTCCGTCCTACCCTCACCGCTCCCTCAGTCTGTTAACAAAAATACTGATGGGGTCTGCCCACGGTTTTCCCCGCTAACCCTGTTTTCTGTCTTTTGTCTTTCGTTTCTTTTGGGCTTTTCCTCCCCGGCTGTGTCTTGGACCTGGACCACAGCGTCCGCACATCTTTTTTTTCAAAAGGGCAGACCTGAGGGAACAGCAGAATGTTATTTTATAGGGCCAGCAATCCTCCCCAAGACCTGCCTTTCAGCCATTCAGAGAGAAGGAAAGCCCGCACACCCACTCTCCCACCTCTCCATGTCACTGCCATGACTGACAGGCGAATATTGACGGGCTGCTGCCCTCTTCCTGCAGCACTTTGAACACATCAGAAGAGTCAGTACAAGTCTCCCCCTGTTACACATGCTCTCCCTCAGAATGGCACCACCAGTCCATTCGAAAATCCTACATCCCCATGCCTTTCCGAGAGAAAAAATCTGCGTTTTGATGCAGCTTTCCTGCTCGGTGGACTACCCTGAAGGCATAGGGCTGTAGGGCCAAGTACCACCGCGTGATTCTGGCATTGCTATCCTTCAACCGGTGAAGCCATGCTAAGGGGGCATGATCTGTAACCAGGGTGAAGTGTCGCCCCAGGAGGTAGTACCGGAGTGACTCAACTGCCTATTTTACCGTGAGACACTCCTTCTCGATGGTACTATAGTTTTTTTTCACAGGGAAGGAGCTTCCTGCTGATGTACAGGACTGGGTGCTCACTCCCCCGCACCTCCTGAGACAACACTGCCCCGAGACCTGTCTCTGACACATCCGTCTGCAGGGTGAACCTCTTACTGAAATGAGGACTGCACAGCACTGGCTTACTACACAGTCTTCGCTTCAGAGCGAGAAAGGCCTTCTGGCACGGCTCCGTCCGCTGAACCGTATTTGGGGCAGCCTTCCTGGTGAGGTCTGTCAAGGGAGCAGCAAGCGTGGCGAAGCTCAGTATGAACTTCCTATTATAGCCCGCTAGTCCCAAGAAAGAGTGCACCTGGGTTTGGTTGTAGGGACCAGCCAGTCAGCTAAGGCTTTCACCTTAGCAATCAGCGGTCTGATCTGGCCACCCCCTACTCGATACCCCAAATACTCCGACTCACTCTTACCAATGGCACATTGTAGTGAGCCCAGCCTCCCGCAAGGATTGCAATACAGCCGCTACCTTACACAGATGACTCGGCCAATCCTCACTGTGGGGAACCACGTCATCTATGTAAGCAGCAGCGTACTGCTGATGGGGCCGCAAAATGTGATCCATCATCCGCTGGAAAGTGGCTGGTGCTCCATGCAACCCAAAGGGCATGTTCCTAAATTGGTACAACCCGAAGGGAGTCGAAAACACCGTCCTCTCTCTGGATTCCGGGGTCAGCGGTATCTGCCAGTACCCATTCGTTAAATCCAGTGTCGTCATAAAATGAGCCGTGCCCAGATGCTCCAGCAACTCATCTACCCGGGGCATGGGATAAGCATCAAACTTCGATTTCTCATTAACTCGCCTGAAGTCAATGCAAAATCGAGTTGACCCATCTGGCTTATCCACTAAAACAAGAGGACTGTTCCAGTCACTTTGGGACTCTTCTGTTACCCTCAGTCTAAGCATTTCATCAATTTCCGTCTTTATTACCTGTCTTTTACGTTCAGGTATACGGTATGGCCTCTGGCGAACTGGAGCCCCCGGCTCAATGTCAATGTGATGATGGGCTACTCGAGTCTGCCCCGGGACGAGAGAAAATACATCAGGAAATTCCATCACCAGAGCTCGAGCCTGACCCTTCTGTGCTGGTGTCAGATTCTCCTCAATCTGTACCGACCCTTTTTTCCCCAACACAGAAAGATCAGGTCCCAGATCTGGGACGTCATCTGCTTGCGCCACTACCAATGACTCCGGTTGCAACCAGGGCTTCAAGAGGTTTATATGATAAATGTGTTTCTCTCTCCGTCGCTTCGGCTGGCAGATCTCATTGTCCACCTTCCCAACCCGGCGTGTAACCTCAAAGGGTCCTTGCCACTTAGCCAGAAGTTTCGACTCAGAACTGGGTAACAATAGAAGTATATCCCCTGGCTGAAATGTGCATAACTGGGCTCCTCGGTTGTACTCTGTCATCTGTCTGCTGAGCCTGCTGCAAATTGTCATGCGTCCATTTCTCTACAGACTCAAGATGTTTGCACAGGTCCAACACATACCGGACCGTATTGATCGAATTGTCCTGCTGTTCCTCCCACATCTCTCTGACCAGATCCAGCACACCCCAGGGTCTTTGCCCATACAACAACTCGAATGGCGAAAAGCCCGTGGAAGCCTGGGGTACCTCTCTGATTGCAAAGAGAAGGGGAGGAATCAGCTGGTCCCAGTAACGCACATCACTACTAATAAATCTGCACAACATGTTCTTAAGGGTCTTATTAAAGCGCTCCACAAGACCATCGGTCTGAGGATGAAACACCGAGGTCCTAATGGTCTTAATCCCCAAAAGCTTACATGTTCCGCGGATTAGCCGGGACATAAAGTTGGTGCCTTGGTCGGTCAGTATCTCCCTGGGAATCCCCACCCGGGAGAAAACCTTCATGAGCTCGTTGGCAAAAGACTTTTAGATCGGAGGGGTATGGCCTCTGGATAACGTGTCGCATAATCCAAAATAAACAATAGGTGTGTGTATCCTGCCGCACTCCTTTCAAATGGCCCAACTATGTCCATCCCAATACGCTCAAACGGAGCTTCCACTAGGGGCAACGGACCCAGTGGTGCTTATGGGACTGCTCTAGGGCTAGCTTTCTGACACTCCACACATCGTTCACAAAACCGTCTGACGTCACCATCCAACCCCAGCCAATAGAACCGTGTCACAAGCCTCGCTTTGGTTTTACCCCTTCCTAAATGACCAGACAGGGGAATAGCGTGAGCAAGCTGCAACAAATCCTCCTTAAAGGGCTGAGGAATGAGGTGACGCACCTGGTGACGCACCTCCCCCGTCTGGGGTAATTTTTCAACACGGTACAGAAGGTCTCGATTAATTTCAAAGTGAGGGTACGTGGCGACGCGTCTGGGCTCGACCACATGACCATTAACCACAGCTGCTTGGTCAAAGAGTCTGCCCAGCATGTCGTCACGCCCTTGCTCGAGTCGGCCTCCCGCCCCGACTCTTCACCAACCGCCCCCACCTGAAACTTCTCAGACTCCTTCCATTGCCAGCCCTCATTTTTAGCGGCCTGGCATTCCTGTTTAGTTTTTCGGGGTCTAAATCAATGGCAAAACCAAGTCGGGTCACAGAAGGGGAAGATCTCTCCAATTACTTCCTCCTTCTTAGCCAATAGGGAAGACGGGGCTGTCATACTGGTACTGGCAATCGAGGACACAATCCTACATGCACCTGCGTCACCTACTGGCCAATAGTTATATTCACACTGATCTTGGGATAGGAGCGTACATCCCCATGAATACATTTAATATGCACCTGTCCCAATAACTGTTTATGCCCCAGTGAGATTAGGCTATCCTGTATTAGGGACTGACCACACCCTGAATCCAGGAGCACCTGGGTTTTTGTACTATCCATTGTCACAGGAATAACAAAACCTGTCTGCTGAAGTGACTGAGGTAATTGAACAGGCTTACCTGGTCGGCTGAGGTCACACTCCATCACGGGGCAATCCCGTGCGAGGTGGCCCACCTCCTGGCACGTCCAACACCGCAGTGGGCTAGTTTCTCGCCCTGGAGCCTCAGCAAGAGGTGGAAACACCAAAGCCATCAAAAGGGCTCGACGGTAAGGAGGCCGTGCAAGACCGCGGTCCAACACCGCAGCAGCCTGTGGAGGACCCCACCCTGCCCCGGTTCCTGGGCCAGGAGCTCTCACCGCCCCCCCGTCCAAAACCTTGTACACCCCTTCCCCCCAGTACCTTCACCCTATCCGGGGCCGGTGGTGCGGATGATCCCGCAGTGCTTTGAGGGGAAAAGCTGTGCACAAAACAAAAGTGATTGTTGGTGAAATTTGATCATTTCATGGGGAGCTTCATCGGGGAGTAATTGGTTGCAGTTTTTTTTGCAACTTAGGAGAGAAATTCTGAAGGTTTCTAACTAACTGATTTTTAGATAATATAACAGCCAAATAACACATTTTTAACTGTATACCCTCCATTGTATTTTCATTTGAGTCATGTAAACACAGTATTTCATATTTGGAAACATTTAATTTGAGACCAGATGCTTTAGAAAATAATGTAGTATTATCCACCAATTTCTTTACCAGCAACTAAAATACCTTTTATATTTGTGTTGTTTCACTGGGCGTGAGCTGGGGGGGGGAAAGATAAGGCAGAAGAAGCAGCAAGGAGCAGTTAGTAGGACAGAATGTGGTCACCGACTGGGGCCGACGCTGTCGACATCCCAGGGGCGGAGGACCCGGCAACCGGAAAGGATAGAAAAGAGGTCACCGACTGGGGCCGACGCTGTCGACATCCCAGGGGCGGAGGACCCAGCAACCGGAAACGGGATAGAAAAGAGGTCGTCGACTGGGGCCGACGCTGTCGACATCCCAGGGGCGGAGGACCCGGCAACCTGAAAACACATATGAGGGTTAGACTTGAAAAGCCACCCCTCGGGAGGAGATGAGAGAGGTACCCAGCATTTGAGGCTTATGTAAGGGGCGCTCGTAAAACCCCTGATTGGCCGAGACATCACGCTGCCTGGGACCTGAAAATAAGGACAGAGCATTGAGGTTAGTATAGGACTCGGCACGAGTGACCACGTCCTGAAGAGAGGCAGAATAGAAGAGAGCCTCGAGTGAGATGAGCGCAGGAGCTGCGACAGGACAGAGTTTGGCCGGGGGTCCTCTCTGACTCACGCGGTGAGAACCCCTGAAGGTAAGGGAGGCGGCTGCCTAGCCCTGAGGTCGGGGAAGTGAGCCTCACTTGCCCCCCAAAGGATGGACCCCCGGCACCTACGAAAATTCCCACACCGTGAGACAAACAAGACAGAACATGCCAACGCATAACATAAACAAACAAACAAAAGACCAGAAGGACGAACAAAGGGGAATTAGTAAATTTGTTAATGGGATGTGACTGTGTATACCTGACTATGTGTATACCTGCCGCTCAGTGGAGAGGAAAAAAACCCTCGAAGCGAATTTAGGGGAAAACCTCAGGTGGCCCCGGCGAACAGGTAGCCCCCACTCCGGGCATGCTAGCAATTTTAAAATGGGCTGCTGCTATATCGAAGGGAGATGAATGGACGTAATAGTCTACTGCGGAAGGAGGCAAGGTAGGTTGGAATCCAGTGACGAGTGATCCTAGGAGCGAGAGAAATCAATGAGGGGGTGAAGTAGAGGAGGGAGGCTTGCTCTGGAGGGTGGAAGGAGGGGCGATGAGTGATGATAGGAGCGAGAGGAATCAATAAACCGAGGGTCCTGGGGGGGGGGCGGGGGTTCTTGCTGGGGAGATACCTTGATGATGAAAAGGGGCAGATAGGGGACTCTACTTGACAGCTGAATGGACTAACCACGTTGAAATTGATCCCTCTTGGAGGTACGACCGAATGGTGAAGTAAATCAGAAGCAGAAGAAACTGCGAGTTCTGAACGTAATAATCTACTGCGGAAGAGGACCAGCGGCACATGGTCTTGATCAGACTGTGGTTGATGTTGGCTCTCGCAGCAGAGGTAGCTGCACCTATACGAAATGAATGGGGAGAATACAGCTGAGGAAGGAGGCCTGCTCTAGAAAGGAGGGTGGAGAGGTTGGCTGATTAGGAGATCTTCGTCGCTGCAGGGAAGCTTGAAGCTGAGGGAACTGTGAAGTCTGAGCTTCTGAGGAAGCCGAAGAAGGCCAAGAAGCAGATGAGATACCTTGACATTGAAAATAAGGGGCAGATAGGGGAATCTGCTTGACAGCTGAATTAACTGACCGCGCTGAAATGGATCCGTCTGGAGGTACACAACTGAATGATGGCGTAAATTAGAACTGTGAATTCTGAGCTCCTAAGGAGACCGAAGAGGGCTCAGATGCAGATGATCTCCATAGGTAGATCCTTGTATGGGGAGAAGCGGCGTTTCAGAAGAGTAGAATGAGCAAACTGAGAATGGTCATTGATGCGGACAGCGTGAAGGTGAGGCAGAAGGGAAGGCTCTTAAGAATCAGCTGTTAGGCAGATGGTCTCCATGAGGAGATCTTCATAAGGGGACAAGCAAACTTTCCAAAGAGTAGAGATAAGTGAATGGAGAATGTCTGTTGATATAGGCAGGCTGGAAGGTGCAGCGGGGGGGGGGGGACTTTGAAGATTCCAGAAAGAGTCAGACAAACTACTGGTATGGAGAGAATGGTGGGAAGAAAAAATCCCTAGCTGGACGATGAAAGCCATGATCTGGTTTGATTTGAAGGAATAGGATGAATCAGATTCTGGCACAGAATGTTTAAAACACTGACCAAGCTGTACAATATGAGGCTGTCGAAGGAGAGAGAGAGCTGCAGATACGAAATGCTGAGCAGATTGAAGGAGGTTACTGAGAGGATGATTCAGTCGAATGACAGCTGGTGAATCGGGGGGGGGGGGGGCACGCAGCAGACGGGACCAGTCGACGGAACTTGAACACTAAAAGTAGAGGCCGAAGGGGAGCTGGAACTGACAGTTGAGGTAGCAGCTGGAACTGAACGAACGTGTGTAAATTGACTGCTGGGGAAGCTCAGCACGCTTTGTGCTCCATTTACTGGAATGGAGGGCAGAGATGAGATGTTGACTATCCTATATGTCAGTGAATACGGGATCGATCTGTGGTCTGCTACTATCATGTCTGCTTGAAATGGAAAAGGTGAACTCACATTGAGAGACTGGGTTTCACAACTCCAGTTATTCTCCGAGAGTGGAACTCCTTAACTCATAAACAAGACAGATTTCCAGTCTCACCGCGTCTCTCACCATGTATTAATGCTGTAATATTTGAGAGGATGTGTGGACATATAAATAGATTGCTGAGAAAGACAAGCACCTCGTATTTTTGATTAGATGGGGATTAGCCTTAGCCTTGACTGCAGAATGCTTCCACGATCTGCGTATTGGAGGAAAGCGGAAGCGTTGGAAGATCTGGAGTAGTGCAGGTCCAGATTTAGACTGAACTAAAGCAACTTGCATGCTAGAACAGTGAGTAGATCTGAAGAGGGAGCAGAGATCTGCTGCAGGGAGGAGCAATTAACAGTAGAGGATGGGATCTGCTGGACGGTGCAGAGATCTGAGGAAGTAAACAAAGAAGTGCTGTCAATAATAAGCGGTGGTCTGCTGTAGAGAGAGATCTGCTGAAGCAGTGATCTGTTATTGTGAATAGTGGACTGCCATTGGTAGAGCGTGGTGGTCTGCTGCAGAACGCCGATATCTGCTGAAGCAGGGATCTGTAATAGTGAATGGTGGATTGCCATCGGTAGTGTGATGATCTGCTGTAGAACACAGACATCTGCTGAATGCGGTCAATATTGGACTGTGAGTTAAACTGATTTAGATGAAGCCAGAGATGGAGAATACATAGAGCTGAGGCCGCTGTAGAACCTAAGAGGATGAAGAATCCGCTGCTCTGAGGCTGTTGAAATATCTATAGATTTGGTCAGGAGCAGTCCGCCTCAAAAGGGGCGGGGGGAGGGGGGTAAGAGTTGAAATTGAAGAATGTCATTTGATATAGGTAGACGGAGGATGAGGCAGGAGGGGAACTCCCGAGAATCCATCCGAGTGAGAACTGCGGGAATAGATAGAAAAGCTGTAGTGTCCGAGCTTTGCAGCGAAACCAAACTGGTTTAATGTATAGAGAGAGAGCTTGTGGTATTATACTGCCATCCAGAGGTTATGATTGGAATTACATCATTGACCTGAGTGAATCAGGGTAGAATCTAAGAAGTTATTACGATTAAAATCCTTGTCTATGTAGAACAACATTTGCTTATTCCTTTAGATTTGAATAATAAATATTCTAGACATGTTTAGGACAGATAGTCATGAATAGAAATAAGTTAACGCAATATTTAGATGTTATGGTTCGGCGCGTTGAATTCGTCTCTGCCAGTTGTGAAAGTGCAGCAACAGGAAGCCAGAAGATTGCGGTGCTGAGGCGCAGAGCACGCAGAGCCTGATGAAGCTGCCTGGTCACCATGACAACTTACCACTCCCCGCAGTCACTCAATAAGGGCGTTGCCGTGGTAACCAAGTCTGTGAGGCGCCGGTGGAAAAGTTACAGTACAATAGTGTAGTTGGAGAATGTTGTGACCAGTCGAGTCACGAGCCGCCACTAGTTAAAAATGGAGTTTAGAATGGGCTGGATACGTCTTTAAAAGGTTGAACGTAGCTGATGGAGGTCCAGGGCAGGATCTTCTGATGGAACGGGAATTGTGCTGGCTCAGTGGGAGCGGGGGGAGGGGCGTCTGATTACAAGCGAGGAGTAAAGAAGGATTAAGCCGACAAAACTTCGTGGTAGAATTAAATAGAGCTAAGGTAAGGCAATCGCAGACAACGGGAATGTCGATGTCATGTTGAAGGAGCTTGGAAGTTTAACGGAGGACCAGACTTTCTGATAAAGCTGCAGACAAGTTGAGTATTGAAGCTGCGCTTTGGACGGCTATGATGCCGAGGTGGAGACCGGATGGAACAGGAAAGAGTAACGTTGGAGCTCTTGGAGCCGAAAAGAGAAGCTGACTGAAAAGAAAGATCACCTGAGCAGGTAAGAAAATGATTGATAATATCTTGGCAGCGATGTGCAGAGAAACGACCTGCGTGAGCGAGGCAACGAAGTTTAGATATTAGAGGTGAAGCACGAAACGACGGCATCTGAGCGTTTGCTAAAAACGAAACACTAGACAGAAAAGGTGCAGGTGATCAGGTCTTAAATAGTAAATAGAACTAATTAACTGGAGATTAGAAAATTGAAAGATTAGAGATTAGCGGCCCCCCCAGCTCCACGCCCCCCGAACCTCGCAAGCTAACATTTAAGATACCTAGAGATAACAGTTCAACAACTGTCAAAAATAAAAATGGTGAGAAGGGACAGCCTTGCCTTATGCCTCTGTTTACAGAAAATCTTTCAGAAGTATTGAGTTTTAATATAATAGAGCTATGTATATCTTTGTAGAACATCTTAACTATATTAATACATTTTTGACCAAAACTAAATACATGCAGTGCATTAAATAAAAAACAATGCACAATTGTATCAAATATTTTATAAAAGTCAAAAAAAAAAAAAAGAATAAGAGCACCAGGTTCCAAAAGATCTGAATATTCCAGAATATCTAAAACAAGTCTAATATTATTACTGATGTGTATTTTTCATGAATCCTGTTTGAGTTTCATTTATTATTTGGTCTAAACCTTTCGATTTGCATATGTAAGAACAAATAATTTATAATCCACATTTCAGAATGTGAAAGGCCTCCAGTTTCCAATCAAAAGTATGTCTTTGTTTGGTTTTGGAATGAGAGTGATAAGGCCTTGTTTCATTGTGGTTCCCATCTCTCCCTTTCTAGAATATTCTATAAACATTTTAAACAATAGAGTCTTAATGTCGTCCCAAAATTTTAAATACAATTCTACAGGTAAACCATCTTGGCCTGGGGATTTACCTTTTTTTAATTTTGTGTAGAGATTCTGTAATCTCTTTTTTTGAGAGCTGTGTTTCACAGGTTAATTTAAAATGGTTAGTAATTGATGGGGTAAATTCCTTCACATATTGTACAAAAAGATTGGATTCTGATTCATCATACTTAGATTTATATAGGTTTTCATAAAAAGAGCTAACATACTTGGAGATTTCCTCTGGTTTCTTATAGGTTACATTATTAATTCTGAGAGAAGACATTGTATTTCTTTTTTCTAAAGCAAAGAAATAGCTAGTGTTTTTTTCCCCCATCCTCTAACCATTTGGCTTCAGAACGTACCAATACACCCTTAGCTAAATCCAAATATAATGGATCTATTTCTAGTTGAATATTTAAGGTAATTTCTTCTTTGACGGTTAGCATCTCTTTCTTAAGTAAGGTGTTTAAACTATCCATTAGCTCAATTTCTTTCTTTTTTATGTTGTTTTAATTCTTTACTGCGCTGAATAGCACCATTCCTAGCTTGGAATTTAAAATATTCCCATCTTTCAGTATTTCCCAAGTTTCAATTACTTCAATTACTAATTGTTTTATATTGCTATTAAATTTTGAATCATTTAATATCAAATTATTAAATTTCCAATACCCACAAAGACCATTTGTTACTCTATTTCAGTCCATTAAACATAAAGTAATTAACTTATGATCAGATAAAGATGCATGTGTATGTGACACCTCATACATATACTGCAAAACAGCAGGAGAAACCAACCATAAATCATTTCTGGATTTCAACATTTTATTTTTGTTACTCCATGTATAATATTTCAAATTTGGATTTAAGAAATGCCAAGCATCCACAATCGAGAGTTTATACATAATAAAGCTATAGCATTTGAACCCGAAGAGGTGGGTTTGTTTTTAGGTGGATATGTTTCTACTAGATTGTCTGGAGCTTCATTAAAATCTCCAGAAATTATTAAATATATTTTATCGTATTTCTTTTGTATTTCTAGCAGTTTGTCAGATAAATGTTCAAATAAAACTTTATTCAAAGCAAATTAATTATAACCATAAATGTTACAAATAATAAAGATTGAGTTATCGACCTTGATAATTATAATAATTCATCTACCTTAGTTGGAAAATATAGCTTCTATTATGTCACCTTTAAATTTATTAAATAAAATTGAAACCCTGGCAGAATGGTTTGAACCCTGGCTAAAATAAACTAAATCACCCCACTGTGATTTCCAAAATTTTGAATCCACATCACAGGAATGAATTTCCTGAAGAAGAAGGAAGAAGATCTGCATCACAATTCTTGCAAAAAATAAATATTGCTTTCTGTGGCAGAGCAGGGCTCTGCCCTTAGAAATACTGGCAGGGAAGGAGTTCAATTCTCCTCCCTGCCCAGATTGATTGCGTCAGGTGGGAGCAATCAACCCATTAATCATTCAATTAAGGACTCAGCCACCTGGCATAAAAGGAGGCCTCAGCCTCCCATTTGAGGGAGAGTTCTGGAAGAAGAAGAAGAAGAAGAAGAAGAAGAAGAAGAAGAAGAAGAAGAAGAAGAAGAAGAAGAAGAAGAAGAAGAAGAAGAAGAAGAAGAAGAAGAAGAAGAAGAAGAAGAAGAAGAAGAAGAAGAAGAAGAAGAAGAAGAAGAAGAAGAAGAAGCCTGGAAAAAATTAACATATTAATTGGTCCAGTGGTGATTTGAAACCTTTTTGTTTGGCCCTCGTGCCAGTTTATTTTGTATTTTTGTTTATTAAAAACTTTATTTTGAACTTTAAACTGTTTCTGAGTCTCAACCTTGCTCATTCGTGTCACATTTTCCTTTTAGTATTATCTCGATACCCCTAATATTTAAAGACATAACTTTGAGTTTATTAAACTCAAAATCCATTTAACTCAGCAGTGTCTGATGACAAAACATGAAAAACAGTCTCTAGCATCCAGCACTACATTTAAAACAAAGCCAAGCAAGGAATATTTTAACTGTTAACATCCAAATATCAATATATTGTAGCGTTTTCAGATTCTCCTGGGACAGAATTGAGACTGCAACCGTGAGTAGATAAAGGCTCAAACTGTTTATTATTTACAATTATTAAATTTATCACAAAATAAAATCATAAGATGAGGAAAAGGGAATTGGGAGTAGAAAATGAAAATAAATGATTACAATTACTAGTAGTATTGGTTTCTTTTGATCCTTTTCCTCTCTATCTCTCCCTACACACCCCTCTGTCACTTTCTTTCTACAATCTCTCAGGCTTTTCCCTGCACTCCCTTATATGCCCTCGCTCCCCCCCCCGTCTTTCGCGCCAACCCTGCACCCCAATTCTCCTCCACACACATCCACTCACACACACACACAACCTCTGCACGCATACACACCCAATGCAATCCCTCATACACTATCCTGATTCTCTTTCCCCCCCCCCCCCCCAGGATCGCTACAATATCTATCAATAAACAAGCCATATTATAACAGTTTGTTGATGTTATTGTTTGTGTAGCTATTTGCCATCACTCATGACAACATTGTGCCAACAATTTATTGTTTTGAATGATTGCCGCAGGAATGTCATTGAATCCTTCAATTAGACATAGAAGGGATGCAATGTTTTGTTATACTTGTTTGTAACATATTTTATTATTTCAGATAGAATAATCTTCATGCATGCCCCAGCTACAGAAACTGTCGTGTCCCCCCCGCCCCTCCCCTTCTGAAACCAAACATACGCCACTGGGAACAACATATCACAGTCTATCATTTTACTGAACAATAAAGTGGAATAGTTGTATGCCTTATGTACGTATTCACTTTAATTCAATCTACTAAGATTTCAGTTTACAAAAGAGTTTCTACTGCGAGGAGTCTTTTTTTTTTTTTCAGGAATGCTTCTTCCTGCACGTGACCTGAGTAACTGCGAGTTCTTTTGCTTAAACATCAATACCAGTTAGTAACCGGACAACCAAGAAGAAGCGGGGAGGCGGGAAACGACTTAAAATACAAATACAAAATATGCAGAGTCCCGGTTTAATAAACCGCTAAATTCGAGAACCTACAAAACCTGTGTGAGCCTGCTTCATTTCCCAGGCAACGCTACAATATAATCACATACTGTATAAGATGGTCCAAAGTACAGTACTTGCTGATTGTGATGATACGGAGCGGTCTGCGCTATTTGAGGGAAACAGACTCAGGAAGACCAGATGGGATTTGAAATTGACTCTTTTAATTACTGACCAAAATAAAATGAATAAACAGCGAATCCCTGTTCGGGCCGGGGTTCACACCAAAATAATAAAACTATCTCTTCACTCCCCACTCCCTACTCTTTCACTCACTTTTTCTGTCTTTCTCTCGCTCGCACTCGCTTCTACTTTCTGTTCTTCTCAGGCACTCGCAGACACTGTCGGTTCTTCGTTTCGGTTTCTCAGGATAGGCCCTCCCTTTCAGCCTCACACTCTGTCACTCACATTCACGTCAACCTCTCCAGGATCTATCTGCTCGCATTCTCCTGCTCGCGGCTCACACACCCTACTTATAGCCTCGGGGGAGGGCACACACACTATACACATGCGCGCACACACACACACACACTAAAGACGTGCCCTGTACCCTTACAATACACTGAACAATACACAGGACACAACAAACAAGACAGACAAGACAAACACAATGTTCAGGACGATGCCATCGCCAGGGTTGTTACAATACATTTATGCCTCGCTATGGTAGGAATCCTCATATGATAGACAGCAATGCAGAATAACATAAAACACAATTCAAAAGTAGCATACATTTAATTTGATTTGTTTAATGGTTTGTTGCTTTATGACAAATTCATTGAGAAATGGCACTTTCCTACATAGACAGGGACGCAGAATAACATCAAACAAAATTCAAAAGTAGCATACATTTTTATTTTAAATGCTTCATTGCGTTATCACAAATTTAATGAGAAAAATGGTACTTTCGTTCTGCGATCAGCTTTAGAACACCAAGGGGTAGATGTACTAAGATGGGCCAGTCGCAGCGCAATCATACCGAAGTTTGCATTTTCGTTACGACAATTTTGTCATATGTACAAATATGTTAATTTTGTCATAAGAACAAATGTTAATGAAGAGACGTAATATACAAATTTAAGTAGTATTTGCGTCATATTAGCGAGATTTTAGCGAGGAGGCTGTGTGGTCCAGTAGTTAAAGAAAAGGGCTTGTAACCAGGAGGTCCCCGGTTCATATCCCACCTCAGCCACTGACTCATTGTGTGACCCTGAGCAAGTCACTTAACCTCCTTGTGCTCTGTCTTTCGGGTGAGATGTAATTGTAAGTGACTCTGCAGCTGATGCATAGTTCACACACCCTAGTCTCTGTAAGTCTCCTTGGATAAAGGTGTCTGCTAAATAAACAAATAATAATAATAATCTCTAGCAAGAGTTGTGTGACATTTTTTCAAATAAAATAGTGGCAGTTGAGTTGTGGTTTGCTGCAGCAGAGAGTGCCCGAAGGATAACATCTATACATGCAAGGGTGCAAGAATAAAAATAACATTGTTTTTGTTAAATGTAAACGTCATCTGTACAATGCACTCAGTTCCGTCTTCATTTTACCTCTTTTAATACTGTTATATATGTAAAAAAAAACTGAAAGGCAGTTTAATCCCATCAGATTCTATAGTGGGGCCCCAACCTTCACCCACAAAAAGCTTTTCATAACCATACAGTAGCCCCTCGATAAATCGGACAATAAAATCGCACACATATACATTTACAGTTCTCAGTGTATTTTAAATGATTTTAGTTTTTTTAAAATTTTTTAATTATTATTATTTTTAACTTAGTACTTAGTAGCCTAGACAATACACAATAGATCATGGTCCTATACAGATGCTCAGAATGAGCTGGAGGGGTTAGTGGCACATGTGTGCTGTCTATTACTCCCAACATGCTGGGAAAACCAGAAATGTCATAGAAATTTGTTTTCAAGGCTTGTAAGTACAACCTGACTTTTGATAAAATACTTTGTTAATGAATTCAGTTTTCAGCAACGACGATGCCTGCAAATATAAGGTAATGCGGGGTAATACGCCCCTGTGGGGTAAGATGCCTACCAGCATTAATTCATTTTTTTGAACACTAGGTTGCACTAAATTTAATGTTATCTCAATCCTTGTGTACTCAACTTTTTTCCAGTGTAAATCTATACCGGAACAAACGCGCACATTCGAGCATTAAAACACTTTTTGGGTATGTTGTTATAACTTTGTGGCTTTAAAAATGTGTTATAGATGTACATTAATAATGTGTGATTATTCTGGAAATGTATTAATAGTATAATAGTAAAGCCTTCTGAATATAAACCCAACAGTTGAAGCACAGGGTGTTAGCTGGGGATTTTTTGTAGGCCCAAACATGTGGTCTGTATTGATGGTGTAAGTTGCCCCCAGCTGTGTATTATACTGACCTGGTTGCTGTTTTGATATACCGTATTAAATCTTCAACATTGGTTGGGTTCTGGTAAAACACACCCTTAGTTGGGTGATTAATGTAAGGCTAATAATTAAGAGAAATTAGAATGTATCTTTGTAAACAGATATTTGAATTGTTTCTTGGCATGTGTTGAATGTTAAAAATGTTAATTGTTAAGTTTAAGTTATTTGTGTTTAAAATGAAGTCCCATAGAAATCAAAACGTTGACCCTGAAGGATATGCTTTGTAATGTGTGAGTCGGGAGGGCTAAAAAAATGGTAAAATGTTGTGCAGTTCCGATTTAGGCCTCCTACTTTAATTCACTGTTAAATGGTATAGTGAAATGATTCTAATGTTTGATATTTGTAATTTAAATAAAGTTCTTCCTTTTTAATGGCACTGTGTTTTGTTATTTAAAGTAATTGTCACCGGGCTGAGTGACTGGGTTTTGCTTGCCAAAAAGGATGATAAATACACCACAATTAAATTGCAAAAAAAAAAAAAAGATTTATTTATAGGAAACAAAAGAAAAACTAGAGCAAGAACTGTGCCACAAGTCTTTCCAACATCCACCTTCAAGGTTAGCTCCACCCCCGAGTATTCTCAGGCCCTTATATATAGAATACATTTCCCATAAGGCAACTCTCATTTAAAGATACAACTCTCATTTTTTTTTAAATAAAAATAAATACAGATGCAAAAACGCTTCATTAGCATCATCAAAAAATATTCACACACATAAGGTTAACCATACACATATTCATATATAATACAATATATATATATATATATATATATATATATATATATATATATATATATATATATATATAAGACAATAAGATAAAGAAAAGTGCACTTTTAAATATTAACTATGACCTTTAACCTCCGAGGTCAGCAACCATTTTGTTTCTGCTGATGTGGCACTATCAGCCATCTTTATATGCTGAGGTATCACAGGCGGCCATTTTTTATACACTGCTGACCAGCTACTACCAGCAACAAGGATTTATGCACACAGGTATGAATAATACAAACTTTGTTTTTTTAATTATATTTTCTCTTTGCTTATGTTGTTCTCCAAGAATGGGGATACACTGCAGTGATTTGGGAAAATGGGGAAAATGGTATGTAAGAATTCATTACTCATGCATATCACAAGCACACATACATTCATACATGAAGGGAAGTAGGAAAGGTTCTTGGAGTCAACAAAAATAAATTAAAAAGCCACCCTGTCACAGTAATATGCATTGTTTTACAATCAAAAATTTGAATTGGGGCAAGATGTCCCCTGGTCGCATTTTGCCCCATGCCTGGGGACATCTTACCCCAAGAGCAGGGCAAGACACCCCTTGGAAATATATTTTGTTCAATTACAATATATATATATATATATATATATATATATATATATATATATATATATATATATATATATATATATATATATATATATGATTTCCATTACATGAGAGTAGATGTTAATTTGAACTCGGCTCTCGCCAAGATAAGCACCAACTAAGATGTAGTTTTACAGTAAACTAATGTGATCCATCTGTGTCTCCATCCATTTGCGTTTCCTTCCATATGATGATGTAGATATCCTTCTGCCTGGTGTTGATGGCTGAAGTGTAATGCTGGCTCCAGGGATCAGCTTATTTTGTCTCCCCATCGCATCAGCACACACAACGGCTACGTTGCTGGCTCTTGGGATCAACCACAGTGCGGTCTCCCCAGCGCATCAGCATGACAACCGTCTGGATTGAGCTAAGTAAGGTACATCTCTGGGGTCTTCAAGTGGGCACCTTCCATCCTTGACGGATTCTGGCGTCCCAGCATCACCCCCCTCCGTCCCCCACTCAACTCAGCCCAGCTTACTTACCTGTACATCAGCATTTCTTTCTTTCTATTGTGCTTGAGATCCCCAACCAGAGGAGGGGTGGGGGGATATTGCAAGTGGCAATATCTTTCTCTAACACATTTTGCCGTATGCAAATTTTGGTATTAGTTCAGCAATTGGCAAATAAGAGGTTCTTTTCATGGATGAAAAGCATCAAAACTACTGAGCATGAGAGATTCAACCATCTTTTGGTTACTGCGAGCCAACCCGACAAATCTGCCAAGATGAAAGCCAGATGCTTCCCCCTTTTATTTTAGTTTATGTGTGATTATCTGTGTAAACATGTTATTTAAGACTTTGCTACATATTTCTACTTTTGACATGCATAGGAATGTGATGCTTATTTAGCAGTTTATGTTCATTGGTTTATATTTGATATAAAGTGTAATTCTTTGTGGAAAGCAGCTGTTCTTGTGAAATGCATCAAACTTAACTCAAGTTTGTAAGTACAGTGCAATGTTGCATATCCAACTCACTGTGGACTGGGATATAGGCGGATATGTGAAAATGCCAGATTTGCGAACATCTATAGAAAATGACATTTACACATGCACAAATAGGTTACTGGACAAAAAATAAAGAGCAAACTGCTTTAAACATGGGAAAATGCTTTAAAAGTAAGCAAACATAAACGAGATTAATAATACATTGCTATGCGGTTTACAATATAAAACAAGAAGCCTTCTCCAACCAAAACTTTTTATTTAAAGAATACAAAACAAGGGGTACTACATGTACAGTAACTTATGGATGGCTTCTTAACTCCTAATGAAGTCCTAATTGGTTTTCTGTTTAAATGATCTCATGTTTGCAGTCATGTTATCAATGATCGGACAAGCATAAGTTGCACTGGGTCTGCCTCCACCGCTTCTGCTGCTGCAGAGAGTTTCTCGCCTTGGATACACAGCTTCTGCGACGCTGCTGAAAGCGCATCAGCCAACTACAGTCAGCACTCGGATATACAATACCCATATACACGTCAGTCGTGTTTAACCGTCCTTATATTAAGAATAACGTGATTTCTGACTCCGTCACCAGTTTTCTGATACAAAGCCCATCTCTTAAATGTTAAAATGTATTTGATCCGTCACAGCCCAAATTATTTTTTTTATTTTTTTTGAATGCGCAAATTGGTCCATGCACATAGCTTTGTGTCAGCACATGCAATTTTGAATACTGTTTCAATTCTGGATAATGTGTTGTTTTTTTCTGAATCTCTTGCTAAATTGCATTGCCTTTTAAGTTTTACGTAATTCTGTGCATGGGTAACATTTTGATTTAATTTTGCTATTGGGTTGTAATGTGGAATTTTACATGCTGCTACAAATTAATTTGCTCCAGATTTAAAAGAATGTACTGAACAGTCCATGTGTTTGCAGTCGTCTCTTTTGGTAAGTGATATTTTCAGAATCATATCATTCTGAATTAAAATACTTCTATTAAAAATATAATTCTGTAACGAACTACAGTACATCCAAGTAGAAGCCTATTTATTTTGAAACACAGTCCTTTCAGCTATGTATCTGACATTGTATCATTTTTGTGTTTCATGAAAAACGGACAATCTTTTAACTGTCACTGAAGTCAAAATTGCATAGGTTTGGATATGTGAGTGCTGACTGTAGTTGAAGCCTTGAACTGAGGATCGCCATCCAGCATAGTGTTTAACTGTTTGGCTTTATCACTCAGAATTGGACCAGATATTGGCATCCCTTAGGTGAAAACTGCTTTGTCCAGCTGATCATCTTGAGCACCTTGCATTATTTTTTCCCTGTTTGCAAACACTAAATGATTCTGTTGATCCCACAAACGATTTTAGATTTGGTTCTGCCTTCTTAACATCTGTCACGGTACTTTTGCCTATCCCAAAATCAGCTGCTGTCTCCCTTTTCAAGTCTTGAAAGGATTTCCAATTTTTGTTGGATTATTAAAAAACACGCTTTCTTGTTGTTGCTATTGCAGTCACTGCACATGCTGCCGATACCATTACCCCTGTACTAAGCATGGGCGGTTAATTGCTCAGGGCGGTTATGTGACGGTCTGATGTGAGACGTTCCACTGTATGTATCAAATCTGGTGAGATGTAGTCGGATGGATGCTCTAAAATAAATAGTTCAACTACATTCTTACCGCTAATTACAGTATGTAACTGAAATTTTTCAAAATGTAACTTAACTGGGATATTGGAATCTGGCAGCATAACAATTAGGTTAGCGTTAAAACATCTACCCATTTTTAAAATGTCACACTCATATAATACCTTATATTCCATGACAGTTTGAATTGGAATATATTTGTTTATTTACACAACAAAAACAGAGCTCTATTTTGCTGAATATGTATACATTTAATAAACAATTAAAAACACAGTAAATACTGAGCAACTGATGCAAGAGAACATATGAAAACTGAACTGCATTGTTCACTTGTTAAAACCTTTAATACTTGTATGTATTAATTTAACTGTGTGCTTACCTTAAATTGTATTTCTTATACAGTCATGGTGAGAATTTGATCAATTAAGGGTACTGCTCACCCTAGTGGTTGTTTGCAGAAATATTAAAACTAGAAACAAGACAAAATTGAGTTCAGTCTGATGCGTGTCCTTGGAGTTTAATTTGTTATGACGAGACATATGCCTGTTCATTTTATAAAGCATGTTATATTTTTGTAAGAGAAAAATGCACCAATGTTACAAAACTAGCTTTTTGAGTGAACATTGCTTTTGATTAATATTGCAGTGTGTGTCAAACAGAAAATAAAAAATGTTATTCTGAGTACAACCTTTGGTTATCCAGGGGTGTCAAACTCAGTTCCTGGAGGGCCACAGTGTCTTCTGGCTTTTGTTTCACCCGAGCTCTCAATTACTTAATTGGTCTAATTATTTGATTAACAGACACATTTAACACTTCTCTCCAGCCCTCAAAATGTTTCATAGGTAGTGTACCTTGAATCAAGTGCATTTTTAAAACCATTAACTGTAAAAAACCTTGAAAAATATTAAATATGCCAAATTCAACAAATAATTAGATCAATTAAGTTAATTGAGAGCTTAAGTTGGAATGAAAACAAGAAGACCCTGTGGCCCTCAAGGACTGGAGTTTGACACCTCTGGGTTTTACAGATGTCATTTAAAATGGAATCCTGGAAATAGAAAGGGATATCTCTGAAAAGACATTGTTATAAAATAACAGCTAGAAACTACATATACTGTAGGGAAACTGACTTATAGAACTGTTTAATATTCTATGAAGAACAGAATAAAAAATAAAGATAACGTGTTTATTTTTTTTAAATCATTTGTGTATTACATCATAAGAAATTACTATTATGTGTTTTAGTTTGACTATGACTTTTTATTATAAATGACATCAAATGGTACAGCAGGTATAGAAGAGTATAGTGGTTTCTTATAAGAAAGATTGTAGTAATTGAGACAAATCAATTAGGCTGTTGTCTTTTGTTTTCTTACTAATAGGTTCACAGCAGGATTGTTTGTCCTCCAGTAGACCTGCAGGCTTGTTCTGAAGAGGAATGCATATCTCACAGAAATCACACCAGCTTTTTTTTTTTTTTTTAATTCTCAGACAGTTTCATTGTTAAAGCAGCCTTTCAACCTTATTTTTATACAGGGTACTAAGTACATTTCTCTTATCTACTTTCTGAAATATCATTCCAATACAAACCCCCTTTTTAGTGTTCGTATTTGTATCACTGGATTTCATAAGGTGCAATGGATTAATGAGTTTACCTTTTTTCTCCTTTTTTCTTTCAATGTGAATCCATTACATTGTTCTGGGTTGTATGGAGGAGTACAGGTAGTTGCCAGGGAATCAGACCCCCGGATCCCTGAGGAGGTCTCCTTTATTGTAGGGTCTAAGTGGGGGCAGCTACTGTCAGATGAATGATATTATTGTAGTACAGAGACAAAAATATTTTTGTTCATTTTCAAATATTCTATAAAAGACTATATGGATTTTGAAACTGTGACAGTTTTAAAACCTCATCTTAATGCTTACTTGTTTGACTTAACTTTTTAATGAAATTATTGAAACACATTTGTAAAGCAATTTGGGACAGCCTTGGTTCTGAAAGGTGCCGTCTAAGTGAAATGTTGTTGGTGTTTCATTTTAAATTGGCTGAAATTAAATGTATCATAACACTGTATATAAAAAAAACACACATCTCAAAGGTTAAAATAAATCTTGCATCCACCAAACTACCTTACAAAGCAACAAAGAGAAATACTGTGCCCTACAGTAGAATGTGTTTTATTTATAAATGTCAGATAATATAATACAGATACACATTGTTTTGCTTTGCAAGTATCGTTTTGGTAGTTGTCTGTCTGTCTGTCTATCTATCTATCTATCTATCTATCTACTAAAAAACCACATGCTGTAATTTGCAGTTACAACTACTTGAACCTTAGCTACTTGTCTGCAGGTGTTCCATGTATACGAAATATCATCCCAATACCTGTTATATTTAAACAGAAAACACCAAGGTGCTACATCTTCTTCCATGGTTGCCTTGCCTCCATTCACAAGGGGTGATTGAAAACGTATGAAGCAGGACACAGCACAATACCCCCAGGCACCATGCTACCAACACCAAATTCTCTTGTACAGTAATTGCTTTTTTTTTGGCTTTTCCTTTAGGTCAGACAATGGTCAAAAAAGAGTAAAGGCAGCACCATAAAGTCTGGACATGGGAAAAAGAAAACAGTTATATTTTCATTAGCAATTTCACATTCGGGACAAGTAGTGTAAACAGCAGATATTCATTTAATTTATTTTCTGCAGCACCTGGTTATCATTTGAAGTCACCCATCAAAGTACTTAACAGACCAAGCCTTACTATCTGAGAGCTGATAAGATCAGAATCCAAGCGGGTGTTTAATGGTCTCCTGGGGTATCGAGGACTATTCATCTTCAGGCATTGAGACAAGCACAGAAGGGACATCACACAACTCCCACATATTCCTGGCTTGCCCAGCCCCCACAGTCCTAATCCAGTTCTGGCCCTATGGGATGAACTTGAATAGTATACCTGTACAAAGCAACCCTGACCTAATGACTACATTATTTTCACAACAGGTAGTCCCTGCAGGAAAGACAACATTTAATTGCACCTGGTGGAATATTTGGATGGAGATATCTTGGTAAAGCTGCGTAAATAGTTGCCTGGCCACTGTCCTACATCTGAAGCAGACATTGACAAACATTTGGTTACTACTATTAGTTTCTTATAAGGTTTACATCAGAATGTATGATTGACTGTTTTTGGTTACTGTACATTATTTAATCAGTGCAGCAGTTATGCCACAGTTATACTGCATTCCCCTATTAGTTGTTGCTCCTTTTCCAAATGATAACAATGACTACCATTTCGGGTCATTGTGGGCATTGTAGCTGAAGCCTATTGTATAAGTGGTATTGCATTAACTGCCTAAAATGAACATTGTTCATCAAGATAACTATAAAAACTACAGAATGATGCCTTTTCACTTCTTTACCCTGTCCTTCATTGTGGTTAGATTTTCCTTAACATGAGCATATGGGCCTTGTTTTCTATTGTGCTGAGGGATTACTTATTTAATTGAGTAAGGTAAAAAAAAAAATAATAATAATGAATCCTGTTTCCTAGTTTCCCTTTACCTTTAAATTGTATCTATTTTTATATTGCTTGTTCTCGTTAAAAAATGTAATTGTCACAGGTCACGTACATCACTTCCTGTCTTAACGACTAGATAAGGGGAACTTGTTAATCAAAATGCATGTTAACAAGATCAAGAAAAATGAATGGAAGCAGAATTCACTGTGATGGAAACTACTATCTTACAGGCATACTGCTGCCACCAGAGAGCAGCAGCCAAATGGAAATAAAAAAATAATGGGAATATCTATTTTGTGCATAATTTGTAAACTTAATTTGAAATTGTGCATTTTGTCATGCAGAATGTATATTTATTTAGAAAACGTCACATATTAAATGCTGATTTACGATTATCTGGCATATGGGTGTTGTTGAACTGGAATGGCAGGCAAAAGAACATAAGAAAGTTTACAAACGAGAGGTGGTCATTCAGCCCATCTTGCTCGTTTGGTCGTTAGTAACTTATTGATCCCAGAATCTCATCATGCAGCTTCTTGAAAGATCCAAGGGTGTCAGCTTCAACAACATTACTGGGGAGTTGGTTCCAGACCCTCACAATTCTCTGTGTAAAAAAGTGCCTCCTATTTTCTGTTCTGAATGCCCCTTTATCTAATCTCCTTTTGTGACTCCTGGTCCTTGTTTATTTTTTCAGGGTTGACATTGTCAATACCTTTTGGAATTTTGAATGCTTGAATCAGATCACTGCGTAGTCTTCTTTGTTCAAGACTGAATAGATTCAATTATTTTAGCCTGTCTGCATACAACATGCATTTTAAACCCAGGATAATTCTGGTCGCTCTTCTGTGCACACTTTCTAGAGCAGCAATAGGATAAAGCTCAGTTAGGCAACACCAACAACACACCCAAGCTGCGCGCAGGCAGCTCCTAAATAGGGATTCCCCCCCGAGCCCTATTGGCTCACACTCACAAGGGCACATTTACATATGCATGGACCCTCGGTCCCGCACAAACAGCTGACTGGCGGAACCGAACACAAATCACAGCGCAGCCAACACAGACCCCTCTCTACATACAGCTGCACTGTGCACCAGACCAATCCCAGGCCCTTGTGCCAGTCCTGGGCAACTCCCTCCTTGGTCTGGGCTTCCCTGGACCGTTGCCCCTCTCCATACAGCAAGGCAGAGGCTAGCTATTACAGCCCCAACAGCAATCTCAGAACCTGCAGCTACAGCATGGGGGACTCTCTCCTTGGGGCTCGGGCAGCACGGGGCTCTCTCTCAGGGGCTCTGGCGACGCAGCGCTCTCTCTCGGGGGCTATGGTGACATGGTGCTCTCTCTCGGGGGCTCTGGTGACGCTGTGCTCTCTTTTGGGGACTCTGGCGATGCAGCACTCTCTTTCGGGGGCTCTGGCGGCGTGGGGCTCTCGCTCTGAGGTTCTGGCGATGCGCCGCTCTCTCTGTGGGTCTCTGGAGGTGCAGGGCTCTCTTGTGGGCTCTGGCAATGCTGGGCTCTCTCTTGGGGGCTCTGGCAATGCTAGGCTCTCTGTCTGTGGCTCTGGCAATGCTGGGCTCTCTTGGGGGCTCTGGCAATGCTGGGCTCTCTCGGGGGCTCTGGCAATACTGGTCTCTCTCTGGGGCTCTGGCAATGCTGATCTCTCTCAGGGGCTCTGGCAATGCTGGGCTCTCTTGGGGGCTCTGGCAATGCTGGGCTCTCTCGGGGGCTCTGGCAATACTGGTCTCTTGGGGGCTCTGGCAATGCTGGGCTCTCTCTCGGGGGCTCTGGCAATGCTGGGCTCTCTCTTGGGGGCTTTGGCGTTGCTGGGTTCTCTCTCTGGGGCTCTGGCAATGCTGGTCTCTCTCTGGGGCTCTGGCAATGCTGATCTCTCTCAGGGGCTCTGGCAATGCTGGGCTCTCTTGGGGGCTCTGGCAATGCTGGGCTCTCTCGGGGGCTCTGGCAATACTGGTCTCTTGGGGGCTCTGGCAATGCTGGGCTCTCTCTCGGGGTCTCTGGCAGTGCGGGGCTCTTTCTCGGGGGCACTGGCAATGCTGGGCTCTCTCTTGGGGGCTTTGGCGTTGCTGGGTTCTCTCGGGGGCTCTGGCAATGCTGGGCTCTCTCGGGGGCTCTGGCAATGCTGGGCTCTCTCTTGGGGCTTTGGCGATGCTGGGTTCTCTCTCTGGGGCTCTGGCAATGCTGGGCTCTCTCTTAGGGGCTCTGGCAGTGCAGGGCACGCTCTCTCTGGTGGCTCGGGATACTCTCTCCCTGACGGCGGTTGTGGCGGAGCTCTCTGGCGGCGACTACGTGCTCTCTGGTAGCTGCTGCGGGCTGTTGGTCAGTGGCTGTGGGATCTTGGTCAGCGGTTGAGGACTCTCTCTCTGGGGCTCTGGCGGTGCCGGGCTCTCCCTCTGGGGCTGCGGCAGCACAGGGCTCTATCTTGGGGGCTCTAGAGCGGAGCTCTCTGGTGGCTGCTGCTCTATACACAGCAACTCGACGACCACCAGGATAACCTCATCCCACTTCTTCTCTGAGCGTCACGGCCTTTCCTGGTGCCACACCCCCAGTTGTGCTCACTCCCATTCATCCACCACCTTCAAGGCCCCCAGCACAGTAATTTTAGGGTCCTCAGCGAGGCGGACGTTAAGCTCCTGCGGTGTCATTACCAATAGGAACTGCCTGGACAGCAGCTTAAGGTGGTCCTGGATGGGGGAGTCAGGGTAAGCGGCCCTGACTTTCACCGCAAGGTCCAGCAGGAATTCCTCGCTGGTCTGCCCCAGCCTCCTGTATTCCCCAGGAATGCGCACTGACACAGCATTTGCTGTCGCCACAACTCTCCCTTGGATGGCGCCCTTCCCCTGCTTCCTTTGGACACTTCTGACCGGGCATCTCATGCAGTCTCCATATACTGCTTATTTCTGACACCAGTGTAGCGGAGGCATATCTGGTCTGCAGCAGGAATAAATGAAGACAAACAGGTTGTAGTTCAAAGCTGTTAAAACCGCTATTTTTATTGAACTGGAATAAATATGTTTGAAGTGCCATTTGTGTTTGTAGTTGTTAGTTATATTATAGGCCCTACATGTATACCATGTATGTAAAACTTCATTATATATTTATTAAGCTTTTAAAATTACGATAGAACTCCCCAACCCAATACACATTTTGTTTATAATTAATTGTTTGGTGAATTTCTCTAATCGTGCATTTTCTCTGGTACTCTTTGTTCGCTTCCGCAATAAATAAACTCAACATGATTAGCCACTTAACACTTTATTTGCATTAAACGTGTGAAGGTGAAAGTGTAAATTGTACATAAAGTGTGGGGGGAGTCTGACAACATTAAATACATTTAGGCAAAATCCATGTCAATGATCTTGATCACATTCCTAGTGCATCGCTGTGTGTCCTTGATGCCTGTTCTTCATTCTTGTGTGGATTAGACACAGGTGTTAAAAGCCAAGGACATATTGCAAATCCGAAATCACCTATGGAAATTTTATTGTAATATCTAACATGCCATTTTCCATACCAAGATTTTAGTTGTATAATTAAAATAAAATCTACAGTAGAGGTCAGCTGTCATATAATATATGTATACAGAATTTAAATAGGCTACAGTTGCATTGATAATTTCTTGGTAGCAACATTACACTGGGTGCAAATAACGGTATATCATTTTAGCAGTACAACAAACGTTCCATAAGGTTACAAATGGTTAAAACAAGTGAATAAATCTCATTCACAAAATATTTTCATAACTACATACATTGAATGATCTAGGTCAGGGGTGTCAAACTCAGTTCCTGGAGGGCCGCAGTGTCTTCTGGCTTTCGTTCCACCCAAGCTCTCAGTTACTTAATTGGTCTAATTATTTGATTAACTGGACACATTTAACACTTCTCTTCATTCCTCAGAATGTTTCATAGGTAGTGTACCTTGAATCAAGTGCATTTTTAAAACCATCAACTGTAAAAGACCTTGAAAAATATTAAATATGTCAAATTGAACAAATAATTAGATCAATTATGTTAATTGAGAGATTAAGTTGGAATGAAAACCAGAAGACCCTGCGGCCCTCGAGGACTGGAGTTTGACACCCCTGATCTAGGTAGTCTGTAAGAAATTAACTCTGGCTCCTGTACACTTTCTCTGTATCGTCTGTTCAATTTCTGTTTCAAGGTGAGTTATATACTCTTTCATTAATTAAAACTCTCCTTTTCTAAGTGCAAATTAACTCCTGATAAAGTATGACAATTAACACATTTCCTTTTAAATTCCCACAAACAAAAGAAATAGTCGCAAGAAGCACTGCTCGTTAAGATATTAACATTATTTCGTAAATCAGCATAATTTTGGAAATCATATTAGGATGAATATTTAATAATGAAATAGGCATAACGACCGCTTGAAAATGCCAAAATCAATGCTACATACCGATTTCTTGATTTAACACTGAATTATCATTTATGACCTTTTGAAAATCCTGCCCAACGTATGTTACTTTTGTGTTCCAAAGTTATGAAAATCAAACGTCTACCAGTCTCTTCAGCATATTTCTGTGTTAAAATTGTGTAAACTTTTAAAAAACATTTCCGATGAATCTAATATTCCCCCAATGATGATTTCTTGCAATACAATACATTCAAATATATTTTTTTATTTTTTATTTCTAAACAGTCATGAAGGGTGGCAGTGACCACAGAAAATGGTTGAATTCCACCAGGAACCACAAATATATTCATAAAATGCTTCTTATTGTTTGCAGCTGAAAACAAGCCCATTGTTGCTAAACCTCCTGCCTAGGTTTTGTGTCTGAGCAAAAATCAATTTACATTTCCTATTGATAGAGAAAAAGGTGCTAAAAGGGCTGTAAACCAAAACCTACTGTATGTGGAACAGAGAACTCTGTAGATATGGACAACAGTGTTACTGTTATCTCAGTATATCTATCATACTCTAGATCTAATCTAATATCCAATTTGTGTGAAAGACTGAAGACAAATCTGATGTTAATGTAACATATTGCACATGCATTGTGCATAATACATGTAATCAAGTTTGATTAAATACAACCGAGTGTAGAAATGGCTGTAGCAATTTCAAAGATATATTTTTGGGATTGGTCAATTATCCTTGCAGGAGAAACAACCCCCATTGAGATACTATAATAATTTCAATGTATTACTGAAAACCCCTAGCAGAATCATTAACATGCCATATCATAACCAGCAGTGGCAACACAATGCAATATATTTAGGTCTAATACACTTTAGCTCACAGATACGGATACTGATACCATGGTACCTACTACAATTATTATTATTATTTATTTCTTAGCAGACGCCCTTATCAAGGGCGACTCACAATCGTAAGCAAATACATTTCAAGTGTTACAATACAAGTAATACAATAAGAGCAAGAAATACAATAACTTTTGTTCAAGCAAAGTACAAGTGTGACAAACCAAAATACAATAATACAGCAGATAATAGTGATAGTTACATCAGGATATGATTAAATAGTGATAGTTACATCAGGATGTGATTAAATACAAAGTACTACAGGTTAAACACTTGGCAGATTACAGTATTCTGAAGTACAGGATTAAATGCAGTAAAATAGGGGGCAGATAAGAGCAAAATAAAGCACATTTACATGAAGGGTGATAGTGTCCCAGGATACAAACAGAGGAGTTCTACAGGTGCTGTTTAAAGAGGTGAGTCTTAAGGAGGCGCCGGAATGTGGTTAAAATTCAAGTTTGATAGATTAGGATATAAGTCTACAACAAATATTCGGGCATTGCAAAGAAAAAGCTACTTATTTGCACTGTACAAAACCACACAGGCCCTGCAAATTTAGAACCTCAGGTACTCAAAATTCTATAATAGTATCTTATTCAGAAAAAAACCTGTTAACTAAAATGTTGTATTTAAATAAACAACATATAATAATGTCCTCATGTATTTTTTCTTAGTGAGTTGTACGACCAACATGTGTACCAATCCATATTTAAAAAACCGCACTGCTAATGCAGGTCGACCATTTTGAACCTCCAGCGAGGCAGCTCTGAGCTTGACTGGCGTACGTTCAATAGGAAAAGCCATGTAACGCCGTGGGTCGCTCTACCTATTGAACAGACTCCTGGTTCTATACACTATATTGGGACCAGGTGCACCTCATTATTGGCGCAGTAGAAAATTAGCCTTCAAGGTATTCTGGGGGATGTAGTCAAGTTTTCCTCCCCCTAATCTGCAACACACACTATATATATATATATATATATATATATATATATATATATATATATATATATATATATATGTATATGTATATGTATATGTATATGTGTGTATATATATATATATATATATATATATATATATATATATATATATATATATATATACAGACGTGCTCAAATTTGTTGGTACCCTTACAGCTCATTGAAATAATGCTTCATTCCTTCTGAAAAGTGATAAAATTAAAAGCTATTTTATCATGTATACTTGCATGCCTTTGGTATGTCATAGAATAAAGCAAAGAAGCTGTGAAAAGAGATGAATTATTGCTTATTCTACAAAGATATTCTAAAATGGCCTGGACACATTTGTTGGTACCCCTTAGAAAAGATAATAAATAAATGGATTATAGTGATATTTCAAACTAATTAGTTTCTTTAATTAGTATCACACATGTCTCCAATCTTGTAATCAGTCATTCAGCCTATTTAAATGGAGAAAAGTAGTCACTGTGCTGTTTGGTATCATTGTGTGCACCACACTGAACATGGACCAGAGAAAGCAAAGGAGAGAGTTGTCTGAGGAGATCAGAAAGAAAATAATAGACAAGCATGGTAAAGGTAAAGGCTACAAGACCATCTCCAAGCAGCCTGATGTTCCTGTGACAACAGTTGCAAATATTATTAAGAAGTTTAAGGTCCATGGAACTGTAGCCAACCTCCCTGGGCGCGGCCGCAAGAGGAAAATCGACCCCAGAGTGAACAGAAGGATAGTGCGAATGGTAGAAAAAGAACCAAGGATAACTGCCAAAGAGATACAAGCTGAACTCCAAGGTGAAGGTACGTCAGTTTCTGATCGCACCATCCGTCGCTTTTTGAGCGACAGTGGGCTCCATGGAAGAAGACCCAGGAGGACTCCACTTTTGACAGAAAAACATAAAAAAGCCAGACTGGAATTTGCTAAAATGCATATTGACAAGCCACAATCCTTCTGGGAGAATGTCCTTTGGACAGATGAGTCAAAACTGGAGCTTTTTGGCAATTCACATCAGCTCTATGTTCACAGGCGAAAAAATGAAGCTTTCAAAGAAAAGAACACCATACCTACAGTGAAACATGGAGGAGGCTCGGTTATGTTTTGGGGCTGCTTTGCTGCGCCTGGCACAGGGTGCCTTGAATCTGTGCAGGGCACAATGAAATCTCAAGACTATCAAGGCATTCTGGAGCGAAACGTACTGCCCAGTGTCAGAAAGCTCTGTCTCAGTCGCAGGTCATGGGTCCTCCAACAGGATAATGACCCAAAACACACAGCTAAAAGCACCCAAGAATGGATAAGAACAAAACATTGGACTATTCTCAAGTGGCCTTCTATGCGTCATGATCTGAATCCTATCGAACATCTATGGAAAGAGCTGAAACTTGCAGTCTGGAGAAGGCACCCATCTGACCTGAGACAGCTGGAGCAGTTTGCTCAGGAAGAGTGGGCCAAATTACCTGTTAACAGGTGCAGAAGTCTCATTGAGAGCTACAGAAAACGTTTGATTACAGTGATTGCCTCTAAAGGTTGTGCAACTAAATATTAGGTTAGCGGTCCCATCATTTTTGTCCATGCCATTTTCATTTGTTTTATTATTTACAATATTATGTTGAATAAAAAATCAAACGCAAAGTCTGATTTCTATTAAATATGGAATAAACAATGGTGGATGCCAATTACTTTTGTCAGTTTCAAGTTATTTCAGAGAAAATTGTGCATTCTTCGTTTTTTGTGGAGGGGTACCAACAAATTTGAGCATGTCTGCATATATATATATATATATACACACTACCGGTCAAAAGTTTTAGAACACCTCCATTTTTCCAGTTTTTATTGAAATTTATGCAGTTTAATGTCTCAATGTACTCTGAAATTAAAGCATAGAAAAAATAAACAATTGGAGATAAAAAATAAATCATGGAATCGTTTTGTTTAACAAAATTGAATCTAAAATTTTGACTCATCAAAGTAGCCACCTTTTGCAGATATAACAGCCGAACACACTCGTGGTATTTTTTCTACAATGGAAATCAAATATTGTTCGGAAAGTTCTTCCCAACACTGTTGCAGAAGTTCCCACAAATGTGTTGCACTTGTAGGTTGCTTTGCTTTCACCCTTCTGTCCAGTTCATCCCAAACCAGCTCGATGGGGTTTAAGTCTGGAGACTCTGCTGGCCATTCCATGATTTGAAGCCTACCGTCTTGTTCTTTTCTTCTAAGGTAGTTCTGACATAGCCTGGAGGTATGTTTTGGGTCATTATCTTGCTGTAGGATGAACCCCTGACCAACTAGGCGTATACCAGAGGGTACTGCATGGCGCTGCAAAATGTTGTGGTAACAGTTTTGGTTCAGGGTGCCACTCACTCTGTGCAAGTCGCAGACTCTGGATCCAGCAAAAGAACCCCAGACCATCACGCTTCCTCCTCCATGTTTGACAGTTGGTGTCACACACCGAGGAACCATCCTTTCGCCTACTCGACGGCGTACAAAAACCCTGCGTGATGAACCGAAGATTTCAAATTTTGATCCATCGGTCCATAAGACCTTCTTCCAGTCTTCAGTAATCCACTGGCGGTGCTTCATGGCCCAGGCAAGCCTCTTTTTCTTATTTTGCCATCTTAGCAATGGCTTTCTTACTGCCACTCGACCTGTCAAACCTGCAGCTTGAAGTCTTCTCTTCACAGTTGAAACTGAGACTTGCTTACTTCGACCAGTGTTAAGCTTTGCTTGAAGCTGTTGTCCTGTGAGCCGCCTATCACACAAGCTGTTGACTCTCAGAAACGTGTCTTCTGATTCTGTTGTGGCTTTGGGTCTGCCAGACCTCTTCCTGTCAGAGTTTCCTCCAGTTTCCAAGTGCCTTTTGATGGTGTAGGAAACTGTACTCACTGACACCTTGGCTTTCTTTGCAATTTCTCTAAAGGCAAGACCTACACTTTTAAGGGTTATAATGGTCTGTCTGTCTTCCTTTGTTAATTGCCTTTTTCTCACCATTATTAGAGCAATATACTACTTCCTGCAGTACAATACTGTCCAAATAATGCTTAAGAGGGTGTAGTAACACAGTCTGTTCCAACACTGCTTTTATACAGACAGAGGGTTTGTAGTAATCAACAAAAGTTGGGACACCTGTAGGAATTGTTAGCATCAACTTTCAAGGCTTAATTTACTTCCATTGCTGCAGAACAGCTGTAAGTTGTTAACCCATTACTTGTTCCCTGAAAAAGGCCTTTTTGTATAACTCTGAAATGTACATTATTTTTCAGTTTTTGGTAACCTAAACTTTTTTTTTTTAACCTCAGTTTACCGCTTACCTTTGTACCATTTCAAGTTATTCACTGGACTTGAACTGCTTAAATTTCAATAAAAACTGGAAAAATGGGGGTGTTCTAAAACTTTTGACCGGTAGTGTGTGTGTATATATATATATATATATATATATATATATATATATATATATATATATATATATATATATATATATATATATACTCAAAATTAAAAATTTGATCAGTTAATTTATGGGCATTACTTTATTAATCAATAGATTAGTCAACATTTTAATAAAGGTAACAATCTTAAGCACAAAATAAGCCCAATGAAAATGTGGTCATTTTTATTATTATTTTTATTTTGGTAAATGTAACACATTTTCACAGAACAAAAGTTCTTTCGTGCCACTGTCAGTCACATATCTGAAACACAAGACAGCTGAGCTGCGTTTCCCTCGTCGGTTGTTTAATCTACCATTACAGCTACGTATTTTGCTTCCTGTACTTCTGCTTGTATTAGTTCTGAATCCCGAGAATACTGTGGCCATTGATAAAAAAAAAAATAAAAAAAAGCGCTTAATATGCTGTCGTAATCAGAAGTCAGAGAAAGTAATTCAACATAATTACCTCTATTTGAGGAATCGGTGCCTTAATCGTGTCCTTTGAATGGCAGTTCTTGCTTGCCAAGGTAAACAACAGAATCAATCAAGCATTTAAGAACCTCACGATTATTTCTTATGTAGCAGGTGGACTGAAACTGGGAGGATAGCAGGACCCAGGGGAATCATTTTAATTGTATCAACCCTTTCATTCCTTTCTTATATCTTAATTGACTCATTGTTTTATTGTTAACAATTTAGTATACTATATAAACAAGCCGTGTCTATGAACCCGTATTGAACTCTATCTGAAACCAAGACGCTGTTGTGGGTTGTTCCGGAAACAAAAAATACATACATACATACTTAAATAAATAAATAAATATCAACTTTCCGTCTGCTGAAGTTGGGCAAGGCTGTGTGGCGTGTTGTCGGCATATGTGTTTTGCATGCCTGAGCGAGCACAAATCGCTGTTTTCATTATACTTTTTTCACTATACTGTTTTCTTGGAAGTGTTCCCTATTTTCTTTGTATTGTTTTCACTTTATAGAGATGTACTTTGATTTTGTGTTTTATTTGCTTTATTTTCTTTTGAGTTTCCTGCTTGTGTTTGATATAAAATATACACACACACACGGTCTTGAGGACGCTGCTCATTGCACGCTGACCCAATGTTAATGCTATACTGAGTGTTTCTAGTATTGGCGCGAAGGACAATTTCTTTGCTGCTTTACTACTACACCGACTAGTATGTGTCAAACTACCTATATTAAGCTGCTGTATTGCTAAACCTGAATCGAACCTTAAGATTCCTTTTCTATGAGGATATTAATTGGGTGTATCTGAACATTTAACTATTGAACTGTTGGTACTGTTATGCACTTACTGCACTTTGCTCTTTACTGCACATTGAGATTTTGCTGTTCTATCATATTAGTTTGTGCTTTTAAATATTATTGATATAATTCATGCACTTGCCACTTTTGCTACATGGCCCTTGTTGGTGTTAAGGGAATAATTATTAAACACGATATGATATTTGATATTTTGCATACTATTAAACCAACATAGTTACTATTGGATAGTATCAGTTGTGTACAACTACTGTCTCGAGTTGTCTTCATAGTTAATCCATGATCTGCATTGCTGCTGTTTACCTTACTTGAATTGCACAATATACATTCTGAACTTCTAATCATTTATTGTATTTTAATAAACTGCTTCATTGGAGCATTTTGAACTGCATGTATGTCTATGCCTTTTATTTAATTGAAGGGGATCTGTGTATGGGGTTTGATCTTTTGATTGGGTTTAATATTCAATTTCCCTTGTATAATTACAACATCTAGTAAGGGTGGTGTAGTCAATTATATTGGTGTATAAGGCCCGTGGTTGAATTGGGTATGTGGGCGGGCGCTACACTGACTTGCTTATTGTGATATATTGTATCCCTATGCTTCTGCTCATCCAGTTGAACATCAATCTGGGTTTGTCAAAAAAGTTGTATAACAGTGGCTCGCAAGTGACTTTGGGAACGCTCAATTAATCAGCTCTTTAGTTGATTAATTGGTCAGGTTAATCTGTTAACCGGAGCAGCCCTAATATAGACAGCAGACATAGTTAAGGTTTGAATGAAGGTCAGATTGGCAGGCTCAAGAAACGCTATGAATTGCAATTTCCTAACCTTTTGGACCAAATTTTAATGTTGCATTAACAAAGTTTTTGCCATTGAATTTACATATATATACAGTGCCTTGCAAAAGTATTCAGACCCCTGACCAATTCTCTCATATTACTGAATTACAAATGGTACATTGAAATTTCATTCTGTTTGATATTTTATTTTAAAACACTGAAACTCAAAATCAATTATTGAAAGGCGACATTGATTTTATGTTGGGAAATATTTTTAAGAAAAATAAAAAACTGAAATATCTTGCTTGCATAAGTATTCAACCCCCACACATTAATATTTGGTAGAGCCACCTTTCGCTGCAATAACAGCTTTAAGTCTTTTGGGGTAAGTATGTACCAGCTTTGCACACAGTGTCGGAGTGATTTTGGCCCATTTTTCTTGGCAGATTTGCTCCAGGTTGTTCAGGTTGGTTGGACGACACTTGTGGTCCGCAATTTTCAAATAGTGCCACAGATTCTCAATGGGATTGAGATCAGGACTTTGACTGGGCCACTGTAGGACATTTACCTTTTTGTTCTTGAGCCACTCCAATGTTGCTTTGGCCTTGTGCTTGGGATCATTGCAGTATTTCCCTGTATTTTGCTCCATCCATTCTTCCTTCAATTTTAACAAGATGCCCAGTCCCTGCTGATGAGAAGCATCCCCACAGCATGATGCTGCCACCACCATACTTCACTATAGGGATGGTGTGTCTTGAGGCATGGGCAGTGTTAGGTTTGCGCCACACATAGCGCTTTGAGTTTTGGCCAAAAAGCTCTATCTTGGTCTCATCTGACCACAAAACCTTTTCCCACATCGCAGCTGGGTCACTCTCATGTTTTCTGGCAAACTCCAGACGTGCTTTCAGATGGTACTTTTTGAGTAACGGCTTCTTTCTTGCCACCCTCCCAATACAGGCCAGTGTTATGCAGAGCTCTTGATATGGTTGACTGGTGCACCATTACTCCACTCCCAGCCACTGAACTCTGTAGCTCCTTCAAAGTGATTGTTGGCCTCTCTGTGGCTTCTCTCACAAGTCTCCTTCTTGTTTGAGTGCTGAGTTTTGAGGGACGGCCTTTTCTTGGCAGTGCCTGGGTGGTGTGATGCAGCTTGCACTTCCTGATTATTGATCCAACTGTGCTCACTGGGATATCCAAACACTTGAATATTATTTTGTACCCTTTCCCTAATCTATGCATTTGTATTACTTTATCTCTAACTTCTGTAGAATGCTCTTTGGTCTTCATTTTCCTTCAGATTCACAGCCTGACCAATGATCTTTCAACAGTGGGGTTTTTATCCAGAAAATGTGACAGCAACTTTAATGGTTCACAGGTGGAGGCCAATGGTAAGGTAATTGTGTCCTTGTTAGGGCAATTTCTTTCATCGGTGTAAACTGGGAGCTTCCACAGCACAGGGGCTGAATACTTATGCAAGCAAGATATTTCAGTTTTTTTATTTTTCTTAAAAATATTTCCCAACATAAAACCAATGTCACCTTACAATAATTGATTTTGAGTTTCAGTGTTTTAAAATAAAATATCAAACAGAACAAAATTTCAATGTACCATTTGTAATTCAGTAATATGAGAGAATTGGTCAGGGGTCCGAATACTTTTGCAAGGCAATATATATATGTACTTTTTATCTATCTTACAAAAATAGGTTATTTAAAAAAAAATGCAAGGTTTCATTCAGTTCAGATTTCATTCAAAACTGCACACACTTATTATCCTGAATAAACAGATTGATGCAGCCCTGTGAACATAGGGCAGTTATTTCCTTTAAAATGTTATCACCATAATAAAAATATAATTAAGAAAATAAAAAGACAATCACAATTTTATTTTTCTACCAGAACTTCAAGATATCATTAACTTGTGACTTTTAGAATGACAAGTAGGTTTCAAACTACTACCATCTTCAGGGAATACAAACAAACAACAATACCTGAATGTAAATAAGATCTGGCCTGATTAGGTCAAGTGCACAGGCCAACTTATGAATAATAGTAGTAAACCGATTCATAATATTTAGTATAACATTGAAAATAGTTGTGGCAGACTGTAGCTCAGTTCCTGAATCTGAATGCATGATAAAAGTATATTAAAGAAATTATAACAACCACTTATTGGATCTTAACATGGGAAATAGAAATATACAGGTAACGATCAGAATGGCCACTACACAGATGGTATTACTACAAAGCTTGTTTCTGTATGTTCTAATTATCATGATCATATAGAGTGTGTATAATACAGTATGAAAATAAAAACAGCAATACCTATGAAGTCTGTACTTAATGGTTTGAATCCATCTCCGATTAAATAAGTCTGGCGGTCTCAACTTGGCTTTCAGCAGGTATTCGTTCATCTCAAAACCACCACACACTCTGGCACAATTGTCCATTTCTACTTGTTAGTGGATTACAAAAATAAAATAATAATAATAATAATGAGTACCAACCTTATTCAAAATTACCACTAAAGCATTGGACCAATAATATTTTAAGTGTATAAACTAACATGTAACATTTTATTTGATTCAAACAGCAAAATAGCATTGTACAGTAACTGTAAATGCCAGCAAAGAAAACGTTGGATAAATTCCAGCTAGAATATAATTTGGCAACACTGGGCTTGTTTTCCATTAATCAGGTTAATGGTTTGGGTGTGTGGTGTGTAATTTTAGTTTTCTTTTTAATCTATCACCTTTGTTACCAATACGTTTTTAACTATGTATCCGTGTATCTGGTTTCAAGAAAGTCAGACTTTAAATACAGCACTAATCTATTTCTCTTTGAGTTTAGAGGTATGAATGAAAACGTATACTTTATTCTAACACTGGTTTCAGTCGAGAGACACTAGTATTTAAATTAAATGACATTTTGTAGGAATTAAAAATACTGTTAAGGAGTTTAGATCGTATCCTGTAATACTATGCTTTTTAACTCATATCTAAAGAAGCAATCCCTAAAGGGTAATCACAATAGCACTTAATTAAGAAGAACAACGAAGCTGTTAGCCCCATTGTAGGGAGGGGTTGGCATTATTTACACAACCCTACACTTGCAGGACAGCACCTATGGACAATGTGTAAAGCATTCAACTCTCTGGGGTTTGACAGCATTTACTAACAGACTCCAATTTTCACTTTGGAGTTCAAACTATAGATTCAATACCAAGGAACTTTTTTTATGACACCCTCCCCAATTTACACGGCTCTCCCGGTGATCATAAGATACTCCTCGCCTTTGGGTCATCGCCCACTCAATAGTTAAATCGTCAGGATTCATGTTTCCTTCACGCTTTTAAATATATTAAAATTGGAACTATTGTTGCACAGGAATGTCAGTGCGAAATCCCCTTGTTTAAAATAAATACTGAAAACATATAAACGTCTATTGGTGTAGCCAGTTACTAAAGCACCGGTATCTCGGGTTTTAATGTTACACAGTATCATGAAACTGTTGCCAAGTGCTACAATATAACCCGTCTCCACCTCTCCACACATTCTCTTGTCAACCCCCATTTCCGGCGCATGCTCAGTTCACGTGGACCCCTTGCTCGGTTTTGTCTCGGGATTGCCCGGACATTTTCGCCTCTTTGTTTTACCGAAAGTGGATTTAACTCGGATTCAGCCTCAGATCCAGCGGACTGTTATGCTTTCACACAGGTTAGTTGTACAAACTCAAACAGAAATTGACTTGAGCATTTTGCAGAGGTTATTGCTTGTCCGGGTTATGTTCGAATCACATTTTTTTTTGTGTGTGTGTGTCTTGTTTTCTGGTGGTATGTGCATGCTGTTGTATGCGTCTGTGTAGTGGTGCTGTGTGTATGTGTGTTTTATATATATGTGTGTGTGTGTGTGTGTGTATGTATGTAGCGACGCCGGGCCCTACAGTTATGGGGTCATCTTTTATTTATTTTTTTACAAAGTGCAAATTGTACGGATCGGACGACGTGGGCAGACGTCGTTATAATCTTTGCTGGGTCCTGCAGTGAGGATATGCGGTCAGAGAACCCAAAATGTTTTTGGGATTCCCTTAGTTGCTGCACTAGTCGGCAAACAGATTTGTTTCAGTAGGCTGGGATGCTTAGTTGAATCTCATTGAGTCCACCACCATTAACCCTGTAGTTTCAGGGTTAGAAAGTTGGGGGGGGGGGGGGGGGGGGGGAATAGCTAACGCACACATGATGGGTTCAGTTGAAGCTTAAGTACTAATGATAGAAAGATGTAGAGACTAAGAGACTTGAAACTGTTGATTATATTTTAAGTTTTAAGGAAGTAGGAAGCAAGTTATTTTGCATTAGGAGAAACAAAATCGTTAACGATTTTACCCCAAGTATAGTTTATGAGAAACAATGGAAATTAAACTGATTTCCTCTAACTAGACAAATTGAGAACATAAAATGCAGTGTGTGTGTGGTAAGGACTAGAACAATGTTGCTGTGTGTTGACTTGGATTTTAGCTATAACGCGCAAAATATATCCTTGTAATGATATTGCAATATATCTGTCATTCACCTTGAGTCTCATAGACCACGTTTCAAGTGTTGTTGTTGTTGTTGGTGGGTGTTTTTTTTTTTTTAAATGTTTGTGTAACCACCAGCTGGACTACCACGTGTTAAAATGTGTACTTTCATAGTGAGTGTGTCTGTGACTGTGAGTAGCCGCCTGGTTTCCTGTTAAATGTCCTAAATATTATTAAATGCTTATCAGGTGTCAAAATTCGCAGTAATTTAAATTCCACATGTCAAGTTTCAAATAAATGCTTGTAGCTTTATGTCCCAAGGAGAAATTATATCAAAATAACATCACAGGAACACCCCCCAAGATGTCACTGTCACTGTCACTAAACAGAAAAAAGATGAAAATGTTTACGTTTAGAGGAAGAAGTAACACAATTTTCTAAGGATATTGTTACACTCCAACTTTATTTCACATATATTGGCTTACTACTGTATTGGGAGCAGTGTACAGTTTTAATGGCATATACTGTATAATCCTATATTTTCTGCAGGGTCTGTTTTAACTATTGTGGATATCTGCCTCATCTTTGCTTGAAAGACCCTATTCACCACTTACTGTATGTTTGATGTTCCATGACAGTTCACTATTCATGGCCTATATCCATGCTGCTTGTTCTCATTTATAATGGAAATGTCCAGTACAATATTACTATTACACAGGTCATAACTGCCATTTCTTGAATGCAATGACAGTCAGTTCAGCTGAATAACATTGGAAGAAGCAATGGCAACTTATTTATTCTCAAGTTTTATTAAACTTCTAAGTACACTTACTGTAATGTGTGTGCAAACACAGTGATTTCAGACTGGAACCCTAATGACATCTTTACTAACTGATTCCTATACAGGTATAAACCTTGCAAATCTCTTAGTCAGTTTCAGGCACCCAGATGCTCAAGTCTTCATGCACAAGAACAATCCTTTGATTGCATTGGGCTAGTAATTGTTAGACAATATTTTTTTCTTTTGTTAAGATCTCACCTTTTCAGCTTGCTACATACAATTGTCGCTTCAGTAAACGATCTAGGGAAAATACCAGTTCTGTGGGTATAGTTATAAAGTGTACCCATAGAAGCCTGTTTATAATAAATACCAGTGATGTAGTCGAGCCGGAGCACGTCGGGACGCCGTTCCGGTACTTGTTTCTATAGGCAGAACGTTGACTTAAGAATTAACTTAAGACTCTTTACCGATTTGATATAAAAATCCGTATATGGCGACCAACCGGTATAATTTCGGTGTCTAGACACCAATGAAGCGACATATATTCCATGTGGAAATCAAATTAGTCTTTCCATTGAATAGTCACTAGGAACAAAAAAATCAGTGTCCGGTTCCTTGCATACCAGTTTTCATAGTGGTAACCGGCGCGTATTTTAAATGTTTCCAGTCAAGAGTCAACTACACATTTCAGTGAGTCATCCTTGTGATGCAATGAAGAGAACACTCGGGATTCTATTACAAACTACAGTACTAATTTAAGAAGGCTAACCATTTTTTTTTGTTGTTGTAAAAATGCTGACGACGAAGACAGCAAAAGTGCATTATGATGACTGTGGCCATAAACATGGGTTTAAAGCTGCTTTATATATCGTTCTGTGCAGACCGGGGGTTTGGAATGAACGACGGCCCTTGCTTTTTTGAGATCTAATATATATTACAAAAGCATAAATAGTGCTACACATTTATTTAAAAAAAGTAATGTTATAAACTGTTTATTTATGTACCTGCTTTGCTTGTTTTTTCTCACAACTTGCAGTATCAGAAACCTTTTTTCTTTATCTGATGAGATCAGATGCAGTACGTTAAAAAAAAAAAAAAAATCATAATTTAGTGTAAAATTATTGTCCAGAACTGTCGACCAGATAGACTTTAAAAATACATTTAAAAAACAATTAATTGTACTGATACAGTTCTTAAATTGGTGATGAGTAAAACATAACACTGTTTGTGTAATTCGTAATTTTATTGAATGGCGAGCTCCAGAAAAAAGATGTGGAGGAAGACGTGATTTACTAATACTACAGGGCGTCGTGGTGATTGAAGTTCTGCACTGGTGATGACATATTTGAAAGGAATAGAAAACAACATGCATGATAAAAATAGCCCAGAAATAACAAAACCACCAAAGACAAGATTTACCAGTTAGATGCTTTCAAAACCAGCCAAATTTGGCTGCAAAATCGCCAATCTGGCAGGACTGAAGGGGGGGAGTAGCCTAAAGTCGCATGCGAGACGCATGCATTGCCAATTAAATGTTACCTCTATTTCAATGTACAGTTAAAGCGTAAATTCATATTTGTTTTTTAAAAAATCAATATTTTAATTGCCGTTCCAGCACTTTTAGATTTAGGACTACACCACTGATACATACTGTGTATATCTCAGAGTTGCTTTTTTATATTGTAGAGGCTTATCCTGTTGTGAAGAAGCCTGGTTAGGACATTCTGTACCACAAGTTATTGAATGTCATAATATTGGAATATGAATTCCTGTACATGTCTGACACTTCTCCTTTTATTTGTACATGATGGAGGCCATGGTGATCTACTGTCCTCTTTTTCATGATACAAATATAAATTTTGTATTTACAGCTCTATTTGTGGTTTAAATGCCTGTTTCGTAGGGGATAAAATAATGTTAAACTAACCTGAGGAAAAACACAAGGACTCGAGCCTCTTGTCAAAACAATACATTTCTAACAGTTTTACCTTACTTAGCAGGGTTTTCAAAATAAGCTGGTAAACAGTGCGATCCACCTTCTGATACTAAATGTTGCACTGTCTACTTTTATTAAAAAATATTAAGATTATTTTCGGGTATTATCCTTGCCTATTTTTTGTTGTATTATCGTATTCTAAGGCGATTATATAGTACATAATAGCTATACATATGCACCAAAAAAAAAAAAAAAAAAACTGTAAACCTATTGTGATATCATAAAAATGTGTACCCAGGCACTTGTCAGAGATATTGGGGGTTCATGTATAGAGGCTGTATGCCTTTAAGAAGAAAGGTAGAATGGGACATGAGCTGAGCCCTTGTCGGCTGATTTACAAATACTTCAGTGCAGAGAGGTGCTGTATTAACATCAGCAGCAACCCCAGTTTCAAGCAACAGTTGTTATGGTGTCCAAAGTGTGTGTGAGTACTGTTGTGTAAAACAACTGCTTAAAATGAACAGTTGCATTCAAGAAATTTAGAACAAGAACAGAGAAAAATAAAAATACACTTACTGTTTGTGTGTTGCACACGTGCCATGAACAATTTTTTTTAATGAAGGGCTGTAATGCAACAAATAGCTCAATAATTAAACAAAAAAGGAACTGAAAAGGTTGCCGTACCAAACTGACAGTAAACCAATGTTATCTTTCGCCAGTCAAATCATAAAGTGCTTACAGTAAAGTTTTAGAGTCCCACGAACAGATTTTTTTCATCTGTTGCATCTTCAACATTGTTAACCTCAAAGGATGATTTAATTGTGTAGCAGATAGATGATGAGCTGATCATATCTCTTCAACCAAAGAAGCAAGCACAGTATTTAAGACGTTCCCATAATGAAAAACAGTAGCGTGAGTTTTGTACTAAAGCAGGGCCTGCTGTTGCAGGGAAAACAAAGTTTATTTCTCAAACTGGCCAGAGAAGTGAAAGCAGACTGCATAGAAATACTTGTGACTGTAATTAGGAAGTGTAGTACTGAGAAATAAAAAAACCTAAATATTTAGGGAATTCAAAATTAAACTTATTGCAGCTTACTTGACACCAGTAAAAACAATGGCATTCATTAAATGTAGCTCTCAGATTGTGCTTGCTGTGGTGTGTTTAATATTGAAAACAGCAGAACGAACATGCTGCAATTTAAACTTGTTTTTAATCCGATGAAATAACAAACAGCCACGCCTGCATGAAGGTTTCATTTCCGAAAGGAACATTTCTGTTAATTCTGTTTAGCCATATTTTTGTTGATTTGAGACACACAATGAGCTAGAAGTGCTTGTAACAAGCTGCTTCCGGGGCATTGATATGTGCGTTGCAGGGTTAGAAACTAACAATATTGTTCTACTAGTCCAAAGGACTAGTACATTTTGAAACTTGCTAGTCCTGATGTGAAGTGGAATCAACAACAACAGTTGGGGTCCCTAAAAACAGGCTTAGATTTTATTTTGCTAAAAAATAAACACATAAATTTAGATTTACATTTTTTTTTTTTTTTAACAAAGCACCTTCGTAAACGCTCATACAGATTGATCAATCACCTGTTTGCACCTCGTTACTGAGCGACTGCTGTACTGTGTGCTGAGAAACTGACACTGACATCACCAGACGGGATGACAGAGGAAAAAAATCTCTCAGCTGTGTCACCTTGCCGACCATGAAGCTCCGCCTGAAATTGACACTGACACACATAAAATGTTTATTTTATTGTACATTACATGTGTTGCTATTTACAAAAGTTCTGTCTGGATATGAATTATACAGTAATTAATGTAGTGCATGTACACATGCAGTCTTCACTAAATTCCCAATTTAAAGACAGTACGTTTCACTGTAGCCCTCGGGATGAAATTGTTAGCTTGGTGGCTATTTTTTAATTAGCAGTGGGAGAAGACTGCTTCAGCAAGTACAGTAGAATCTACCAGAACTGATGGACGCTGAATCTACTAGGTTTAGATACTAATGAGAGCATAACAAACACAAAAGAAAAACAAGGGAAACAGATCTTTTAAGAAAGCTGGGAGACTTTGTATAAATGGATTTTATGTTAGCTAGCGAGGTTCGGGGGGCGTGGAGCTGGGGGGGGCCGCTAATCTCTAATCTTTCAATTTTCTAATCTCCAGTTAATTAGTTCTATTTACTATTTAAGACCTGATCACCTGCACCTTTTCTGTCTAGTGTTTCGTTTTTCCTCCTCCTCCCCTCCTCCACCTTCTACATGCCTTCGCATCGGTCATCTCTGGGGGGCAAGAGAGGCTCACTTCCCCGACCTCAGGGCTAGGCAGCCGCCTCCCTTACCTTCAGGGGTTCTCACCGCGTGAGTCAGAGCGGACCCCCGGCCAAACTCTGTCCTGTCGCAGCTCCTGCGCTCATCTCACTTGAGGCTCTCTTCTATTCTGCCTCTCTTCAGGACGTGGTCACTCGTGCCGAGTCATATACTAACCTCAATGCTCTGTCCTTATTTTCAGGTCCCAGGCAGCGTGATGTCTCGGCCAATCAGGGGTTTTACGAGCGCCCCTTACATAAGCCTCAAATGCTGGGTACCTCTCTCATCTCCTCCCGAGGGGTGGCTTTTCAAGTCTAACCCTCATATGTGTTTTCAGGTTGCCGGGTCCTCCGCCCCTGGGATGTCGACAGCGTCGGCCCCAGTCGACGACCTCTTTTCTATCCTGTTTCCGGTTGCCGGGTCCTCCGCCCCTGGGATGTCGACAGCGTCGGCCCCAGTCGACGACCTCTTTTCTATCCTGTTTCCGGTTGCCGGGTCCTCCGCCCCTGGGATGTCGACAGCGTCGGCCCCAGTCGGTGACCACATTCTGTCCTACTAACTGCTCCTTGCTGCTTCTTCTGCCTTATCGTTCCCCCCCAGCTCACGCCCAGTGAAATATTTTTAAAAGCTGCAATAACAGTTCTGCTTGTGAAGCATCCACACTGTAATTTGACAGAACAGGTGATTTATTTGCACTATGCGGGACCTTAATTTTCCCCCATTGGTGCTTGAGCCCCGGAGCGCTCACGGAATCACCGCCTGCACACTTATTATCCGTGATTAAAGCCTGGTTTTCAAACAAACTAATTATCGCTCACCAATACTGTATTGGTATAAGAAAAGTGTGTTTTAAAAAAGTAAGCTTCCAATCACTTAAAATATGCTGACGATGATGACTGCTGACAGCGAGTCGCAAGATTTAAACGTGTTACTTTTTTATAGATAAGAACTCACCTTTATTATGAATATATTATGTTTTAAACAATGTACTATGATAATGTTCATTATGGTAATTATTTGTTTATTAGTTTTAAAATGTTGAGAAAAACATGACCAACTGTTTGACGTTGTTAGTATAGCCGGCCCACTTTGCTAATGACATCTTCAGTCAGGGTTGTAACCCAGTATAACTCTCCACATTTTTATAAAATGACTTTACACTTACTTCAAAAGATGCAACGTGTTCAGTAAATTCAGACGATTATCTTCGCATCCCGCGCAGATGGAGAACACAAATGTAAAATGTCTTTAAGTGGGGTTGGCATTGCAGGGGATTTGAGGGGAGGTTTCAGTTCCGAGTGACTGTTTTTTCTAAGCATTATTTGTGAATGCTTATTCACCATTGCTACACCCCATTAGAAAATTGACTTCCATGCATTTTTTTTTTAACGCAAGGCTGAACGTGAGAGCATAGGTGTACGTTTGTTTTAAGTACTCACCCAGAGGACTACTGAGACACAGACATCAACTAGTCCTCATCAGATTTAATAATATTAATAATAATAATTAAAAAAAACTGCCTCTTTAGTCATAGTTGCGCCCCCCCTTACTGACTCTGCATACCACTGTTTTAAATCACTGCAGAAAGAACGATAAAAAAGAAAAAAAAGAAAAACATAACAAGTGCTCTGGCTTTTCTTTTCCGTACCACATCATGGATCATTACTGCTGTGTTACCTGTTTGACAGTGTGTAAGTAATCCTTACACTATCAGTGAACTAGAGCTTTGAAACAGACTTTTTTATGGTCTAAGCTATTTTTGCGTTTTTTTTTTTTTTTTTTTTTTTTTTTTTTTTTTTTTTTTTACTGTTACTAGATTTGTGGCTATAACTTTAACTTTAAAGGTTACAGGTACATGTCATACATGAAATGAATGTGCACACACTAAGCTTTCATTAAAAAAGTGAAATAGTCTGAAACTCACCCTGTTCAAAACAGATAACAAAAACCACAGAAAAAGAGAGACGCTTTTTAGAAAAAAACATTGTTTATTGTTTGTGAAAAAATCATTTTAGCATGGCCAGCTCAAATCTGACAGTGCACAATGAAACTTCAACATGTAGGGAACATGGAATTATTATTTGTTTTTAACAAATTGGATACAAAAATTAAGCAATTATGGCCATATATACAAAAGGGACCGAAAGCAAAAAAAAAAAAAAACCATTGAAATTGTTTGTCCCAGGCACCCTGATCATGTGTCACAAGACGGGGCTGTTCACTGTCGCCTGAATAGCCAGCAAGGTGGCGACCAGGGCAACATAACCCTAAATAGCTCTGGTCTCGTGCATCTGATCCACAAACATGAAATAAAAAATAATATATACAGTGCCTTGCGAAAGTATTCGGCCCCCTTGAACTTTGCGACCTTTTGCCACATTTCAGGCTTCAAACATAAAGATATGAAACTGTAATTTTTTGTGAAGAATCAACAACAAGTGGGACACAATCATGAAGTGGAACGAAATTTATTGGATATTTCAAACTTTTTAACAAATAAAAAACTGAAAAATTGGGCGTGCAAAATTATTCAGCCCCCTTAAGTTAATACTTTGTAGCGCCACCTTTTGCTGCGATTACAGCTGTAAGTCGCTTGGGGTATGTCTCTATCAGTTTTGCACATCGAGAGACTGAAATTTTTGCCCATTCCTCCTTGCAAAACAGCTCGAGCTCAGTGAGGTTGGATGGAGAGCATTTGTGAACAGCAGTTTTCAGTTCTTTCCACAGATTCTCGATTGGATTCAGGTCTGGACTTTGACTTGGCCATTCTAACACCTGGATATGTTTATTTGTGAACCATTCCATTGTAGATTTTGCTTTGTTTTGGATCATTGTCTTGTTGGAAGACAAATCTCCGTCCCAGTCTCAGGTCTTTTGCAGACTCCATCAGGTTTTCTTCCAGAATGGTCCTGTATTTGGCTCCATCCATCTTCCCATCAATTTTAACCATCTTCCCTGTCCCTGCTGAAGAAAAGCAGGCCCAAACCATGATGCTGCCACCACCATGTTTGACAGTGGGGATGGTGTGTTCAGGGTGATGAGCTGTGTTGCTTTTACGCCAAACATAACGTTTTGCATTGTTGCCAAAAAGTTTGATTTTGGTTTCATCTGACCAGAGCACCTTCTTCCACATGTTTGGTGTGTCTCCCAGGTGGCTTGTGGCAAACTGTAAACGACACTTTTTATGGATATCTTTGAGAACTGGCTTTCTTCTTGCCACTCTTCCATAAAGGCCAGATTTGTGCAGTATACGACTGATTGTTGTCCTATGTACAGAGTCTCCCACCTCCGCTGTAGATCTCTGCAGTTCATCCAGAGTGATCATGGGCCTCTTGGCTGCATCTCTGATCAGTCTTCTCCTTGTATGAGCTGAAAGTTTAGAGGGACGGCCAGGTCTTGGTAGATTTGCAGTGGTCTGATACTCCTTCCATTTCAATATTATCGCTTGCACAGTGCTCCTTGGGATGTTTAAAGCTTGGGAAATCTTTTTGTATCCAAATCCGCCTTTAAACTTCTCCACAACAGTATCTCGGACCTGCCTGGTGTGTTCCTTGTTCTTCATGATGCTCTCTGCGCTTTAAACGGACCTCTGAGACTATCACAGTGCAGGTGCATTTATACGGAGCCTTGATTACACACAGGTGGATTCTATTTATCATCATTAGTCATTTAGTTCAACATTGGATCATTCAGAGATCCTCACTGAACTTCTGGAGAGAGTTTGCTGCACTGAAAGTAAAGGGGCTGAATAATTTTGCACGCCCAATTTTTCAGTTTTTTATTTGTTAAAAAAGTTTGAAATATCCAATAAATTTCGTTCCACTTCATGATTGTGTCCCACTTGTTGTTGATTCTTCACAAAAAATTACAGTTTCATATCTTTATGTTTGAAGCCTGAAATGTGGCAAAAGGTCGCAAAGTTCAAGGGGGCCAAATACTTTCGCAAGGCACTGTATATATATGTATATATATATATATATATATATATATATAGGAAAACAGGTTTGTGCCATCAATGTCGCCATTTCTTTTATTTTGTAAAGATTTTTTGTGAAAATGTTTGTTTACTGCACCAAGGTAGGTCTCTCTTCAGTGCAGCAGCAACATTCCAAAACACTCGCATTCAAGTCTATCTCCTAATACGGTCATTACCAGAAATATACAAGTAGGACCTCGTTTTAAAGGCCTGTATCTCCTCTTTCCAATGACATATTGCAAGCAGGGCTGTCTCTCACAGTGCCTGAGTAAAAAGAGTTAAAGGGCCAGGTCGCTGGTGGGATATTTAACATTGGGCGAACCCTAAAAGGTTAAAGTTATAACTGTAAAAAGTTGTCAGGATGTTAACAATGAAAAAAAAAAAATTACGGGTATGTTATTTAAACAGTTGTAGCAACACGTGTAACGCAATATTTTTCGGAACCCCGCTACTTATCTAAGTGTGTTTTTTATTTTGTTTTTTGCTGTTCTTGTTTTAAATTTCTTGAATGCAATTGATAATTTTAAGCTACATTTTTACACAACAGTACTCAACACATTTGGTCACCATCACAACCAGTGCCGATGTAATGTCAAAAATGCATCCCTGGGTCATATGGGCATGCGCAATACCTGTTTCAGTAGTCCCCGCCTCACTCTTTTGTCTCGCCTACTTATTTTTTGCATCCTGTTAAGAATGGCCTTTGTCAAATCATTTAAACTAGCAAGATTCAGTTGAAATAGTTGTATTGCCACACTTTTTGTTATTATTTGTTTAATTGTCCAAATAATTGTACAGGATTTTTGTTTTTTAAATTTTACAGGATTAATATTCCACCTTCCTGCTGTGTTAAGAAAACCAGGTTTCTAGATATCTGGGAAATAAAAAATTTTAATGCATTAAACTAAACAACATGACATTTTTCCCAGAATAAAATGATCAATTATAAAAAATAATAAAAAAAAAAAAACATTTTCACAGGGCTCCAGTTTCTCTGCTTTGGCTCATGTTGTGTAAAACGGGTTATCGAGCACAAAAAAACAAAAACAAAATAAAAACTCCTCGCTGGCTGTCGTTTGGTCAATCTATGGTAAGATTGACAGAGGAACCAACCAATGCTATTGTAAGCACATAGAGCTAGATACTGCACTGTCCATTTCAATTGTAGCCTATTTGGACATTCAGTGTTTCATTGTGAATAATAATACAACTGAAAAAAATGTATACAATTATTAATCACAAAAAAATATCCAGAAGGGTTTACCAAGCAGCAGAAGCTAAATCTCTGTCGTCTCAGTCCCAGGTTTTCATTGGAAGGTTTGTTATTTCATTAAACATAGGTTTTATTGTCTTACATTTTAAAGGAATTAGTTGTTGTAGTGAATTACTGTGGTTGACCTGTATAGTTTATTGATTCCTGTGTATTGTGATGTGAGAAAGGGAGGGTGCCGGTGACAGGAGCGCCAAGATGTGTGTGAGAGAATATTTGTCTATATCTGTCTATATAATATATATATAATATATATATAATTTGTCTATATATAAATCGCTTTGTTTCAATAATAAAACTAATATGACATACAGTTAAATTAATATCAGACTCTATTTTGTGTTATGATCTATTATTATCATTTATTCATAGTCATTATCTTTACCTTACTACCCTGTTTACAAATGTATTGCACGTATTGTATGACAAATGTATGACAATCAAATTAGCTTATTGTGGATTTAAAACAAACATGCATGCAAAAGAAAAAAAATCACGTTTCATCTGCAGTGCTACCCTGCTGAATTATTATTTACTGAACCCTAATCACAATAACTGTTAGTAGAGCTCTTATAAACGTTTACTATAGAAAAACGCATTGCAAACTTAATGCTGCATATTGAAGCAGTGAGGTACGGTACAGAATATTTAAAACATGGCAAATGCACAAGATAACTGTTGGAAACTGCAAAAATCACTGTGCAAATTTACAGTGGTAACTTTAGTAAGGCATCCTACATAAACACTTAAGTACTTGCTTACAGTTACAGTATGCTAGGAATGACATTTTTGAAGCAAAAAGTAAGCGTTTGTCAAGGAGCAGACTTGTAGTCGAGTCCTCAAACCTCGACTTCCGAGTCCAAGTCCTTGACTTCGAGTCCTGAGTCTGAGTCCTTGAAACAAACTCAAATCAATTTTCATTAAACTTATGAACAATACTACTGCATTGTCTAATGAAGGATTCAGAAAAAGCTCATGACAAACATTAAAGCTTATTTGTAACCAGATCTTTGTTTATTTTATCATACTTTCTCAACAGGAAATATGTAAATTATCAGCATTGTGTGTTAACAATAAATGTTTCTGCATTTAACTCAGTTTGGCCTTGTTACACTTTAAAAACACAAGTTGTGATAACATGCCACTTCCTAATCTTGAGCGGTGAGGGCTCATGAAAATGCCCCCCTGACTGAATACCCGTTCTGTAGGTGCACTTGAAGCTGGAATTGACAGCACTGACATCTAAAGCAGAATGGTAGAGTATTCTTGTTCTGGTACCAGAACTTCAGGCAATCTCCATCAGTGCCTTCACTGATTGCTTCCTACTTGGTCAACTGGCTCTGAGCTGATGAAGTTTTATCCTGTGTAGTGTGTTTCTTCCTGTAGCTGGAGAAAAGTTTTAATGACTTTGTTGGAGGGGGAAGAGATTCATCCTCACTACTACGGTGGATCCAGTCATGCCTACTTCAGCTTGCGGTGTACCCTCACACACGGTCGTGATTTGTTGTGTAATAAAGAAGATAAGTAAATTGCTAATTTTATATGTGCATTTATTATCAGAAACTCAGTGCAGAAGAAATTTGCATAACACAGTTTACTAGTTTTAAAATCTCTTGGACTTATTAAGGACGGATTAGCTGTGATGTTTTCCCTTGAGCACAGCCAGCTGTAGACTCCAATTACCAGCAAGTGTGTGTTAAAAAAAAAAAAAGAAATCTTAATACAGACATTTTATTATTTTCCTTTTAATTGATAAAAAAAACTACTTCTGTATAAAAGTTCCACCCCTTCCTTGAAATATTCATTAAAACTGGGTGTGTGTTAGATTTTTTTTTTGCTATGTGAATTAAAATAATTAACTATTTTTAATGTATAAAAGAAAGAAAGAGCACCTTTAAAGATATTTCCCAAATTCTAGCAACTAACTTCATTAGCAAATTGAGGATAGTATATACAAACACTGCTTATTATCACATGCTTTTCAGTATTGTCTACATAATTACATACCAGTATGTACTTATTTATTTTATAGCTTTTTATTCTTTCTAACATGTTTTTTGGTTTGATTTGGAAAGATACTGATAAAGAATAAAATAGACTATAATCTCTCCTAATAGACTGTTGTCAAAACCAATTTCCTTCTCTGAAATGTACTGCAATTAATGGGTAGCAGCTAAAACATCTCTACATTAGACAAACTTTTCTGTGTGGATATGTGTAGCATGTCTGTGATAGTTTACTCATTTATCTGAGTATACTCCTGCGCTGGAATTATAATATTCTTATGCACCGGAGCCTCCAGGACATTAGCAAGTTTCTGGCTTTCAAGAGCAATACATGCTTTTCCCAGTTGGAGTGTTGAATTCCATCTGGTTGAAGTCACCTCAGGTATCCCAAAATTAGCACCAAAGCGCTTTTCAAAAGCATCTCTAAATGATGAGCTTGTGCAAAACTGATGCGATACGATTGACAGGGTTTGGACAAGCCTTTAAGCCGGGCTTACACTGCATGATTTTTGCAATCGGGAGACGCACCGCCAATCACTGTTGTCTGTGCATTGTTTTGCACAGAAAAAAAGAAGAAAATGTGTACTATGTGTGTGTAATAGGACCGTGGATATTGCTAATTTCATACTCTGCAAATTCCAGCATGAGAACTTATACTTCAGGGACATAGACTGCACACATGTTCAATATTGCGATTAAAAAACAACAACAACAAAAAACATTTATAACAGTTATAACATTATAGCAATGTCAATATTTATTTCCTTGACGTCTGTGATCTGAACCAACTCAAGTCGAGGTGCATCCAAATATATAAAATCTAATCTGTTCAAAAAGCGCAACACTCGCTCGTAGTACAAAATATTTATTAGATTAAAAGATTGGCCGTCAAGCGATCTTCATCAGAATACCAAATTCTGATGAATAATTTGAAGACTTTTAAACTAATGAATATTTTGTACTATGAGTGAGTGTTGCGCTTTTGACGCACCCCTCCTCCTCGTATTTTGATTAAATGAGCAATACAAGCATACAGTAGGGGTTTGAAAGGGATATCGAATACGAGTGACTGTAGAAATTGATTGCCATGAGAGCACACACTACCACACACAGTATCTGCTTCGGCGTTAAGAAGTTATAACAATTATTTACTTACCAGGTACCTGAAGTTGCAAAGCAATTTCCCTCCATCTTTGTTCCTTCAATGAGCGATCGTGATAAGAAATGTCACTTATGTCAAACAGACACGGGTGTTCCGGCCACATCTCCACCATCCTTTCCTCAATTTCGAGGCTCCACACCTTGCGGGGCACAACCTTTCTCTTCGTCGCTACTGTTGCTAGCTTGTCCTATTGGCTACTGGCAGGATTCGTCAATAAATCGGCCTGTAGCCCCTCACACATTTCACGAATTGCTTTGTTTGGGACTAAAGTTTTCTGACATGTTAGAAATTTGTCGGGATGTCGTAAGAGCGTCGGGAGATCGCAGGAGCCATTATCCAGGCATCGTAGACCCTCTCACATTTACAGACAATTTTGTCCCCGCCAACCTCATTTTGTCCCAGATTTTAAGAAATTAGTCATCGACTCCTCAGCTTGTCGGCAATCAGCAAAAATCTTGCAGTGTAAGCCCAGCATTAGTCTCCTTCAGCCCGTCAGAGATGACCCATTGCAGCATGTGTGTGTAACATGAGAGTCTTTTGGTGTCTACAGTTCATGTCGAGGACAACATTAACCACCTTCTTGATCTGACTGAGACAAATCTTCCCAAACTTGATCATCATCAAGTTCATCGCTTGCATCATGATCTTGATTGTCAAGCTGATCAGCGCTATCATTATGAGGAAAACTGGTGGTGAATGCTCTTTTCATATTTGTTGCGTTGTCTGTAATGATGAAGTCAATTTTGTTCTTGATTTTGAATTCCTCATAACTGCTTCAAGTGAATGGGTCCCCTGGATTCTATCACAACACAAGAGATATGATATCAAGTCAAGCTTTTCTGCCTTGTTATTAACTTGTATGATGTGTACTGTCGCACGAGGAATTCACACATTTTCATGTCAGTCCAGATGTCTGTTAGTCCAGGTGACTGAAATTCTATCACATGCTCGAAGTTTTTTTTTTATTGCATCTTTGATTTCGAGGACCATTTTAGGTATTTTGCTAGATGTTATTGTAGACCTGGAGATTGGCCGATAGTTTGGATCCATGATGTTAATGTCCTGAAGTTTTTATTGTCAACAATTGAGAGAGGTAGTCTGCATTCGAGAATAAGATCTTTGATGAGCGCTTCATTGATTGCTCTTTGACGAGGATGATTCACATCTATGTTTTAATATTGAGTAACAAGAAAAATGAAGTAATTGACTTCTGGCCAATTTGAGAAAAAGTTCCAGCTGTAGTTTGGTCAAGATATTCCCTGTACCTAAAAAATAAAGCAAAATAAATAAAAAGAGAATAATAGTGAAGTTGAAGTTAGAAGTTAAATCTCAAAGTAGTGAGCAGTTGTTTCCTGATGTGACCTAGATGCAAAGAAATGCAGAGTCCTTTTCTTCAGATATTAGTTTAGTTTATTCAATACAGTGCAGAGAAAAAGTGTGAACCCCAATGATAATTATGGAAATTAGTTTTACCATGATAGCCTTCTTGAATCAAAACCAGTCTTTTCTTAAATATCCAGTAGGGTTTATATTCACCAATTCCATGTCTTTTGAAACAAAATGATGTATGAATTAGACAAACAATGAGTAATTACGATTTAGAGTATGTGAAAAACCCCTGGTTTTATCAGCTCAATTAAGGGGATAATTAGAATCAGGTGTTTAAATAATTAGGTAGATATTCAGGGGTGAGTTTGGGAGGCCCCATCCTATATAAAGATCAGAAACTTTGTGAGTTTGGTCTTCACCTTACAGGTGTGTGGAAACACGTCATGCCACGATCAAAAGAAATCTGAGTACCTCAGAAAAACAGTTATTGATGCTCATCAGTCTAGAAAGGGTTACAAAACTATTTCTAAGGATTTGGGGCTTCACCAATCCACTGTCAGACAGATAGTCTACAAATGGAGAAAGTTCAAGACCACAGTCACTCTATCCAGGAGCGGTCGTCCTACCAAAATCTCTCCAAGAACAAACCGGAAAATCATCAAGGAAGTCACAAAGAACCCCAGAGTAACATCCAACGATCTGCAGGCCACTCTCGCCTTGGCTAATGTGAGTGTTCATGACTCAACTATCAGAAAAAGACTGAACAAGAATGGTGTTCATGGAAGGATAGCCAGGAGGAAACCACTGCTTACTAAAAAGAACATTGCTGCCTGTCTGAAGTTCGCCAAAGAGCACATAGATGATCCACAAGACTTCTGGAACAATGTTCTCTGGACAGACGAGTCAAAGGCAGTACTTTTTGGCCTCAATGAGAAACATTATGTTTGGCGAAAACCAAACAGAAGAACCTCATCCCAGCCATCAAGCATGGTGGTGGGAGTGTGATGGTTTGGGGCTGCTTTGCTGCCTCAGGACCTGGACGGCTTGCCATCATTGACACAACCATGAATTCTGCATTGTATCAGAAGATTCTAGAGGAGAATGTCAGGCCATCCGTCCGTGAGCTGAATCTGAACTGAAAGTGGGTCATGCAGCAAGACAATGATCCTAAACATACAAGCAGATCTACAAAAGAATGACTGCAGAAGAAGAACTTCTGCGTTTTAGAATGGCCTAGTCAAAGTCCGGACCTAAACCCCATTGAAATGTTGTGGCAGGACCTGAGGCGAGCTGTCCATGCAAGGAAGCCCTCAAATGTCACAGAGTTGAAGCAGTTCTGTAAGGAGGAATGGGCCAAAATTCCTTAAAAACGATGTGAGAGACTGACCAACAGTTAGAGGAAACACTTAGTTGAAGTCATTGCTGCTCAAGGGGGTACCACCAGTAAAGGTTCACATACTTTTTCACACATAGATATTGAATGTTGAATCATTTGTGGATAAATAAATGTTGAAAAAGTATCATGTCTTTGTGTCATCAGGTTATATTTATCTTATTATTATTATTATTATTATTAGGATCTAATAACATTTTAGGTTTGAAATATGTGAAAATCCTAAGGGGTTCACAAATTTTCTCGGGACTGTACAGGGAATCATTTTTCCATGTGCTAAAGCGACCTAAAGGTTGCTATTGCAGAAAGTAAACTGGTTCTAGCTTGATTGTGTTTGTTTTGTACTTGTTCTTTTGTGTTCTCACACTACACCTAAACTGTTATCTTGGTGTGTTTTTTTTTTTAATTTATTCGTTGCCAATCATTTTTTTATTGTTTTCTCCCAATTTGGAATGACCAATTATTATTTGAAGCTCAGCTCACCGCTACCACCCCGGCGCTGACTCGGGAGGGCGAAGACGAACACACACTGTCCTCCGAAGCGTGTGCAGTCAGCCGACCACTTTTTTTTTTCACACTGCGGACTCACCATGCAGCCACCCAAGAGCTACAGCGTCAGATGACAACGCAGCTCTTGGGCAGCTTACAAGCAAGCCCGCAGGCGCCCGGCCAGACTACATGGGTCGCTTGTGCGGGGTGAGCCGAGGACACCCTGGCCGACCTAACCCTCCCTCCCCCCAGGAGACGCTCGGCCAATTGTGCGCCACCCCCTAGGAGCTCCCGTCCATGGTCGGCTGTGGAATAGCCTGGACTCGAACTCGCAACGTCCAGACTATAGAGTGCATCCTGCACTCCACGTGGAGCACCTTTACTGGATGCGCCACTCGGGAGCCCCTATTGGTGTGTTCTTTTGTCCTTTTGTGCTATCACACTACTCCTAAACTATGCTATCTTGGGCGTATCAGTCCATCCAGCACTGGGTGATTGTGGTTGCTTCAGCTGCTAAATTGCTGCTGTTGGCTCTATGCACATACTTGTGGGTTCAACCGATTTCTGCCGCCTGTACTAGTTGCAATCTTATAGCTAACAGTTCCTCATACCTTCTCTGCCATTTTTTTCTGCAAAACTGTAAATACTTGCATCTTATATTGCATCTTTCCATGTTTTCCAAATAATAATAATAATAATAATAATAATAATAATAAAAAATAGGTTTACTAACCAGAATCAAAGCAATTAACTACAAACAGAAATAAAATGGCTCTTGGCCTACCTTACTTATTCTGGATGGACATGTGAAAGATGCCTGTTGAAGTTTGATGTCCCCAGTTTTTCTTCGATCTTTGTCTTGCAAAATTTGCACTCAGCACTTGATTTCGACAATGGTGCATTTATGGTGTAATTTTTAAAGCGTAAACCACAATCTGTGGAAGAGCAGTGGCCATTATAATTTCTTGAGACTCCGTTTCTGACACTGTCTGGCATGAATGTCGTAGCACAATGTGTTATGAAATCACCTACTTTATTCTTAAATTAATTCAATTGCAGTAGTCTCCACTAGTGGTAGTCGTGGGGGAACAGTTTACCTAACAGACATTGGCTGATATCCCTCAGGAAAAATGCACAAATTAAAAAAAAAGATTTTGATATATTTTCTCTTGCTAGATTATTCTGTTTTGAATGCCTTTTTCAACTTTTCTTTCACTATATCTTTTCTTTTGGAATTGGAATACCGTTTGAATGTATCTGAAGTTTACAGATATGTTTAAAGTTTGGGGACGTTGTTTTTCACTTTGATAGAAGCAGTGATCTGGACTATAGTATCCACCTGACTTCAATTCAGGTAAAATCTGCCAATCTGATTTAGACATTGCCGGAACTGTATATATACTGTGTTCTTAAATAGTAAATTTACTATTTGTTTTGCAAAACAGAAACGTTATGTTTCACTTTCATTGCATTTGCACTTCTATTAAATCTGTAAAACAATGATGCATTTACGAGATTGTGCTTCAGTTAATTTGATTTCAGATAACAATGCATATTTTTAACTTTTCTCTTTTACACAAAACATATTTATGTATTTCCCCTTTGTCCAGGTTCAGAGTGGAATAGCACAGAAAGTTCACACAGACAGAGATTTCTAGGTTGACACTGCTTTATAATACTGTATAGTGCAGCCAGTACAGTCTAGAGCTGGGGAAGGAAAAGTGGACGACTCGTTCTTGGGGTCGGGTCGGGTTTATTATTCTGGACCCAGGGAGACCTCTACTGCATGGACTTGGACGTTATTTCTGACTCTGTTTATTATTATTGTCCATTGTATGTGCTCTGTTTTCTGTTGCGCACTCGCTTTTTCTCTTTGTTTTTGTTGCTCTATAGTTCTTCGTATTATCTTGTTTTCTATTAGGATTTGTTGGAGTTTCATGACATGAAGGAGGCTTTCTAAGGGGTTATACTTTTGCCGTTTTCTAATGAGCAGTAATTGTGCTTTTTGTTAGTTATATTGCATTATATTTGGATATTCACAGATTGCTTACCATATTGTCAGTTTTCCTTTGCGTTTGCTCTCTGCATTTCTGCACAGCGTATTAATGTATTTTTCCCTCATCCATAATAAATTATTTTCATTTTGGTAAATGGAGTGGTATTAAGTTATTATGTCGTTCTTTTTTTGCTGTCAGTCAGTCCTTCTGTCATATCAGTCTGATATATCTGCCTGTTTGACGGTGGAGATTAGAAGCAAAGCACAGAATATTTAGTCACACAGCAACTTTCTGATATGTATCGTCATTTTTTCCCCCATTTATTTCTGAAAGTGCGGAGGCGAAGGGGTAGTAGACAGATGGGATTGGGGGGGATTTCTTTTTTTTTTTTAAGTGAAAGGAAACACTTCCTACTCTCAACTTAAAAAAACTGAAGGTCCCAGAGGAAATTTTGGGGGTCCCAGTAAAGTACAAAGTATGGTTACCAGGTTTCCAGAGTGAGAAACCAAGAAATTTATTTCTTCAATTTGTTGATGCTGTAGCAACTCTGAAGCAGTTAAAATATAATAACACAATCATAATTTGAAAATTAAACATTGGGTGTATTTATTGCAGATCATAACAAGTCATTGTATTCTTTCATTGTCATCTGAACAAAATGGGTTAAATGTGCAAAAAGCGAGGTTAGAAAAATGATATCAGCTATTGCCATTAAACATGGTGTTAAGCAAAACACAGTAGGGGCTAACTTGGCTGGTGGCACAACCAAGATAACATTTTCACATTGTCCAAGAAGTTCATTACAAGGCTTCAGACAAACTTTTTGCCTTAGAAGCCAATTGTTGCCAAATCCAATTGTTGGGTGCCACTTCAGGAGCAGGCTGGTTGCTACCATATTCAACTGATTCAAGTACAACAATAACTTGTTTTGACACTAAATGGCAGGTTTTGTACTGCAATCAAATAGGCTGCATTACATTTCATTTTTAATTCCCTATGTTTTTTTGGTTTTTTTTTCTGCTTAGCAGTTACTTCAGTAGCACATAGCTCTGGCTAATCATGTCAATGTATGTGTACACTCCCTAATTAGTCTCAAGTATATGCTTTCCCTGTTCTTTAAATGGTCAGTTTGATAAATAAACTCCCTTCTCCCTGCAACAGCTGACCATGCTTGAGTACAAAACTCATATTACATTTACTGTTTTTCATTATGGAAGTGTCTTGCCTCGCCTGTTCTTTTGGCTGAAGAAGTACTGATTATTTAACTAGGAAAGCTGATGAAAAATTAAATCATTGTCAAACTCCTGATGTTAAACAATAACCAAATCATCTATTATATCTAGGTTAGATGTGCCTGCTAAAGAAGATGCAATAGATACAGATAAAAAAAAATAAAAAAACCAAAAACAACTTTGTGTTGATTCAAAACTTTATTTAGGTACCCAACGATTTCCCTGGCGAAAGACAACAACTGTCTCAAGTTTCACCAAGGCAGTTCTAGGGGGCAAAAAATAAATCCAACCCAAGGACACCAAGGCGATTCCATACTCCTTCATAAAACAACAAAAATATATACAGATAGCTTATTATGTTGAAATTTGAATTAAAAAAAATACAAATCAATGTTTTTTATGTGATTCGCACACTAATTGTTGAAATAAAATATAGGTCACTTTTCCATTGTAAAAATAAAATGGTATACAAAATCCAATTTAAAAACAACAAACTTTTCATAATGAAAAAATACAAAGGGTAATTTGGCAAAAAAAAAATATTCAGGGTATTTTTTTTTTTTTACTAAGCTCGTCATGTGTGTGCCATGTGTTTCATAATTTAGGGTAAGCAAGTTCAAATATGTTTCAAATAACAAGTGAACATTTAATCGATGCATTTTTTTTTTTTAAATTTAGTAGTCGGCAATTATTTTTAGAATATCCAATTATTATTTAAGCTTGGCTCACCGCTACCATCCCTGCGCTGACTCGGGAGTGGCAAAGACGAGTACACGCTGTCTTCCGAAGCGTGTGCCGTCAGCTGACTGCTTCTTTTCACGCTGCAGACTCACCATGCAGCCACCTCGGAGCTACAGCGTCGGAGGACAACGCAGCTCCGGGCAGCTTACAAGCAAGCCCGCAGGCGCCCAGCCAGGCTACAGGGGTCGCTGGTGCGCAGTGAGCCGAGGTCACCCTGGCCGAACTAAACCCTAACCCTAGAAAATTCGTCAGGCAATGGAGAGTGCTCTGCATCACAATGAAGAACAGCTGGATGTACATAATGGTAGATGTTTACATTTGAGAGACTTGATATAGTTTCACAGTTCTTGAAATATACAGTTGCAAAGGATTTGCAGTTTTGTTATGGTACATTGCTGAACACTCGATTCAGGGGAAAAAAAAGTATGCTATTTTTAAGCATACACATTCTAACCCCTTTCATGAAAGCACACATTTCACTAGTTAAAAAGCAGAACTATGTAAGGTAGTGAGAATGTATTACACAAAAATCGATGCACTTTTCAAGATTGTGTTTCGTTCACTTTTGTTGTCTCGCCTACTCGTGTTTTTTTTTTTTTTCTTTTGGTGTAAGAATTTGAGCAAAACTAATAATGATCTACATATGTGTGTTCATTTTTAGTATTGGTGTTTTGGGGGGAATAACTCAAAATTACAAAACAGCAACGGCCATTGAAATGTCTATAAATTAGCAATTGATACACTAAAGACATGAAAGGAGTTAGAATGTGTATTGCATCATTGCATTTTTAAGTATTGCAATTTTAAGCCAGTTCTCACAGTTAAATTTCATTCTGTCTAATCTCCTTTCTGCAGTACTGTACTTCTTCTTCATTTTTTGCTAAGCAGTCTGTATCTTCTGGGGATTCTCATAAAGAAGATCACACATCTGCATCTCAGCCATCTACGAGTACTACAGTGACTGAAGCAGTTGCAAACAGTAGTAATGCAGAAAAACACAAATGAAAAATAAGTTCTTATAATTCTGAATGGTAGATAAAGTACCTGTGGCTTGTTTATCGAGATGGAAGATGTACTGTAGTGTGTGTGTTTTGTGTGAAAAAGATGCTGGGCAAAAAAAATGCATATACACACGGATGTAAAAGACACAGACACGGTGACGCTGTTGGTATATATAAACACAACAGCATTTCCCATGTAAAATGGGTGGTATTTCTAAACTACTGCCACCTGTGCATATACAAGGCAGTAGTGATGGAAACAAAATGCATCTTACCCCATTCTACCCTGTTATTTTCATCATGTACCATTTCTTTTAAACTATTAATTATTTTGAAAGCACATAGTAAGCAATAAGTTCAGTTGTATTACATAAGAACATAAGTAAGTTTACAAACGAGAGGAGGCCATTCAGCCCATCTTGCTTGTTTGGTTGTTAGTAGATTATTGATCCCAGAATCTCTTCAAGCAGCTTCTTGAAGGGATTCAGCTTCAACAACATTACTGGGGAGTTGGTTCCAGACCCTCACAATTATAATATTGGAAAAACATTTCGAATTGGTTTTAGCCCCCTTAGCATATTGATTTCTATCTCTCTCTTGGCCTTTCTAACTTCCTTTTTGACTTGTGTTTGCAGTTCCAAGTACTCTTTCTGTGTACTTTGTTTTTGGTCCCTTTTAAACGCTCTGAAAAGTGCCTTTTTTCACTCTATTAAACCATTTTGGCCATTTTGTTTTAGATTTAGATTTGTCTACTTTTGGGATGTAATTGTTTTGCGCCTCTAGTACTACATTTTTCTAAAAACAGACATCCTTTTTCTGTGGATGTTTTCTCTATTTTACTCCAATCTACTTCTGTTAGTCTCTAAGGCAAACTTATAGGCACTGGGTAACAAGAAGCTAGCATGGCATTTAGTCTTTAATTACAAATATTTTTTGTCAATAATGACCTAAAAGTATGTAGCCCTAAAGACAAGACATGAAAAAGAAGACCACGGTATCAAGCATCCAGTAAACGGCACTGCTGGCAAAGCAACACTGATAACAGGACCCGTTTGTCTTTCCTTGCGATGTACAGTAAGTTATCTTCAAATAAATTATAGGAACTCTGGAAGCCGCACTCACCAGTATTGCTTTTCTCGTCAACTGTCTGAATGGGTCCATGTTTATAATGCTCTCAAATGAGGCGATCTTTTAGCACTAGATACACATTGTGTAAATATTTGTTTTTAAACTGTCTGGAGTCGGCGGTGAACGTATATCCCACGTACATCCAGCCAATCAGATTAGCAGTCACTTAATAGGCAAGCGGGTGGAACTATTTTTAAGGAACTGTATTTTACCGTGTATGGTTTACCTGGCTGAGACTGGGGATATCCAGCCAATGGGATCACTTCTATTCCAACCCCGCCTCCCCCCAAAAATCTCACCGGTCCCTGGCAAAAGTAAATACATAAATAATTAAAAAAATAAAAATAAAATTGCATGACTCCTCCTGATGTGGTGACTGGGGCAACAGCCCCAGTCGGCCACAGTGTTATAGGGCTCCTGATTTTACATTCTGGGAAATGGCAAATTCCATTTTTCAGAATGACCAATTCTGTTTTTTTTCTGTTTTTCAAAATGACCCGTTCCAGTTTTTACAAATGAATTAAGAATTAACAATGTAATTTGAACATAAATAACATTTTTACAGTAAAAATCTATTGAATTCATTATTTTTAAGTCTGAGACACTGTAGTTTTCAGGAAAAAACTTTCTTAAAGCAGTCCACTAGTAACAATGTACTGGAGGTCAGTCAACAAATAAAGGTGTTTTGAAAAAACAGCTTATTGCTGGCATTACAATATACAGACTAGTCAAATGGGAGGCATTATTACAAATATATATACCATTTTCATAAAATTACAAATTGAATATAGTGAATAGGGGTGAGGTGGTACACTGATTTTTCCCTAAAGAAGATTCCTCTCCCAGTTTCAAAACAATTACATTACTGTTTGTGGTAAAGTTAGCACATTTTTTTAAATTTTAAAACAGGAACTATACCTTGACTGACCTGATATAAAAAGTACAGTAATCCTTTATTTAATCCACAGAATACCTCCTAAAAAGCAGATGGTCCCCTTTAAAAATTGGCTGTGGGTTAGTAAAATACACTTTTCAAAAGTGTAGGGTAAATCATGATAATCCTGATACACTATAAATTATCAGTGCTATTATTTTGTGATTGAAAGTTGGGCCAATAACCTAATGACATGCTGTATAGTATATTTAAAACTGTAAATCTATTACCAACACCTGTTGTTAACCCTATAACAAACCATAGAATTACTGTTTGTGTGGTTAGCACTGTATACAATGTGGTACCCACCATCAAAATATCTGTGGTTTGCATTAACAGCTGGGTCACCTGAAGTCAACTAGCCCGGCAGAGGTCAAATCCACAATGTCATCGAATTGAGCCAGGAATGTCTCAAACCGCTGTGCGATGGGAGTTTAATTTCCATGCCTGTATTGCTTCAATGTTCTTGGATTAAACTCCACAGTAAATTGTCTTGATCCCCAGCTTTAAATGTGCAGGCTGGCCGCTTGCCTAGTGGGCAGGTAAATCTTTCCATGGAGCCAGGGTTTGCAGCCTATTCCCATAGATCCTGCAGGGAAGAAAACAACACCCACAGCAGTGTAATCCTATTGAGAGTCTGCATGGGGTGTGCTAAGCCCTTAGGTCTCTGAAAACCAAGGGAGAAGATGGAGAGGAATATGTTGCTTAGATGGAAAAAGGCATTGTGCATTGATCCTGTTTGAACCTTTAGTACTGTGGTAAACATTATAGGTCTTTCGCTGATCTAAATGTAAAATACCTTGCAGATTATGCAGAAAATGTTTGTACTATTGACAATTACCAGAGGGTCTTTTTGTGTCCTAGCTTCCTTCAGTGCTGCAAATAACCTGTTTCAGATGACCAGACTATGACACTGGAACAATCCTATGCCGGCAAACTCAAGTGACAAAATTCCAGCCTACCACAGAAAATGATAGATGAATTCCGTCTATTATAATATGGGCAGGCTGTCACAGGTGTTAATCTTCTCAGTCATGTTCTGCTGTCTATTAGCCTGATTTATATAGATAGATTTATATAGATATGTACAACATACCCAATGTCAATCTTTTAATTTTCATTTAAAGTAGGAGGCTAGAAATCCTAAGTAGAAGGCAGGGGGGCATGGGGGTCCTCCCCCAGCGCGGGTGCAGGTGGCAACGGCCCCCACCGAAAACTAATTTCAGGGTTTTGCAGGGGTCTAAAACTGCATATCCTGGGCCTAAATATGTGCATAACTTTGTTCATTTTTTTTTTTTTTTTTTTTTTACTGATTTTAGGATTTGAGATTTAAAGAGCAAACATTACTTGTGTCTATGAAAAGTAATTACAAAATAATGTATTTATATTACAATTTTAAAACCACAAACGTGTCTTCACACACAGTACATTTCAAAGTAAGTAAAGTCCACATATTTAAGCAAACTCCGTTTTGGTTTTGCAATAATTTATTACACACAGAAAAAAGTGCTGAAAGGAATACTGAACCAGACACCAATGAAACAGAGAAATTATATTTCAGGCACAAAAACAAACAATATTACATTATATAGATACCATAATACCAAGTGAGACAGAAGAGAAAACAGTGAAGCCATTTCTAAATTAAAGACATACGATAAGCAGTTTTAATTGGTAGTAAATTTGAATACAGAAAAGGAAAGCCATAAGCTGATTTTGTTTTCTACTTTTTCATGTATTCTATTTTTTCTTTTGAATTTTATGTTTCTAAAAATATTCATGGAACCAACTGGTCCTTGCATTTACTTCTAGTCTTCAAAGATTCTGAGTATACATACTTTTCCATGTCGCCGTTTCTCATTAACTACTGAGTCAGAGAATGCGCAAGTGCATTAATTAATAAATAAATAAATAAATAATACATTTTAAAAAATGCGCTTGCGAGAACTTCAGTTTCAAACACTGTTGATTTTACAGTTTTCAGAAGTTTGTTTCTATTGCATGTTCTGTAAACATTAATGCGATTTCTACAGTAGGTTTATATTTTTTACTTTTGTTTTTAATATGTTTTTTAATTCTGTTAACTGTTGCTTGAGTAAAATAAATACAAATAACAATAATGTATTGGCATTTACTTGAACTATGTAGCTTGAAAGTGTAAATCCAGTACAATTCCTTTTTCCCGGGTAAAAAAAAAAAAAAAAAGTACTTTATAGTATAAAATTTAGCGTGAAAATACCTTCTCTCCCCCACTGTTGCTCTTGCCTAATATACAAAGAAAATATGGCTGTGTTTTGGGAAGACATGGAACGTGTGGCATCAACAGAAGAGAAGTAGGAAGAGATTCATACTGTGCATAAGTTTGAACATTTCCGTTTGACTTGAACTTCTTAAAAAGGGAATTTAGATAGTCTTCTAAAACAAAACCTTTGTCTTTAATCATCTTTGGTACTGTGCCTATTTAAACATAGATAGATAATCACAGTATTTGTTTATGCATATTTGTACGTGCGTGTGTGGGTGTGCTTTTTATCTGCATTTGTCTGTAAACTGTCAATAATATTATTACTTGACCACAGTTTTACAGCAACTGATTATGCAACAAAAGATCTGACCGGTACACCTTGTAGCTGATATAGTGATACTTTTTGTTTAAAAAGACTGAATCAGCAAAACAAAGCACATGAAAATAAAATAATCAACAGTCATATTCATTAGTAGCGCAATGCGAATATTGTTTCCTGAATTAATTGTACATGCTAGGTTTCAGATCGCTCTTCTAAGTCAGTGCATAAGACATTTTACAATGCTATAACATATTATTATTATTATTATTATTATTATTATTATTATTATTATTATTATTATTATTATTATTATTATTATTTATTTCTTAGCAGACGCCCTTATCCAGGGCGACTTACAATCGTAAGCAAATACATTTCAAGTGTTACAATACAAGTAATACAATAAGAGCAAGAATACAATAACTTTTGTTCAAGCAAGGTACAAGTGTGACAAACCACAATTCAATAATACAGCAGATAATAGTGATAGTTACATCAGGATATGATTAAATAGTGATAGTTACAGCAGGATGTGATTAAATAAAAAGTACTACAGGTTAAACACTTGGCAGATTACAGTATTCTGAAGTACAGGATTAAATGCAGTAAAATAGGGGGCAGATAAGAGCAAAATAAAGCACATTTACATGAAGGGTGATAGTGTCCCAGGATACAAACAGAGGAGTTCTACAGGTGCTCTTTGAAGAGGTGAGTCTTAAGGAGGCGCCGGAATGTGGTCAGGGACTGGGCAGTCCTGACATCTGTGGGAAGGTCATTCCACCACTGGGGAGCAAGGGTGGAGAAGGAGCGGGCTCTGGAGGCAGGGGAGCGTAGCGGAGGTAGAGCTAGTCTTCTAGTGCAGGCGGAGCGGAGAGGTCGAGTGGGGGTGTAGGGAGAGATGAGGGTCTGGAGGTAGCTGGGTGCAGTCTGGTCAAGGCATCTGTAGGCTAGTACAAGAGTCTTGAACTGGATGCGAGCGGTGATCGGGAGCCAGTGGAGCGAGCGGAGTAGTGGAGTAGCGTGGGCGAAGCGAGGCAGAGAGAACACCAGGCGGGCAGCAGAGTTCTGGATGAGCTGGAGCGGACGGGTGGCGGACGCAGGGAGGCCAGCCAGGAGGGAGTTGCAGTAGTCTAGGCGGGAGAGTACCAGGGCCTGGACCAGGAGCTGGGTAGCATAGTTGGTGAGGAAGGGTCGGATTCTTCGGATGTTGCTCAGGAAGAATCGGCAATTGCGTGCCAGAGTGGAGATGTGCTGGGAATAAGAGAGGCAGGGGTCCAGGGTGACTCCAAGGTTCTTAGCGGAGGAAGAGGGAGAGAGTGTGGTAGATTCCAGAGGAACAGAGATAGAGAGATCAGAGGAGGAGGGAAAGAAAAGGAGGTCAGATTTAGAGAGGTTGAGTTTGAGGTGATGCGAGTGCATCCAGGAGGAAATAGCAGACAGACAGGTAGAGATACTGGAGGAGATGGTGGAGTCAAAGGTGGGGAAGGAGAGGAAAATCTGAGCATCATCAGCATAGAAATGATATGAGAAACCATAGGATGCGATGAGGGGGCCCAGGGAGCGGGTGTAGAGAGAGAACAGGAGAGGGCCCAAGACTGACCCTTGGGGGACTCCAGTTAAGAGAGGGTGAGGTGTGGAGGTTGCTCCACGCCAGGTTACCTGGTAAGTGCGGTTGGAGAGGTAGGAGGAGAACCAGGCCAGAGCAGTGCCAGAGATCCCCAGGTCAGCAAGAGATGATAGTAGAATAGAGTGATCAACAGTGTCAAAGGCAGCAGAGAGGTTGAGGAGAATTAGGACAGAGGAGAGAGAGGCAGCTCGGGCACACTTGAGTGAGTTGGTGACAGACAGGAGGGCGGTTTCAGTGGAGTGAGCAGAGCGGAAGCCAGATTGGAGAGGGTCAAGCAGAGAGTGGTTGGACAGGAAAGCAGAGAGCTGGCGGTGTACAGTCCGCTCGAGGGTTTTGGAGAGGAAGGGTAGGAGGGAGACAGGACGGCAGCTCTGGAGGGAGGTGGGGTCGAGGTTAGGTTTTTTGAGGAGGGGAGTGATAGAGGCATTTTTGAAGGCAGAGGGAAAGATACCAGAAAGTAGAGAGGTGTTGAGGAGATGAAGGGGAGTAGAGCAGGAGCAGCAGCTTGAAAGAGGTGAGTGGGGAGGGGGTCCAAGGCACACGTGGTGGGTTTGTGACCCTGGAGCAGGGAGGAGAGGTCAGAGTCTGAGAGGGGCAAGAAGGTGGAGAAGGAGGGCGAGTAAGTAGGGGATGTAGTGGGTGTAGCGGTTGGAGCAGGAGGGAGTGCGGGGGAGGGAGAGGTGTTAAAGAGTTTGCGTATATCTGAGATTTTAGAAGAGAAGAAGGAGGCAAAGTCATCAGGGGAGATAGAGGAGGGAGGGGGAGGGTTTAGGAGGGAGGAGAAGGTAGAGAATAGTTTACGTGGGTTGTTAGTAGAGGCTTGGATTACAGATTGGAAATAAGCACATTTAGCAGAGGAGAGAGTAGAGGAGAAGGAGGAGAGGAGAGTGCGGTAAAGGTCTAGGGCAGCAGGGAGTTTGGTTCTCTTCCATTTCTTTTCAGCAGATCGCAGTGTGATTCTTGCCGAGCGGAGCGCAGAGGAGAGCCAGGGATGGGGAGGGGAGGGGCGAGCAGGACGGGAGGTGAGGGGACAGAGGGAGTCGAGGGACATATACTCACTGTATGTCGTACACTTCGAGTAAAAAAGACGATCTTGCATAGAAAACGTAGGTTGTTTTTAAAAAAAAGTTACACAATTTCATAACTCTGCTCTACGGTTACTAACTTAGGTATATGATTTTGCAGTTCGGCCTTCATCACCAACATCGCTTGTAAGCTCGAAACTGATTGGCCCATCATGATTCATGGTGTCCATGGAAACATAAGCCTGGAAACTAAATGCCCTCAGAGAAGGAATGTTTTACTCGACTTATATACGTAATGAATTGTGGAAATTGCCGCTATTTTACTGGAAGAAAATAAACATTTTTAATAATATTCGCTGAAACATACGAGCACTGTAAAAACTTTTTTTTTTTCTTTTTGAAATAACTGTTTTAGGCGGCTCATGTGGCAGAGTAGACGGCAATTTAGCCACCGGCTGGAAATGAGGCTGCAAGGTACCATAAATGAAAAACATATCCAATAAAGTTACCCAATTAAAAATAAAGAACCGAAACATGTAATTCAAGAGCTTGTTAATTTAGTTTATGTTTAGTTTTTTTTTTTTTTTCAGGCAAAATTGTGCTAGTAACTTTGGTTTGAAATAAACTTTAAGAACAATAGCATGACTAAATACATTATCTTGATAAGGGTTGTTCATTGCTTTTGTTGATGGAATTAGTCATTGATTGTTTTTAATGTGTGATGCCAATTAAACCTTTTTATTGCTTGAAATTTTGTTTTCCCTTGTTGATGAGCAGTTGTTGTTTTAAAGGCGGTTTGGCAGTGTGAACAGACATTGCAATACTAAAAACATATAAAAACTAATAAAAGTAATTATTATAGTGCCGCTATATCAATTCACAGACAAAAGTATTAAGAACATAACAAACGAGAGGAGGCAGTTCTGCTTTTTCCAAGCTAATGTATTATTATTATTATTATTATTATTATTATTGATGTTTGCCTTTTGATTTTCAAATAGCTCTGGTGTGAGGTTTTTTGCCTCCCCATCTATATACATTTTTTTTGTGCCCAATTATTTTACTCCCCTTATTTTATCCCCAATTTGGAATATCCAATCATTTTTTCTCTTCAGCGCATCATTTTTTAGCTTGTGCCACATTAGAATATAAGAACATAAGAAAGTTTACAAACGAGAGGAGGCCATTCTGCCCATCTTATAAGGCAGCAGTTTGGAGTAGTGGTTAGGGCTCTGGACTCTTGACCAGAAGGTTGTGGGTTCAATCCCCAGTGGGGGACACTGCTGTTGTACCCTTGAGCAAGGTACTTTACCTAGATTGCTCCAGTAAAAACCCAACTGTATAAATGGGTAATTGTATGTAAAAATAATGTGATATCTGTATAATGTGAAATAATGTGATACAATTGTAAGTCGCCCTGGATAAGGGCGTCTGCTAAGAAATAAATAATAATAATAATAATAATCTTGCTCATTTGGTTGTTAGTAGCGTATTGATCCCAGAATCTCATCAAGCAGCTTCTTGAAGGATCCCAGGGTGTCAGCTTCAACAACATTACTGGGGAGTTGGTTCCAGACCCTCACAATTCTCTGTGTAAAAAAGTGCCTCCTATTTTCTGTTCTGAATGCCCCATTATCTAATCTCCATTTGTGACCCCTGGTCCACCCCTGGTCTTTTTTCAGGTCGAAAAAGTCCCCTGGATCAACATTGTCAATACCTTCTAGAATTTTGAATGCTTGAATCAGATCACCACGTAGTCTTCTTTGTTCAAGACTGAACAGATTCAATTCTTTTAGCCTGTCTGCATACAACATGCCTTTTAAACCCGGGATAATTCTGGTCGCTCTTCTTTGCACTCTTTCTAGAGCAGCAATATCCTTTTTGTAACGAGGTGACCAGAACTGAACACAATATTCTAGATGAGGTCTTACTAATGCATTGTAAAGTTTTAACATTACTTCCCTTGATTTAAATTCAGCACTTCTCACAATATATCCGAGCATCTTGTTGGCCTTTTTTATAGCTTCCTCACATTGTCTAGATGAAGACATTTCTGAGTAAACATAAACCCCTAGGTCTTTTTCATAGTTCCCTTCTTCAATTTCAGTATCTCCCATATAATATTTATAATGTATATTTTTATTGCCTGCATGCAATACTTTACACTTCTCTATTAAATGTCATTTGCCATGTGTCCGCCCAGTTCTGAATGCTATCTAGATCATTTTAAATGACCTTTGCTGCTGCAACAGTGTTTGCCACTCCTATTTTTGTTTTCTTACTATACCAGAATCTAAATCATTTAATGTAGATTAGGAATAGCAGAGGACCTAATACTGATCCCTGTGGTACACCACTGGTTACCTCGCTTCATTTTGAGGTTTCTCCTCTAATCAGTACTTTCTGTTTTCTACATGTTAACCACTCCCTAATCCACGTGAATGCATTTCCTTGAATCCCTACTGCGTTCAGTTTGAGAATTAATCTTTTATGCAGGAATTTGTCAAAAGCTTTCTGGAAATCTAAATAAACCATGTTGTATGCTTTGCAATTATCCATTGTCGATGCTGCATCCTCAAAAAAATCAAGCAGGTTAGTTAGACACGATCTCCCTTTCCTAAAACCATGCTGACTGTCTCCCAGGATACTGTTTTTATGGCACCGTCACGCTCAGGGTGGCACAGTCGTTCTGTCTGAGAAATGTTGTGTAAATAATAATAATATATGATGTGTAGAATGACTTTCATCAGTGTTTCAACCACTCAACAGGATTAGAATACGTTATTTCACAATGATGTTGAATTTATTACAAAGCCCAGACTAAATTGTCGGCTATATTGTATTGATTTCAATATGCTGCATAAACTGCGGGTCTGGCGGTTGAAGAAGCAAGTGCTTATAACGTATTCATTTTTACGATTCTGCAGCTGAAACACATGATGGGCATTTAATTCAAATATTTAGTAACACTTAAGAACGGACATGCACGAGATATTCACATATGCAGAGATATTTAAATTTAAATTGCAAAAGCCGTTCAAAAAGCGGCTATGGCAGTGCGTATTAAAGCATAAGTCTTTACTGAATGAGGCCCTTAGATTGTGAATGGTTGTTTCTGACTAGGCTACAGCACTGTACCTTAAAAAAAATAATAAATAACAAAAAATAAATAAGTAAAACAGAGTTTAAAGGTCATAAGCATTAAACTTCCACACGCTCATGGCCGTAACGAGCTATGAGGACATTGACGTCGTTTTTTTGCATCATCAATGCCGATGCTCAATTAAAAATTCGAAAGACTCCTTAATTGTGTCTGTTGGTTTGTCGTGTAACATATACATATGAATAGTAAATGCCAAGCAGTCAAAACAGTGTTGCATGCAAGGCTATCGGACGCAGGTACCTGCTTACACAACACTAAGCATAAATAAATATCCTCCGGTTATTTTATTGTAATTTTGGCTTCGGAAAAAATAAAGACATGGTTTGTATAATAAAGCAAGGCTCAAAGTTAACGTATATTTGGTAGCATTTAGCTACACAAATCTATTAGGGGTAGGTTTACTAAGATGGGCCAGTCACAGTGCAGACAAACCACAATTTGCATTTTCGTTGCGACACTAATAAACATTTTGTCGTATGTACCAAGAGAAAATATATTAATGAAGACAGCCGCAATATACTAAATTTAAGTATTTGTTGCGTCGTCTTAGCAAGATCTCTGGCATTATACACTGCGAGAGTCATGCAACATTGTTCAAATAAATTGCGGGACTTGAGTTGTGGTGTGCTGCAGCAGAGGGTGCCTGAAGGATAATGTCTATACATGCAAGGGTGCAAGAATCAAAATAACATTGTTTTTGTTAAATGTAAACATCACCTGTACAATGCATTCTGTTCCGTCTTCATTTGATCTATTTAAATACTGTTATATATATAATATATATATATATATATATATACAGTTACTTTTTTTTTTAATCGCTGTCTTTATAGGTGTGTATGATTTGTTTGTTACCAAAATCTCTGTCAACAACTGAAGACAGATAAGGGGATACTTTCGTACCACTTAATTTGCATCGATGAAACATAACCTGGTTAACCGTGCTGATGGCATCTCAAATGCTTAGATAACAAATATGGTTGCATTCTTGTAGAACTTAAGGATAAAACAAAATCCATTTTGACAAGGAATTGCTTTAGTTCCATTACATACTTAAGCACAAGGTGGTTTCAATTTCTGATTTAAATATAGGCCTACTATGTGGTAGTTTGGAATATTCCATCCATTTAAAACAGTAGGTAGGTGTTTTATTTTTTTAATTATTTTTAAATATAATTTAGTCAAATAAACTGCTACCGAATAAGACCATTTTGCTACATACTTTACAGGCAGGTAATAAATCCTCACTACTGCCTTAAAAAGTGAACTTCTAGACCTGAATAAAGTAATTGTTATTACTGTATTTTGTATGAGAGAAATATTTGTGTTCTCATTGTGTTTTTCTGTTTTCACAGAGACTAAGCCCAGGCTTGTCTGCATTGCGTGCTGTGGCACACGTGTAGTGAGAGCAGCTGCTGCGCTACAGCAGTGCTGCGCAGGACCAAGAGGCTACTTAGGTTGTGGTTGCTTGCAATCTCTAACACAGCATCTTGATGCCGTTTTGGTGACCGCTTTTGCATTATTTGTTTATTTAGCAGATGCCTTTATCCAAGGCGACTTACAGAGACTGCAATTACGAGGACTGTAGTTCATTCCAACAAGCAGGCTTTCCTCGGTTTCGTGCGAGTACTGACCGAGTGGTTTTGCTAGTAGCTTGCACAGGTGGGCATCCCTGTACAGTGCTACCCGAGGTTACTGTGAACCGGTGGACCCGTACAGTACCGGTATGGAGGTCACTGACCCGCTCCGTTCCCGACCCGGTTCTGTACTGTACCGCACCGGAATCGAGGTTACTGCACTGGTACAGAGTTTTGTGCACTTTTCTCGCCCGCAACTCTACAGAGCGCTCTGCGTCTCTCACTCCTGCACAGCGCTCTTCCCCATCACCCTCTGGCAGAGAGGTAGTTGCGTCCTCACCCCATGGCTCTGTGCCAAGGGAGAGAGGACGACGCACCCGTCTTCACGTTCTTCCTCTGCCTCCCCTCCTCCCCTGAGGAAGAGGAAGTCGGTGGGTCGGTGTTCCAAACGATCGGCAGACAGAGAAGCTCTGGGTAGCAGTTTCCCACCAAGGAAAGGTGCTCGCAGAGTTACTGCATGAACGTTTGGCACCACCTGCCCCGCCTATCCCCCTGGGGTCCCAGAGGGCTACGAGCGCAGATTGGCAGCAGGATGACATGCTGTCCATCGTCGCCTCTGAGGAGGTGGGCGAACAGGAGCTGGCGTTCCCCTGCGTTTAAGCTCTCCCTGTCGGCAGAGCTTCTATCATTGATCAAGAGGGCCACTGCAGTCTTGCAAGTGCCCTGCATGAGCCTACCACCTCATCGTGTCCTGTCCCCCACCCTTCCTCAGTGCACCCGGACTTTCTTTTAATTTCTTTTTTTTTCTTTTAACTTTATGGACATTGACTTACAAAAACAGCACGTCCTCCCTCTATTACTCTTAATTAGTACATTCTACTTTCTTCTTCTTCTTTCATATCTGTGGGTCCCGCCTATATCTTTATGTAAGCATAAGTTACTTACCATAAAGTCAATTTTCTAGGCATTTTTGTGGGGCCCCTAAAAGGGGGGAGCGTCGTGTAATATTGTGTAAAGGTATGTGTAATATTAAACTACTGTACAAGTGCCACAATGGGATTACTACAGCCACAGTTATGGCTCACACAGACTTATCTGTCAACAACCCGATTTATTTTTTTTAGAATCTATGGCATTCAGGTCATGTTGCTAGGTAGAAACACAAAACCACTGTTCCTGACTGACCTCTTCTACACCCAGACGTGTGCGTAAGTGGAGAAAAATAGTGGTTAAACTTATCAATCTTCGGAATATGAAAACGTCACAGCTATACTGCTTCACTTTTATCACAATAGCTGCCAGTCTCTATGAATTTCCTTATTCCCACCCTCCCAAGCCATTGATTTGTCAACATTCAGACTGAACCCGGCCCTGGGTTCTGTAGCAAACAAAAGCCGAGTAAACTTATCAAGTCTTCCATTTGTTGTAACTGCAATGCTATAATAATGCAGATGACTTTATGACTGGATAAAGTAGGACAGTCAGACAAAAAACGAAAATGCTACTCAACTGGTTTGAAATTGCGCGTTGTTTAATTGCCAAAATGCATGGCAATTGCAATGCTGAAAAAACAGTACGTGACTGGAGATGAAACAAAGACAAACTTAAAATGAGGAAAGAATAATTAGCTGATAGAGGAGGAAATTGTTTATGGCCTGTTGTAGAAAACATTTTGCTTTAAATTGAGTACTTTGAATGACTTTAATACATAATGTAACTTGTTCTACATGTCAGTGCAACACAGTGGTATGCTTGTAAAGTATGTGTATGGTTATGGTTCTGATTAAGAAAACAAAATGAATGTATTTGTACAGCTGGAAATTTAATGCAATTGTACTGTGCCGTATGCAACACTAAAATGTTTTGTTTACTGGTTATTAAATGGTGCTCTTTTTAGTTTATTGGGCTGTATAACTTGATTTTACGCTCTTAATTATTACTTATAAAATGAACAGTTTTTAAAAACGAAAAACAACACAATTTATTAATGGAATAAAGTGTTCGAAACTAAACCTGTGTATTTTTCGGTGCTGAGCATGTAGGGAAAAAAATCAAAAAGGTGTTTTCCTAAAATTGAAGTCTCAAAAAGGGGGGAGCAACTTTTTTATGCCAGTGCGACTTATACAATGCTTTTTACTATAGTTACAGATATACCGCCGCTTTTGGAGGTTGTGAGCTAAACTGTGAAATTGTCCCACCTGCAATAAAGTACATTTTTCCTGCTGCAGGACTCCAAATAAAGCGCCTTTTTGCACACTCAGCTGCGTAATTTTTCACTGTCGCATCGTGACAGTATCACGACAGGTAAATATCTGGCTGTTGCTACCACTGTATATGTATATACAAGGCTTTGGGGGACGCGGGCCTTTACACACTTATGGTTTGTCGGCACTCTCAGGTTTGCAGTTGTCTGCAGTTAATATATATGGAGCGCCAGCGGAGGCGAGTATCTTGTTAAATAGAATATCTTTTGAAACGCCCTTCTAAATATTATTGGCTGATGCAGTTTTAAGTGAGGCTGGATTTTCGTTGATTAAAATATTAGTGTGCGTTCCCATTGGCTAGAAAGGTTGCATTTTTTTCGCAGAGAGCGAGATTGAAAGTTGTAAGTTTGTCTGGTCGTTGGGAAGTTAGTCTGGTTGATTGGAAATTTGCAGGTCCGTACAGCCTTCCATATTAATGAATTTACAAATTAATTAATGAATTATTAGATGAATTAACAAATACGTTTATGAATTACTGTATGAATTGACAAATGTATGGACCAATTGCTGGACAAATTGACCAATTCACAAATTGACAAACAAATTGACAAACTAACGGCCCGATAGTTTTGGCACAAATGGCGCACCATATATATATTTGCGTTGTGTGAAGAGCAAGCGTCAGAATGTTGGCAGGCTCAAACTCTGTGGAGAACTGTAAAACATGGACAGGGGTACGTGTTGGTTTGGGAAGGACTCAACACTATATTGAGTTGTGCCCCTTTCACATGACCTCCTGTGTACAGTTGCATTGTGGATTCTATGGCTATTCCTTTTTGTTCTTCGTTCTTTTATAGAGACAGGTTTTATTTGTGGCTTTTAGTGTACCATAACATTAAGACTGTACTGGGGTTACCAGACATCCCAGGAAAAGTGGGATTGTCCTAGTTGTCAGCCTTAATTTGTTGTCCCAGGCAGAAACTGTTAAAATTGTTAAATCGTTCCGGTTTTGCTATTTTCACATTTTGTAGACGTACAAAACTGTAGCAGTGTGCTCAGCAAGTTAACAGCAGAGTAATTATATTATTACAAAATTAAACTTATGGATTACTTGTTTTAATAATTCTGATTATGTGTTTAATAATAAATATTCTGTTCACAGGGCTCCAGACATTTTTGGCATCTGACTTTTGGGATTTAGGAACCACAGGCGCCTGTAACCACAAAAATGGCGATTCTCCTTTTAAAAACATGTGTCAAGATGTATTAGAGCGCTTTGATGTCGGTATAAGAAAAGAAAACAAAATACGGCATATCACATTTCAAACTGAAGCGCAAGGATGGTAACAATCTGATCAAATACAACGTCTGCTGTATTAACACCAGCAGAAAATGTAATACGGTTACAACAGGAGTGAGGATGACCAAACATGTGCGAGTGCTGTTGTGTAAAAATGTACCTTTTAAAATAAACAGTTGCTTTCAAGAAATGTAGAATAAGAACAAACACAAATTAAAATGCACAAGGGGTTGTGTTTTGCTCACATGCCAGTAACAAAATGCCCCAAAAACTTCAAATAAAGAAACGCAGCAAAAAGCTCAAGAATTAAAAATAAATACATTGAAAAAAACAGAAATGAAAAGGTTACCATACCAAGCTTAAAGTTTAAAAAACTCCAATAAACCAGTTGGTGTCTTTAGCCAGTGAATTCGTAGGATAACAAAATAAAGTTTTGAATCAACACAAAGTTATTTTTTTCCATCTATTGCATCTTCTTTAGCAGGCACATCTATCCCAGATACAGACGTGCTCAAATTTGTTGGTACCCTTACAGCTCATTGAAATAATGCTTTATTCCTCCTGAAAAGTGATGAAATTAAAAGCTATTTTATCATGTATACTTGCATGCCTTTGGTATGTCATATAATAAAGCAAAGAAGCTGTGAAAAGAGATGAATTATTGCTTATTCTACAAAGATATTCTAAAATGGCCTGGACACATTTGTTGGTACCCCTTAGAAAAGATAATAAATAATTGGATTATAGTGATATTTCAAACTAATTAGTTTCTTTAATTAGTATCACACATGTCTCCAATCTTGTAATCAGTCATTCAGCCTATTTAAATGGAGAAAAGTAGTCACTGTGCTGTTTGGTATCATTGTGTGCACCACACTGAACACGGACCAGAGAAAGCAAAGGAGAGAGTTGTCTGAGGAGATCAGAAAGAAAATAATAGACAAACATGGTAAAGGTAAAGGCTACAAGACCATCTCCAAGCAGCTTGATGTTCCTGTGACAACAGTTGCAAATATTGTTAAGAAGTTTAAGGTCCATGGAACTGTAGCCAACCTCCCTGGGCGCGGCCACAAGAGGAAAATCGACCCCAGATTGAACAGAAGGATAGTGCGAATGGTAGAAAAAGAACCAAGGATAACTGCCAAAGAGATACAAGCTGAACTCCAAGGTGAAGGTACGTCAGTTTCTGATTGCACCATCCGTCGCTTTTTGAGCGAAAGTGGGCTCCATGGAAGAAGACCTAGGAGGACTCCACTTTTGAAAGAAAAACATAAAAAAGCCAGACTGGAATTTGCTAAAATGCATATTGACAAGCAACAATCCTTCTGGGAGAATGTCCTTTGGACAGATGAGTCAAAACTGGAGCTTTTTGGCAAGTCACATCAGCTCTATGTTCACAGACGAAAAAATGAAGCTTTCAAAGAAAAGAACACCATACCTACAGTGAAACATGGAGGAGGCTCGGTTATGTTTTGGGGCTGCTTTGCTGCGCCTGGCACAGGGTGCCTTGAATCTGTGCAGGGCACAATGAAATCTCAAGACTATCAAGGCATTCTGGAGCGAAACGTACTGCCCAGTGTCAGAAAGCTCTGTCTCAGTCGCAGGTAATGGGTCCTCCAACAGGATAATGACCCAAAACACACAGCTAAAAGCACCCAAGAATGGATAAGAACAAAACATTGGACTATTCTGAAGTGGCCTTCTATGAGTCCTGATCTGAATCCTATCGAACATCTATGGAAAGAGCTGAAACTTGCAGTCTGGAGAAGGCACCCATCCAACCTGAGACAGCTGGAGCAGTTTGCTCAGGAAGAGTGGGCCAAACTACCTGTTACCAGGTGCAGAAGTCTCATTGAGAGCTACAGAAAACATTTGATTGCAGTGATTGCCTCTAAAGGTTGTGCAACAAAATATTAGGTTAAGGGTCCCATCATTTTTGTCCATGCCATTTTCATTTGTTTTCTTATTTACAATATTATGTTGAATAAAAAATCAAAAGCAAAGTCTGATTTCTATTAAATATGGAATAAACAATGGTGGATGCCAATTACTTTTGTCAGTTTCAAGTTATTTCAGAGAAAATTGTACATTCTTCGTTTTTTGTGGAGGGGTACCAACAAATTTGAGCACGTCTGTATATAGATTTGGTTATTGTTTACAGTCTGGAGTTTGACGATGATTCAATTGTGCAGCAGCTTTCCTAGTCAGATATGATCTGATATCTCGTAAGCCAAAAAAACAGGCACGGCAATTCATAATGATAAACAGTAAATGTATTGTGAGTTTTTTACTCAAGCACGATCAGCTGTTGCAGGGAAAAGGGAGTTTAGTTCTCAAACTGACCATTTGAAGAATGGGGAAAGGAACAAACATAGAAATACTTGCGACTGTAATTAGGAAGTGTACACCAACATTGGCACCATTAGCCAGAGCTATGTGCTACTAAAGTAACTGCTGATAAAAAAAAAAAAAGAGAATTAAAAATAAAATGTTATGCAGCTTATTTGACTGCAATAGAAAACCTGCCATTTAGTGTCATAACAAGTTGTTGTTGTTGTTCTAGTACTTTTAATCAGTTGAATATGGTAGCAAGCCATTGGCTCCTAAGGCATAAAGTTTGTCTGGAGCCCTGTGTTTAACTTCCTTGACCATGTCAGCTTTTTAAAAAAATATCTTGGTAGTTCCACCAGCCAAGTTAGCCTTTTAAGTTAGCCCCATATAGTGTTTTGATTAACACAACCATTATAATGTTTAATGGTAATAGCTTATCTTATTTCTGTAACCTGGCATTATTGTGATTTGTACCTTTAGATACAGCATGTTTTAAAAAAACAAACATACACCTCTTGTTTTGAGAGATGTTTTTGTTTGTTTCATTAAACATTTTTACTAATTTCAGGAAAAGTGCATTATTTTGTATTTAATTTATTTATTTTAAATCTTAGTTACCATTAGTAATATAATTTACCAAAAAATTGACGTGTAAAATACACATACACACACACGGTTGAATTGGGTATTGTAGCACACAAGATAATATTCGGCTCCCAACCAAATCCTTTGGCGCACATTGTGCGCGTGGGAGAGAACATTCTGCAGCCCTGCTACTTTCATGTTGCATGTACTGTATTTTATGGACTGACATTTTAATTTTAAAGCTCAGCTTGCTGCTTTGCCACCTGGTAGCATAAAATTACTGTTTGGGGAATTATTTAGCTGGATGACTAACCACGATTTGAACATGAAGGGGCTTCTTTTAAGAGTTGGTAACCTACATTTTCCCTTAAAGGGGAAGGGTGGGACTTTGTGCTAAAAATAACATTTCCCACTCAAAACTCCCTTTACTGTATATTTATCACATAACACAATAAAAGACTTTTAAAGATATGACAACCGGCACTTTAAATTGTGATGTGTTCCGCCATATTGACAGTTTTCTCGTGATGTCATTGGTTGGAGCGCTTGACCGGCAGGTGTAAACAAAGATGACAAATCTCACAAGAGCACTGGAACTAAGTGACTTTGAAGACCTAGAATCTATTGGTAAAAACTTTCTGTATAAATTTGAGCCAATCATAGAGCACCAAATAGGCCCTATTGAAATTGAAAGAAAGGATTCAGATTCCAGGGAATCTGATCCAGATAGTGAGAGAGATCCGGATCCTGACAGAACAGCACACAGTTTCTGGTGCAGCTGCTGTACCTGCACAGTAATGCCCATCCGTGAGGAATGTGTTTTGTTGTTTTGAAATTCATCGCATACAGCACAGAATTTCTGAAAAATTATCTGGCCAAGGTCCACCCTGCATCACGCAAAATGCCAGTTTTAAAATTGTGTGCCTGGATAGAGAGGTCCTGGATACTGCACTGCTGCTTTTTACAGAAATCCGAGCTGACTCTGACTCTATCGCCAGCAGGTAGCCTGTGTTTGTATTTATGTGTTTCATAATTATTGTATTCATTACATTATTATTATGATTATGATTATTATAATAATAACCCCATTTCATAGGTATTAAATACATAAAACAGCTTTAATGTTTTAAACGATAAGTTGTTAACATTATTATTATTATTATTATTATTATTATTATTATTATTATTATTATTATTATTATTATTATTACACTACGTAACACAATTTTTTGTTCCTGGGTAGTAAGTGTTATTTCCTAATTGCTTATGCCTCAAAAGTATAGAAAATGGCTATTCCCCATAAACTTTGCTTTTGTGACCAGGACAGTGATATTTTGAAATTTACCTATTTCCAATGAGAAAACGGGCGAATTTGTGTCTTTTCGTTCACATAAAGTCAGAAAAAAACAACATATGAATCCAAATTAACATGTATTTATACTAAAGTAATACAAAAATGACTACAAAAGATTTAGAAGTGAGTAGTTTTTCGAGATTTACGATTATACTGTAAATCACTTTCACGAATCAGCCCCCAAATGTAGTCTCCCGTCATGTTCTCGTTATACTGTCCTTGGTAGCGGCGTTCAAAGTCCAGTATATCCTGGTGGAAGCGCTCACCTTGCTCCTCCGAGTACGCTCCCATGTTCTCCTTGAATTTATCAAGATGAGCATCAAGGATATGGACTTTGAGGGACATCCTACAGCCCATTGTGCCGTAGTTCTTCACCAGAGTCTCAACCAGCTCCACATAGTTTTCGGCCTTGTGATTGCCCAGGAAGCCCCGAACCACTGCGACAAAGCTGTTCCAAGCCGCTTTCTCCTTACTAGTGAGCTTCTTGGGGAATTCATTGCACTCCAGGATCTTCTTTATCTGTGGTCCGACGAAGACACCGGCTTTGACCTTTGCCTCAGACAGCTTAGGGAAGAAGTCTTGAAGGTACTTGAAGGCTGCCGACTCCTTATCTAGAGCTCTGACAAATTGTTTCATAAGGCCCAATTTGATGTGCAGTGGTGGCATCAGCACCTTCCGGGGGTCCACCAGTGGCTCCCACTTGACGTTGTTCCTCCCCACAGAGAACTCGGTCCGCTGTGGCCAGTCCCGCCTGTGGTAGTGCGCCTTGGTGTCCCTGCTGTCCCAAAGGCAAAGATAGCAGGGAAACTTGGTAAAACCGCCTTGGAGACCCATCAGGAATGCCACCGTTTTGAAGTCTCCTATGACCTTGATGCAGATATGTATCCACTTAGGCAGCTGGAACTAAACTGAACTGGTGGGCTTAAGGCCCCTGTATTTATGCTACTATTTATATTACTGGAAAGTTCTAGAAGTTACTCCACGTTTACTCAGCACTGAATCTATCTGGAATGTTCTGGAAAATAGGTACATTTCAAAATATCACTGTCCTGGTCACAAAAGTAAAGTTTGTGGGGAATAATAGCCATTTTCTATACTTTGGAGGCATAAGCAATTAGGAAATAACAAGTTTTACCATTTTTTCCCCCCATGGGTATAGTTTCTTTCTCACGAAACGACACCACTAAAGCCACCTCTTGTCCAACTTTGAATCTTTATTGTCACTCTGTGCGCGGAAGCCTAAATATGCGTGCATACTCATTCTCCCTAGTCACCACAAGTGCTTTTCAAAGATCTGATCAAAAAATCCGCTTTGCACACAAACACCTTTTCATGTTCCGGTTAAAAATGAGCCAGGATTCAATCCTGTTTTTTGTGCATGTTCACCATTTAGGTCTTGCAAAACAAATACAATGTGTAACCCATACTGATCTTGTGCATCTGTGGACTTGTCAGTGTGACCGGTGACAAGCAACCACACTGTTTTACCAATTCCATAATCTCCTGTTTGTCTCAGCTGGGCTGATGAAGGAAGCACTCCACCATTTGCTGCACTGTCTGAAGAATTTCCGTAACTTTTGTTTGTCCAATTTTTCAAAAGGGATATTTGTGCAATATGCGTAATATTTTCACAAGTGGTATGGTAGAACATAAAAAAGACTTCCAAATAATGTTTCAATGACTCAACTAAGTTCAGTACATTAGTGAAGTGGTTGAATACAAAACTTCAGTTTAAGTTTATAGAAAGGGAGGGTTTATTATTGAACGACGATACCTTGTGCTACAGTAGATATCCAGTGCATTACCTTCAAGATGTACTGGACTGGTTCATGACTGGACTGGTTCATGCGTTTTCTCCGTTTCTCCTAAAACACAACAAGCATAACAGGTGGCTCTGTGCTCCTTATAGCCACCTTTGGGTATTGTACTGGCATAATATAATCCCAGGGTTCTCCAACTGTTTTACTGGGCACAATGCCCATTTGTAAATCTTATCTGCTTTTGTGACTAAACCTGCTAAAAACAGCATTCTTACCTTTAGATTAACGTACCAGTAAAACCACTCCTTGCCACTCCCTTTCAGTTTGGAGATTTCTTTGTTAGGTCGGGCCCTCTCGACTGTTTTACTCAGTGGTGGGTTATATAAATTGAGGGACTACACTATATGACTTCTGATTCACATACTTCATTTATCAACATGTGTCCCACTTCCATTTAAATTAACAACAAATACTGTGTGTCAAAGATCACAGCTACAAGCCTTAAATTGCCCCTTGTCAGGGCTCTAAATTGGCAACAAAAAGGGCAAGGCCAATAAATTTATAGAGGGCACCAAGGCCACTAAGCATTGTAGCAGTGTAGAATGTTATGTAATTTTACTTAGGATTGATATATAAAGCTATTTATTGGCCACATAAAGAAACAACACAGTTTAACTTGAACTGTGCAGGGGTGGGGGGGGGCGGGGCAGGGGGGTTGTCAACCAGCAGCCTAGATCCAAGCCTGCGAGGACATAGCTCCCTGCACTGAAGCCAGGCATTGGCTTTTATAGCTAATCCACAGGACCATTTTTGTTAAGTTTTAATTAGTCCCCACAGAAATCTGCAGTAAGAGAAAAATATATTGTCTGTAGCAATGACTTTTCAATGAAAAATCAATGACAAATAGTGTTAATGAGTATTAATAAAATCAGAACACTAACATTTCTCATTTTTTAATAAGCTTTATGTAATCTTATTCAGCCAGTGCAAAACAGGTCTAATACATAGTCTTTAGAAGCAGGGCTTGAATCTCATTTTTGTGTGCAGCATAGAGGGGGGAGGGGGGATTTCAAAATTTAAGGGGGAATGGCAAAAAAAGGCACTTTTGCACATATTTATTTATTTGTTTATTTAGCAGACACCTTTATCCAAGGCGACTTACAGAGACTAGGGTGTGTGAACTATGCATCAGCTGCAGAGTCACTTACAATTACGTCTCACCCGAAAGACGGAGCACAAGGAGGTTAAGTGACTTGCTTAGGGTCACACAATGAGTCAGTGGCTGAGGTGGGATTTGAACCGGGGACCTCCTGGTTACAAGCCGTTTTCTTTAACCACTGGACCACACAGCCTCGTGTGTGTGTGTGTGTGTGTGTGTGTGTGTAATATATAAATGATGGACATTGACAAAATGTTTTAGGTTTCTTTTTAATCACTCGATCATTCATCCTTGACCATGACATGCTTGAGTGACATATGACTGAAGTATATGCACTTAATCATCTAATTAGTGAGACAGTTGATTGGACACTCGGTATGGAGTGATTTCAGCTGTTGAATTGCAAGCTTGAGTAAAAGTCGGCATGTTGGAGGCTGGACTAGGGCAGCGTACTGTGGCTCGCCATCTTGGGTGCTCACAGCCAGCAATTTCAAACCTGGGGAGACGGTATAACCAGACACACTCTGTCAATGACAGGCCACAAACTGGGAGACCAAGAGTCACAATACCTGCCCAAGATCAACAGATCATTTTGCAGCATCTTCGTGATGTCAGTTGTTAAGCAGCACAATAAAAAGTCACTGCACCTGCTCTAAAACAGAGTTTGTCATTTTTCAATCACATCTAGTGAATTTTATCCAAATATAAATAAGTTTCTATTGATGCTCAAATTTAAGTGATACATTTCTTTTGATGCTCTTTGTGTGTGTGTGTGTGTGTGTATATATATATAATTACTGCATCATCCTTCACACTGGTGTTGCTTTAAAATAAGCTGCTTTCAGGAGACCTAACAGCTGTTCATCACTGTGAGACAGAGCACTCTCCATTGCTTTTGCCATTGCCTGACATGAAGTTTCTACTTTGCGCTTCTTTTTCAAAGCTGCGTTGTGTGTACTGCCAGTAGAGTGTCTCAATAATGTAGACGTTTTGTAACAACGGCTAGTAAACTTTACAGTTGCATAGACTGCAGACTGAACAGCTCATTTCACCATTATTAAATGCCATGGGTAAATCTTAAACCAGTTTGGCTGAAATTTATCTTTTTTGCCTTTCCCTTCACTGCTATCGTTTTGTACATTCTGTACTGTTTTAATTTAACGGCTCTGACAAACCTTTTTTGCCTGCAGCAGAAGAAAAACGTGCTTTTCTTTTTAACCAGCGCTCCATTACATTTTTTTAAAGCGAAAGTCACCGCTTGCAAAACAACACCTAGATAGATTTAATACAGTCTTTTTTTTTTTTTTTCAAAACTGTTTACTTACTGCAGTGTACCGAGTTTCTATAATGCTTAAAGATGGCAGCTGAGACTCACGTACAAGAAAATAGTCTCACGGCACTTAAAATATCCAGCACTACTTTTATTTATTTACTTATTTTATCCAGCAGCATTCAGAATGCGGCTCATAGTGCTTTCATCACTGACACCCAATTCATTACAGACTGTTGTAGTGTTTTAATCAGGCATTCTAAACTGGGTGAAAAATACAGTAGCTTGGAGTCTTAAAGTATCTCTGCAGGGATTTTGAGATTTTAAAGAAAATAAATCCATGAAATTGATTGATATTCAGAGGTGATTCGCCATTAGCCTTGCATAAGAAAATTCTACTGCAAGGCCATGTGATCTTGTTTAGCCAATCACAGCATTTAATTTGTCCAAGCCATTTTATAATTATACTTATAAAATGGGTATTTTTAAATACTCTATCCTCATTGGTCAAAGCAGGTCACATGGGGGTGTTGATATTACAGCATATCACCATGGGTCGTCACTTTTCAAAAAGGGGCAAATCATGCCAGTTTCCATACGCCAGTAGAATTTTGAAAAAGTAACAACGGCAGAGATATTGGAATTTATCACAATAAGCATAAGCGACGAGATTTATGTAGATGATGATCTTTTGGGAAACCGAAGTGTACATGAGATATTGAATAAGTCAGAATCGGACACCAATGATTAATTTAAAGTAGTGAAAAAAGGCAAAAGTATTCAAATATCAATTCAAAACTCGCCATTCTGATCGCTCTGCTGCTTCTTCATGAACTACAGCGTTTCCCTATCCTATTTTTCTGAAATGAACCCCCCAAAAAACTTTAATCTTTTTAAAGAAGATTTAGATCGCTCTTAAAGACTTTGGTGGTTAAATGGATGTTTTGTTGCCACTGCCCCTGTCTCTGTCTGTTCTTCTCTGGTCGGTTGCATCCTGCCCTGCCTGCTGCCACAGGTCCGACCCTCTGCGTAGCTTTGTGATCTGATTTAGAATATTTATAAATGCATCTTGACAATTCCTGCTGTACCTTTCTCTCCACATAAATGCGTCCAGGTACTGTGCCCTTCATTGTTTAAATTGTTTCTTAACACTGGCCTAATTCTCCATGTTGTCCAGCCGTAAACTGCAAACTTAAGGTGCTTTCACACAGAGGAGTTATGACGGTTCAGAACCGCCACTGTAACGGCTTATAGTTCTGTGTGAATTGCTTATACTGCCACAGAACCATCATATTTTATGCCGTCTCTGAACCACCTCGCGAGGTAGTTCAGAGATGGCACTGAACCATCATAACTGTCTGTGTGAAAGGCTATACCGCCACTGAAGCGCTATAGTGGGTGTGGTTTCAAAATCAACATGCCACGTCACTATAGCGTAGTGATTAATTTATGCCTGAGCTTGAGTCATAGTGCCGGTACCTATAGTTAAAAATCTCATAAAATGCTTTCTTTTTAAAATCTCAACACAGTTGCATTAAGTCTGCAAGTTCTTGCGTGTGCGTTAAAGAGAGACAGTCCGCTGCCACGTTTGTAGCCTACTTTAAATTACTTTACGATTTCAGCTTGAGTGCCTTTAAGTAAGATGACACTGGCTGCAACTCTATTCTCGTTTTTTATACACAAATAAGATTACTTGATTTGAAAAATGTCATGAACGATACAAGCAACTTCTTACACTACTTGGTTTGATTTAAATGAGTAGTATACAACAAAATATGAAAGCTCAACATTAATTTCAACAAAGAACAATGGCAACTTTTTAATGAAAAAAAATATATTGTTGTCTACTTCAATAGGAACATTAGCCTGCTATATTATATTAAACCAAAACAATAAAAAAGAACAACAATCTGGTTCTCTTGCATTTGTCAATGAATATAATTTAATTAATAGAGAATAAAACATACTAGGTTAACAACTACCTAACCTAAGTTTAATTAATTTTTTGTTTTGTTTTGTTTGTGCTTATGTAAAAGACCGCATCCACTCGGGTTCGTTGCCCCTTTAAAAAAAACCACGACCCAGGACACTGAAATGGATTTTTAAGCGTTGGTGCACTATTTTTAATAAGCACAAACAAAACACACAAAATAAACACCTAGCTCTGTACGAGCACTAACTAACACACAGGAACACCCTGACTAACACGGGACAGCTACGCTGTTTCCCCGTCCTTACAAAACACACTGGTTTGATACAGCACTTACTCTTTAACTCATGACTGCCAGGAAGCAGAGCACACCTTTCGGCCTCCTTCTCCTCAGCAGCCTCGAGCAGACTGCCTGCTCCCCTTTTAAACCCCGCACCTGTATTTACTTTTTAATAACGCCCAGGTGCGGATGATAATTAATAATAAAACAATTAAACAAATCAATTAGCAATACAAATCAAACAAAAAGGTGCATTCCACACAGGTTTCTCTCGCAGGGAGGTTTTAACCCCCTCCCTGCTGTCTCTCACAACCCGCTATCTCACAATATATATATATATATATAGCTCTGGAAAAAATTAAGAGACCACTGCAAAATTATCAGTTTCTCTGGTTTTACTATTTATAGGTATGTGTTTGGGTAAAATGAACATTTTTGTTTTATTCTATACACTACTGACAACATTTCTCCTAAATTCCAAATAAAAATATTGTCGTTTAGAGCATTTATTTGCAGAAAATGACAACTGGTCAAAATAACAAAAAAGATGCAGTGTTGTCAGACCTCAAATAATGCAAAGAAAATAAGTTCATATTCATTTTTAAACAACACAATACTAATGTTTTAACTTAGGAAGAGTTCAGAAATCAATATTTGGTGGAATAACCCTGATTTTCAAGCACAGCTTTCATGCGTCTTGGCATGCTCTCCACCAGTCTTTCACATTGATGTTGGGTGACTTTATGCCACTCCTGGCGCAAAAATTCAAGCAGCTTGGCTTTGTTTGATGGCTTGTGACCGTCCATCTTCCTCTTGATCACATTCCAGAGGTTTTCAATGGGGTTCAGGTCTGGAGATTGGGCTGGCCATGACAGGGTCTTGATCTGGTGGTCCTCCATCCACACCTTGATTGACCTGGCTGTGTGGCATGGAGCATTGTCCTGCTGGAAAAACCAATCCTCAGAGTTGGGGAACATTGTCAGAGCAGAAGGAAGCAAGTTTTCTTCCAGGACAACCTTGTACTTGGCTTGATTCATGCGTCCTTCACAAAGACAAATCTGCCCGATTCCAGCCTTGTTGAAGCACCCCCAGATGAGTCCAATTTTCAGCTTTGCCCAACACCTTGTCGTCTAATGGTTAGACGGAGACCTGGAGAGGCCTACAAGCCACAGTGTCTCGCACCCACTGTGAAATGTGGTGGAGGATCGGTGATGATCTGGGGGTGCTTCACCAAGGCTGGAATCGGGCAGCTTTGGCATGAATCAAGCCAGGTACAAGGTTGTCCTGGAAGAAAACTTGCTTCCTTCTGCTCTGACAATGGAGAGCCTGCCAAGACGCATGAAAGCTGTGCTTGAAAATCAGGGTTATTCCACCAAATATTGATTTCTGAACTCTTCCTAAGTTAAAACATTAGTATTGTGTTGTTTAAAAATGAATATGAACTTATTTTCTTTGCATTATTCGAGGTCTGATAACACTGCATCTTTTTTGTTATTTTGACCAGTTGTCATTTTCTGCAAATAAATGCTCTAAACGACAATATTTTTATTTGGAATTTAGGAGAAATGTTGTCAGTAGTGTATAGAATAAAACAAAAATTTTCATTTTACCCAAACACATACCTATAATAGTAAAACCAGAGAAACTGATAATTTTGCAGTGGTCTCTTAATTTTTTCCAGAGCTGTATATTTAAAACAACAGAAAAACCACACTGCCATCTGATACTGTTGCAGGTCTACTGTTGCAGGTGAAGAAGGGTCTGCGTGATTTAAAGGCAGACTCATTTGTGTTGTAGTATAATGAAATATAACGAAGCAAATAAAGAAAAATGACGCTTTTCAATGGCAATGTTCAATTCAACTATTCAATCTATAAATTGCTTTTTTTTAATTTAATTAATTTTTGGTTATAATCATTTTTTTAAAAAAACTTTGTTTTATTGGGAAAACAATTGTTCACAGAGATCATAATACATGTAAGCAGGAAACAATATACTGAGTGGGACTGAACAATGCAGCATAGTTTATTATTATTATTATTATTATTATTATTATTATTATTATTATTGATTTTACATTTGCTTTTTTTTTTTTTTTTACCCAGCCATAAATCCCTACCGTCCCCCCCGTCCCCCCAGTCCCCCCACTGCCCCAACACAACAAATAACACCACAAAGAGAGGGATGAAATAATCAAATAAGTAAATAAAAATCATTAAAATTATATATATATATATATATATATATATATATATATATATATATATATATATATATATATATATGAAATAAAGAGATCAAATATAATAGGTAAGCAAGCATAAGAATAACTATGTAGGTCACAGAGTCATCAGTATAGGAAAAGAGAGATCAAGGTAAAGAAAACAGCTCCAGGTCATGAACGTATGACAGAAAGAGCTGCCAGGCTTTGTAAAACGAGTCAGTGGATCCGCACAGTGTATACATAATTTTCTTCAGTTTTAGGAAGTACATTAGATCTCTGATCCAGTGAAGGTGGGGCAGCTGACTTCCAATTCAATAGTATCAGACGTCTAGCCAGCAAGGACGCAAAGGCCAGGGTGCTTCTCTTCAAATTGGACAGGGTGACATCATTAGGCATTCCACCAAAGAGTGAAATCAGTGGGGTAGGCTCAATATGTGTCTGCACGATTTTAGAGAATGTCTTAAAAATAGAAGTCCATAGGAGACGGGATGTAGAGAGAGGGAGGCCAGAACATAACAAGGCCAGTAAGGAAGTAGACCTACAGGAGGCTGCCTCCATATAGAGCTATTCAGGACCACTTTGTTGTAGGTGAGAATGTAACCAGTAGGAAAGGTTGCAAATGTTAGCCGACCAGTAATAGAAAATAAAATTTGGTAATGCTAAACCACCTGGAGGTAAGCCCTCCGTATGCAAGGTTTTTTATCAGCAGAAATTGAATGAAGAAATTAATTGATCTAGGGTATAAAAGAAGGGTTTGGGGATGAAGATTGGGATGCACTGAAAAAAATAAACATTTGGGTAGGATATTAATTTTTACTGAAATTTATACACCCAATGAGGGAGAGAGGCAGAGCAGACCATCGTGTCAAGTCTTGCTTTGAGCACTCCACTAAAGGGGTGAAGTTGGATTTGAACTGATTAGTATACGACCGCGTGACTGAGACCCCTAAGTATGTGAAGCCGTCGGTAGCAACCTTAAACGGGAAGTTAAAAAGAGGATATTGTTGGGCAGCAGAATTAACAGGAAATATTTCATTTTTATTGAGGTTTAGTTTATAGCCAGAAAAATTGCCAAATTCGTTGAGGATTGAAAGAAACCTGAGGGGTGGATGAGCTGGGGTCAGATATGTAAAGAAGAATGTCATCTGCATACAGACAGAACTTTTGTTCCCGGCCTTCCTGGACCATCTGGTCATTGCGTAAGCAGATTGCGAGGGGTTCAATAGTGATGGCAAATAAAACCGGAGAAAGAGGGCAGCCCTGCCGACTGCTGCGATGTAGAGGGAAGTAAGTAGAACTGGACATGTTTGTTTGAACTGAAGCTAATGGAGATGTATATAGCAGTTTGATACAGGCAATGAAGTTGGGGCCAAATCCAAACCTCTGAAGAGTAGTAAACAGTCCATTCTCGCATTCAATGCATTCTCGGTGTCGAGAGAAATAACCACCTCTGGAGTGGGAGAGGTTGACTGTGTATAAATGATATTGAAAAGGTGTCTGAGGTTAGAAATTGAATGTCTCTCCTGTATAAAACCAGTTTGGTCAATGGAAATTATAGAGGGAAGTATAGCTTCAAGGTGATGTGCTAATACCTTGGTGAGAATTTTTACATCCATATTTAGTAGGGAAATTGGGTGATAAGCTCCACATTTTAAAAAGATGTGAATGATTCAGAGAACATTGAGCTTAGTATAGGGGAGAGTTGAGCAGAAAATGTCTTGTAGAATTTGATGGGAAACCCATCCAGCCCAGGAGACTTGCCACTTTGTAACAAGCTGATTGCTCTGGTTATCTCATCTAGAGAGAAGGGTTCTTCCAGGTGTGCCTTCGATTCAGAATCGATTGTTGGGGTATCAAATTTATAAAATAAATTATCTACAAGTGAGGGATAAGCTAAAGATTCTGATCTATAGAGGTTTGCATACAAATTTTGGAACTCTTCATTAATTTCAAAATGGTCTGAAGTTACCTCACCTGACCTGAGTGTGTATTTGGTTTGGTACGACTAATTCTAGGACCAACAGTTCATGATCAGATATTATAATGCTACTGTATGTACAAGAACGGATAGAGGGGAGTAATTTACTGTCAATGAAAAAATAGTCAATGCGGGAGTAGGTGTGATGAACCGAGAAAAAGAATGAATACTGTCTTGCAGTGGGAAAGAGAAAACGCCATGGGTCAGAGACCCCATAGTATCTAAAAAGGAGCGGATGGCAAGAGAAGATTTGGAAGGTGGTGAAGGCTTAGGACAGGAGTGGTCGAAATCAGGGTTTAAAACGCAGTTAAAGTCTCCACCTAAGATAAGATGATGAGAGTCAAGGTCTGACAATTAAGACAGCAGGTTAGAAATAAACTGGTTATCATCAAAGTTGGGAGCGTAAACATTGGCCAAACTTAAATGAATATTAAATAGTTTGTCTGTTATAATAACATAGCGGCTGGATCAAGCAAAAAAAAGAAAAAAAACACCAGAGATGGAGAAAATACAATACACCATTTATGCAGATTGTGTCGGCAAGAAGTTGCTTGATGAAATTCTGGGATCAATAAGCTACTAACAACCAAACGAGCAAGATGGGCTGAATGGCCTCCTCTCGTTTGTAAACTTTGTTGTTATACCCAAGAACTGGTTGTGAAGGATAATTAAGATTAAATGAAGGGAAGAAGGAAGGAAGGAAGAAATAATAATAATAATAATAATAATAATAATAATAATAATAATAATAATAATAATAATAACTGATTTGTTTGGGTGGGAGAAAATAAATAAATAAATAAATAAATAAACTACCGGCCTGCTGACGTTTGTAAACTTGCCATTTGTTTTGCAGATTGTGCAAGGCTTTCTATGTTTTTCTGGTCTTTTTTCTGAGATGGCATTATTATTATTATTACATGGTAGAAGTCCATGTGCTTGAAAGGGTTGTGTTTGTTTTTCTGTTGTTGTTTTCGCTGATGCGACCTAACCACATGTATGTAATCATGTTATTGTTTGGATCCAAACACTTTCTAATACGACACCTCTAGGTGCTGTAGCTGAAAGGGCACTGCGACCATAATGGCTGTGAATGGACATCTATTTTGAGGGGCACCAATGGCAATTGCAGCATGGCTGCCGTTAATTTCTAGCTCTGGGACTGCAGCATTTTATTTGTTGGTTTACTGGCCAGCCTCTCTGCTTTTTATGCTTATTTGGAAATCGCCCAAAACAAACAATGTTGGCTACCACAGGGAATGCAGATGTCTTCAGCAGGGTGAAACTGAGTTGAGAGCTGTTTGTTTACATTGCAAACCCCACTCAGTTATTGTTCAAATAAGGTAAGGATGTTTAATGAAGCTAAATTAACAAGGGATTAAAAGGATCATATCGACAACAGGGAGGAAGCTTAAGGTGGAACATCAGATACAGTAGGTGAAAGACATGATGGTACAGCTATTAACTTTTGTCTGCTTAGTCAAAAATCATGTCCCATGTACAGCAGATGCTTTCAAATGCTGCAGGCTTATACAGAAAGGAAAGTTGCCATTAGAAGTGATACAGTACATCTAAATTGGTATCCTGTAAAACGACTTTCTTTTCTTTTTACCACAACTTGCAACACTTTGTCAAGATCAGGGGTTCTCAAACTTCTTTTGGGCCCCAGGCTGTGATGACCCACCCTGCAGTGCAATATCATGAAATTACTGTACATACTACATAGGAACGGTAAATGAAGCAGGGACATGTAAGTCAACGGCACCAGAGCCTTTCTAAAAGGTGGGTGAGGCGCAATATCCACGGATGAGGAGGTTTGGGGTGTTAACAGGTTTAAGGAATAAATACAAATTATATTTTTAGCCAATATAAAATGCACTTTTATTTCGACCAAACATCTCAACTGTAAAATAAATAAGTAGATTACAAAAGGAAACTATGGCATAATATTAGACCCACAGAGGTGGAAGTGTTTAAATCAACAACAAGCCTGTCATTTGTGTCACTTGTGAGTTTCTGCTTCAAGACGGTCATTCTGTGTGAATTAAGATACAATTTTGCCATCAGAAATGGAACAAAGCATATAGTATCGGTACCATTTACTTGTAAACTTGTCTGATTTGTAAATAACGCCGTCTCTTTAAGTTCCACTTTCAAAGTCGCTTCTTTAGAGGCAGCAGTGTGGAGTAGTGGTTAGGGCTCTGGACTCTTGACCGGAGGGTCGTGGGTTCAATCCCAGGTGGGGGACACTGCTGCTATACCCTTGAGCAAGGTACTTTACCTAGATTGCTCCAGTAAAAACCTAACTCTATAAATGGGTAATTGTATGTAAAAATAATGTGATATCTTGTAACAATTGTAAGTCGCCCTGGATAAGGGCGTCTGCTAAGAAATAAATAATATTAATAATAATATGTAGACATTTAAGAAACATGTTACTGTCTGGAAAATGTGTGTCTTACCTTTCACAGGCAACAGGATTCAGTTCTGGGAGCTGGAAGTACTTGCGAACAAGCGGAGTTCACCAGTGGTTGTGACAATAATCATAACATTGTCCAAGGATTGTAGCAAATTGAGAAACCGTGTGAAACATGAATAAAAGCTGGAGGTCTGGCTTCCTATTACATCTTTTACTGTTAAGGATTAAGTGTGTATGTGCTGTAATGTAATGCTAAGGATCTGAAGGTTATGTCACTATTTTTTGTGATCACGTGACCCCCCCCCTACAATAGCCTTGCAACCCCCTTTTGGGTTGGGACCCCCAGTTTTGGAAACACTGGTCTAGATCATAGAAATTCCCAAGATTTTTTTTTAATCTTACAGTAGTCTCTGCGTTTAGCAACACTTCACCTAAGGGAACACCCTTGTGGTGAAACAGATTTTTAAAAGAACACTTTCTTGGCACCAATAGTGATTCGTTCACAATGGATAGACAGTACTGCTTTGTAAAAAAGCGACTTGTCATTGCGAGAGTGTCTTGAGGGACACTGATTTGGTTTATTAAATCTTTCCAGAACCACAGTCATATCATTTAATTGTTTTGTATTCTGATTTCCACAAGTGCACCTCATCGCTACAAAGTGGCATGTAAACAAACTGCAAACTGCGTCAGCGTTTCTTTTGCTACACAAAGTTAGAAATTATTCGATCTCTTGAAAAAAACCTAAATCACAGAGTAATTTGGTGTTTCCCGTTCTGGTGAGTTGCTTCGCCATTCTATTAAATAATGTGCATGTCTTGTATATTGCTGCTGCATTTTGTAATGCGTGTAGGGGTGCTGTGTTAATTTAGTTTGACAGTTAGTTTATTAACGTTAAGTTAACCCTAACTAACAACCATTATTTTTGCCTCTACCATTGTGATGGAACACACCTGCCAGCTAATTTCATAGTAGGCCTACATAGTGATTTAAGCTTTTTGACTGTGTTGTTTTGCTTTAGTTTTATTAATGTTTGTCTGTTACTTTATTATTATAGTTTATTAACATACACTTTCCTATTGTTTAGCTTTTACTTATTCAGTTTATTTCATGTGAGACACATGCGTCTTGACAAGTAATACATATGTATTTATTTACTTATTGATTTATATTGTGTCTGGTGGCTAACTCAGTCTTGGAGAACACTTCGGCTATAACAGCACTTCGCTTGCTTCCCGAGGGGTGTTCTCTTAGCCGGAGACTACTGTATTTCTGTTTTATTTAAATCTATACAGATAGATCAATGTGCTTTGTCTGGTATCAACAGGTCATTTAGGCATACTATTGTAGCTATTGTTATAAGATTGATTGATACGTGTTCATACCTGTCAACATTGAGTTTTCAAAGTCAGGGAGCTTTTGTAAACTGAAATCTCAGTGGCCTACATTGAAGTGAATACCTACATAAGACAAAGGTATACAACTATTCTATGGTATTACTTCCTTCTAATTGCTTTTAAAAAGGAAAAATATCAAACAGAAAAACAACCATCACATGGTTCACAATCCAATGTTCTCTTGGCCCCTGTGGTTCTTATTCTACTGTAGCTGTAGGTGGCTGATTTGGCAGCAGCCTATACAGTAAACAGGTCCAGTTGTCATTGTTACTTTCATCACACAGCACACCTAGAGGCTGAGTTTGGTACTTCACATCGACCTCATCATCAAAGGACGAGCTATGACACCTACTTTATAACAGTAAATAAATTTCTAAATTCAATAAGTCCATCATAAAACATATATATTTAAAAGCCAAAATGCACAACAATGTGGTATTGCAAAGTTATTCATTACACTGCACATATGTTGCAGCAATTTAAACTTATTTTTACTGAAAAATAAACAGTGTAACATGTAATCAAAGGAGCTGTCTGTGTTACATGCTGTCAGACTTCACTCACTGAGCATGGGAGCTGCAGCATGCTGTTTCACATGTTATAACTGTACACAAATCAGAGGTGCAGTCACCAATTCTAGACACAACACTGGCAAAATATTTAAAATGTAAACATGCTGAGTTCATTGCTGTGTAGATTAACCACTCAGCAGAATGAGGCAACAAGCAAGTGAGTACATACATTAAGTTACTGTTAAGTTAGTGAGTACAGACATTAAGTTACTGTTTTAGTACCACTAACGTCTTAGCAGGTTGTTGTATTTTAAGCAGTTGAATATTATAGCAACCAACTTGCTCTTGAAGTGGCACCCAGCAACTGGATTTGGCAGCCTTGGAGCTTATTTGACCAAAAGTTTTACCAGTGTGATTGCAAACACTTGCACAAGCAAATGAGACAATTGTGTGATTTTTATGTTTCATGCTTCATTTCTGTATCGTATCGTGACCCCCATATCGCCATACGAATTGTGAAGACATTGCTGATACCCAGCCCTACAATATAATGCAAAAAATATCATTCAAAATACTGTTTTGATACCCAGCCCTATTTTAAAGGCATGTGATGTGCGGGGCAGTAGGGATTAACATGAAAAGCAGGATCAACAAAGTAAAGTGCTTCTTCAGATTGGACAAGCGAGCCAGAATCGGGATACAGATGCAGGTACATTACTCAAAATGTTTCACACTTTTCAAACACATGCCCAACTTGCAAGGTAAATGTTACGTTTATGATGATGATGATGATTGTTGTTGTTGTTGTTGTTATTATTTATTTCTTAGCAGACACCCTTACCCAGGGCGACTTAGTTGTTACAAAAAGTATATATCAGGAATTACAGTACAGTTAAGAACAAGATACAAAATACAATGACTTCAGTCCTAATAAGAGCAAATACAAAACACAGTACGATTTGATATCTGGGCAGTTCAAGAGCAGATAAGTGTTGAAGTTAAATACAAAATACTACAGATTGGGTTAAGTGCAGGCTTAAATACAGTGAAATAGGGAGCAGATAAGTGCATTAAAGGCAGAGTGCTATATTGTCCAGAAGGGAACAGTTGAGTTTTACAGGTGTTGTCTGAAGAGATGTGTCTTGAGGAGGCGCCGGAAGGTGGTCAGGGACTGGGCAGTCCTGACATCCGTAGGAAGGTCGTTCCACCACTGCGGGGCGAGGGTGGAGAAGGAGCGGGCTCTGGAGGCAGGGGAGCGTAGCGGAGGTAGAGCCAGTCTTCTACTGCAGGCGGAGCAGAGAAGTCAGGTGGGAGTGTAGGGAGAAATGAGGGTCTGGAGGTAGCTGGGTGCAGTCTTTATTGTGATCCTATTTTCTGTTTTGAGGAAATTAATAAACAGGGGGAGGGGGAGACGTTTTGGTTTTCTTTGTTCAGTGCCCCCTTTTTCTGCATTTATTTTTTGAAGAGTTTAAAGTTAAATTTATGAAAATGTGTCTTTTGCCACTTTATTTATTGTGCTGACACTGCAATGGCAGGGATTTAAAAAAACAAACAAAAATAAAACAAAAACGTGATTCTGCTTTTATATGGGTTTCTGCCAGAATTACACAAGAAACTTTTAACTACTGTTTATAGTTAATTCAGTGGGGCAAAGTAAAGCCTTAACAACCTATTTTATTCCTGGATATTAGATTTGCATATCATTTTATTGCAAATCGTTCTACTTTTGTCAGGTTTTTCTGGGAATTGGGCAGAAAGTGATTGGAAAAGGAAAGTGGAAGTTTTTGTTTTATTTAACTTAAATATGTTAGTAATGCACTGGTACTGGTATTAATTTCTATCAATTTATGATTGATTAACCTATTAAGTTGGACCTGTTGTCAGAGCATTAATAATACTAATAAAAAAAAATACCAAAACACAACATTTTTCCAGTTTATTAATAGAAGTAATAAGTTAAAACATTAATTAAGAAATAAAATAACAGGGACATACTGTATGTTCTTATCCAAGGCTTTTAATGTGGCATGGCCATGTCCTGTTGTAGGGGAGTACCCAGGGTCTGGAAAGTACGGGGAGGATTTCAGAGAATACTATTAAAACGGCCAAGTCAAGTATATTATTATTATTATTATTATTATTATTATTATTTTTTTTTTTTAAATAGTGCCTGTTACATTAAAAACTAGAGGGCTATTTCAGCCCCTATTGTGCATTGTTTGACAGACATTTTTGTATAATTTCTTTCATAGCACAGTGTTTTTTTATATACCTTTTTTTATAACATAATCCCTTTTTTAGGATACCCTGAAACAAAACTCCCTCTCTACAGCAGTTACTGCATAGTGTAATATGTTATTAATACTAATTTAAGGTTTAACTTGTGTTACAGTACATGACTGAGTGATACATGCAGAGGGAACAAAGCTTTCAGTATTTTCAGTTTGTTTGTTTATGGTGAATTGGTTATATTCTATCAGTTATTTTTTAAGGCTTATTTTCTTATTAAAAAATGTATTGTGTACCAATATATATAATTTTTTTTATTCATTGTCACTCAAATTGTCTACATATTTCAAATGTTTGTGTATGAAAAAAAAAAAAGAACCACTGGTCTGCTCCACCTGTATTTTTTGGTTGCCAATTTTACCCTTGGTCTGATCTGATTACATTTATAGAGCAGCGTCATAGTGGTTAAACGTCATGTGGAGTAAAACTGAGATGCAGGTACAAAAAAAATAAATACTGAAATACTGTATTAAAGTGTACAGGAAAAAAGTGTTTAAACTTGGAAAGGGTTGTGTGTTGCACACATATCTTTCACACAAACGTGCGCCGAAAACTAATTTGTTGAAGATGATTTAATTGTGCAGCAGCTTCCCAATTTTTAGACAATGTACCTCCATATCCAAAAAACAAAGCATGGCACGTTAAAACTTTGTGGCTTCAAGAACTTCCCTGGTTACGTTGTAAGTGGTGTAGTCCTAAATCTGAAAGTACCACAACGCCAGTAAAATATTCTTAAACAAAAATTCTAAACTAATTTACATTTTATTTGTACATTGAACTTGAGGTAACACATTTATAAGGTAATACATGCATCTCTGATGCAACAATTATAGGCCACTCTCCCTTGCTTAACCTCCCCCAGGTAAGTCAGACACGGGGAAAACATGGACACACATTTTTCCTGTCCCAGGCCACTGGCACCTCATTCCTCCCCCACCAAATCATAGCTGAACATACACCTTTTTATGCAGTGTTACTAGCATTATTCAGTGTTAAGGCAGAAAAAGACTAATTTGATTTCCCCACGGCTTATTATTGCTGTGACACAACCAAGAATAGTGAAAAGGATAGGACAATTATATCATAATGGGTAGAGATAAGATAGGGGTGAGTGCCTGGAGCCCAGCAAGGATATTCTTATTCAGATAAAACATTGCATATCAGAATAGAGTGGCAAGGAATTAATTTTACAGGTATTTTGCAATGACTATCTAGAGTCACAGTATGACTCCAACCAAGTTAGAAGAATGGCTGGAGTAACACTGCTGTGACTCAATAGTCCCTGTAAGATATCCGCCAAATTAATTATTATTATTATGAATTGGTCATTTAGCAGACGGTTTTATCCAAAGCGACTTTGAGACTACGGTGTGAACTATGCATCAACAACTGCTGCTGCAGTGTCGTTTACAATAGGGACCTCAGTTTTATGTCTCATCCGAAGGACGGAGCACAAGGAGGTTATCTGACTTGCTCAGGGTCACACACAGTGAGTCAGTGGCTAAGCTGGGATTGAACTGGGAGCCTCCTGGTAATAAGCCCCTTTCTTTAACCACTCGACCACCAAGCCTCTCAATTCTTAAATGTTCTTCAATAATTGTTATAAAAGAGGTATAAAAAAGGGTTAGCTATATGCAGAAACATATCACATATTTATTACAATGGGATTGTAGTGTATAGGCCTAACTTATTATTTTTTGGTATTTTTTGTAATGCATACAACTGCTTCTGCCAAACAGTGTCTTTACTGGGTTAATAATGTGGTTCGAGGTTGGAGCTAAGCCCCCTGCACCATATCATCTTCTTCCATCAATTAAATCTACTCTATTTAATGCATAGCCACCTACACGTAGTTGTCCTGCATTTTTCTGTTGATCTTGCGTTTTTTCATTTCATGTATCACTGCAGACCCACATCTAATTCGATTATTTGGACTATAGAAGAAAATTCACCTGCAGCAATTTTTTTTCTAGAATCGGCAAATCTCTGATGATGGCGTCCCCTCTATCCAAATCCAGCAGATGAAATCCGCCCGGTATCCTATTTTATCCTACCAACATAGTGACTCTTCGACTCCGCACAACGCCAACCTTCCATATCAGCTGCAGTGGTACAGTACTCGATCATGAAGCAACTGTATCTAGTATTCTGACCGCTAGAGAAATCTTCCTTGGCGTGCATTTCCAGCGCGTCTTTGTAAAGATTGACACATTCACAGAATCCTGAAAGCTCTGTTCGTAAAAGGTATTTTCTTTTCTGTAATCCAGTACTCCAGTAGCAGCAGTGCCAACATTTTACTCTGTCTGCATTACAAGATCCAGTAGCGCAGATGATCTTTCGCCCCTTTTATAATATCTAAAGACAGCAAGCTTTATTTCAGATCTCAATGATGCCCTTCGGTGCACAATCGCCTGGAATCACTCATTATCAGTATTACCAATTCTGTTTACTTTCTCGTCATTGTAGATGCCAATACAGCCTCGCCTCTCAACGCCCATATCGGCAGTACTAGATCTCTCAATCATCACTTTGCATACAATCTCCAGCTGCAGCGATCCATTGCTGCTTTCTTTCAGTAACTGAGGCACAAAATCATTATGGGTAGGACATTAATTTGATTCAATTTTCATTCAACTCGGGATCCCCAGTTTGTTTTGAAAAAAAAAAAAAAGTTACTCGTGGCGACATAGTCATGGTTTCGTATTCTTGTAGTTTACCCTCTTGCTTTCATGAAGTGGACTCATGCATGTTTAATTGTAACCACCAGAGGGTAGTATGACACCACTAATTGTGTGTTTAAGCTACAGTATCTATATCCTTGTGTAAGAAAGCCCTGTATTTTCTAATCAAATAATTACCTGCAGCTTGGTTTGAAATGCTTACTTTAAAAGACTAATAATTAATGTGTGGAGCTGCCAGCAGACATTGAAGAACTGTTAATATAATTTAAAGCAGCCTCTTACCTCACGATGGATAACACATTCATAGACTAGACTGTTCCCGATCAGTTCAACAGGTTTTGCAGCAAATCTACATCTTGCAGCAACCTCAGAGCAAACGCCTGCAGGGATACGATCCACTACACACTTTGTATCAATCTGCCTAAATCTGCCCCAACATTTGAATAATTTATCTCTCTTCAGCCCTCTTGACCGGTCCTCTTTGTCACTGGTCATGCAACTTCTCTGTTGTCTAATATGGATTTCATGTTTCCAATCCTTTTTATTCAAGACACCACTTCCCGGTACTCATAATAACATGGCTGGTGCGTTAGCTCAGATACAGATATCCAGATTCCTTCATGAAGTCTGCAGCTCATCCAACGCCTCTGGAAGCTTCTCAATCAAATCATCTACTCAACTAAATCTCTCTTCAGTATTCTCCTGGATTCAGTCCAGGATACATGGCATCTACTCTCACCTTTCAACTAGATCATCCTACACCACCGGCTGGAGTACTTTTTCTCAACAATTTCTGAACTAAAATTGATTTCCTCAACTCCTTTCAATCAAGATTGGATTCTCGCTTTTTATTGTTAATTCTAAGGACTCTTTCACTATCAGTCTACTTGTCTGGAATCCAACATCAGTATTATGTGATATCCATTCTTCAATACTACACTCCATTCCAGCTGTTCGTCTTCACCTGTATGGGATCTTTAAGAGCCATCATCTACCTCTCCTTGTTTACCATTTTTACCATTCTCAAATACTTTAATCTCTCAAGATATAGTGATGGAAACTATCTGTTTAGCCACTGCAATTTCTAGGAATCATAGTTCATAGTTCATAGTTCATGCAAAAGAATCTTTACATTTGGCACCAGCTACTATCAAATCTGATTTGTCAGGAATTCAACACCAATTTCGCTTGATGTCTTTCGCTTCTTCAACTATATTAGAAATCCCAGTTGTTCGTTTCCTCTTGCAAGGAATTTCCAAGTGCTCTTTGGCTTCACCTGCTTGCCTAGCTATCTCTATAGTCATTCTAGGCAACTTGATTACTTTCTCCACCAAGGCTGATTTTCTCCATTTGATGATTTAACTATGGAAATCGTATGCCTAACAGTATTTTGGGGTTTTTTGAGATGCTCCGAATGTATAGTTACTTCTATTTCCAGCTTTCCTACTCCAGGTATCCGCTGCAGTGACCTGAACCTCATTCAAGATTCCTATTTCATCCCATTCCTTCAAATTTCAAAAACGGATCAGTTGTGGCAAGGACAATGTATTCAGCTTTCAAAAATCAACTCTCCTCTGTGCCCCTACACTTCCATACTGAAGTACATCCCAGAATGCAAGGCCATTTCATCCTCTGAACCTTTGTTCTTCAATTCAAGTTGGTCCAATGGAGAGAAAAAATAAATAAACCTCTCCTCTATGCCCATATGCTTCCATGCTGAAATACATTACAGAATGTAAACCCAAATCTCCTTCCGACCCCCTATTCCTCAATGCAAGCGGGTCTGTTGTCTCAAGACATTGGTTTTGTTCTTGGCTCTCCACTTTGGTTTCCAGAACAGGTCTTTCCCCGCAATTCTACACTCTGCATTCATTCAGAATCGGGGCAGCCAGCAAGAGCAAAGATTAACCAGCACCTAATAAAAAATATGGGAAACTGGACCTCATCAGCAGTCGAAACTTACATTCGTTCTTCACCCACCGAAATAGCATCTGCCCATCAGTCTATTGCTAGTACGTCCACAGTGGGGATGACCTATCCGCCTGGGCCACAAAAGGTTTCCTCCTAAAAAAGAAAATAAATAAAAAAAAAGGGTTTTTTTCCTTTCCACTGTGTGGAAGGTCTTCACATAGTCAGCAGGGTACAGTTACTAACCGTTACTAAAGTGTTTTTCTTTCTTTTTGTGTTAATGTTTTCTCTCTTTTCTTCTTTTCTATATGCATTGGCGGTTCTCCTTTTTTCTTCTCATAAACGTCTTCAGCGGGGAGCTGGGGTCCACTTTTACCTTCATTTACCTCCTAGAGGAGGGTTCTCTGTGAGTCAGAGGGGGTCAAACCCCTCCTTTAGCATGCATGAGTCCTTGTCGTCTTCTCTTTCAGGTTCTGATGCCTCTATTTATGTGAGGGCCCCAAGCGGTGGAACCCCTCTTGTTTGTCAGGTCTCCTCAAAGATGGTGACCCCTCTCCTGTTTGTTGGGTCTCCTCAGCGATGGAACCCCCCTTCTCCATATGTTGGGCCATGGAAGAGCCGGAACCGCTTTTACGTGTTAATTTTACTAATCAATGTGTTTTCTTTCTGGTTCGCGAGCTTCTTCATTTGTCGGGTCATCTCAGAGACGGTGAGCCCTCTTCGTATGTCGGGTCATCTCAGAGACGGTGACCCCCCTCCTGTTTGTCGGGTCTCCTCAGTGACGGAACCCCCCTTTATATACATAGGGCCGTCGAAGGACGGAGCCTCTCTCTTTTATACGTTCTATTTGTTACTACGTTATGTCCTAAACATTACAGCAGGTGGCCTAGCTCGGCCCCGTCAACTCTATATATGTTAAAGGTTCTTGTGACATCATGGCCCCTATTCTGATGAAATCAGTGCAATCGGGGGGAAAAAAATGCAGTGGTTCAAGTCAATCGCATCTGCCCTGCAGGGAGTTGCTTCTCCAAAAGTGTGATTCTGCTCGTTTAGTGGCGCACTGACAGCACCCAAGCAATCATTGCTGAGTAGGTTAGCGAATCTGCTATCCAATTAGGTCCAGGCAACAATCCCTTTAGAGACAAGAATGCACTTGCGTCACTGCAAGGCTCCGTTTTGAATGTAGAAGTGGTGATCATGTCGAGCGGCAGTAGCACAGAGCAAGAACAACCAGCGCAAGTCAGAACAGCACGTGGTAGGTCTCCCGGTTTAAAGAAAAGGGCTTGTAACCAGGCGGTCCCCATTTCAAATCCCAGCTCACTCATCTTGACACGATCCTCAGCCGAAATACACTTTGCTTTTTTTTTTTTGCTTTGTTGTCCATTTTTGGTATTTTACCTCCAATGCTGAAAACTAGATTTTAGCAACATAAATCAAAACAACAATGCAATACTGGCTTTGTTCCACCTCCTACTGTACAGTGCAGGTCACAAAAAACCCAGTACAGACGCGCCGATAGGCTGATTTTAAAACGTTGTCATGTGAATAGTAAAGAAAGTTAACTGCTTTGGAGTATTTTTTTTAATGGTATTTGTATAAGGAGGAGGGGTGTTTTTTTGGGGTTTTTTTTACCTTCTTTGATTTCCTCTTTCTGTGTCAGTCCTAACACATGCAGTTGTTACTTAGGAAGTTCCTGATTGCGCCACTAAATAAACCTGGTTTCAGTGGGTCTTAACGCAGTGCTCAGTTGTCTATTTGTAAGGTGACCAGATTTTTAAGTCCTTAAACTGGGACAGTATGTAAATATTATGAATAACTTCCAACTTCCAAGCTACAGGGAATCTCTAGGGTTTTTATTTTTATGTTTGATCTAATATCATATTGAAAGTGAATGTAGAGACTCAGGATGATATTCAGAGTGGAATATTTTACTTTCAAACCTTTTTTTTGTGAATAAATGATCTTATTGTCATTGTAATTTCATTTATACACAGCAAGTATAGTTATTACATTACACAGTAGAAATTCAATAATATCTAATTCCGAGATTCTATTTTATTGCTGATTACTGCTGCAAATTTAGTCCCTTTTCTGCCTAAGAAACTGCTCCTTCTCTCTTTGATTTCCACCTTCCATCTTGCTCTATCTCTATGCTATCCTCCAGTGTCCAATCTGCAAACCTGGCCCTTCTTGTATGAAAACATTACAGATCTCAATATTTCTATTTATTAAATGGTTACTTCATCGAATCTTTTTCAAAATAATGACATGGTATTTGAGCTGTATTTTTTCTATTGCAGTTTCTGTTTGGATCATTAGTGTGCCGTGATTAAGAGATACTAAGATTTTTTTTTTCCCATCATTTTTTACTATTAAGCTATTACTATTAAAGGTGCTGAAATGTGTTAAATATCCTATCTTTTTACTGTAAATGAAGCCCACTAATCAGCTTTTCTGAGTTCAGTTTAGAAGCTGCCCTGATTGCAGAAACATGAATTTCCTTCTGAAGTAGTTATTAAGTATAGTAATAGTAATCCATGTTGGCAAACCCACTAAGTTTCTCCCCCTTTAACATGCTGTAAGCTGACGGGCATCGCTTAAAACCTGTTAAACATGTGTTTATTGCATGATGACATTTCCTGCCTATTCCATTTTTCGGTACCAATCAATGATCATGAGAAGGCATATTCTGTCAATCTAAATTAGATAACTACGCATTTTACGAAGACTAATTTCTTTGCTGACCTTGGCTGGAGTTTATTTGGAGTCAACAGCATAGGCTGAGACATGGATCAAGGTGGAATAAGATTAAATCGTATTCCTTTTCTGATCAAATGAAATGTTGTGACTTCTTTACTTATGAAAGCAATACTATTTAATCTTTCTTAATATAAGCATAAGCCTTAACCTAAAATGCGCAGATAAGTTTTCAGATTTTCAGGAGATGCTTTCTCATTATCATTGATTGGTACTGAAAAACTGCATAGACAAGGCAGGAAATGTCATCATACAATTAACACGTTTTTAACAGGTTCCCTTCTATTTTAAGTGATACGTGTCGGCTTAAAACATGTTAAACAGGACATCTGTAAAATAAAATTATTTGGAGAAACTTAAAGGGATCAACCCCACCCCAGCCCCCCAGTAATTTGAGCCCTGACATTTGCCTCTTTTGCTGAAGGAAAAACATGTTTTTATCAACGTGTTGCTTTTATTCTATTAAACTAACAACATCTGTGATATAGATATCACACCTATGCAACAGATAACATTAATCTTAAATATGGCTACTCTATTGTCTCTTTTTTTTCTTAAACTTTGCTGGATAAAATATACTTCTTCTATAACACATTTAACACAAATAAAAATAAGGGGTCACAAAATTAGAAAGATTTATCCTGCCTCCTAAGGCAGCTTTATTTAGATATTTCTTTCTTGCCGTCTTACTTTAGAAAACATTGAAAGGCATTGTAGCTCGGTCGATACAGTATTTGTAATTATTTATTTCTTTATTATTATTTATTTCTTAGCAGACGCCCTTATCCAGGGCGACTTACAATTTTTACAAGATATCACATTATTTTCACATACAATTACCCATTTATACAGTTGGGTTTTTACTGGAGCAATCTAGGTAAAGTACCTTGCTCAATGGTACAGCAGCAGTGTCCTCTACCAGGGATTGAACCCACGACCCTCCGGTCAAGAGTCCAAAGCCCTAACCACTACTCCACACTGCTGCCCCAATTCTAGCACAACGCTCTTAACTTGCTCTGTTACTTTGAAGACTCCTGCACAGATGCAATACCATCAGTAAACACTCGCAGGGGGGAGAAGGGGAGCTCAATCGCATGCAGATTCAGTGAGTCAGACCTGAGGGGAGCAGAGAAGCTCTGCACTTGATGCAAAACATAATTGCCAATTCCAAATTTAATAAAAAGTAAAAGCTTTCCTTTGTTAAACACTAAAACACAAAACGATGCACAGGCTTGACTATCGATAGTTGTCAAACGATAAGATGCATCGCCTCAACCTTAATTAAGAAATCCCTTTTGTTATTTATGTTTTCAATGTGTTATTGTACTGAAAATGAAATATGCTTGTAACATATGCGGCTGGTGTTATGTTTCTTTCTTGCATGTTGGATCTACAGATCATCAAAATGCAGGTTTCGCATGTCATATGATGTCAATAATTACAACAAACAAAATCATAATTTATTTTATAAAATGTGTATTGTTGAACTCTCATTAAAAATAAGTTATTTATATCCAAAAACATTTTTATTAACTACTCTGCGAATGTCAGAATATGATATTTCCATACTGCAGTTTGTGTTAAAAATGTCTGTACTTTTCATTGATACCTTAATCCAGTATTTTACAACAATCACCAAAGTTTGTTTATTTATTTATTTATGTATGTATTTGCATCTTTGTAAATTTGTTTAACTCCGCATATTCACAAATTGTTATCAATATTGCTTTTGATGTATTATTACGAAAGATAAGATACCTTTGTACCTACAGAATAGATTTATTTTGTTTAGAAGCAGCTTCAGCTGCTTGCTCTCTACACAGTATAAATCTTTTTTTTCATTCTGTGCATATTCAAATAGCCTAATCCTTAATTCCCTGTGTGTTGTATAAATCCAACAATATAAATGTTGTCGTCTATGTATTTAAATACCTTGAGTTATTTCAGACTGAAGCAAAATAAATACATAATAATCAATAGAGGGTCACCTTGGATAAATGCAGCAGCTAAATAAATATGTCGTCAAGTTACCCATTACATTGTGCAACGAGTGTAATAATATGCAACTAAATTGAGGAATACTGATTTATGTATGAATAGCTTCAGTATCAACTGATAGTAAATGAAATAGAGTAATCTCTGAAAGACAATATTTAAACTGTTGATTTATATATGGATGGTTACTGCATTCTTCCATAGGTCAGCTAATTGTGCACTCAACTTCTTTAGAATACAGACTTTGCTTACATTCCATTTTGTTTATAGCTTCCAATGGTAATTTTCAGTGGGGTGGTCCCAAAGTTTGTACTCTACTCTGTATAATGTGTGATTTAAAGCAGTAGGGGTATATTTAAGTTGAGTGAAAGAATACTTTTCATCAGAGTATTCATCAATTTTCTTAGCAAATACGTTCTTTTTCCAGCCTTGATGATATTAAAGTACATTTTTTCTCTAGTTGTTCTTGCCTTGCTATGAGCAGGGCTGAAATAAAGCTCTTTCATTGCACTAATGGAATGTCAGAAACTACAAGCAGACCAGTACTAGTCTAACACATGTTTAAACCATGCAAAAATGTGCCAATGTGCCTCGATGACATTAGCGCCCCCTACTAGCTTGTAGCCCATACACCACCCACTCAATATATCGCAGGTGCCGGGGTCCAATACAAATCCGCTATATATAGAGGGCCGCAATATAGCGAGAGACCCATAGAAAAACAAATAGGCTAATAACAAATACTGTACAACCACTCCCTTGTGTTATCGTGGGCGTCATGGTCCAATATAAATCCTGTATGCAACACGCTTTTTCTCATTTTTCATATTAAAAGCAGCACACTGTTTTAATTTGTACTGCGGAGGGTAACTGCTTCTCATCAACTTAAGTCTCCAATGAATTTCATGAATCTTCCTCTCTTTTCTCAAATGCCCAATCGCTGCATTGAAAGAATCCATTCACACGATAGGAGGCTTGTTGCTAGGGAGCTGACGTCACTGCCCTGTGACTTTCGCTAGTGCATTGCTTAAAAAAACGCTTCAGCAAGTAGATATTTAATTTGCTTTGTGTTATTGTGCAATGCGTGTGTATATGATAACAGTACGCTATTACTGCTTTGTTTTTAATTGTTCTGTATTTTAGTTTGTGATGTGCAGTACAAAATAAAACTAACAGTAATTCTATGTGAAATTGTCTATGTATAGTGCAGCTAAGACATGCGCAGTTAGACTGTGAAAATGGGGAGCCAACTCCAGGACCGCGATATATCCGAATCTGCATATAGCGAGGGGTGATATAATGAGGGGTGGGTGTACTTCAAAACTAATTGAAAACTGATTACGTTTCCAGATATTAAACAGGCTCATGACATCTTTAAAAATGATCTAAAGACACAGATTGCATAAACTGTTGAAATCAAAGTTAGGGGGTTTGAGTACATGTTTGTCAACATGATTGCGATTTCCTCTAAGGAGGGATTTCAGTAGGACCCGATATTATTCAGTGTTTTTCAATTTTCTTCCATGATGCATGGCCTGATGATCTTGTTGATTTTGGTGATGAACAGTTAGATGTCTTACTGGTATAGTGACCGATTAGCAAGGAATGGATGCAGTGTTGATGCACTTCAGCCGGAATGTGCTTAACGCTTTTCAGGCTGGGATTACACTACAATGCTGGAATTCTGAGCCAGGTTGTGTTTTTTTTTTTTTGTGGATTTTTTAAAGAAAATGCACACACTTGTTTTTAAGAGTCATAGTCATTCAAATGTAGTCTAATCACCATAAAACCATATGTCCTGTCAAAGCTTAGAATATTATTTTCAAACTGTTAACATAATGAAAAACATGGTAAAAAGGTACAGAATTGGCAGAAAAAAGTTTAAAATATTTCTTAGTTTCCCCAATAACAATTTATCCTCCTACTCCCCCATTTCAGTGTTTCTAGTCCCAGAACATGGTGCTACAGATTAAAGAATATCCCCACATAACATACAGTGGTAATCGGACTCCATATGATGACCCTTTTTCCCCCAGTAACTATTTACATAATTCTGAACATTATACGATATTAAAAGGCACAGACATGGCAAAGTAAAATTACAAACACATTTCAATAACTATTTATTTATTCACTTCATCATGAAGACCATAAACAGAATTTAACTTTGACCGCTTGAGGTCAAATAATTAAATAACACAATAAATAAAATACATAAAAACAAAAAAAATAATAATAAATAAGCACATACAAAATTGTAAATAAATACATAAAATAGTAAAAAGCAAGACCAATAAATAATTTCAACAAACTTAAATAAATATATCACTGTTGGGCCACAATTTAGTTTTATTTTAAGTTGTGTGCCAGAACTCAAAACATGGTGCAGCACAAAGTGGAATGTCTCTACAAGGTACACAGTGGTACTTGGTCTCCACAAGCTTTCTTGACTCGCCCTGAAGGTGTCGGTGACTAGAACCCTCATTGCACACTCTGCACTTGTGGAACACTGCCTTGTTCTTTTTGGAAAGGATGAGGCTTGGAAAATGGTGAGTTGTCAGCTTCACTGGATTTACTGGGATGCTTGGCCTGCCTCCCTGATCACCTGCACTGGGATCTGCATGCCCCCCCCGAGAGCTGGAGGATGCAACTCTTTCTCTCTTAGTTGCCCGACCACATCCATGACCTCCATCTCTTCCTTTAAGAGAGACCTGTGGTTGCACACTGGAGCTTTCAGTTGTATTACAAAGGGGAGCATAGTTATAAGAACATAAGAAAGTTTACAAACGAGAGGAGGCCATTCAGCCCATCTTGCTTGTTTGGTTGTTACTAGCTTATTGATCCCAGAATCTCATCAAGTAGCTTCTTGAAGGATCCAAGGGTGTCAGCTTCAACAACATTACTGGGGAGTTGGTTCCAGACCCTCACAATTCTCTGTGTAAAAAAGTGCCTCCTATTTTCTGTTCTGAATGCCCCTTTATCTAATCTCCATTTGTGACCCCTGGTCCTTGTTTCTTTTTTCAGGTCAAAAAAGTCCCCTGGGTCGACATTGTCTATACCTTTTAGGATTTTGAATGTTTGAATCAGATCGTGCATAGTCTTCTTTGTTCAAGACTGAATTCAATTATTTTAGCCTGTCGGCATACGACATGCCTTTTAAACCCGGGATAATTCTGGTTGCTCTTCTTTGCACTCTTTCTAGAGTAGCAATAACCTTTTTGTAACGAGGTGACCAGAACGCAACAAAATATTCTAAGTGAGGTCTTACTAATGCATTGTAAAGTTTTAACATTACTTCCCTTCATTTAAATTCAACACTTCTCACAATATATCCGAGCATCTTGTTGGCCTTTTTTATAGCTTCCCCACATTGTCTAGATGAAGACATTTCTGAGTCAACATAAACTCCTTGGTCTTTTTCATAGTTCCCTTCTTCAATTTCAGAATCTCACATATGATATTTATAATGCACATTTTTATTGCCTGCATGCAATACTTTACACTTTTCTCTATTAAATGTCATTTGCCATGTGTCTGCCCAGTTCTGAATGTTGTCTAGATAATTTTGAATGACCTTGCTGCTGCAAAAGTGTTTGCCACTCCTATTTTTGTTTCGTCTGCAAATTTAATAAGTTTGCTTACTATACCAGAATCTAAATCATTAATGTAGATTAGGAATAGCAGAGGACCTAATACTGATCCCTGTGGTACACCACTGGTTACCTTGCTCCATTTTGAGGTTTCTCCTCTAATCAATACTTTCTGTTTTCTACATGTTAACCACTCCCTAATCCATGTGAATGCATTTCCTTGAATCCCTACTGTGTTCAGTTTGAGAATTAATCTTTTATGCAGGACTTTGTCAAAAGCTTTCTGGAAATCTAAATAAACCATGTTGTATGCTTTGCAATTATCCATTGTCGATGTTGCATCCTCAAAAAAGTCAAGCAGGTTAGTTAGACACGATCTCCATTTCCTAAAGCCATGCTGACTGTCTCCCAGGATATTGTTACCATATAGGTAATTTTCCATTTTAGATCTAATTATAGTTTCCATAAGTTTACATATAATAGAAGTCAGGCTTATTGGTCTGTAGTTACCTAGTTCGGTTTTGTCTGCCTTTTTGTGGATCGGTATTACGTTTGCAATTTTCCAGTCTGTCGGTACAACACCTGTGTCGAGACTGTTGCATGATCTTGGTTAGCAGTTTGTAAATAACTTCTTTCATTTCTTTGAGTACTATTGGGAGTACTCAAAGAAATGAAAGCCAGGGTTATAATAAATAATAATAATAATAATACATGTTATTTTATAAAGTGCAACAGTAATAATAATATAATATTGCATCCCCATCTGCAGTGATGCATACCCACTAGCTTTAGTACAGTTACAGAATTTCTAGTAAAATTTGTAAAGAAATCGTATATAGCTTTGAACAATCCTGATAAACAAATTATTCCACTTTTGTCTTCTTCATAGACCAAAGAGTCAAAACATTTGTTTATCTTATCTAGCTTCTTCTTGTAAGGACATCTACTAAACATCAGTATTATGATCCTGTCAGGCAAAACAGAAAATGTAGAATAACTGAAGTATCCTTATGAAAGTTTTCTGTGGTACAAGCAAAGTGTCATGAAGCATAGTAAAAGCATAGGGAAATCATGGTAAAGCAGATAAGCATGGTAAATCAGAGAAATATGGTAAAGCCACATTCTTGACCGGCTAAAAAAATAAAGCACAGTAAATGCATAGTATGACGTAGGATGATAACCTGCAAAATGACCATGCAAATTTATGATCAACTTTTCTAAGGGTAACGTTATTTGCTGCTCAATAAAACTAAATGCCAACCTAAAATGTTTGTTGTGCAATACAAACTCATGCACACATAAAATGGCTGACAAAAAAAAAAAAAAAACATCTAAATAACTAATGATAAGAGATCAATGTGACATGTAATTTTTATATAAACACAGTAAATAAACCGACTTGCAAGGAAACCGGCAAACACCATAACGTGTCCTACATATATTACTTATGATGTAATATATGTAATGGCAGTGTAGTAAGGGATATGTGAGCAAGAACATAAATAAAAGGACAAATACAAAATCAAATCCATGGATAGTCTTACATTCCATGTCGCTGGATTCTTCTTTGGTATCTGGTACTAGTACAAAAGTAGGATCCTCTTCATCCCCTAAATTCAGATCCTCCCTGCCACTAGAGTAATCAAAATCACTCCCGGTCTCAAAAACCAACTCCATTGCAGCCTGCGCATCTATCTTGCGCAATCTTTCAATTTCAGTAAATTTTACTCCTCACAAAATTAGCTGTCTTTGCTTTCCCCCCTAACTACAGACTCATCTGGGTTCCCTTCAGTCCACATGACTGTTTTAAGCCTATCAGTACACAAAGATCACATTTCAGCACAATTTTAAATGATGCAATTGAAAAACAAAACAGGCAGCGCTGTGAAACGGCAGGGCTCGAAATATTTGGGATCAGCCCTGAGGTAAATGTTCCAGGGCCCGAAATATTTGGGCTCAGCCTTAAAAGGGTTAAAACCCTTTTGCACAGATTTAAAAAAGCTTCTACATTTAGCGTAAATCATGCTTGTGCTGCCGATATCAGCTGCCCAATGTGAACATGGACAAAACAGAATTAAATTAAATCCAAGCTATGCAACTCACTTAATGTGGCTGATGTTGAAGATCTTGTGACAATCAGTGCAAAGGGCATCTTCCCTTGAAATGTTTGACCCAGAGCCTTGTGTTAAACACTGGCTTTCCTCAGGTAAAAGGAAACAGAGACCAAATTACACATCCTGGCTAAGTTGTACAGCCATTTTAAATGTTGGTGACACTGACTCAGATTATGAAGAATGAGAACGATTTTCATACCTGTATATAGTTCACAGGCTTCAATTTAGGCCACATTCCAATTAGTTCAGAGGATTGAGTTAATAAACACATTGCCAAAAGGCAGAACTGCAGGAAACTTGAAGTTAACATTTAAAGCTTCAAAGATGGAAAATTTCAGCATGAGGAAGAACAACAGTTGAGCAGCAGGATTTGAGGACAGGTGTAGCATCAGAACAGCAGATCACACGGAGGACAGGCAAGGCAGAGCAAGTCAGTGTCAGGGAGCATAGATGAAGAATGAGTCAGTAAAGAAGTGAGTGCAGGCAGTAAGTTGCTGTTTTTTATATATCATTTTTGTGGTTATTTTTGTATCTTAAGCAGTTGAATATGGAAGCAACCAAATTGCTCTTAAAGTGGCACCCAATCCAACATTTTTGGCTCGTTGGGCAAAACGTTTGTCTGGATCCCTGTATGTATGTGAGCTGGGTCAATTGTATATGAATGCTGAATTTATAATGACTTTCATGAAGAAAAACCGTTCACTTCCATTAGTGCAGCATCTTGCTGCTCTGATATTAATTTACATGATCCATGTAAAGCTTAAGATACAAAAATAACCACAAAAATGATATATAAAAACAGCAACATCCGAAGAATCCGACCCTTCCTCACCAACTATGCTACCCAGCTCCTGGTCCAGGCCCTGGTACTCTCCCGCCTAGACTACTGCAACTCCCTCCTGGCTGGCCTCCCTGCGTCCGCCACCCGTCCGCTCCAGCTCATCCAGAACTCTGCTGCCCGCCTGGTGTTCTCTCTGCCTCGCTTCGCACACGCTACTCCACTACTCCGCTCGCTCCACTGGCTCCCGATCACCGCTCGCATCCAGTTCAAGACTCTTGTACTAGCCTACAGATGCCTTGACCAGTCTGCACCCAGCTACCTCCAGACCCTCATCTCTCCCTACACCCCCACTCGACCTCTCCGCTCCGCCTGCACTAGAAGACTAGCTCTACCTCCGCTACGCTCCCCTGCCTCCAAAGCCCGCTCCTTCTCCACCCTTGCTCCGCAGTGGTGGAATGACCTTCCTACAGATGTCAGGACTGCCCAGTCCCTGACCACATTCCGGCGCCTCCTTAAGACTCACCTCTTCAAAGAGCACCTGTAGAACTCCTCTGTTTGTATCCTGGGACACTATCACCCTTCATGTAAATGTGCTTTATTTTGCTCTTATCTGCCCCCTATTTTACTGCATTTAATCCTGTACTTCAGAATACTGTAATCTGCCAAGTTTTTAACCTGTAGTACTTTGTATTTAATCACATCCTGATGTAACTATCACTATTTAATCATATCCTGATGTAAGTATCACTATTACCTGCTGTATTATTGAATTGTGGTTTGTCAAACTTGTACTTTACTTGATCAAAAGTTATTGTATTTCTTGCTCTTATTGTATTACTTGTATTGTAACACTTGAAATGTTTTTGCTTACGATTGTAAGTCGCCCTGGATAAGGGCGTCTGCTAAGAAATAAATAATAATAATAATAATATAATTGCAGCATCAAGCTAGTGTGTTTCCATGTAGCAAGTCTAAGAATGTTGTCTTTAATTTACTTTTGGGTATTGGCCTTAATATTTGTATCTTGGGATTCTGTGCCTTAGACTACATTATGGCAATCATACAATAAAAATTAACCATTCGTCGACAGTCATGTGACATACAGTAGCTGGCAGCAGGCCATTTCACACCTTGTGTCTCAAGATGCATCTAAATCCAAGCATCATATTTGCAGGGTTATTAATTCCTTGACCATATTACGGTCTCTAACTGCTGTAGTTTCCTCATAGAATGTTAATTAAAGCTATGCATTAACACAGCAAAGCCCACTTAGTGTATCATATAGGAATACTTTGCCCCCCTCTGTAGCATTTAGTGTTAACAATCCAGCATCAAAAGTCAGCATTTGCAGCTGTAGTGTTGTGGCTTAATTTTGTGTTTGGTAGAAGTAACATAAATACAGACTTTTTTTCTTTTAAACAAACATATTTGTGCACTACAGTGTACAATGTGCAACAGCACTGTATGAAAGTTAAACCTGGCAACAAATGGCTTTTTCAAATAACTTTGTAATGTATTAAAGATGAATTACCCTATACAGTGTTAAATCAAGTTCCCTCTGTGCACCTAATTGGTGATACTGTGAGTATTCTGTATTTACTTCCTTGCATACAGATTCATAATGACTTTCATGGTGAAAAAAACATGAACTTGGATTAGTGCAGCTTTGTATTTTGATAATAATTTACATAAGCATGTTGGTGAAAATACCTTCAGGGAATGTAAATAAATTGGTTTCTGACCAAGTGCTGTTAAGTGCACAGAATAGTAAGCTCTAGAATAAAGTAGTAAGCGTCTTCCAAGAAATTATTTCTTTTTTGTTTAAATGAACCCTGACTGTAGAACAACTACTTTAATATCAACGTTAAGTTTGTGTGTGTGTCGTATTGTGTACGTGCTTGTTGGTTGAAATGCATGACCTGCCAACCTATATTACATTGATAGAAAAATCCATGTATAAAAAATATTTAGTATGCAGTGTTTATTTACTGTATCTTGTTCAAAATCTCCACTTAAATGATTGTGCTTTCTGTAAATTGGGGTGTTTTCTGTCCTATTCTATTGGAAAACCATAAGGTGAGTTTTACAAGAAAGATACATATCTGTATGAGGAGATAGTGTGAAATTATGTGTTTTATTATGTTGGGAATTGCTTTAAATTAAGGTTTATTAATTAAGCATGATTTCATTTTGAATACTGCTTCAATAAATGACTCTTAGGAAGTAATATTTATTCAAATAAACAAACAAATAGGCCCTAGTTAATGCTGCATCCAATACAGTATGTATTCTTCTAAAGGCCTGTCTTTGTGATAATGTTACGCCTATTCATGGTCAATTAGTCTTGGGTTTCATGTTGAATTCGTATGAGTTTTTCATACTTACTCAAGTAATGTTGAAGTATGCTTAATTTAACAAAACTTAATTTTAAAACGTTACCTTGTGTTGTAATGGATGTCTTTGTAACACTGCAAAATCCTTGTATTGCCTCTCCTCTAGCGACGTGATGCAGAATCAATAATACCTCGTGTCAAAACAAAGGTGGCAGCCAGATAGAGGACAGCAAAGAGATGGCGGCATTAGGGGTAGGATTGTTTTTTAATTAATATTACATAATAGGCCTTTTAATCAATGTACTTACAATCTATAAACATTAGCAACCATATCACTTTATTTTTATATTTTTCACTTTAATTCAAGATGTACAGTCCTATGAACTGAGGTCACATGGTCTGGCTGCAGCAGTAAGAACAATTCAGTGACCTGGTGGCGGGTTGCAGCTGTGAGGTATCATTCTAGTAAGAGAAAAAATGTGGATTCAAAAATGTGATACTCGTCACTGAATCCTGTTTGTGTATCCACATCAATGCTCCCTCTTGCAGCAACTACAGAGAATAATTGTGTTTTGTGTCTTGTATTTTTTATTTTTTTTTACTTGAATATGTTGAACAAAATGCTGGGACCACACAGGATACATCAAAGGCAAAGTAATGTGTTTATTGTAAACATGGCAGGGGCTCCTGTAGCACCTTACAGTGTGTTCTTTTGTTAAACGTAAAGATTTGATTCACATTTTTATACACCATATATATATATATATATATATATATATATATATATATATATATTTTGTGATATTATCAATTTCAAGCAGGCAGTGTGGTCCAGTGGTTAAGTCCAGGGCTTGTAGCCAGAAGTTCACCACTTCAAATCCCACCTCTGCCACTGCCACTGACTGACTCACTGTGTGACCCTGAGCAAGTCACTTAACCTCCTTGTGCTCCATCCTGCGGATGAGATGTTAAATCAATGTCCTATTGTAAGTGACTCTGCATAGAATGCACACTTCAAAGCCTACCTCTGTAAAGCGCTTTGTGATGGTGGTCCACTATGAAAGGCGCTATATAAAAATAAAGACATTATTATTATTATTATTATTATTATTATTATTATTATTATTATTATTATTATTATTATTATTAAAGTTATAGACTGCCATAAATTATAGACTTATTTTATAACCCTAATTGATCCCATTAAAGTTAGTAGAGTTACTGGATTTGTAATTATTGCATCAATTTGTAATGTAAAATTCAATTTGAGGCCTAAGAAAATAGTTGGAGTCATAGTGTTCATTAATATTAGGCTGTATTAGTTTCATTTTTACAGCTGTTCTGCCATAATTTGGCCCACTCAAAAATAAGAAAAAAAAAAAAAAAAATCTAATACATTTTTTAAATTTAGGTTACATTTTGGACTGGATTGCAGAGACTGCTTGTAATTTATGATGATGTTAGATTTAGAGAGGTACCTGTGGGATAATGACAGTGTACCCAGAACAGTGCCAATCAGGAGTATTGCTGTCATATGATCTGAAGAGCCACTCCTCATACAGCACTGTGTTCTTGCACATGGACAGATGGAGTGTCTAGGTTGTTCTTAGGCAGGAATCGAACATGTGACCATTAGTCCCAAAGGGATTGCCTCAGCTAGGGAGTTCCAGTACTGATGTGTTTTGCAGTAATCCTGTCCTGGATGTTCTGTATGTCCAGTACATTCTAAAGGTGATGTAGTGTTGGCTAGTGATTGTGGTTATTCATGGCAAATTTAGCATGAGCTTTTTCTTTAAAATGCAGCAATACAAAAAAATAAGTAAAATAATGCTGTAATAGTTATTTGTGTGCAAGACAGATACAGCAGCCATTGCCTTGTAACATTGTCCCCTTGTGAACCATAGTCGTTTAGAGAATCATTGTATCCAGAACTCATTAGCTGTATATTTGTGGAAAGTGCTTTAGGTCTCCCAAAGGAACACCTGCCATAGTGGAATCCTCCATTATAAGTATAGATTGTGAATTCTCTACAATATGTTGAGATCATCATTGAACCATGGTTTTGCCTGCAACATCATAAGAAACAGAGACCAAAAAGTCAGCACAAATTAATAATGCCCCCTGATGTACTGCAGTGAATTCAGCTTGAATACAAGTGCAGTGGTGAACTCCTAATTGTAGAGAAGGACTTTATTTATGAAAAAATAAGCATTTTGTGTGAAAATGTATTATTGTACATTATTGTAAGATGCATAATATAGCTATGGACAAAGATTTTGCAGCACCCTATAGAATTAATAAATGTTGCTTCATAAAATGGTTTATTAAAAGATCTAAATTATGTTCATATAGTGTGTGTGTGTGGTTTTTTTTAAAAAAAAAATTATTGTCTCAGTCCTAAAATTCTAGGTGATGCAACACTTTTGGTCATAGCTGTATATTCTGTAGCAAGTTTGTTATGTACACATCTCTATTAACCCTTTGCGGTCCATTTATTCAGCGTGTCTCAGGCACGTCAGGTCCAATTTATTTTCACACGCGCAGTTTATTTTAGACGCGCTGTTTAAAAGTATTTTTTTTCACAGTAAAACAAGTTTAAAAGGCACTTCATATCAACAGGACACTCAGTACTGCATCTCCAGCCCCGCCACACTCCTTGTTCGCTCATTTTATCACCAAACTCTTCAATAATGCGATCCAAGTCATTATTTTATTAACATCTCAAAAAGCTCTGCAAATGTCTGTGACATTCTTTGAGCGCTGGATGCAGAAGCAGCTATCTTGTTTGTTTATGTCCGTGTTATCTCTGTAGTGCTGGGGCTATGTGTATTGCTCAGATCCGCCCCCTTTTTTTTATTTCGGCTTCTCTTGGCTCCTATTGGTCTCACTCGGCCATTGAATGGTTTTCTCGGCTTTTTCTGGAGAAAAAACGACTAGAAACCTGTGTTTTACGTCTTTTTGATGATGTCGGACAGGGTCCAGCATCGGACCGGAAAGGGAAAATTGTAATGTCGGACCTGGTCCGGTTATATATATAACCACAAAGGGTTAAAGGGGGCATTAAATTGAAACAGAATACTGTAACCACTGCTTTGATTGAATGACATAATCCAAATGATAATGTCAAAGAAGCTTAACAGTTTAACAGAGCCATATAATATGAACCGATATATAGTTTGCCCTCTTGTGGTATAATAGTGTCCTGACAAGTGGTGTGGTTTTTTTTAATTTTTATGTACCAACATTTTTACCATTTGTATGTGGATGCTGTAACTTGGTTTGACCTAAACTGTTTTTGGTATTTGGGTCATCATGCTGTAACAAAATGTGAGCTTTTCAGGCAGCTTTGTAGACACACCCTCGTGCAAAGGCAATCCCTTTGTTGTGGATGGATGACTACTTTTCCCAGCATTGAAGTTTGGCTGAGTTTTGCGTTAATTCGCTGCAGTTGTAAAGCAGAAGGGTTCATTAGTGTAAATCCTAACTTACTCATCCCTGTGCTATCTTTCTCCATGGCATGATGCTCAATAGTAAATAACTCTAATTAGCTGCAACCCTGAAAGGCTTTGCCTTCATGCTTTCTAATATAAACTGTTGTTTTCCCCTGACAATGAGATCTGTCTGTCATTTTGATTTATAGCTCTGGAATCTGCCAGAGAGTGGCTGTTTTGAGTGAACTGTTTGAGGGACAAGGATTATCACAAAAACATCCTGACACAAACAGCTATCTGTGATGGGAAAACAAATTCTACCCATTCTGAGTTACATTAGCATTCAGTGGCTTCAGGGTATTGCCAGGGAATTCTTTGCCAGGGTATTCTTTGCATGGTAGAGTGCTTTCCATTTCTAACAGAAGGTAGTGGGCGACTGCTTCTAATCTAGACTCAGTTGGAGGCAATACTAACATGGGGGTAAATGTGACCACCTGCTGTAATAATGTAACTATTGGGAGTCCAGAAATGATTCAGTATTCAACACATTTAAAAAAATGTTGGTACAGTCTGAATTTAAAAAAAAAATATATATATATATATATATATATATATAAAATTCGGCAAACCCATTTACAATGTACCTGGGATATAACGTACATACTGATATAAAGAACCAGTATCATGGAACCGAATAAAATCGTATTAAATCCTGTTTAAATTCTCCTTTTAGTACGTACTCTGATAGTGCACTTTTAACGCTAATATGGCCAGGACCTAAAAGACTTCTTAAAATAGCGTACAGGCAATGATTACTGTACTGTACCTGAACTGACAGTTTGGATGGTAATGTTTATTGACTTGTATATTATTTTTATTATCAGTTTTGTTATTTCTATAATTTATTACTACTGTAATGTATTTTTTTGTATTAATTTGTTTATTTTACTAATTATAGTACAGTATTATTCAGTACATTAATTACATGGTTTTTGTTGTTTTTTATAATTCATTTAGCTGACCATCATTTCATTTTTTTTTAATGTATTAAGAAAAATAGAAATGTGCTAGGCAGCTTTGACCATCCATGAAATAAATAGACTAGTCTTCCAGTTTTGAATGAGATTAGAAATAGTACACCCAACTGTGCTGTACAGATCTGATCTTTTAGTGTTTCCCTTTCAAGTACAAAATTTAACCATTACCAAACGGGTGTTTACCTCCTAAAGAGCTGAATATTGTATACCAAAGCTGTTCCTTTGAGCCTGTGACGCAGTCATGACCCTGCCCCTGAGGGATTAAAAGGACTGCACTCACAGATCTCCGCACCATTTTTCCTTTCAAGACTGACCTTGTCGGAGAGCCTTGTTCAGATAAGTACAATTGTTGCTTATATATGTATATATTTAGCATTTTATGTGATTTTACACATTCTTTATGTTATAGTAAGTGAATCGCTATAATAGTTTTTCTATTTTCGTGTATTTGTGTGTACTACAGCCTGTTGCTGGTTATGTCCCGTTGTGGCCTTGTTCACCGTGTGAAGCTAATGGCTTGAGTTGCTCCTTCCCCAAAACCCAACATTAAATCGGCTGACTTTGTGCTGTCCCCCCAGGATGCATAGCTCAGGCTGGATTTTATTATTTGTTTTGTTGTTGTTGCCAACATGAAACGGTTATATATATTTTTATGTTTGTAATTGTTAAATTAATGTTTTTTCTCATAGTTTTTTTTCTGTTTTACATATATTACATGCAGGCCTGTCTGTAACATGGTGCTTGACACACTACAGTAAGAGCAGTTGCTGGGCTCAGCAGCGCTGCGCAGGACAGAGATACTAGGATCTGCTTTTTTGTTGGTTGTATTGCAACCACAGTATCTCGATGCCGCTTTGGTGAACAGCTATTAGCATCACCATTGCGAAGGCTGTTAGGTTATTCTGACAAGCAGGCTTCCCTCAGTCTAGTGTGGGTACTGACTGAGTGGTTGCCAGTGGTTTTTACTATACATTGTCTGTACATTGCCACCTGCGGTAACTGCGACCTGATGGACCCGTGCCGCAGGTACCAAGGTCACCGACCCGGTACCGCACCGAACTGGACGAAGTTACCGCTACTGTCCTGGTGCTAAATCCACTGACCGGCGCTAAATCCAACGACACGGTGCTAAAGTCACCAAACTGGTACCGAACTGACCTGGTGCCAACCAAGTTCCAAACCAGTACTGAACCGGTTCCGAACCAGTACCGACCCGGTGTTAAGTACACTGAACCGGTACCAAACTGACCCGGTATCGACCCCTTTTTCAAGGGGTCCCCAGCAACTCAGAGTGGAGGCTTCACCCCGAGTTGGTGAGTTGCTGGAAATAGATGCCTTGGCACACCAGTGGCCAAGGCATCTGTTATACACCTTCCCACCGTTCATGTTGCTCCCGCTGTGTCTAAAGAAAATCAGGCAGGACTGGACTTAATAGCTTCTTACTGGCCCAGGAGAATCTGGGTTTCAACCCTGATGCAGCTCCTGTGCGGCCATCCGTGAAGACTGCTGACACGCTGTGACCAGCTCAGCCACTGGGATGTTTGTTAGACGTCAGTCTCAAAAGCCCAAACCCTAAAGGTGCAGAGCTAGGATATACATGTAAGTGATCATTACACTACTATCTTGTGTATACTACTCATCTGATTTACTTGAGACCTATCAATTTTTAAATATATATATATATATATATATATATATATATATATATATATATATATATATATATATATATATATATATATATTTTTTTTTTTTTTTTAAACTTACAAATAGGGACTGACTTCCAAGTACTTAACTGCATTTTAGTCAGATCACTACCCCTTCTTTTCCACAAAATATTTCAATTCTGAAAATCACACCCTCTGCAGAACTGCATGGGATGCTTTTCAATTTGTAGACTGCACCTCATCAACTGAAAGTAATGTGAAATGCCAGCATTTGTCTGAATGGGTTGCATTCTCAAGTCTCTGTTTAATTTAACAGTGCAGATGGACCCATTTAACAGTAGAAAAAAGCATTAACATTGGTTAATGATTTCACTTCAGGACTATTACAACCAGTTGACTGGTAATGTGTAGCAATGACACAGCAAAGAGATGGAATTCCCAATTATCAACTAGAACTGCTGTTTTTGTCAATGAGATAAATGCTGATAAATTAAATTGCTTTTGATGCCAGCATGTTAGCTTCTAGCTTTTCTTTGCTATATCTTGTACATTCTGTATACCTGTGTAATGTGTCTCTCACTGATACTGTAGTTCTTTGCAGTGAAGGTAGGCATCTTTTTACTTTGTGTCCTTGTGAACAATATGTATCCCAAAGGATTTCATTTTCATGTCAATTGCATGACCTCCTTGGTATGAATATATATGGATGTTGGGGTTTACAAATAATAAAGGTTTGCTTGTTTTAAAATATTTCTGCAACGTCACCCTTTGATCTCTTTTTTTTTTGTATTAATTAGACAAATCTTCTAACTAAAATTGTCCATGTGGCTTTGAAGAGAAGGGGAGTGTGGGGCAGATATATTGTTGATTTAACAAATCCACAGTTTGTGTTATGAATCTACAGAAAACTGTTGATTCGTCAGCGAAACCACAGTCCGAACAATTCAACAGAAAAGCAAATATTATTTTATTACGCAACAATCATTTCAGCAATTAAACAGTAAATTATATTATTACACATTTCAAACATAACACTTGGAAAAGGGCTTGCGATTTCATGTAGCATTTCATATGGTTAAGGACAAGTAATACAATTATACATTAACATCATTTTCATAATTATATATTCACTTGCACATAAATATCCTCCCTTCTAATTTTTATTTCACATTTCTTCTGGACAGGTTCAGGAACAGCAGCAATTTCATCATCAGTTAGTAAATCTCCATCAATTACACGGACATTAGGTGTTAGGTTAGGTTTATTTTGCTTAACCATTGTTCAAACAAGCATACAGCACACTTACATTTTACAGTACTTCTCAAAACCCGATCTCTGGTGATTTAGGTTTTCATCTGTTTTAGCTTTGGCAGAACGATCAATAACTTTACTCTCCGTTCCTGGTTCATATTCTTTTGTTTTTTGCTTTATTTTCCTTATGCCACTTTTATGTTCTGCATGTAAAACATAGTCCTCACTATTATCTTCACTTACAACAGACACTTGTCTGTTGTAAGTGGGATTTCAAACTCAAACTCTCAGGATCTTACGACAACATTCCCATAATATGAGACAAACATTTAATTGTTTGAACTAAGAGTAACAAAAGAGCAAAAAATCAATTGAATCTCATTCTTGAGGTTTCAACTCAACTAGCGCTTTACAATTTTCGCTGTACTGAATGGTACCACAGTTGAATAAAAGGCACAATAATCAGATTTTTAAAATTTATATGTTTATTTATTTATTATTTTATTTATTTATTTTAATTTAGTAGTTGATTTTACCTAATTTTTCTCCCAGTTTGAAATATCCAATTGTATTTAGGCTCAGCTCACCGCTACCACTCCTGCGGTGACTCAGGAGCGACAAAGACGAATACACGCTGTCCTCCGAAATGTGCGCTTCTTTTCACTCTGCAGGCCCGCCATGCAGCCAGCCCAGAGCTACAGTGTCGGAGGACAACGCAGCTCTGGGCAGCTTACAGGCAAGCCTGCAGATGCCCAGACAGTCTACAGGTGTCGCTGGTGCGCGGTGAGCCCAGGACACCTTGGCCGACCTAAGCCCCCCCCAAGGCGGCCCTCGGCCAATTGTGCGCCACCCCCTTGGGAACTACCGTCCACGGTTGGCAGTGGAATAGCCTGGACTCAAACCTGCGACCTCCAGGCTATAGGGCGCATCCTGCACTCCACGCGGAGCACCTTTTACCGTATGCGCCACTTGGGAGCCCTAACACTTATTTTTTCCCATTTTATTTAATATATAATTTGTCACAACCGTTTAAGACTGACAAACTGCTGGTTTAGGACAGAATACCAAACAGTAGGCTTCATTCTTAAAACTTTTAATTACATGCCTTTGCATGCACAGAATTAAAGACAGTATTTAGGAATGTATTTGGAAACACTTTGTATATGCTTTCTATTCTGCAAAATTATGAATAATCCAAAATAGTCTACAATGTAAATGTTTGTCATTACCATTTACTTCATCTCAGAATAATTGTGTGCCATTTAAAATGTTTACAATATAAAAACATTAACCTCTCGATTAAAACTATAACAACTAAAGCCAACATAAAAATTATGGCGCATAAAAAGTGGCGCATCCAGTAAAGGCGCTCCACGTGGAGTGTAGGATGCGCCCTATAGTCTGGATGTCGCGAGTTCGAGTCTAGGCTATTCCTTTGCCGACCGAGGACGGGAGCTCCCAGGGGGCGGCTCTCAATTGGCCGAGCGCCGCCCGGGGGGAGGGAGGGGGAGGTCGGCCAGGGTGTCCTCGGCTCACCGCGCACCAGCGACCCCTGTAGTCTGGCCGGGCGCCTGCGGGCTTGCCTGTAAGCTGCCCGAGAGCTGCGTTGTCCTCCGATGCTGTAGCTCTTGGGTGACTGCATGGTGAGTCTGCTGTGTGAAAAAAAGCGGTCGGCTGACAACACACGGTTCGGAGGACAGAGTGTGTTTGTTTTCGCCCTCCCGAGTCAGCGCAGGGGTGGTAGCGGTGAGCTGAGCCTAAAAATAATTGGCCATTCCAAATTGGGGATAAAATAATAAAAAATAATTGACTAAATTAAAAAAAAAAAGAAATGCATCCATTTGAAACACCGAAAACAAATTCAACTAGCCGCTATTGCTGTTACTAAAATGCAGCCGTACTGAATAAATAAAACAAAAAACGTCAAAGTATGAGTATTATGATTATTATTTATGTTTACCAGGGCATTTATACCTCTAAAAATGCAGAAAGATTGTGTTTCGCTGATTTAGTATTCAATGATATAAGTTGAAAACAGCAAAGTTCGTGAGCAGCACAGAGCACTCTCCATAGACAGAATTGCCAGACCGCTGCTTCAGCCACCCTAATATCAGAGTTGAAATCCACATCCATCTGCAGTTCAGGGCTTCTGTAAACCTTTGAGCTGCTAAACAAAAATGAAATATTTATTAGAGTAGCGTTTCTCAACCTTTTCTACCTCAAGGCCAACTTAGTTATTTGGCCCATGAGTGAAGGGCCCACACATTTCATCAGAGCCTTGTTAGCACCCCCACCAGGCGTAAATACATTAAAACTCTGATTGCTCTATTATTATTTTATTTTTTCTTAGCAGGCACCCTTTTATATTGATGTGTTGTCTGTTATTTTGCACTAAATAGAATTGCTACAGTAAGTTACTTTGTAAATCCTCACAATATATTTTGTTATAGCTACTTACCAGCAGTTAATGAGACACTTGTGCTTGCTTCTGGTCAATTATGTGATCAAGTCTTGGGGCAATTGGAGACATGCTGACTCTTAGCGTGGCCATTAAAGTTGTACTGAGCTTATTTCTAAATTTAGGCTTTGTGACAGTTGAAAATCCTCACACAGGTAACTGGTGGTGAATGGCAAAAGAATCTTGATTGCCTTCTCTGATAGTGCAGGGTATTCACTTCCCACTGAAATCCAAAAAGTAGCAAGGTCAGCTTTTGAAAACTGGAGTTTTAGGCACTGCCATGGGACATTTTTTCTCTTCAAGAAATGTACGAACCTCCTTCTTCATTTCAAACAAGCGATTCAGCACCTTCCCTCTGGAAAGCCACCTGACTTCACAATGAAATAGTAATTGCATGTGATCAGACTCCATGCTCTCGCACAACGCTGCAAAGCATCTGTGTGACAGGATTGGCAGAGGTTTGAGACTCAGAGACAGTTTGAAGTTCAAAATAAAGCTTTTTAATAAATAAAAAATACAAAATAAACCGGCAGAAGGGCCAAACAAAAAGGTTTTAAACATAAAATAAACACAAAGCAAAAAGCAAAACTTAGGAAAATAAAGGTTTCCAGGCTGGGCGTTGCCTTCACTGGATTCAAAAACAGAAAAACAGCACACACAAAAACACTCTTGCTTCTCCTTCTAGAACTCTCCCCTAGCCAGGGCCTCTCTCCTGGCTTTTATCCCCTGTAGCCACATTCTCACATGTTTTCCTGGCAGGGAGGATTTTTAACCACCTCCCTGCCAGTCCCAACCACGTTCATAAAGACGGGTCAGTCCCCCGTCACAATCTGGAATTCAGGGCATTATTTTTGTGTAGTTCACAGTTTTCACTGCGATCTTCATTACTTCATTCAGTTCTGGTGACATTGTTTGGGTTGCCAGGCTCTCTCTATGTAAAAAGCAATGCATCCATTTTGCTTCTGCCGCTTTTTCTTTAATTTATTTCCCCACACCACAGTGTTTTCCCATCATGGATGGAGCCCCATCAGTACATACTCCAACACACTTTTTCCAGTCCAATCCCTTTTCAACAACAAAACTGTTAAGGCAACGGAGGCAGCTCATCACAGAAAAGTATGTAATCATGCAGGTCACCATTCCAGCAATACCTAACAAAGACGAGCAGTAAAGCTGCGTTGGAAACATCTGTAGATACATCCAGCTGTATTGCAAAAAATGGGTTTTTCTTCATCCTTTCCAAAAGTTGACTTTCAATGTCATCACTAATATCCACTATTCTTCTAGCGACAGTGTCGTTTGAAAGGGGAACTCTCTGAATTTTTTTTGCTGCTGCGTCACCAAGTAATTCATGACAAATGTCCACAGCACTTGGCAAAATAAGCTCTTCTCCAATTCTGTAGGCTTTTTTACAGCGGGCCATATGGGCAGCAACAAGGTGAGATGCTTTCAGGGCTTTTTAGAATGTGTTACGTATTAGAATGTGTTGCGTGTTAGAATGTCAGCATAATAAAAAAAGCAAAAAAAAAATTCAGAATGTATGTGAGTGTTGTAGGACTTTCGGTTTTGCTTTCCCGGTCTGCCCACCGGTTGAGAAACGCTGATCTACAGTAACGTTGCAGGATGTACAGAAGAGCTTGCCTCCATCGCTGTGTAAAACTCCTGCTGGATACTGCTTTACGCAATCTGCTGCAGACACATTTTTAGAGACATCAATTTTGTGTAGTATTTTTTTAATTTCCCACCTAGATTGCATATATTGTAGTCACATGACATAATCACTGCACATCACTATGTGCATGGTGAATATTACACGCAGACACACAGCAGAGCTGTACAGTTTAGTTAATGTGATTTTTTTTTGTATAAAATTACAAATAATTATGAAATTAGTTTTCATTGCTTAAGAATATTGAAAAAATCATGGCATTGTGCTAATTTCATGATTTCTGCGCAGTATATAAAGGGAGAGAAACAAACGCTATTGACTTCTTCTTGTCGGCTGCAGAAGGGCAGCTTCCCGCTTTGTACACGTCTACCTTTACCCGCCTTTTTTTCTAAAATTCAAACCCCCTAATTAAAAAGGAACATTTCTAAAATGTAAAGAGGCATACTGTGCACATTTGAGACAAGACAGGATTTTAAATTGGCCCTAAAACTGAAATAAATGAATGTGTGTGTAAATAGAGCCTGATTCATAAATTTTATCCTATGGACTGACATCTCTGACATAGGACTAGGGACAGATCTTTCCCAGGAGGTAGTGGGCGTGGAGAATTTGGTATTGTACATTAGCAGGAAGCTGCTTGCATGAGAGACTCAGAGACCAGGTATGCTGTAATTGAGAAGGAATGCCTAGCTGTCATAAAAAAAAAAAATGAACAAATTAACTGAAAGCAAGTTTCTATGCGCCTCGCTTCCTGTGTGTGTGAGCCCAGCCACCCACATGCAGTTTTTGTAAAGTGTGCCAGAAACGTCGACCTTGCGTGGGCCCCAATTCTGCTGGGGGTCTTGCGCTATATCGGAATTTGCGTATAGGTTAATCCGGCCCTGGGTACATCAGGTGTTTAAAACACCAAATTACGGTACTGCATGTATACTACACAAAGAAAATCAGTGAAAATTGTTGGAAAACAAAGCACTGTAATACAGTATTTGGCCATTTACAAAACAGCATTCCAAAAACAGTTCTTACCATGCTTTCTCAGTCTCTGCCAAAGTAATCAGACTTTTTTCCCACTATGTGTGTTAACCTGAGACAGACAGCAACAAGAAATCTCGCACACAAACACAAACTGGCTTTGGAGGTCAGTGAAAACAAATCTTGTTTCAGCTTTTTAACAGTAGAGTAATTATATTAATCTTGTGGTTAAAATGGGCAGTGACGTGAAGTGACAGCATGTAAAAAGTGAAACTGAATTCCCAAATGCTTGTGTAGATGACACATGATAGAGTGCTATTGGTTAATAGAAGGTATCACATCTCCATTGGAATGAAAATAGATGTTGGAAATTAACCTCTTCAAACATCAAACAGATTTTAAGTTCTTTCTGAGTTATCGTAATCTTCTGAAAATGTGAATAATGTTGTACAACTCCTGCCATCAAAAAAAGGAAGGTGTATTGTTCAACAATGGAAGCAGAATTTTGGTAAGGCTAGAAACTTTGTCACTGGAAATGAAAAAAAAAATAACAAAAATATCATAAAATGACACTGCAAATAGCAGAAAAGTAGCCGATACTGTTCACGGACTGATGGCGGCTTTAAGTCAAATTCAAAACGATGTAAATCATTAGCGCCCCAATAGTTAAACTCAAATTATTGCCCTTTTAATATCTTTTGAGTCGTTTTGACGGATTCGCCTGAAATTCGGTATGCACTGTCCCCTGGGGTAGATCTCTTGATGTAAACAGTAGCGTTCCAGTCATTTGTGCGATTGAGATACAAAAAATGCAAAACATCGCCGTGCGTCAAGATGGTTTGGAATTATTTTTTCAAATGTTATAAGTTAGCAGCTGGGATGCAGACAGACACAACAGTGGGTCGGTTGCACACCCGATGGTCTACCATTATATATATATATATATTATAAAATGTTAAGAAATATAGATTTTCAATTCTTTTTTCACGATCTTTTTTAGTGAGTGTGAAAGCAGAATTGGACCTGATGAAGGATTCTTTGCAAAAAACTTTGTTAATGCATCAGTTAGGGTTGATATTAAAATGACAAAAGTAGGGAAATGTGATGTAGGGTTTTTAATCCTAACCCTGTATTCCATCCCACCCCCTTACAAGCAGTGGAATGGGCAAGGCAACACAAGAAATCACAGACAGCCATCATTAGTGAAGACAAACAACATACAACTCTCTGCAGATAACACAAGAGACATCCATCATCATGATCCACTAGGTCTATGAGGTCTACTGCCATGTCAGTGTGTTGGGGGGATCGTGTATATCTGGGCACTGCTTACGCAGGTCTAGTAGGAGACAGATGCATAATAGTGGCACCAGTATCACACTGTACCTCTATGAATTCCACTGATATGACCAATGTCTTGTGTGGCATCCACATGTTTGATGTGCATCAGTTTGTTGGGTTGGGGGTTGGAAACTGTATGCAGGGCAACATGACGTGAAGTGTGTATGTATGGTCAATCGTGAGACACAGGTTCATGACAGAAGGACTACCAGTAGTGCTGTAATATGAATCTATGTCCTAGCATAACTTTCTGTTGTATGGAATTGCAGATATTCAATGGCATAATACAGTCTTTTGCAAAGGAGGAAGGGGTGATGGGCTGACATTAGCATTACCATGCGACAGATGTATCTGATATGACAGAATGACTGACTGATTGATAGCAAAAAAAAAAAGAATGACAGAATAACTTAATACCACTTCATTTACCAAAATGAAAATAATTTATTGTGGATGCAGGAAAAACACATTAACAATATGCTGTGCAGCATCAAACTAGAAATCTGACTGTGTGAACTTTTTTTTTATGTTCCATTATGAACCTACACGAAGGGGAATACATAAATATAATATGTTTTATGTAAAAGGAGAAAAGATACATGATCTGAAATCAAATGAACTGAAGCACAATCTCGTAAATGCATCATTGTCTTACAGACTTAATACAAGTGCAAATGCAATGAAAGTGAAATATAACGTTTCTGTTTTTCAAAACAAATAAAACTAAATTTACTATTTAAGAACACAGTGTGTGTGTGTGTATATATATATATATATATATATCTATATATATATATATATATATATATATATATATATATATATATATATATATATATATTTATTATATATATATATACAGTTCCGTGAATGTCAATCAGATTGGCAGATTTTACCCGAATTGAAGTCAAAGTAGGTCTTATAGTCAGAGGTGAAAGTAACTTTAATTTCTTACCGGTGTAGTGTTATTTTAAGGTACGCATTAAAAAGTGGTACTCCACGCACTGCGTTGCTCGCCCATGACTAAACAGGTTCCGATAAGAAAGCAGGGAAGCGCCCATTAAAATCTGCATGTTGTTGCTGTTTTTGGTGTTTTACATCTTTTAAGGAAGAGTGTCTCTAAATAAATCTAGGTGAATTGTTTTTAAAAATGCAATCGGTTTCAAAAGAGAAGGCTTGGGATAGGAAATGAAGCAGATTTTATATTATACAGATAGGGGCTAAGTCGCTACTGGAACCCTTTGGATTCCTGATGCACCGCTTCGACATGGACGGAAGCCTGCCTCCTCCATGCAAACAATGCTTATGTAAGCTAAAATGGGCTGAACTATTTGCATGTCAATTCTGGATTTGGCTAAATCTGCTTGCTGAGTGTAAGTCAAAGATTTAAAAACTGACATTTATAAATGTGCTCGCCGAGTGTAAATCAAAGATTTAAAAACTGGAGCTCTTTTTCTTGGATTTATTTTACATGCTGAATTTAAATTGAAACTTTGCTAAATATTTTCAGATTTATAAATTATATCTGAAAGTACACATTTAAACATTTATTTAAATGTTTTTCATGAGATTTACAAATCTGAAAAAAGATAGGCATTTTTTGTTTAAATCTGTGAAAGTACAAGATTTAAGCTAAATCTGGGAAAAGACGTGTTAAAATGTTAACACTTTTTTTACACCCCATAATAACATGTCGCTTTTTGAAAGATCTTTCAAGTTATCTGTCTGACAAGCTTTCGACCAGAAATAACAATTCATATTCATAATGTGATTCTCCATGCCTTTAAAAGTCATTTGGATTACTTTTTTTATTTATATATATATATAAATAAATTACAGGGTAAGAATCATATTCGCAAATGTAAGAAAAACATAGAATATCATATGACAGCTTTAGAGTATATACCTCTAAAAACAAGAACATTAGTAAAACTGTTGAATTGTATTAGTTATTTTGAATACATTTTGTAATGCCCAGGTGATGTTTATTAATACAAAAAAGAAAGAAAAAAAGATTATACTATATTTTTTTTATCCATTTATCTGCAGTCAATTGAGACCGATTTGTACAGCATACCAGATTACTCTTCAACATACCTTCAGATATAATGTATTTTTTGTTCTACCTGTGGGTCTAATGAGAGTATATAATCTTACGATCATTTCCCTAAATTGTATTCCACCCTTAACCTAACGTTCCTTTCCTGCACACATTCCCTCTTCACATGGCTCAGTATTTAAAATAATTAATAAATAAAAAAAATAAAAATAATCCCAATTGCTGAGAAATGCAAGACCTATGGTAAAATGTACTTCTACATCCACTTGTGATGTTTTAGCTGATGAGCTGGACAAGAACATGGCAGATTCAGGTTATCCCATAACTCCTCTGCCACTTGACCCCAAAGTGTCTGAATTGATTAGTATTTGCTTGTGGTGCTATTCACAGAGCAGTCAGGTGATATGGAAATGGGCAGTGAAGCTATAGGATAAACTTGGTACCGAAACAGCAGAGATATTGGAAAAGTCTACTCTTTGTCAGGAATTCACAAGCTATAAAGTTGTTTATTTCCATAATTCTATGTATTAGCACATGTGTTGGAGGAGGATTGTTTTAAATTTTCTTTGGTTAAGTTACAGTTAAATACCCCCAATGTTTGAGGGTACATTATTACCACCTTTTGTATGTGGTACCTTTTAAAATGTATGTGGATTGCTACTAAATGTTCTAATTGTTGTTGTGTTTTGTAGAACCCCGAGATGCTGACCAGGAAGATCAAGTTGTGGGACATCAATGCCCACATTACCTGTCGTCTGTGTGAGGGTTACCTAATTGATGCCACCACAGTAACAGAATGTTTACATACGTGTAAGTAAAAAAAAAAAAGTGATCGTTTTACTATTGTCGTGAAAACAGTTTGAGAAACAATACAACAAAGGGAATGACTATATTTACCATGTTAACTTCTAAACCACAAAAAAAAAACTAGGACAATAGCTCTGTACAACATATCTTTCCCTTTATCTCTAAAAAGAAAGCTCTGTCTACGTGATTCTATAGCATAAACTCTGAATCCGTGCATTGCCCTCTGGACATAGTATCACTTACAAATCTCTAACAACATTGATCTTGATGTAAAATATGCTAGAGCTATTATTGATTTTTAATAGAATATTATTTTAATATTCTATTAATCTGAAAAAAAAATATTTAGGTGAATATCACTTTCTCTTTTAATATAACGTTTGCAGAAGTGTTGTCTGGGAAAGTCTGAGAAGAAGGTAACAAAGTATGCACTGACATTTATCACATGTATTTATTTGCCCTTACCGACACTGCAAAATAATTCTGTATTCTTTAAATATGGACTTCAAAATAATTGAAGCATTCAGATGAAGAACAATATATATGTGCACTCAGCCCTTTTCAGATATTCCTCATCAAATTAAGAGCTTGAAACACTGTGCCAAGTTCCATTTATAAGATCAAATTTAGCTTGAAGGTGTAGCAGCAGTTATGTTCTGTTAGTTGACAATTGTTCATACCGTTCTGACTGTTGTGTTTGCAATGCGATCAATGCTGTTGTGGTTGCTGGGTTACATGTTACCGGATGTTGTGGAGTGTTGTGTCGTGCTTGCAGTTGCTGGGATACGTGATGCCATAAATGAGCGAGTGTGTGTGCGACAGAGACGCCATCTTAGGTATGATAGTACGCAGCAATAAATAAACGAGCTCCGTGGTTAGTTTACAACACTGTTTTGTGTCAGTTTGTACAATGCAACATTGGCGACAAGGATGGTAGAATTTTTCGTTTCCCCACCGACTTTTTGGCGAACAGCCCGTCCGGTGGGCTGTTGGTTGGACTCGTTTCACACATACCTGCTTGCAATGGGCTTGGAAAATGTGGCCGACCCGCGTAAACGCGCTATGCTGATACATTGTTTGGGCACAGAGGGATAATGTGTTTTCCTGACACTGGGTCCTGCCCCTACTTATGATGAGGCCATCAGTGTACTCGCTGCACATTTCGGAGCCGCTCAGAGCGTCCTCATTCTGACAATGGGGTCAACGGCCTGGTGATTCAATACTCCAATACATGTCTGCATTGAGAGAATTAGCACTGCCTTGTAAATTTGGTACATGGCATGATGAGATGATTGGAGACCAGCTTATTGAGAAGACATCTAGTACACAAGTGAGGGAGAGATTATTACTTGAATCTGACGATTTAACACTGACTCAAGCCATAAAGATAGCCAGTCAAGTGGAATCAGCTTTTCACAGTGCTAAAAAGCATATTAGGACACCCTCACCTGCTACAGACTCTGTAGTTCAGAACATGCAGCAACCTCTAACCCCATTAGCCATAGACTCGGACCTCGCCGTACAACAAGCGCAGCAGCGCCCTGTGCGTTATAGGCCACGTTGTGGGAACTGTGGGTCCACCAGGCACAAGTCCAGAGCCTCTGACTTCCCTGCCCAGGGCCAATGGTGCAGAAATTGCAGCAAATTTAAACACTTTGCCAGGTGGTGTCACTCCATCTCAGCCCCAGACCCCGCACTTGGCACCAGCCACAATCCCTACTTTGCTCTCGACCCCGTCAACTTTGAAAGCATGTGTTCTACATCTTAATGACATGTGCATTCCTCTGCTCCTGGACACTGGTGTCAAGGTGTCTCTCCTGAACTTTGAAACATGCACACAGTTTTTTTTAACCTGCCCCTGCAATGCTCCTCCACTGCCCTCAGTGGCTATGGACATGCCAAAATCGATGTACTGGGTACATTGCAGCTGCCCGTACGTTATGGTACCTAGTCTATTCCTACATTCACATTCTACATCACAAAAACTGGGGCCAACTTAATGGGCCATGGCTTATTTACTGGCCTTGGTTTTTCCTTGATGGACTACAGTGGCACAGAAATATTGCAAGTCTCCTCCCCTGGCAGCAACAATGGCCTTTCATGGTTTGGGTATCTTCTCCGCATTTTTCCACCAATCCAAAGTCAACCCTACTGTGACTCCAGTCATTCAGCCACTGCACCGGATTCACCTCGCCTTGTGGAACCAGGTGTCAATGGAGCTGAAACTCCTGTTGGAAGCTGGCATTATTCTAGAGCTCATTAACCCATTCCCTTGGATTTCCAAGCTGGTTATACCAAAGAAAAAGACTGGGGGACTCTGAATCTGTGTGGACTTGCGTGCTGTGAACAAGGCCGTTATTCCTGACAAATATCTGCTCCCGACAGCTGAAGAGCTCAATACCCACGTTTATGGCTCTGCTGTCTTCAGTAAGCTGGATTTACACCAAGGCTACCTCCAAGTTCCCCCAGCAAGGACCTCAAGGCATTTGTTACTCATACTGGAGTTTGCTACACCCACATGCCATTCGGGTTGAGCTGTGCACCCAGTTGTTATAAAAAAAATCTTCACTGGCATCCCGTTAGTATCCTTGCATTTGGGTGGCATCGTGGTGCATGGTCCTAACACCTCAGTCCATGACAAATGCCTGCTCCAAGTGCTCTAAACACTTGCCCAGCACAACTTAACGCTGAATGGTGACAAATGTCTTTTCCATGGTGCCTGAAATACTGTACGGCCGGACGTTTTCCCTCCAAACGGGCACTCACGGCTTTGATGTCCACATTAGGCACGGGACACCAACCACTCGGATTGTACAGATGGTTAGACCGGCTACAGCAATACAATTTCCAACTTCAGTTTAACCCTGGGTATGACAATAATGTTGCAGACCTTCCATGACAGGACATGAGCTACAACTACCATTGGACAGGCTGCGACCACCAGGGACTTGCTCTTCCCCACCTGTGGCCCGCATTACGAGCCAAAGGATCCAACAGCACATGAAGCAGAGGTTCGACAAAGTGCACAGAACAAGGCAACCTGTAATGCCTGTCCTGGACTTGGACCGAATGAAGCGGCCTCACCGAGGCAACAAGCTACAATCTTTTTGGTCCTCCCTACTTTGTGTCAACCAACGGCTTGGACCATCGACCTTTCAGCTCCAGGACGGGTCTCGGTGGCATGCCAGCAGGCTGAGGAAAGTGTCGCCACCTGAAACACTTAAAAGTGTTTTTACACTTGGTGCCGAGCACCCCGATCGGTACTGAGACCGGTCACCGATCGGTAACCAAACCCATTCCATGCAGTTTCCAGCCTTGCACTGATGCTGCAGTGTTCTCACCAGGCACGGGAGTCCTCTAAGGAGCTGGCTCGCCTTCTTCCTAAACAGAGGACCCCAGCTCATAAGCACAGACGGTCAAGCCCTCATAACCCCTGAAGCTGGCATGTTTTGCCTCTGATTGTACAAAGGCAACTGTGTTGAACTATTACCAAATCAAAATCTAACTACACTTTGCATTTGCATTATTGAATGCTTGTTATGTAGCTTGTTGCCAATCGAAACAAATGGTATTATTTTAAATTGCTTTCAGCTTCATCCCAGTGGCAGATGGAAATTAACATTTGTCATTCCAACATAAATTGCACCCCTTTCTAATCTGTTTTGACCAGCTAAAATTTGTATCACATCCTTAACTACCACTATTCTCTCCTTCTGAGAGATTTCTTAATTATTTATCCCTTCTCTGTTCTGTACTCATTTTAATTTTATAAAATATGTATTACATGAACCCCCATACCTTTTCTTGTCTTGTATTTATTTTGAGTGTACAGTGTACCCTATTGTTGCATTTAAAATGTACATTAAGCACTGCTGCTGCCAGTTTGAGCCCCCTGTTCATATACATACAGTATAATAAGAATGGTTTTCCAAAGTTGTTCCAGAGGGGCACTAGAGGGCACACTTTAGTTAGAAATAGATATGAAACAGTGTGTAAAGAGAGCACTAGTTATGTGATATTGCTTCCAAAAATGGTAAATAATGTATAATTTGGTGTGGGACATATTATTCTAGAACCATAAGACCTCTTCTTCCAAAGTACTGTCAAATTAGAGTGAAATATCCTTAATTATGATGCTGATGCAGCTAGCTCCTGGAACAACCTGTACATTTTGGAGGCTTGTATGTTAAGTTGTAACACTGTATCAAGAGACTAAAAATATTCCGGAACAGTTATTGGATACCTAAGGTATGGTATGTACTAAATTAATAAATGATGCAACTGTAGCAGGCTGTTTTATTTTCACAGTGTTTAAGATGCTCACTAGCAGAGTACATGGTTGCCGGTTCTCAGTAGCGGTTTAGGCAGATGCAACCCATGCAATTGCATGAGGCACCAAGTGGGCCCCGAGGCAGCCCCTGTTGTCATGGCTCAGTTACTATAAAAAAAAAAAAGTTTATTCACCTCAAGTCTGAACCAGAATGAATGACTTATTAGCCATTTTACCATTATTTTTATCTATGTGCCATAAACAGAAAAAAACCCAACGTGTCGGGGTTTAAAGCCATTCACAATTATGTCAGTATGTGCTGTGTAATTGTTTAACCCTCGATTTAAAATAAATGCATTTCCAGCTGATGTATCATCCTCGCCTCTTGTGATGCTTGGCTACATCTACCATGGAAATTGATGGACCTGTATCCTAACCTCCTCTGTACTGCCTTGCAACTGCTTTTGACTGTGCCTGTCACAGTAGCATCAGGGGAGAGAAGCTTTTCTTGCCTGAACATGAAATGAAGGAAAAACGATTTGCTTTCTACAATGTTACAGGAACGTTAAACTGGACTAGGGCAGATATCAGTCGTGAAACTTATTTGCCGAAAACTGGATTATTCAGCTATAATTGGACTTTGCTGCTGTGAAAGCACAAAAGGTTCATTTCTAATGTCACAGAGTGTTTTTTTTTTGTGATTTGCTGTAGTAAAATGCAATACATTTAATAGGGTCATTGTTGCCATTTGAAAGTCATGGTATCGTAGCGTAGTGTTACTGGTAAGAAAAGAGAATAGGGGCCCTGGGATCGAGCTTTGCATGGGGCCACCACGGGACAAACCGCCACTGCCGGTTCTGTCCCAACCTCCACCCTGTTGCACAGCATTGTTATCCAGTAACTAATCTGGTATGTTGTTACACCAATTCATTGCAGGATATCCCCAAAAAGTCAATTTAATGTAAATACTTGCAAAGGTTCAAGAACTCTAAAATGTACCAAAATCTAAATTTTGTAAGGTATATTTATCATCTCCCTTTCACATGTTTATGGTTTCATTGTCTTTTTTTTGTGGGTCACCCTGTACAGTTGAAAGGCAGGTTTATTTTTTTAACTTCCAGCTCTAATGCCAAATGGATGATTTCACTTAATGTGTTTTGTAGTCTGCAGGAGCTGCCTGGTGAAGTACCTGGAAGAGAACAACACTTGTCCAACGTGCAGAATTGTGATTCATCAGAGCCATCCTCTACAGTATATTGGGTAAGTACCACTTTAAATTCCACTGCAACAGAAACTTATCCATCCTGGGTTGTCCCAAATTAATACAAAATAGTCATGCTCCTTACAAATGCACATGTCCAAAATGTAAACATCTTTATTTGAAATAGGCATGCAGTTATGGAAGCAGGTTGATTTTTTGTTAAGCCTATACCATGAACCATACCATTGAACATGAAATTAGAAATACCTTTGTGACAGGTGCGAGTGGTGTGGTGAATAAATGAACAATCCCAAACTATGCTTTTCCCAAATAAATGTCTGGTTTATTTTACACACAAAAGAAACCACCCCTCTACCATCAATGGTATCGGGGGGGGGGGGGGGGTTGGGACACGGCTGGCTTGCAGACCAAACAAAACAATATTTAATAATCCCCACACGTCCTGTGCACGAAAGTGTGCTCCTTAATCCACGGGGGTGTGCTCGTGTTGTGAGGTGAGGGTAGTGCTCCGGTCGGTTGGGCTGGCTCCATGGCTGCATCCCCTCGCTCCTTACTCCTCCTCTATGAAAACACAAACAGCACATAACAAACAAACAAAAAGAACAGCTCCGGCTGGTCGCTATTCTCTCAGCACAAGGGGCCGTACTGACGTAGCTGCTTCCTCTTTTGTACTCGCAAAACTCCTCCCTGCAATCAATCCGTCGCCATAGTTTCTCAAATAGAGGGCTGTCCCACAGCTGATTGCAATGGAGTCATTCCGGGTACTTGCAAATACGCACTCCCCCTAATATGGTCACCTTCCGGTTTCCACCTACCATCAAGGTGGCCCATCTAGGAGGCAGCATACCACCATCCTTACACAGCGCCCTTTCTGGTTGGGAGGGAGATTTACAACATTGATCCTTTCTCTCTATCACATATCTCACCCATCAGAGTGATGCCGAAGGAACACTCGGCCAACTTGACAGAGTTGCTTCTTAATCATATCAAATGCCTCCTGACACTGCCCTGTCCATTAAAAGCAGCCTTTCGCGTGAGATTGACCAGGGGATTGACTGGTGGCATGTTTGGGGAATAAACGGTGATATTATTATTATTATTATTATTATTATTATTATTATTTATTATTATTATTATTATTATTATTATTTATTTATTTCTTAGCAGATGCCCTTATCCAGGGTGACTTACAATTGTTACAAGATATCACATTATTTTTACATACAATTACCCATTTATACAGTTGGGTTTTTACTGGAGCAATCTAGGTAAAGTACCTTGCTCATGGGTACAGCAGCAATGTCCCCCACCTGGGATTGAACCCACAACCCTCCGGTCAAGAGTCCAGAGCCATTACCACTACTTCACACTGCTGCCCGCATAGCCGACTAACCGCAGTAGTGATCTCACCTGTGACTTTGTTCTCGGGATCGCCATCTCCACCAGTGCCTTGGCTTTGGAGGTGATCGGCTTCACCCGGCCATTACCCATAATGTAGCCATGATATTGGGTCTCTTGTTTGCAAAGTGCACACTTGCCCAGTTTGGCTGTTAGCCCTGCCTCCCTTAAAGACTGCAGGACGGCTTTAAGGGAGGCAGATGATCCTTCCAGGTGGAGCTAAAAATCACCACATCATCAATGTACGCGGCTGCATACTGATGATGGGGAGCTAAGACCTGGTCCATCAGTCTCTGAAAGGTGGCGGGAGCTCCATGCAACCCGAAGGGCATGGTCCGGAAATGGAACAAGCCATCTGGGGTAGAGAAAGCAGTTTTCTCTCTTGAGCTCTGAGTGAGTGGAATCTGCCAGTATCCCTTCGTCAGATGGAAAGTCGAAATTAACTGCGCCTTACCCAGTCGGTCGAGGAGCTTATCCACTCGGGGCATTGGATATACATCGAACTTGGAGATGGCATTAACTTTTCGAAAGTCCACACAGAATCGAGTGGAGCCGTCCTTCTTGCCCACCATCACAATAGGACAGCACCACTTGCTCCGGGAAGGTTCAATGACTCCAAGCCCGAGCATATCCTCCAACTCCTTGCGAACGGGACCCCTGCGACTCTCTGGGATCCGGTACGGTCTCTCTCGGACCCTGACACCTGGCGGAGTAATAATAGCACGTGAAATTACATTGGTTCTGCCGGGCAAGTCAGAAAAAAACATTATTAAACCTTACCACTAACAGGTAGAGCTTGCTTTTCCAATCCAGAAGTAACTGTTCCCCCATCGGAATGCTAGTTGTAGCTGGTGGATTGACAGTGGGACCAAAATCCTCTTCTAAACTGTCACCAGCTATAAATAGGGCCTCCCTTTCATTCCAGGGTTTTAGCAATTTAATGTGATGAATTTCGGTCTTATTCCGGCGACAGTGTTGTCATTTCATAATTTACATTACCAATTCCCCGTATCACCTCATATGGCCCCTGCCACTTAGATTCCGATGTGGGAAGTAGCAACAGTACTTTACCACCTGGCCGAAAAGTCTGAATTCATGCCTGTTTTGTACTGTTGCTCCTGGCGATACTGAGCTAGTTTTAGGTTTTCTTGCACCAAATGACCAACCAATGCTAGGCGGTCTCTTAACATGATTACATACTTGACTATTTTTGGAAGTTTTTGTTTGCTTCTCCCACCCTTCCTTCACAAGATCAAGGAAACCCTGTGGTTGCCTCCCATACAGCAGTTCAAAGGGAGAGAACCCAGTCGAACTCTGAGGCACCTCTCTCACTGCAAACATCAGGTAGGGGAGGAGTTTAGCCCAATCTTTCTACTCTTGGTTGACAAACCGCTTCAGCATCTGTTTTAAAGTCTGATTAAAATGTTCCACCAAACCGTCCATCTGCGGGTGATAAACAAAGGTTCAAATGGACTTAATTTGCAACAATTTATATAATTCCTTCAAACACTGTGACGTGACGTTCGTTCCGTGATCAGTGAGGATTTCTTTTGGAATCCTGACTCTCACTATAATCTCTACTAACTCTTGAGCAACTGCTGTGGCACTAGTGGATCTCAATGGTACTGTCTCTGGATATCTAGGCACGGGACACCAACCACTCAGATTTTACAGATGGTCAGAGCGGCTACAGCAGTACAATTTCCAGCTTCAGTTTAACCCTGGGTGTGACAATACTGTTGCAGACCTTCCATGACAGGACGTGAGCTACAACTGCCATTGGAGAGTCTACGACCCCCAGGGACTTGCTCTTCCCCACCTGTGGCCCGCATTACGAGCCAACAGCACATGAAGCAGAGGTTTGACAAAGTGCACAGAACAAGGCAACCTGTAATACATGTCCTGGACTTGGTCCGAATCAAGCGGCCTCACCGAGACAACAAGCTACAATCTTTTTGGTCCTCCCCACTTTGTGTCAGCCAACGGCTTGGATCAGCGACCTTTCAGCTCCAGGACGGGTCTCGGTGGCATGCCAGCAAGCTGAGGAAAGTGTCGCCACCTGAAACAGCTAAAAGTGTTTTTACACTTGGTACCAAGCACCCCGATCGGTACTGAGACCGGTCACCGATCGGTAACCAACCCCATTCCATGCAGTTTCCAGCCTTGCATTCTCGCCTTCTTCCTAAACAGAGGACCCCAGCTCATAAGCCTCCAGTGATGCACTGATGGCCAATCCCCCATAGCCCCTGAAGCTGGCATGTTTTGCCTCTGATTGTACAAAGGCAACTGTGTTGAACTATTACCAAATCAAAATCTAACCACACTTTGTGTTATTTGCACATGAATGCTTGTTATGTAGCTTGTTGCCAATTGAAACGAATGGTATTATTTTAAATTGCTTTCAGCTTCATCCCAGTGGCAGATGAAAAATAACATTTGTCATTCCAACATAAATTGCACCCCTTTCTGATCTGTTTTGACCAGCTAAGATTTGTATCCCATCCTTAACTACCACTTTTCTCTCCTTCTGAGAGATTTTTTGATTATTAGCTCCTGGAACAACCTGTACATTTTGGAGGCTTGTATGTTAAGTTGTAACACTGTATCAAGAGACTAAAATATTCCGGAACAGTTATTGGATACCTAAGGTATGGTATGTACTAAATTAATAAATGATGCAACTGTAGCAGGCTGTTTTATTTTCACAGTGTTTAAGATGCTTATTAGCAGAGTACATGGTTGCCTCTGGATATCTGGTCGCGTAGTCCACCACTACCAAAATGTGCGTATATCCAGAGTCAGACTGGCTCAATGAACCCACTATGTCCATAGCAATGCGTTCAAAGGGAATTGAGAGGGCAGTGGGACCAGCGGGACCGGGCGAATCCGCCCCGGCGCTACTTGCTGGCATTCCGGACATTCTGCTACATATCGCGCAACCTCACTAAAAACTCCCATCCAATAAAATCGAGCCAATATTCGCTCCCGAGTCTTATCGTTACCTAAATGGCCTGAACAGGGGACATCGTGAGCCAACCGCATGATCTCACGTCGAAAAGACTGGGGAACGAGTAATTGTGTTACAATCTGACTTGTGCTCGTGGCTTGGGATACTCTATATAGTAAGTGCCCGACAATAATGTGGTGAGGATATGTAAGCGGCCGGTTATCCTCTACATTTTTCCCCTCGATAGACCGAACCTGTTCCTAGGATCTTTTGTTCCAACGCTAGGTCCACATCTCAGTCCCAGAATTTCGGGATATTGAGGAGAGCTAAAGTAGCTTCAGCACTGGGGGCCTCAGTAACCCGCCCCTGCAGGTCACACTGAGTCCCGATCCCCTTTCCCGTACATTTGACAGATTCTGAGGTCCCCCCCCCCCCCCAACCCCAGAATTGTTTCATTTAACGTTCCTCCCCATTTTTCAACCCTTCACTCTCTTTGTTTTTTTTTCAGACGAAATAGGGAATGGAACAAATCAGTGTGCAGCGGAAAAATATTCCCAATAGCTTCCCCCCGCTGCTCCCATGGTCTTACCGGAGACTGGCTTTACCGTTTTATTAATCATGCTATCAAAGTGCGGGTATGACATCCAATTGTCAAATCTAATTTAGTGAGGGGGTAGTCCGTGTTATCCCCATGGATACAGGAAATGACCACAACCCTGCGTGACCACCAAGGTACCCTCGTCAATAGAGCTTTTGTAATCAGAGTTTGTCCACATCCTGAGTCCACTAATGCGTGGTTGCTCACATCACCAACCTGTACATTAACAATACAAGGCCCCTCCCAATCATTACCCCTGGTCTTACCTGGTGCTGTCAGGACATAATGGGAAGTCACCCCACACTCCATTGCCGCCGAACAATTTCTGGCGAGGTGGCCAATCTCCTGGCACCGGTAACAGGTGGGTCAAAAGGGCGTCCACGGAGCTTGCGTGTCCCGCTGCCGGTTTGACAGCGGGGAGGGGTGCTCTTCTCTTACCCCACTGGGGGTCGCCCTCGATCTCCATTGTGTTGGAGGGAGGCCACCCATGGGGTGACGTTGCAGTGCTGGTCCGTGGGTAGTGGGGGTGAAACGCGGCAGTGGTCCCGCCAATCATGGTTTGTTGGAGGCAGGAGCAGGTATGGCAACCACTGCAGGGGTAGGCAGTGCATCCTCGAACCCTTCAGCCAATCTGACTGCTGCATCCAGCGTGGTGGGACGGTGGCGGCTTACCCAGTTCAACAACTTTATGAACTGCTCAATTGCAATGAGCTCTGTTACTTTTTCAGCTTCATTGGTGCCGGGGCAGAGTCACCAGGTCACATGGTCCACCAGTTGTTGCGCCACCACACAAGGTCGCAATCCTGGGGGCCGCTGGTATTCTCGGAACCAAGGACGGTGTGTCTCCTCAGTGATGTCTAGCCGCTGGAGAATGGCCTGCCTCACTCAGTCGCAACTGAGGGTGTCTTCATTGGTCAAGGCTTGGTAGGCTGCCTGGGCTTCCCCAATCAAATTGGGGCCCAACTGGGTAGCCCACCAATCCTGAGGCCACAGTGCTGCAGTTGCCTGCCTGTCAAAGGCTACCAAATAGGCCTTGGGATCATCCTCCAGCGACATCTTTACCACTCTTATCTTCGGTAAGGGCACCGTTGGTTCAGTCGCCGGTTCCCTCCCCAGATTGGCTTCCAGGAACATGGCGTGCATCCGCTCCGTCATAGTCGCCATTCCCTCCTGATGTCTTCGCTCCTGTGCCTCCAACATCGCTCCCAACTTCTGGTCACCAGATATTTAATAATCCCCACACATCCTATGCACAAAAGTGTGCTCCTTAATCTACGGGAGGGTGCTAGTGTTGTGAGGTGAGGGTAGTGCTCCGGTCAGATGGGCTGGCTCCATGGCTGCAGCCCCTCGCTCCTTACTCCTCCTGTACGAAAACACAAAACACAACATAGCTGCTTTCCCTTTATACCCACAAAACTCCTCCCTGCAATCAACCCGTCGCCATGGTTTCTCCAATAGAGGGCCGTCCCATAGCTGATTGCAATGGAGTCGTTCTGGGTACTTGCAACTATGCACTCCCCCTAATATGGTCACCTTCCGGTCTCCACCTACCGTCAAGGTGGCCCATCTAGGAGGCAGCATACCACCATCCTTACAGAGCGCCCTTTCTGGTTGGGAGGGAGATTTACAACATTGATCATTTCTCTCTCTTTCACAACCTTGTATGTGTAGCATGCAAATGTCATCTAATATTTTTACTCTAACATATACAAGCTACATCTCTCTGTTGCAAGTCTGTTTGTCACAATATGCAGCAGGTCTGGCCAAATTAAATTACAAATTATTATCCATTATGGAGCCAATTTTTTTCCCCCCAATTTTTTGTCCCCATTGATCTTATTTAGATTTGATATTCATTGAGGGATCGTCACATATCCCTCCAGGACAATGCCAATGGCAGCCCTAAATCAGTGGATCTCAATTGTTTCTCTATTTTTGACCCCCTTTAAAGCCCCCCCCCCCCCCCCCCCCGACATTCTGGCATGACCTCCCTATTCAAAAAGCCTTATACTAACAAAGTATATAAATAGGTAAATCTATATTTTTTTGAATGTATAAACAGAGAATATCTGAGTAAAGCAAACAGATTGTAGTATTCTTGACATGACAGCTGACATGAAATTCTACATAAAATAAGTCTTTCTGCAATTCACTACTGCTGTGATGTACAGTATCTCTTTGAGATGTGTTTGCACCCTCAAACTCTTCATTGACTCCCCTGGGGATGTGGACATCCTCTTTGAGAAGCACTGCCCTGCATCTTAAAAATGGTGTTACATTTACAGACGTGCTCAAATTTGTTGGTACCCCTCCACAAAAAACGAAGAATGCACAATTTTCTCTGAAATAACTTGAAACTGACAAAAGTAATTGGCATCCACCATTGTTTATTCCATATTTAATAGAAATCAGACTGCTTTTGATTTTGTATTCAACATAATATTGTTGATAAGAAAACAAATGAAAATGGCATGGACAAAAATGATGGGCCCGCTAACCTAATATTTTGTTGCACAACCTTTAGAGGCAATCACTGCAATCAAACGTTTTCTGTAGCTCTCAATGAGACTTCTGCACCTGTTAACAGGTAGTTTGGCCCACTCTTCCTGAGCAAACTGCTCCAGCTGTTTCAGGTTTGATGGGTGCCTTCTCCAGACTGCAAGTTTCAGCTCTTTCCATAGATGTTCGATAGGATTCAGATCAGGACTCATAGAAGGCCACTTCAGAATAGTCCAATGTTTTGTTCTTATCCATTCTTGGGTGCTTTTAGCTGTGTGTTTTGGGTTATTATCCTGTTGGAGGACCCATGACCTGCGACTGAGACAGAACTTTCTGGCACTGGGCAGTACGTTTCGCTCCAGAATGCCTTGATAGTCTTGAGATTTCATTGTGCCCTGCACAGATTCAAGGCACCCTGTGCCAGGCGCAGCAAAGCAGCCCCAAAACATAACCGAGCCTCCTCCATGTTTCACTGTAGGTATGGTGTTCTTTTCTTTGAAAGCTTCATTTTTTCGTCTGTGAACATAGAGCTGATGTGACTTGCCAAAAAGCTCCAGTTTTGACTCATCTGTCCAAAGGACATTCTCCCAGAAGGATTGTGGCTTGTCAATATGCATTTTAGCAAATTCCAGTCTGGCTTTTTTATGTTTTTCTGTCAAAAGTGGAGTCCTCCTGGGTAGTCTTCCATGGAGCCCACTTTCGCTCAAAAAGCGACGGATGGTGCGATCAGAAACTGACATACCTTCACCTTGGAGTTCAGCTTCTATCTCTTTGGCAGTTATCCTTGGTTCTTTTTCTACCATTCGTACTATCATTCGTACTATCCGCGCCCAGGGAGGTTGGCTACAGTTCCATGGACCTTAAACTTCTTAATAATATTTGCAACTGTTGTCACAGGAACATCATGCTGCTTGGAGATGGTCTTGTAGCCTTTACCTTTACCATGCTTGTCTATTATTTTCTTTCTGATCTCCTCAGACAACTCTCTCCTTTGCTTTCTCTGGTCCATGTTCAGTGTGGTGCACACAATGATACCAAACAGCACAGTGACTACTTTTCTCCATTTAAATAGGCTGAATGACTGATTACAAGATTGGAGACATGTGTGATACGAATTAAAGAAACTAATTAGTTTGAAATATCACTATAATCCAATTATTTATTATCTTTTCTAAGGGGTACCAACAAATGTGTCCAGGCCATTTTAGAATATCTTTGTAGAATAAGTAATAATTCATCTCTTTTCACAGCTTCTTTGCTTTATTCTATGACATACCAAAGGCATGCAAGTATACATGATAAAATAGCTTTTAATTTCATCACTTTTCAGGAGGAATGAAGCATTATTTCAATGAGCTGTAAGGGTACCAACAAATTTGAGCACGTCTGTATGTCAGGTTATAGCAAAATGCAAGAAAAGAATATTGACTAAAGTGCAGACTCCTTAGCAAGAAAAATGTTAGTAGAAGGAGGGCTACATTGTTGTCTCCTCTTTTGCCCCACATACTGAATCATATTTCTCCTTTGTCCATACTGCTTTTAGTCTCCCCCTTTTTACACATAAATAAGCCTTGATTTATTCTTGTTATCTGATAGGGTGTGTTTGAAATTACTTTTTACAACCACATACAGTGTTTGACATTATCAAATACAAATTAATCATAGCCACAGCAGAGACTAATTGGATTGCTCTGCTTGCACCCAGCATTTTTATAAAATAGTTCCCAAATGTTACTGGTTAAGAAAATGCAACATCACTTTTTATTTTTTTATTTATGTATGTATTTATTTTTTTGGACAGTGGTTTAATAATGAGTCACTCTGTCATTACAATCTGTGCTGTGGCTGCTGCAGCCAAGGACAGCATGCAATGTCATTGGGATGATCGTGTGTACTCAATTCTTGAATTTAACACTACCAGCTGCTGAAGCTTAAAATGTTACTTCCTGTAGAGGTCACTCTCTGCTGAAAGATACTTATACTAAGGAATGCTAAATATTGAAACACTTTATAGGACCAAGACACTGAAAAGATGTTTACCTCAATTAAAACAGTATTTCATCGGTATTTAAAGGTCTAAAAGCTAAGTTAATTTATTACATAAATGTTACATGTTACATAGAACTTCTCTCAAATAAGTTCCCTTACCGTTGTTGTCCAGTTAGAAAACCTCTTAACTGAAAAAATGTAACTGCATCAGTGCCATGTCAGTGAAGCTTTGGGGTGTGTCTTGATTTTTGGTACATGGCTGTATTCTGTGTACTGGCCACTGAACCTAATTTGGCACTGTTATCCAAGGACACTGCCTGCCCTAACAAGCAGTGCCAGGTTTCTGAGGTGATCCTCAAAAGGGCTTATTCAGCCAGGGCATTTGTTGTATGGTTGGGGAACTATAACAGCATCCTGGTAGCATACCAGTTGCATTTGCTGCAGTCCCTCTCCAAGAACTACAGGCCCTCCCCACAATAGCTGGATGAGCTGCGCCTGGTGAACAAGAACCTGTTTTGTGTGTCTAAACTCAGCAGACAAGATGTAGGCAGAAACCTGACTGCGGTGGTAGCTGCCCACAGGCAGCTTTGGCTGTCCTATGCACCGGTACCTGACTGGGACAAAGCACCACTGTTGGGCGCCCTGGTCGCTCCAGGGCATACGTTTGGTCCGGCGGTAGACGAGATGCTGCAGCGCTTTTACCGCAAATGGGAATCTGCTAAGGAGTTGGTTCGCCTGCTTCCCAAGCGACCGTCTCCGGGCACGTAAAGCAGCAGCAAACTGGCGCCCTCGGGCCCAGCAGCCACAAAAACCAGCGCAGCTGGCTGTGCCTGCCACCAAAGGCGATGCTCGGGACCGGTCCGCGGCACAGGCGAAACAGCAGCCATAGGACTTTGCTGTCACATTCCCAGGGCCCCTTCTTGGGGAGCCATCTGGACTATTGGCGTTAGTGCACCACAGACGTCTGGGTGCTTACTACCGTTCAGACCGGCTATTCGCTATGATTCAAGCCCGGTCCCCCTCCCCTGCCCTTTTGGGGCGTGACTGCAGCATCAGTCACATACCCACAAGATGCCACTGTGGTGTCTCAGGAAGCAACAGCTCTGCTGCAAAAACAGACTATTCGCATGATAGACCCCCTCGAGATGGAGGAAAGGTTCTACTCTAAGTGCTTCCTAGTGCCAAAGCGGGATGGTGGCCTCACACTGATACTCAATCTCTGACAGGTCAACCTGTATCTGAGCCGAATGCTGTTGCAGTCAATCAGGCAAGGCAACTGGTTCACTACTGTGGACCTCAAGAACGCCTATTTCCACATCCCCATAAAACCAGCGCACAGGAAGTACCTGCATTTTGCCTTCCAGGTTATTTGGCCTATCCTTCTTGAATTGCATAGAAGCTATTTTGGCCCCATTGAAACTCCACACGGAACTTGTCACTGACCACATTCGACGGTTGGGCCTTACGGTGAATCATGTGAAGAGCCAGCTCTCGTCTTCCCAGACAGCCGCCTATCTCGGTGTGTGCCTGGACTCCATGCTGGCCACTCTATCGGACGGCAAAGTGATGAGAATAGCTGCTTTGGAGCTCTTTGAGGTCAACAGTGCGCTCACAGTAGTAACGTTTCAGAAACTTCTGGGCCTGATGGCAGGACCTTCCCAGACCCTGCTGTTGGGTCTCCTGCACATGCACCCTCAGCAGACCTGGTTCATCTGCAGCGTCTTCCAGCCCGCGTTAAATTGTGAACGCCTGTTAGTGTCCCACCAGTGTCTAAGGACACTCTTCGTGGAAACAACCGACCCATCTATGCCTAGGCATAGCGCTGGGCAGTGTCACCAGAAGGGAGGTCGTCGCCACGGACACATCCAATCTGGGTCATTACACCAGGTTCAAGGGAGACATGTACTTATACGCACAGACAACACAACAGTCGTGGCACTGTTATATGCCTTCCCACCGCTTGCACTGCTCCCACTGTGTCTGGCAGGACCTGGCCAAGGTGTTCCAAACAGCCCCATATTGGCCAAGGAGGATCTGGTTTTCAACCATGATGCAGCTCCTGAGCGGCCAGCCGCAGAGACTGCTGACACGCCTTGACCTGCTCAGTCACGCACCGATCCATCAATCCTGCAGCTCTGGGTCTGGCCCCTTAAAGGCTGCATTTGAGCCATCTGAGACTTTCCAACAAGTGGTGTCTGCCTCGTGAGTTCAACCCCACGACTTGTCCCATGGCAGTAATTGCGACGGCTTTGGTACACTCACCCATTCGGTAATGGTTACATTTCGTACTTGAAAGGGAACGGTAGGTTATTATCATAACTCCTGAAATTGCCTGAAATATAAATGTAACTATTAACCTTCAAGGTGACTCTGAGATCTGTGAGCGCTGGCCTTTTGTTCCCTCGGGGGCAGGGTCACAACTATGTCACAGACTCAAAGAGCAACTTTGGTATACAATATTCAGGTAAATACCCATTCAGTAATGGTTATATTTCTATTGGAGGGAACCAGGGTTATGATAATAACCTATTGTCCTGCCATATCTTAGAAACCATTTCAGATTCAGATTTCATTATTTTTTTACATTGAAATAACTACATAAAGCAAAATGTTTCAGTGACCTTAATAAATGTGTCTTCTGTTCTGATATGGCTGCCATATTTGCTGTTATGTGACTTTTTTCCATTTCCAGATAAGAAACTACAGATTTTAAATATTGATTTCAAATTCAATCAACAGCAGTATTCTACTGTGCTGGTTAATTGACACTGTTACTGTAATTAAACCAACAGTCTGTAACAGTTTGATGAATATCATCTTTTTATCAATGAAAACAGACTTTGAAAATGTGACATTATATTTAACTAATGGAATAGGGCCTTGTGGAAGGGTGGTGGGTAATTCACTGACACACAGGAGACACAAAAGTAATTCGGGAACACCGCACAGGTGCCCAGTTTTATTATGGACGTATACTTTCTTTTCAGCCCGCAGAGGGCGCTGTTGTCTGTGGTCTGCCGTACCAACAATGGTACCGACAGAGCCACAACTATACCGGGAGCGGTACAGAGTACAGGTGCTCAAATACAAAGTTAATCAGAAGGTGAAAGGAACAGGAAAAATAAAGTACAATAAACAAAACTACAAATAAAAGGTGCTGCGCTTGGCAGCTTCACCCCAACCGTCGCTACCCGCATGGCCCGGGTCTCCGTCCTAAACTCACGGCTCCCTCAACCTTGTATAAAAATATTTATCGGGGCTGCCCACAGTTTCCCCCGCTACCGCTAGCTCTCTCTCATTGGGATTTCCGTCCCCGCAGTTCACGAACCAGTGCTTCCGTACGCCTAGTACGTCTCCGAGGGCAGACCTGAGGGAACAACAGAATGTTAACTTATAAGGCCAGCAATTCCCCCAAGACCCGCCTCTCAGCCACTCAGAGAGAAGGAAAGCCCGCACACCCACTCTCCCACCTCTCCGTGTCACTGCCATGACTGACAGGCAAATATTGACGGGCTGCTGCCCTCTTCCTGCAGCACTATGAACACATCAGAAGAGTCAGTACAGGTCTCCCCCTGTTACAGGCCTATTGTCACACAATCTGGTCCACAGTATTCTATAAGTCACTTTGAAGTCGTTCAGTCCAGGCACTTCAGATTCTCCACATGGTTCAAAGTAATTTCTAAGCAAAGGAAAGGTGGATTTAGATAAACATCATCAAATATTAAGCTTAAAAATAAATTCAAATTACACCTGAGTCTATTTTCACTTTCAAAGGTAAAACCATTTCATTGTTTAGGAATTGCAGCATCAATAAAGACAAACAGCTATCTTAGAGGACTGCTGCTTTGAGCTGTCATTTAAGTTCAACTCTAGGTTGCCTTTACAAAGCACAAAGCATGTTTCTCTTCCCACTGCTACCCTTCTGCGCTAAAACATGCTGGGTTATTGCGTATGCTAATTGCATTGATTTCTGAGTTAATTAAATCCTTCCCATAGAGAAACATTAATATATTAAAACTCTATTTTTACCCTCTTACTTTGCATAGCTTGTTGTCAGTCCTCACAGCCCTCAGTTAAAAATGTATGTAAGCAGTTTTAGCATTTGAATGAAACTTGATGATAATCTCCTGCAAATAAATGTGAAGCATTAATTTAAAAGGATATTTGACTAAGGGTTTTGGATGTAGCTCTCAATGTATTATTCCCAGTCAATTGTGTATACCTTTTAACAATGTCACAAGAATCAAATTCAGAAGTATCTTGGGAGTTGTTATTAAAGCAGAACTAATAGTTCAGAATCCATTAAGTACTAATGCCCCTCAAGCTTTGCCAGCAGAGTGCTTAGTGGTTATTTACCCCCTGCAGGCTGAGTCCTGATGAGGAAATTAAACTAATGATTAGTATGGATCTCGAGTGAATTTTACTCTTACAACAATGAGGGTCAAGGAACATCCATATTTAACACTAATAAAGTAAAATCAAGAGCCTTCATTGACATGGGAAACTCTGTAGACCTGGAGTCCTGTTGATGGGGTATGGAATGAAATGCAACAAATATGCATACATTTTTTTGATTATTAACCTTCCCTACAGTTGATTTCTTTGAATATGCCTATTCAGGGTGGTTCAAATCAAGTCGTCCGGTCTCAAAATGTGACCTGCAAGTCACGTTGGCGACTAAGCATTTACTGTACATGCTACAGAACTGCGCCTCTATAATAAAAGACTTAAAAACTGGCAGAATCTGCACCTCCCTTTATGGTTATATTTCCTGGCATTTTATATATACAGTTGCCACAGCTTAGAACGGGCACGTTTGTGTTACGGTGTACAGTATAAACTCCCACACAATAAATAACCTGACATTTAAAATGTCCCCCAATCACCAGTACAGTAATCAAAACAAACAAGCGTGCATGCAGTTAAAAATCTTTATTAAGATGCTCATTACACTAATAAAAAAGATGTGTTAAAACCTATGAATGTAATAAAGTACAGTAATCTGTCGCATAACCGACTGCGATGGGACCAGAGTAAGGGCGGATATGTAAAAATGCGGATAAATGAATCCTGTTTTAAATACCATTATACACAGCTGTAACAATTACTGTAGTAATAACAGTTTACAAACACACATCATTTACAGAGTACTCCCATCCCCTTCCCCAGTCCATAATCAGGTCCATTCCCACATTGTTCCAAGCATGCTTTAGCAAGCGCACAGCATCTAACAGAGACATTTTATTTACACTGAATTGTCATGCTGATGCTCATCGCTTTTCTCTTTTCAGCCATGCTTGCTTGCTGTTGCAGTCAGTGCTGTTTTTTCAGTCTGTAAATAAATCTGACACTGCGTACAGGGATTAAATAGCCAAGGTACAGTACAGGGGTAATCACTCAGTAACGAGGTGCAAACAACTGCTTGAGTGATCTGTCAAGCTTTTTTACTACAGTAAAGTGCTGCATTTTTATTGAAATCTATGTGAATGGCAAGGTAACGAGTTGAAAATAGCTGATTTGCAGATTAATAAGAGTGATTACTACAGTATAAGCAGTATGTTTTATTATTTAAATCTATGAGAATGGCACATAAGAAGATCCAAACAGCTGAGTCTGCCCGAAGTATACGGCATTCTTAAGACAGTATAAATGATGCCTTTGTTATTGAAATCAATGGGAATGGTAAACGCTATTTGTCCGATACAAACAGCTGCCTGAAATAACCCTGTATGGTGTAAGTGGGGGCGACTGTATATAGCTCACTGGCATTTTATGTATATACTTCACTCGCTGGCATTTTATGCACACAGTAAATAGTTTTTAATGGCACTGTATGTACAGAATATAGTTCAGTGGAATTTTATATAGTTAGCTCCCTGGCACAACGATTTTATATAGTTCACCTCCCACAATTTAAAGTTAATAAACAACAATCATTACAGGAAAACAAAGCATGCAAAAACAATGTGTGTGCAAAATATACATGTCTCCTCATATTGTCCCCATAAAAGTTCATTAGGACACCAGGTTTTGAAAGCCACCAGCCTACAAAGTAATCAGTCCCATAGTCCCACACTGTGTCTAATAATGAGTTGTTCCTGCTTTTAGAATAAAATTGAGGGGTGGGGGGTATTGGCAAGCAGGTTTAAAAAGGGAAGGAGAAGAAGCTTTTGTATTTCTGCTAATAAGTATTATTCATCTATAACTTCAAGAACACTCAATACAAAAAAGTAGAACAAATGTTTCTCCTCATGCCTTTCATCAGCAGATATCACTTGCATACTTTTTGGGAAATGCTTACAAACATGATTGTTGCACACATCTGTGAAGTTCTGATAAAGTAGAGTGCACAGAAGAATAGAATAATTTAGCGAACAGACACCATGGAAATACATTTTGGTTTTTAATTGAATGGAATTGTGGCACACTTCATCTTTAAGTAATAATAACAGTTTGAAACACTGATCTCAAGTGATACCAGCCACTTGTATTGACAGTTCAGCTTCTTTTAGCCCTAGTGAGGAATTCAGGGGGTGTTTAACTAAGTCCCACTGGCCATGAGTCTGTCTTATCAAACGCATTGGAAGAAACATTGTGCTAAACAGATCATTTCTCTACAATCTGGCACCTGCTTGCATTAGTTCCCCTTTAGTGGATAAATTAATTTCCATAAATTGTAAGCTGCCAAAAATCAAAAAATAAAACCAAATAACGATCCCCTAAATAGAACTCATGCTAGTCTTTGTTTCAGTTAATTCTTCTTATTTTCCAGGGGGTATAAAATGTAAACTCTGCATTGTTGCATTTTATACAGAGATTAAGTCAATGGAGCAAATCAACACAGGTTTTGTTGTGCGAAACAATGCCTTTACATATATTTAAATACATTTTTGCTCCATCAAAGAATCAAGCTCCAGACTCAAAACCACTCAACTGGAAATGTCAATGTTAGAAATATATATATATATATATATTTGTAAGCAGTTGATGAAATTATGCAGTAATGATATGGGATTGGGGGTGATGCTTGGGCTGCGCCTAATCCTTATCCAAAGTGTAATGCACCTCAGGAAATGAGATTGCAGTTTATTTTTAGGCAAAACACACGCACACACACATGCATATATATATATATATATATATATATAGCATAATATTTTAGCTCAAAGAGCCAGCTGCCCATGCTTTGTTTTCCTGTAATGAAAAATTCAATATATATAGCTGACTATGTGAAGGTCATCTGTACTTCATTATTATTCAGAAATGTGTGGTCCTTGCCGTGGTTTGCAGTTAATATAAATAATACCATATGATGAAGTGTACTGTGTCTTAATTTCTTCCTGTTCCTAACTTTTTATTTATTATTTCTGTTTTTGTGGTAGCCATGACCGAACAATGCAAGATATTGTCTACAAATTGGTCCCTGGACTTCAAGACGGTAGGTATCTACATAGAAAAACTATGGACCTAAAAAGCACTGGTTTAATTTGAAATCATTGGTGAACATCCACTAACCTTACTGCCGCCTGTGTACTACATTTTGGTAGAGAGTGTTTTTTTAAACCCAATCACAATTGTTTTGATATTTCTATCCACACATTAATCAACTGCCATGTTCCTCCCAAAGCAATTTCAAAGCACACCACTTGAGCTGTCTGCAGAGAGTGCATCCATTTTGTCTTCTGAATGTCGCATTGTCCCCTGCTTCTGTGTAAGTTAAATTCTCTTATCAAGCATAGATGTCGAAACATTGATAGAAAAAAAGCAATATCGTTGAGAGGGACTTTGTTACACAGAACTGCATATCAATGACATTCAGAAGACAAAATGGAGGTGTTCTACAGGGACAATTTAAGTGGGGCCTATGATTGGAGCAACCCCCCCTTGCTCCCAGTGTTATTAACCTAGGGAAGGGGAATAAAAAAAATATATAAAAATAAACAATGTTTACTAACATTTTAACCATGTTTACCTACCAACTGAATAAGCAAGCTTTGTTCTAATTTTAGACTTATGTTTACTCCAAGTCAACCGTGACCAGGGTTTAACCTACAAAGTTATATTTTTTATCCCCAGGCATTGCTATTCATAATATATCATCAAGAGTACCGACAATAAAATAAACCATGACAGAACATTGGCAGGGTCTACCTGCCTCGGGCATTTATCACTTTGGGAGAAGCAATGGGGCTAATTCTGGGATCTTATTTGGGCCAACATCATAAATTCATCATTGTTTGGTATATATTTGACCGCTTTTGCTTAAAACCTTACAGTGGTTTTTTTTTTAAATGAATTAATGATTTTTTTTTGTTTGTTTTGTTTTTTTAAATATTTTTTCCTTTTCTTTTTATTCTCTCTCTAAAGCGGAGTTGAAAAAACAGAGAGACTTTTATCAGAAACTTGGTATGGAAGTGCCTGGAGATGTCAAAAGTGAAATGTGCTTGACAAAGCCACACTTAGACCCACAACGAAATGGTTAGTCTATTTTTTGTCTGATAATTCCCATAGACTGTTAAATCATTCATGTTAAGATTTTACGTGTTAGTCAATGATTCCAGGTTCAGCAGACTTGTAGTCAAGTCCTCAAACCTCGAGTCCCAAGTGTCAAGTCAGAGTCCAAATCACAAGTCCTTCAAAAAGACTATAAATGGCAAAACAAGACTCACATTTTTGCTCACCTCTCCAGAAGACTAAATTACATTTGGAAACTAATTAGTAAATGCCAAATCTATCTAATGTCTAATGCAAATTAAAAAGTGAATCATCTTAAATTAAGTTGTTGAGTAACAGAAAATTCAATGCTGCATTTTATTTTATTTATTTTTTGCTGAAGGAGATAAATACATTTCATACTCACAACAGCAAACCACAGGTTGTTAATAGATTGAGGTTGTGCTAGGTGTGTTCTGACTTTGAATAAAGCTGTTCGAAAAGTAACTACCCTTGCAGAAAGATGGAGATGGTAATTGTTAGTGGTTTAGTCAAGGCTTCACGTTGAGTTTTCTATTTAGGTGTTGACTATATGTACATTTAATGGATCACAAATTTCCAACATTTTAGCATAAGCGAGTAAAAGTTCTCTGCCTAGTTCATTATGCCATATGGTTCCATCTCCTGTAGCTTTATCTTGGTACTTTTGACTTCAACCAGTTGTGACAAATATATTAGCCTAAGTATAATTCGAAAGAATGTTAACTGTCCTATTCACAAAACATTTACCCCTGAGCTACATTGCTGTTACAAAGCTTCAAACAAATAACTCAATACGTTAACTTAAGAGTTCCTGTTTCTTACTAGTTCTGTAATACTTGAAGTTTGTTTGTGTTTAGTTTTTTACCTTAAATTGTTTTTCAAATGTAACACTTGATTGAATATTGGCTTCAGTGTTTTCCAAATAGTATCTGTGTTTAGTGACCCAATTGTTTCTTTTCCATGCAAAAAGGTGAAACAAAACCAGAAGACACATCAAACAAAGAGACAACAGAAGAGAAGCAGGAGGAAGATAATGATTACCACAGAAGTGACGAGCAGGTACCCCACACATTTCCCCATGACTTTGTTTCGCTGTTTGTTTCTGGATAAATGTATGTTTTATTAAGGGTATATCCTCATTGATCTGTTACCAGAACACACCCGTTATAAATCAAAGATAAAAGTTCCCAAAGATATGCAAAGATATGTACACACTGCCAATGTTGTAGCTAGCATGATACATAGGGTGACCATTCATCCCTGATTGGACAGGACAGTCCCTAAATGTAAAGATCAAGTCCTGGTCCCGGACTAAATGCCTCCAGGATGGAATTTGTCCCTGAGCCACAGTCAAACCAGCTGTCCTTACAAAGGTACCACTAAATGTTCCTGTCAGGACACTGCATTCTGATTGATTATCATATTAAGGTCAGTATTACACATGTTAAGTAGTTCATGTTTGGCAGTGAATAAGCGTTTTTGTTACTTTACAAAAAGTGACCGGAGGTGCTGACTTCGTCAGTTGTCCAGACAGGAACATTTCATGGTACCTTTGTAGGCACTGCGTCAAACCACAGCATATCTGTTTGGAGCAAAGCCCCGCCTCTGCTGCATCATTTTGCAATGCCTGTTCCCCAATAGCCTGACACTGATCTGCTTTGGCAACAGCAAACTAAATAAAATTTGTAGAATATTTTAATTTCATTGTTTTCTTTGTGTATGCGAAGTGGCATACTCAAAGTTGAAGTGAGACAGATAGTGATATGTCGGTAAAGGAAGGAGTACCCTATAAAGCCTAGTCCACCAAAGAAAAAAAAGTAAGCACCTGTGCAAATTCAGAGAGGAATTTAATGACAGTCATACACATGTATTAGGAAAAGTGCAAATGGTTTTATACATTATGTAGAAAAGATTTTAGAATTGGATACTGAGGTGAAAACGATATTAAGAAGCATTCAAAGTTGGTAAGTTGTTATTTAATTTTGAAATACTGTTATTAAATATACAGTCTAAAATATGTAAATATACAATATCCCCCCCCTCAATAAAAAATGGCAGGTGTCCCGTTTTTGCATTTTGAAAAGGTGGTCACCCTAATGATACATATGAAGAAAACCAGGAATATTTAAATCACAAATTGTTAACACTGCTAGTTAAGAGAACCGTTATAACTGGTTATAGTGGCACGGTAGTTGAGTTGGGTGCTCAATGTTAAACCCCTAACGTTGCACTTAATAACTTTTGGCGTGGTTTGTCAGAATTGCCCACAAATTTGCATGTTTTGACTTGCAATGTTGTGAAAGTGTGGAGAGTTTCATGACGCCACCTTAGTTTTTTAGTTTTTTAGTTTTTATAAATTTAGTAGTCGGCAATTGATTTTTACTCCGTTTTTCTCCCAATGTCTGACTCGTGAGCGGCGAAGACAAACACGCTGTCCTCCGAAGCGTGTGCCGCCAGCCGACCGTTTCTTTTCACTCTGCAGGCCCACCATGCAGCCACCTCAGAGCTACAGCGTCGGAGGACAACGCAGCTCTGGGCAGCTGACAGGAAAGCCCGCAGGCACCCGGCCAGCCCATAGGGGTCACTGGTGCACTGTGAGCCGAAGACACCATGGCCAACCTAAGCCCTCCCCACCCAGGCGACGCTCGGCCAATTATGCACCGCCCCTTGGGATCCCTCTTCCACGGTCGGCAGTGGAATAGCCTGGACTCGAACCGACGACCTCCAGGCTATAGCGCATCCTGAGCGCCTTTGCCAGATGCACCACTCGGGAGCCCCGTTGGATATGTGTTTTTTAGTAAAAGTTCCCTTTTATTCCCCTATACATAACAACATGGGGGGGGGGGGGGGTTGCATTTTTTGCTCATGTATAGGATACACAGTACTGAATTTCTGCACTAAACTGAGTAAGGTACACATGGTCTGTGCTGAGGTAGGGTCTTTTGAGGGTTTGCTGAAAAAATATGAAATGGTTCAGGAGTTATTAATAATGAAAGATAACAGTCTAGCATCCGGGACTTTATAAAATTCTCTCAGCAAGGAATCCCGTCCCTGAAAGAGTGTGCTTTTTACACGAGCCGTTTGCTGATTGAGTCAGCAAAACTGTGTGTACGTCAGGCTACTGTGGTATCTGTAGTTCTGGGGAGCCTGTAAACAATGCAATCACAAAGACACACGCTCCTGTTTCAACTACAGCTCCCAGAATGCATACCAAACGTGTCAGTCAGTAATACAAGGTGAATAAGTATTTAAATATATACTGTACACAGAGTCTGCGGAGCACCACTTAATGTGAGGGCAGCAATAAATAACTTAGTGAAACATTTAACCCCTTGCTATTGGACGTACCTGGTACGTTCTCAAAAAAATGCTCGCTCAGTGCTGCAACGTACCAGGTACTTCTTAATTGAAAAAAAAAAAAGGATATATTATGGCAGGACGGTAGTTTGTAAGATTGCATTATAAATGTTTGTATTAATAGATCAGACTTGTAGTCGAGTCTGTGTCATAGTGTCAAGTCCGAGTCATCAGGATCTGAGTCCGAGTCACTGTCATTCGAGGCCAAGTCTGAGTCACGAGTCCTTGACTTCGAGCCTTGAAACAAACTCAAATCAATTTTCATTAAACTAGTGGTAGTCGTGGGGGAACAGTTTATCTGACAGACGTTGTCTGATATCCCTCAGGAAAAATGCACAAATAATAAAAAAAAAAAATACAAAAAAAGTTTTTGGTTTATTTTTTTCTAGCTAGATTATTCTATTTTCATGCATTTTTCTATCTTCTTTTCTTTTGCAATAGGAATACTGTTTGAATGTACTTTGAAGTTTATAGATAAGCTTCAAATTCAAGTTTGTGGATGTTGTTTTTCACTCTGATAGAAGCTGTGATCTCGACTATAGAGCCGGTGTAGTGTTAGAAAGTGGTACATCGTCATAATATGATACACGTACCAAAACGTGGCCTGTGTAATGGCAGAAAGTAGTACGTTGTCTTATTGTAAGTGGTACACTGTCAGATTTTGGTACAGGTGCAATCAGTTGCGATCTGATGGGTGTTTTCCTATTTACAAATGACCATTAATTATACATTTATTTTTTGCAAACTTAAACTGGAAACAGACAATCAATTTCTCTAAAAAGAAAAAAACAATTCACGAGCAGTCCACCTCAAAGTTACACAAGTTAAAAAAAATAAAAAAAATGTATATGACCCAATGTATTGCATATGATAAATGTTTGCATACTGTTTTCATAATGGTGGAAAAATATGATAAAATACATAAAAAAAACATTGCAAAAGATTGGAAAATATGATAAATTCAATTAAAAAAAGATGTAAAAGACTGAAAACAGCATAACGTACCAGTTTTGAATGGGCGCTTTCTTAGCAGAAGTTGTTTAGGCATGCGCGAGCAAGCGCAGTGTGCTGAGTACCGCTTTTTAACACATACCTGAAAATAACACTACACTGGTAAGAAATTGAAGTTACTTTCCCCTCTGACTATAGCATCTACTTTGACTTCAATTCGGGTAAAATCTGCCAATCTCATTTTGACATTATCGGAACTATATATATACTGTGTTCTTATACAGTCAATTTAGTATTATTTGTTTTACAAAACAGAAACGTTATGTTTCACTTTCATTGCATTTGCACTTGTATTAAGTCTGTAATACAATGATGCATTTACGAGATTGTGCTTCAATTCATTTGATTTCAGATCATGTATTTTTACACAAAAACATATTATATTTGTGTATTTCCCCTTTGTGTAGGTTCATTGTGGAATAAAAATATAACGTTCACTCAGGCAGATTTCTAGGTTGACGTTGCACAGCGTATTGTTAATGTGTTTTTTCCTGCATCAATAATAAATAATTTTCATTTTGGTAAATTAAGTGGTAAATAAATACGGTTCTGCAGCCTGAAGTGGGTGTGTATGTGTTGAAGTGTACATGTATATCCATTGCTACAGCACCGGTGGACCATGATGATGGATGTCTCTTGTGTCATCTGGAAAGAGTTGCATGTTCTCTGTCTTACCTGATGACGGCAGTGGGAATGGCAAGTTAGGGTTAAAAACCTTAACACCACATTTCCTTGCTTTTGTGGCAATGAGCTCAACCCTAACTGCTGCATTAAGGTAGTTTTTTGCAATGAATATATACTGATGCACAAAAGAAACGCAACACTCAGGTCTAGTGGATTTAATCAAATATTTTAAACTGAGATCACAGAAAATCTGAACAAAAATACAGGTCAAAGAATCATAAGTTTTCAGTATGAAACGTGACACACTGTCTAAATGAAAACATTACAAAGTTACTATCGGGTATGACCTCCCTGAGAATTAGCACAATCCTGGCAGCGTTGACACATAGACCCGATCAGCTGGACTGCTGCGGGATGTTCCACCACTCTTCCTGTGAAGCTGCAGCCAGCTGGTGAAGGTTGGCTGGTCGCAGTTGTCTCCTGTGGATGGCATTGGCGATTTGGTCCCACAGATGTTCTATTGGACTAGGGTCAGGAGAAAAAGCTGGCCAAGGCAAGACCTTGACATTGTTTTCTTGAAGTTGTGCAATTGTAATCCTAGTACTGTGTGGTCTTGCATTGTCATGCTGGAAAACTGACACTTCCGGATTGGCTTGCAGGAATGGAAAAACTGTTGCCTCAAAGACTTCGTCAATGTATTGCTGAGCAGTAAGGCTGTCCTCAATCTCATTCTCCAGGCAACTTCTCTCATAACCAGGCCGCCTTTAATCATGCCAGTAGCAATCAGGCGGGGCATGGTCGTATCTTTCACTGTTCTTGCGTTAATTAAAATTATGTCTTTTCGAATGGCTATTTATACAAATTCTTGATCAACTAATTTTAGCAATTTTAACTCAAATACCAAACACTGAGCACCTGACGTTTTTTTTTAAATCACATGACTTGAGCTCAGTATTTTGTTATCCCAAGGAACAATACTACTCAAACCATCAACAGACCTATCTGCTCACTATTTAAAATATAAATGACATTATATATGTGCCCAATGAGCTATTGATGTAAAACTTAGACTGTTGCATTTTCACTGTGCATCAGTATACACACACACACACACACACACACACACACACATATATATATATGCATGTAATATTTTATAACCTTTCCCTTGACAAAGGTATGTAATCATACAGAAACGTTGGGAAGTTGGCAAAAATTGATATATATATATATATATATATACACACATACATACACACACACACATACAGTCGCAGACAAAATTATTTGGGCAGTTAAAGAAAATGAGAAAAACCACAAAGTGATTTCTGTAAGTTCTAATTGTGCTACTGAAATATATAAATTAAAGTACAGATTCAGCTTTATAATAAAACAACAAATTATTAAATAACATGCATAAAATGAAAAATAACATACAAAAACTAATTTCATACTTTCTTTGTGTTTTTTTCTCATTTTTAACTGCCCAAATACTTTTGTTTGCGACTGTGTGTGTGTGTGTATCTATCTATCTATCTATCTATCTATCTATCTATCTATCTATATATATATATATATATATATATATATATATATATATATATATATATACATATATACTGTGTGTGTGTGTATATATATATATATATATATATATATATATATATATATATATATATATATATATATATATACAGTGCCTTGCGAAAGTATTCGGCCCCCTTGAACTTTGCGACCTTTTGCCACATTTCAGGCTTCAAACATAAAGATATGAAACTGTAATTTTTTGTGAAGAATCAACAACAAGTGGGACACAATCATGAAGTGGAACGAAATTTATTGGATATTTCAAACTTTTTTAACAAATAAAAAACTGAAAAATTGGGCGTGCAAAATTATTCAGCCCCCTTAAGTTAATACTTTGTAGCGCCACCTTTTGCTGCGATTACAGCTGTAAGTCGCTTGGGGTATGTCTCTATCAGTTTTGCACATCGAGAGACTGAAATTTTTGCCCATTCCTCCTTGCAAAACAGCTCGAGCTCAGTGAGGTTGGATGGAGAGCATTTGTGAACAGCAGTTTTCAGTTCTTTCCACAGATTCTCGATTGGATTCAGGTCTGGACTTTGACTTGGCCATTCTAACACCTGGATATGTTTATTTGTGAACCATTCCATTGTAGATTTTGCTTTATGTTTTGGATCATTGTCTTGTTGGAAGACAAATCTCCGTCCCAGTCTCAGGTCTTTTGCAGACTCCATCAGGTTTTCTTCCAGAATGGTCCTGTATTTGGCTCCATCCATCTTCCCATCAATTTTAACCATCTTCCCTGTCCCTGCTGAAGAAAAGCAGGCCCAAACCATGATGCTGCCACCACCATGTTTGACAGTGGGGATGGTGTGTTCAGGGTGATGAGCTGTGTTGCTTTTACGCCAAACATAACGTTTTGCATTGTTGCCAAAAAGTTCGATTTTGGTTTCATCTGACCAGAGCACCTTCTTCCACATGTTTGGTGTGTCTCCCAGGTGGCTTGTGGCAAACTGTAAACAACACTTTTTATGGATATCTTTAAGAAATGGCTTTCTTCTTGCCACTCTTCCATAAAGGCCAGATTTGTGCAGTATACGACTGATTGTTGTCCTATGGACAGAGTCTCCCACCTCAGCTGTAGATCTTTGCAGTTCATCCAGAGTGATCATGGGCCTCTTGGCTGCATCTCTGATCAGTCTTCTCCTTGTATGAGCTGAAAGTTTAGAGGGACGGCCAGGTCTTGGTAGATTTGCAGTGGTCTGATACTCCTTCCATTTCAATATTATCGCTTGCACAGTGCTCCTTGGGATGTTTAAAGCTTGGGAAATCTTTTTGTATCCAAATCCGGCTTTAAACTTCTCCACAACAGTATCTCGGACCTGCCTGGTGTGTTCCTTGTTCTTCATGATGCTCTCTGCGCTTTAAACGGACCTCTGAGACTATCACAGTGCAGGTGCATTTATACGGAGACTTGATTACACACAGGTGGATTCTATTTATCATCATTAGTCATTTAGGTCAACATTGGATCATTCAGAGATCCTCACTGAACTTCTGGAGAGAGTTTGCTGCACTGAAAGTAAAGGGGCTGAATAATTTTGCACGCCCAATTTTTCAGTTTTTTATTTGTTAAAAAAGTTTGAAATATCCAATAAATTTCGTTCCACTTCATGATTGTGTCCCACTTGTTGTTGATTCTTCACAAAAAATTACAGTTTCATATCTTTATGTTTGAAGCCTGAAATGTGGCAAAAGGTCGCAAAGTTCAAGGGGGCCGAATACTTTCGCAAGGCACTGTATATACATGTTTTTGCTTGTATATATATTTAGGATGACAAACGACTACATGAGAAGAATATTGGCATTAATAGATAGGTTAGGTTACACAGGTATGTTATATTTTTTAAACAAGGTCATGTAAATGTTACCAATATTAAGAATAAAACATAATAAAAACCTCAGTGATACGGTTGATGTCATTCATTGTTTTTCTCTGTGTCACTCTAATTGGCTCATCCTCAGCAGTCTATCTTGGCATGACATTGGCATGTTACCAGGTAATAATAGAAGTTTTCAGTCAACAATGATATTTGAACAAGCGAGTTCCATTATTACAGAGGAACTACAACTGCATCACCATTATAATATAAATGTTAATTTATTTACCTTCATTTGTTTGAGTTAACTTTTTTAGAGCAAGGCTCGAGCATTCATGGCAAGTGGTTTTATCAATTTAGTGTCATGTTAGCCCAGGTCACTTCGCAAAAGGCTTAGTTTCATTTGGGGAAATCATTTATTCTAAGTATTTCATTTAGGGCCCCCCTCTCCATAATACTGTAACAAACTCTGTAACAAACTTTAAAAAAAACAACCTCTGTCATTGCATGAATAAACCTAGTGAAGCAGTGGATATCATCTAGGCTTCTTTTTTGCAAAGATATCAACCAGGAAATTGAAATCAGCTTTTTTTTAACCAATGATTTTTCAGTTGCCATTAGAAGCAGACCACTCAGACAAGGATTGGTCATGAAACACTGACTACAGTTTTTTTTCCCTCTGTCCATTTTGTCATCTCAGAATAACTGCTTCGTATTACAACCGAGTATTAACAATTCAACACGGTATTAAATACAATTTCCCAAATGTACATCTGTTTTATAAATGAAAAAGAAAAAAATAAATGAACATTCAAGCAGAGCATGACTAGAAATGTCATGAAATAGGCTTTAAATTTAAAAGAGGTAATGTGTCAAAATAAAATCATGTTCATTTAAATAGATAAATGCTACGCTTCATTTACATAACCGCTGTATGTATGCAATTGTTGTACCCCTGAATAGGGAACGATTGAAATAATCAAAACACTGCGTTGTGTGCTTGCTGCAGGGGTGATTTTTATCAACAATAAAATAAGTTTACATTTATTTTACACAGAAAACTGTATGCTTACTCTTTACATCAGTAAAATAGCAAGTATCCTTTCAGAGTTGTACCAGCTCAAAAAGAGAACAAAAACTACCGGTGGCACAAGTTTAGTTTCGACTCAGTAACTTCTTAATTAGTTAAAATAACACTGGCTATTATTTTGCTATTTGAAATCTGCTTAGTTGCTGTGACATGATAGATCTTATAAGCTAAGCACTTTTACTGACAAGTTCCCAACACACATCATAAACACTTGAACAGAATTGTTAGTAAAACATTTTCTCTCTTGCTTTTTGTACACAACAGCTGCTATCATTAATTTTGAATTTCAACAAATGCTAATTATCACAATAACTTGGGAGAGGCTGTTGCTATGGCTTTTTTAGGCAGAATAATTTTAAAACATAGCATGGCAAGAAAAAAAGAGAATGTTTCATTCAGCAAAGTTAAATTGTCAGACTAGTGCCTGCAGTTTCAATGTCCCAAAGCATGAACACTTTCCTTTTAAGCCTTTTCTCACAGAAACTGCCATTTCGGGGCGTCCTGCCCCTCAATGACGCTCATGTGTTAGCTGTGGTTTATTTGAAGTTCTGTTATTGAATAATAATAGAACAACTGACCTTTGTAGAAAGCAATGGGAGAGCAGTGTCCAGTTGTTGTATAGTATAAATGCAGCAGAACTCTGTTTATCCGCTTGTTTGGGGGGACATAGGTCCACGGATGTGTGAATAGAATGCATGAATAAAATACAGAAACTATTAATGTAAACCAAATTAGCGTTTACTGGAGATATATGCAATATAATATATTACATACAGAAGAATGTTTTAAAATTTGTTTACTTTGACAAATCTAAATGTGATACACCAACCCCATTTCCCTAGCTTTTTCTGTTACCAAAAAAATGTATAATAATAAATGCAAATACTACAAAGCTAGATCATTAGACATTTTATGAGATATTCAGCCCATCAAGCAGTGTCTAGCAGCTAGAAATATCACAAGGTATTATCGCCAGTTTATTCCACATGTTAATATTAAATAATGGTAGCTAGGTGTTGCTAGTTTTCAGGGATTTGAAACAAAAAATACATTTTTCCTTTTTTTTATTTACTTTAAAACTAAATAAATATTTCAGAGATAAAACTCGTCAGGGAGCCATGGATAATTGATGTCGCAGATGAATGGGGTGTGGATAAATGAGGTTCTACTGTACTTGTGTTACAGCAAAAAAATATTTCAAACATGTATTGACATTCAGTTTTATTATTTCATAATCTATTACTGTTAGTAGCATAATTTATACAATGTTTATAGATGAACTTGTGTAACCCACACATTTCTCATAAGTAATCAGAAATAAAAACTGGTTTTAAAAGTTGTCTAATATGTGGACTAGAAACACAAGATCCAGATCCCTCTTGGTGTAAATATTTAACATGCAAGTCCAACATGTTTCCCATCAAAGTTAAGGGGAAATGAGATGTAAAACATGCACCTTTTTGTGGATGACTTGTCAAAAAGCAAAAGGAGTAATAACCCCCCACCACCACCACAGTGTATGAAAAAGCTGTAATTTCACAGAGGGGTTCTTGTGACATGATTGTTTGGTTTAACAATGTTGCCAAAACCTTGAGATGGAATTACTGTCTTTTTATGAAATAGCTGTGGTGTACTTTATTCATTGTCATACATGAATATAAAGTGCATGATATATTAAGAAATACACTTCTTAGATGTCTGTGAAATTGTTGCTACATAAAGTAGATATATATATATATATATATATATATTTATTTATTTATTTTGTTGGTGCTTTCATTTAGTTTGCATTAAGAGAAATGCTTACAAGGTTTTTAGCAAAATTAGGAAGGCAACAAATGTGAACATGTATTTATATGTCCTCTATTCATAAGATATACAAAGAGCCAACTTCAGATCTTTAGCGAGAAATAACTTTGCAGAAATATTACCTTAGGACAGTGGTTTTCAATCATTTTTTAAAAATCCTTCACAATTTGTGCTTCACTGAATGAAACCACAGTTGCAGCAAAAGGTAGAACAATCTGATTTACAAATACATTCCCCCCTGTTTATTTAATATATAACTTATGTCACAACAGTTTGGGGCTGACAAACTGCTGGTTTAGGATAGAATGCCAAACAGTAGTTCTTAAAACTTTTAATTTCAAGTCTTTAGATGCACAGAATCAAAATATAGCATTTGTGAATCTCTTTGAAAAAACACATTTGAATTATATTTGGCAAAGTTGTTATAAATAATCAAAAATAGTCTGCACTGTAAATGTTTATCATGTTACCATGGACTTCCCATCTCAGCATAATTATTTTTAAGGCCCTGTGAAAATTGCAGACATTTTCTCTAAAATTCACCGCGCTGCCTCACAGGTATTGTATTTTGCGGAATGTGCACAGAACTATTTTATAAATTATGTGTACAGGTTGTTTTTTTTTCGCCTTTCTCTTTCAGTGAATATTTGAATCTAAATGCCTGTCAACAGCCGATTCTCGGTAGTGATCTACAGTAACGTTGCAGGACGTACAGAAGAGCTTACCTCCATTGCTGTGTAAAACTCCTGCTGGATACTGCTTTATGTGTTCTGCAGCAGACACATATTTTTTAGTATTTAAATTTAGTGTAGTATTTGAATTTCCTGCCTAGATTGCATATAGTCACATGATATAATCATTGCACAACACTATGTGCACGGCGAATAGTACACACAGGCACACAGCAGAGCTGTACAGTATTGACAATGTGATCTTTTTGTATGAAATACAAATAATAATTATGAAAATACAAAATATAAATAATAAATAAAGACAAAAATATATAATAATTAACAATGACAAACTTTTTATTAAAGCCAATGTAAAAAATATCCAAAGGGACTCGCAGTGGGGGCTAGTGACTTCTAAGTCAGAAGAGGCACAACTACAAACCCATTGTCCATGTCAGCAAATTACCAGTTTCTGAAAATTAATTACCACAGTTTCTGAAAAGTAAACAGGGCCAGCAAGATGGTTATTAGCTGCACCCCCGGTCAGCCAATCCAGTCTGTCGTACCAATCACTGAAATGACCTGTTCTTGTTAGAATTTTCCATTTTTGGTAGTGGCCTCCCTTCAGATTTTATAGAAAGTTTTACTGCGTAATCTAGCATGGCAAACGGAGACTTTCAACAATGCTAGTCTCCATTCTACCTTTAAAAATGCCTTCATAAGACAAGCACCAATTGCTAATAAGATCATGAAACAGCTGTGTTTTAAATATATTTTGTTTTTAAAAAGGTTCCTACCATTATGATGGATTTCTTTTTTTTGGTCACTTTTTAAAATCTCCTTCAGAAAATTGGATGTGAAAACAAATGATGCAATTAAGCGATAGTTCCCATCGATGAAGGATCTGCTGTGTGGTAGCTGACCACGACTGGAGATGCGTCCCGAACTGAAGGCACACGGTAGAGCCTTTATCGAGAAGCCACTATTGCTATTAGAACATATTAGTTCTCATTATTTTCTTTTCAAAAAACATTTTAAAAACCTACATTTACCTTGAACTTGTAACCTTCCACTGAGGAAAGTTTTTAGGAAACTAGTCCCAAAAATGTCCATAAAGGATCACACACATAACACCGTGTAACAATTTTTTTTTTTTTTTTGGTTCCTGGGTAGTAAGTGTTATTTCCTAATTGCTTATGCCTCAAAAGTATAGAAAATGGCTATTATTCCCCACAAACTTTGCTTTTGTGACCAGGACAATGATATTTTGAAATTTACCTATTTTCCAGAACATTCCAGATAGATTCAGTGCTGAGTAAACTTGGAGTAACTTCTAGAACTTTCCAGTAATATAAATAGTGGTATAAATACAGGGGCCTTAAGCCCACCAGTTCAGTTTAGTTCCAGCTGCCTAAGTGGATCCCATAAGCAATTAGGAAATAACACTTGCTACCCAGGAACAAAAATTGTGTTACATAGTGTAATTAGGGGGGGAAAAAAAACAACTTTATTTATTAAACATGTTTTTACTGGTCAGAGCTGCTTCTAGTTTATCTGAACAGATATCTGAATGGAGCAATATTACTGAACTGTCTCCAGTCGAGCTGACAGGCTGTGATTGGCTGAATTTGGTGTCTAATATAATACATTTAAACCAATTTTGTCTATGTTTAGTATTTGCTGTCCAATAAATGCGAACTAAGCTTGAAAATACAGCAAGTCAAAATGAAAAAGCCGGTATGTCAAGCTGCATATAGGAGTTCATAACAGAGGCTTGCCTCCTTGAGAAAAAAAATGCTCTTTGAGCTGCACAGTGCACAGTGGTTTAACAATAATATATAATACTGTTTAAAAAAAATAAATAAATTCAAGATCATTATTTTCTTTTACTTTCATTTTAATTTTTGCATTTCGGAGTCATCCTGCGTACCCCCTATCACCCTCAGAAGTAACCCCAGGGGTAGGGGTACGCCTACGCCTGGTTGAAAACCCATGTCTGAGGATATCTAGTTATTAGTTTATTGGTATACTTAACAAGAGTTATCTTTCCTAGACCTTTTTTGCAAGTATCCAGTGCTGAAAGAGTTAAATGAATATTGTTAACTAGTGAAGTTTGTTAGGTAGATTTTTCTGGTTTATAATCAAGAGATAGTTCCATAAAGCAGGGAAAAAGCACATGTCATAAAGAGACACTGTATTTTTTGATTGAATATACCCCTTAGATAATTCTACATTAGACAGTGGGTGCCTTGCCATTTCGATCATAAAATAATGTAATTCAACAACCTTAACAATTCTGTGCCCTACCATGATTCTAAAATAAATAATTTTATAAACAGCATTGTTGAAGGTGTAGTCTAATCTCTCTCTCTCTCTCTCTCTCTCTCTCTCTCAACACACACACACAAATCAGACGCATGTAGTGCTTTCTTGCAAAAAACAAAAAGCAGTTTTATTGTTTTATTTTTAAATACAGTTTTACAGCAGATAATGGCTTGTTCCTTTGCTACTGTATGTGCTTGGGAAATTGGAGTTTGATTTAAAGGTGCACACTGAATTAGCATTTTAATTTTACAGTGACTAGAGTACACTTTAATGACAAAACACATTGCCTGAAATGCAGAGTGTAATTTTAAAATACAGCAGTTATGTGTTGAATATATATTTTAGTAATAAAATGTCAACTATCCATGTGCATAAAAATCAAATTACTCTAAAATGCAACATTCAACATCTGTCCAGATGGCTTACGTAGTATTTGTTTTACATTTCAAAATATGGATTTATATTATGCTGCAAAAATTGTTTTGTGTAAATGTTAGCACACTCCAGTTTACCAAAGATAAACCACCTTTTGATGTCTTCATTGCACAAACATGGTTTCTGTTCTTAGTCTTTCAATTCTAAAGTAAAGCCTGCGTGTGTTCAGAATACCTAATTTAATTTTATACCGTAGCGACGCATGCATAGAATACAATGCAGGAGAAGTCTGCAGTACAGTGCTACGTGACATTTCTTGTATAGGACAAAAGAACACACAGACGTTTCTGTTGTTTGAATTCGTTCTGTTGTAGAGGCTCTTGGTTCAAGCAAACATCCAAGGGCTGTCTTATTTGTTTTTTGTTGTTTTTTTTTTGTTGTTTTTTTCTTTTTTAATACTGTAATCCAGGATAAGCAGATATTTGTAATACAATACCATCTGGTACCTAATCCCTCCCTTTGCTATAAGTCAAGACCACTCTATAATAGCCTCTCTACCATCAGATTTGTACTTGAGAAATCTGTAGTGTATATCCCAAATTAAAGTTAAAAGCAAACAAGCAAAGTACCAAAAGAAAACATTCAACACAATAAAACAGGGGTAGTGATAATGTTGATAATGCCAACATGAGGTGAGAAGAATGGATTTGAAAGATAGTAAGGAAAGCTAGTTACTGTTGGTCCTCTATGTCTGTTTTAAATGTTTTAATCTTCTGTTTTGGAGCGAGCAATTCTGACTCTGGTTCTGACATGTATTTCATGTATATCTGTCACAATGTCTAATATTCCTCAGATCACTTCTGAAATAGAAGCTCTGTTACAAAGAAGCTAATGTCTGTGCTCGCTGCACTGCAATGTCCTAGGATGGTATCCAAGTCTTGACAGGAAACTTACTAATTTCTTTCATTTTGTAGTTTGGTCTTTTTTTATTTAATCTTGTCCAATTAAATTACTGTCTAAGCCTTTGAAAATAATCATATCCATATTATATATGAGAGTTTGCTCAAACATTAAATATTTTTGAGGTTTTAGTGATAAAGTATCACATGGTGTTAATGGGTTGACTCTAAAGGCTTATCAAACAAGCTGTGGTGTTTATAACAAAATACAGATTGCAATAGACAGTTTTGCTGAATATCAGATCAGCCAATGCAAAACAGAAACAAGTAATCAGATTTTCTGTAGTAGCAAACTCCATGGAGTACTTATCTTGCAGTAACTTGCTTTGTGTGTGTGTGTGTGTGTGTAATAAGCAGAGAGACAGAGGTTGAAGATGACATTCATAACCCTCTGCATAATGCACATTTATTCTCAGGTTCTTTGTAAGCAATAATGGACACTACTCTCGATTTTAGTTTCTCAAAATAAATATTTATAAATAAAGTAATAGTTCTTCATTCCATTATTATCAGTAATAAGGAAATAAAAATGTACCTGATCAATGTAGTATCTGCCTATATCCACTTGTTTCTTGATATGTATAAATGTTGTAAAAACATATTAAACACATGGGACAGAATAAATGTGATATAATTATCAGTAAATACATCAAATTTACAGTGTGTTCCTATTTTTTTTTAAACAAATTTCTGTGATGTTTATTTTCTGCGTGGTGCTAGAAAATATCTCTGCCCTTTAAATATGAAATCTCAGTGATGTCACACAGGAAAAAAATAAAAAACAAGCAGGCAGTGAAATTCAATCTCTCTGCAAAGCATGGTGGCCAAGTAAGTCAAAAAGTGCGTTTTTTTTATCGTGCTTACCAGATCAAGGGCCCAGAATGACACTTCAGTATGATCGTGCTTACCCGATCACGGGCCCAGAATGACACTTCAGTATGATCGTGTTTACGCAATCACGGTCCTCAAAGGGTTAAAGTATGATTGCTTGTGTGAGTTTGAGGCTGGTAATTATCAGAGAGTGATGAATGTGTGTTTGAGAGAGGTTGACATATCTGGTAAAGGTGTGTTTGTTAGGATGTGTGTCTATCAGCTCGAACAGAGAATGCATTTTTCTTGAAAAACTGAGAGAGATGATGCCAGGATGCTTTGACACTGCCTAGTGTTGCTAGATTAATAAAGGCTGCCTGTAGAATGACCAGTGAGGACTGTGAATTCTTATTAACTTTCCCTGCCTGTGTGTTTATTTTCTCCTGAAGGTAAGCATCTGCTTGGAATGCAATAGCAGCAAGCTGCGGGGTTTGAAACGAAAGTGGATCCGCTGCTCAGCACAGGCCACAGTCCTACACTTGAAGAAGTTCATTGCCAAAAAGCTCAACTTGGCATCATTTAATGAGGTAATTGAGCATTGCCAGGGCTGTTGCAGCCCACCTGGGGTTTTAATAGCTAGCTGTTCTTGCAGGCTGCGGTTCCTGGGAAGATGGTGATAAAAAAAAACAATCCTTTTTAAAAGGTTATGTATAACATGTTGTTATTTTTAATTGTGAGTATTTAAAAATTAAAAGGATCATGAATACTATCTTTTTTAAAGCTTTGAAATACCCAGAATAAATTATTTCCCCAAATGAAACCTACTGACTAGATAACAGCACTGACTCTGCCTTCATATGTCTCATGTTCTAGCAAGACCTGGTCTGTGCACTGACAAAATCTAAAGAGTTTTGATTTCGTCTTATGAGTAATTAAACCAAAGTGGGCTAGCAATTATCTGAGCAAAGTAACATTGAGCTCTTTACCTCATAATCTTTGCAAAGAGGTTGTCATCTTACTTCATTCCTTTTAGATACAAACCCAGTCTAAAGAAACTAAGCAAGACACCAGCATTTAGTTTTTCATCATCAGTTGTAAAAAGTTGAATGGCTTATTTTATGATTCTAGTTTCTGAGATGCTACACTGCAACTACTGAAACTGTTAAACTCGTTAAGTGTCAGTTCTCTCAAGATCTATGCTTATTGTTTAATCAATATTGTGTGTCTCCTGAGTTGTGTATTCGCTCCTGACTTTAGACATATTCTGTTAATTTTCACATACTTCAATACTTGATTTTAGTTTTAAAATGTATCATTTGTAAACTTTATGTTTGTTAAAGACTTTCTGTCTGCATAATGTAGTGTGGGGATGTAGATGTTCACTTTTATTCTACACTATATTTTACTTTTTAAACGCTGTGTACTGTGTTGGAAGGGCAGCATACTGGATTTTAAGAGCCTATCCAGGCAGAATGATGACCTTATACTGGAGCTGAAATACACACAATATGGTGGAAAAAGCAGAAGACTCAGCTGTCCAAAACAAACACATTCTATATTGTCTAGGGAATGAAAGAGAGAGGTTCAAGTTAAACCATGTTAGAGCAGTCAATAGGATACATTACAGCATAGGATTACTCTGTCCAAAGAATCTGCTCACAGTTATAAAAAACCAAAGGTCATTGATCTGCCACCAGCCCAGGGGATTATATGCATCCTCTTTGAGAGGTTCAAATCCAGGGCTAATGAGGACATACAGAACACAGGTTCCCTGAATACAAACACTGCAGATTTGCAGTAATGAAAGTGGAGGTTTTGCACCTATTACCCAAGACAACTATGGATCACAGACTGAAAAAATGGACAGGTTACAGTACCTCAATAACAACTGTCAGTTTGCATTGGCATGTCCTTTATTAAGGTATGGAAAAGATTCAGTCAAAGAAGTCATGTTCTAGCAAGAGCTGATCCATGCAATAAAGTGTTTTTAACTTTGTTCTTACAAGTAGTGAGTTAGCAGTTCACTATCAGACCTGAGAAGAAAAGTTTTTCATTTGTTTCTTTGAGATATTATTGGTGTATATGATTTTTTTTTCTAGTTATACTTTTTTATTTAAATAAAGCTCCATGCAGAGGTTTCTTGTTGATGGTCTGATGAAAGGGTGATTGAAATATTGAGTTGAAAATACCAGATGTGCTGTGTTAACTCTTTCAGCATTAATAACTTTACAATAAGTTACAAGCATACACAAGATGAGTTTGTCTGCAATGTTCTTTCTTACATTGCAATGGCATGCTGCAATTTGCTATTGTTAAAAGACTTAATATTGGTGTTTTTATCCTAAATGTTTGAGTTTAATAAATAATTCCTTCCTTCCTTTCTTAGTTGGATATTTTATGCAATGAAGAAATCTTGGGCAAGGACCACACTTTGAAATTCGTAGTCGTAACAAGATGGAGATTTAAGGTATGGTATCTGGTATTATTTGTTAAATATATTATTAAAACCAGTCAGGGTTTTGCATTGGGGGATCCAACTTGCTTTTTGTCAAACCACATTACCAGAATGTTTTTTTCAGTGGCAAAGGTATTGGCAACAGTGGGAGATGTAGCTATCTAGTGGTGTGATGACAAATCTAAAGCATTGCAGCAATATTTTTGGGTCGAAATTGCAAAGATACATAGCCATCCATCTGAAAAACTAGACTAAATATGTCTCAAATTTCAATTTAAATTTATTTATATAGTGCCTTTCATACCACAGTATCTCAAAGTACTTTACATGTCAGTTAAAACAAAAAAGTGTGCAATATCAAGAAGTAATAACAATTACAAAGTAATAATAGCATCAATAAATAACAATAAAAAAAGATTGAAGAAAACATGAAATAAATAAGAATGATAAAACACAAAATTACAAAATTGATGAAATAAAATAAATAAACACTATTATATTTGTCAATTTAAAAAAAGGCTAAACTATAAAGTAAGTGTTTAATCTTGTCTTAAAAATATTGACCGAAACAGCATCTCGAATAGAAAAGGTCAATGAGTTCCACAATCTGGGGCATTATAACTAAACATACTTTCTCCTGTGCTTTTCAATCATACCTTTGGGAGGCACAAAAGGCCAGCGTTAGCTGACCTAACTACGCAGAGGTTTGTATGTGGCAGAATCTATTTTAGGTAATCCAGTGACAAGCCATTTATTGCTTTATATGTCAATAGTAAGATGTTAAAATCAATTCTAAAACGTACTGGGAGACAGGAGTTATATGAGCCTGTTTCTTTGTTCTGGTGATAATCCTAGCAGCTGCATTCTGAACAAGCTGCAATTAAGATGGCATGATCCATAGTATCAAATGCCGCACTAAGGTCTAAAAGAACTACACATTTATATTGAGTTAGAGCCTGCAGTCATCAGTAAGTTATTCACCGCTCTGACAAGGGCAGTCTCTGTACTATGAGCAGATCTAAACCCTGACGGAAACATTTCAAGGACATTGCTACTATCCAGAAATCTGTTCCATTGTTTGACTAATAGCTTTTCAAGAACCTTAGCTAAGAATGGTAAGTTAGAAATGGGTCTACAATCTAAGGTAGATTTTTTTAGCAGTGGCTTAACCAACACAGTTTTGAAGGCAGCTGAAACTCTTCAATACATTCACCCTCGTAAGCCTCCATGTTAGCAGGGTTTCTTTCAAATACCATTTAATATAAGCCCAGCATGGATCCATGAAATACATGTTAAAAGTATAGTTTAAATGGGTTGTGTTTGCTGCCTGTTGACATGTGTTTGGTTGTGCAAAGCATTCTTCCTGAAAGTGTATGTTTTTACTTTTCTGTGCGAAGCAGAGCATCGGAGCGGAGCAGTGTAAAATCCCACTCATTGCTCAATCATATTTGAATCCGCTCAGCTCCACAGCTTTTAATTCCTCAGGTCGCTGCATTCTGCTACCTTTAATTCCCCAGTCCACTCCACTCCAGTGCTTTTAAGTATGTGGCCCACTCTTCTGCCGCTCTCTTTCAAAGGCTAATATGAATTTACCTGGCTTTGGTGGCCTTCCAAAAATGATATCTCGCTGTCAATTGAGTGTGGAGTCGCTCGCACTTTTCTCTCTTCCTCTCCCCGTTTTTTTTAACCTGGATTATTACACGTTTAATTGTGTGTCACTGAGAGGGGGTGTCAATGTCAGTACATTTCAGTAATCAAGGCAGGGACTCGCTCACTCTCTGACACTGACATACACATAGAGCAACTCCCTTTACTGATTACTGAAATGTATTTAATATCAATACAGTAATTAAAGACAAAATTAAAGAAAAGTTCAACCATCTTTTATTAATCTCTGTTTTATATTAAACCAAACCACAAAAAATGCAAAATGAAATTTTATTCAATCAGGGATTTTTTTATATTTTGTCATTTGCAGTACTGAAAGAGGCTATGCAAGACTACAGATCTGAAAAGATATGTCTACTATATACAGTATTTATATGTTGTAAAAATACTATTTGTGATTTGTTTTTTTATTGTTATTTTTCACAGCGGGTCTGGCTGGTTTCAAATTTTCTACCCGTGCCAACCCCTAAAAATAACCTCTAAGGTCTCGACACTCGCGCTACATGCAGCTAAAAGAGGACAGACATGGCGGGAGGGACAGCCTTTACTTCACTCACTCACTGATTGGGCTTCACATTTTTTTAAGTGATGTATCCTGACCATCAACATTAATGTGCACATTTACTTTATTAGGCACAACACATGCACTGCTCTGGAAATTATGGAGCGGGAGTTGGTACATGGGGACAGAGATTTCCTCGCTTCCCCTCTGCTCAACCACTTTATCCACTCAACTCCAGCTCCGGGTAAATTGGTCCCGCTCCATTCACGCTCCACCACTCTGCTCACATGCTCTGGTGCGAAGCAACTCCTTATCTCCAAAAACAAATTGCTAGATTAAATACATTCCTTCCAGTCCCCCAGGTCAGTTAGGATTTAATTATTCTGTATCTATTTCAGGATGCCTGCTTCTCACAGCAGGAGAAAGAATCAATGATTAAGAAGTGTTGTGACATTTGATCCTTCCCGGATAGTGCATGCTTACCAGAAGTATGTACTGCTGATGGAAATTTCGATTCCCCAAATGCATAGCAAGTTAGCACTCTGTTTTCAGCATTAGCATACCCCTGGTTAAAACAACAAACAATCTATTGCTGATAAAATATATTGAGAAAGATATGTACAACATATCGAAACGTTGGGCAGCTGGCTCTTTGAGCTAATATATATATATATATATATATATATATATATATATATATATATATATATATATATATATACAGTACTGTGCAAAAGTTTTAGGCAGGTGTTAAAAAATGCTGTAAAGTAAGAATGCTTTCAAAAATAGACATGTTAATAGATTATATTTATCAATTAACTAAATGCAAAGTGAGTGAACAGAAGAAAAATCTAAATCAAATCCATATTTGGTGTGAACACCCTTTGCCTTCAAAACAGCATCAATTCTTCTAGGTACACTTGCACAAAGTCAGGGATTTTGTAGGCATATAGTCAGGTGTATGATTAAACAATTATACCAAACAGGTGCTAATGATCATCAATTCAATATGTAAGTTGAAACACAGTCATTAACTGAAACAGAAACAGCTGTGTAGGAGGAATAAAACTGGATGAGGAACAGCCAAACTCAGCTAACAAGGTGAGGTTGCTGAAGACAGTTTACTATCAAAAGTCATACACCATGGCAAGACTGAGCACAGCAACAAGACACAAGGTAGTTATACTGCATCAGCAAGGTCTCTCCCAGGCAGAAATTTCAAGGCAGACAGGGGTTTCCAGATGTGCTGTCCAAGCTCTTTTGAAGAATCACAAAGAAACGGGCAACGTTGAGGACCGTAGACGCAGTGGTCGGCCAAGGAAACTTACTGCAGCAGATGAAAGACACATCATGCTTACTTCCCTTCGCAATCGGAAGATGTCCAGCAGTGCCATCAGCTCAGAATTGGCAGAAAACAGTGGGACCCTGGTAAACCCATCTACTGTCCGGAGAAGTCTGGTCAGAAGTGGCCTTCATGGAAGACTTGCGGCCAAAAAGCCATACCTCTGACGTGGAAACAAGGCCAAGTGACTCAACTATGCACGAAAACACAGGAACTGGGGTGCAGAAAAATGGCAGCAGGTGCTCTGGTCTCATGTGTCAAAATTTGAAATATTTGGCTGTAGCAGAAGGCAGTTTGTTCGCCATAGGGCTGGAGAGCGGTACACGAATGAGTGTCTGCAGGCAACAGTGAAGCATGGTGGAGGTTCCTTGCAAGTTGGGGGCTGCATTTCTGCAAATGGAGTTGGGGATTTGGTCAGAATTAATGGTCTCATCAATGCTGAGAAGTACAGGCAGATACTTATCCATCATGCAATACCATCGGGGAGGCATCCGATTGGCCCCAAATTTATTCTGCAGCATGACAACGACCCCAAACATACAGCGAAAGTCATTAAGAACTATCTTCAGCGTAAAGAAGAACAAGGAGTCCTGGAAGTGATGGTATGGCCCCCACAGAGCCCTGATCTCAACATCATCGAGTCTGTCTGGGATTACATGAAGAGAGAGAAACAACTGAGGCTGCCTAAATCCACAGAAGAACTGTGGTTAGTTCTCCAAGATGTTTGGGCCAACCTACCTGCTGAGTTCCTTCAAAAACTGTGTGCAAGTGTACCTAGAAGAATTGATGCTGTTTTGAAGGCAAAGGGTGGTCACACCAAATATTGATTTGATGTAGATTTTTCTTCTGTTCACTCACTTTGCATTTTGTTAATTGATAAATATAAACTATTAACATGTCTATTTTTGAAAGCATTCTTACTTTACAGCATTTTTTCACACCTGCCTAAAACTTTTGCACAGTACTATATATATATATATATATATATATAATGTGTGTGAACTGGAGAGGACGGCTATAGTGGAAAATTATTGACTCAAGGGAAGACTATTGTTACCGAGAGGGGGCTAAAATGCCCGAAGCCTTCCCCGAGGGGCATTTAATTTTCCATTATGGCTGAGTCTGCAGTACATATTTAATATATGAATCAGTCAAGAAAATAAGTAAGGCAAAGTTGAACAGTAAATACAACTTTATATATTTTGTTTAAATATAGCTGATAAAGCATATGTTAATAAATAAATAACACAAAATGTTCATACCGCATAGTTATCAAAGTTTTTCTCCGTCTGATTTTCTGACTGCTGCATAATCCAGTTTATACCCTGCCCGTCATGTTTTTTTCGGCGAGTTGAATTTGTTTGAATTTCAGAAAGTCAGAAAACAGTTACAGTGACGTTTTAATCACCATTTTAGTGTTTGGAGCATCTTTCTTTTGTAGTATGTTTTGTAATTCATTTTCTGTTAAGTCACAGAATCGGTGCCATTTTCTCTTGTTGTGAGGTGTGCAGGGGAGAAAGGCGTTCCTTTGAAAAGGGGTGGGACTGACCAGTGCGCCTATGATGAGGTTTTAACCAATCACAGGCCAGAATTTCCAACCACTGATTAATATATTAGTAACCTATTATGTGCTAACAAAAATTATGATTATGATGTCCTACTGTATTTGACATTACACTATTCATTCCATTGTATTCACAGAAGGCACCTCTCCTGCTGCATTACAGACCTAAAATGGACCTACTGTAGGACAGGGCGGTTGTTTTGGACCAGGACAGTGCACGTTATTCTTATGCAGAGACTATCATCCAGCACGTCATGTGACGCAAACCAGCAAACCACACACAGGAACTTCTGATGCTGTAACTGTGGGGGGAAAAAACAACCTTACTTTGTCCTCTGTGTCCTAGATATGTGAAAAATTCAAGGAAAGCATATATTTATACTTTTGTACAGGAGAGAATGAAAAAGGAACCAAGACACTACTGGTACTTAGTTTACAGAAGAAAAAAAAAACACTTTACAGTTTTGTACTTTCAGACATCACTTCTTTCTTTGCTGCAAACCTACCAGGCTTTATATTTTTTACACCCAAACCAATTTGAAACAATCGGATGAGGTGAAGAAAAGAAGAGGAGGTGGAAAGTTTTTACCAATCAATTTTCTTTCAGGTTTCACTTTGTAAGTCTTGGAGCACAGAAAGTATATATAGATATATAAAATAATTTCTAAGCTGTTTTTTTTCAGTTGTGTATCGTCTTCTGGCAGTTTTTTGGTTCAATTTCTTACTTTGAGTCAATTTGTGAATATGCTGAGTTTAATATTTTTTGTGTAGTTATTTATGTTCTATATACCAATCTTGTATATAAAAGTCATTAGGAGGGCTTTTGAGAGATGTGTTATCATGGTTTCCATGAGCTATACTGGGGCTACATTTATTTATGTAGGTCTAAAAAATGGAACATGAAATGGGGGGGTGGGGTGGGCGAGGTGCATCTTCACATATTTAAAGAAAAAATGTTTACTTACAGTAGAATTTTATTCATAAAGACAAATCCAGTGGTGGAAGCCACACTAATGTGTCTATAGCTAAATAAGGTCTTTTTTGCCATTTATACACTTGTAATGCCACCAGGTGTCCTATATTTCATGAGGCAAGCTGTTTGACTGTTTAATACTGAATTAATGATGCTGACGGTGATGAGAAAAACAAACATGTGTTATCAAAAATTATTTTGATATTTATAACTATTATAAAGGAATACATTACATTACTGAAAGGAGCTGAGAGATGTAAACAAATGAATCAATCTCTTCAGTTCTTGAAATGTTGAATTTATAATGAAGTGGACGCCTGTTTTGATATCATGAATTGCATGTTTGGCTTATGAAATTCTTCAGATGACTTTGAATCTAGATACCAAAAAATGTGCTTGGTGGTTCTTGATATGAATCCATTACGACCCAGTATAAATAAACAAACAAAAATGCCACAGTTTCTAATATGTAATTGTCTGCTATCGAAAATGTATAATATTGTCAATTTAATATGAACAAAATAGTATCCATATTAAATGAAAATTACAGTTCAATAATTTCATTCAAATGTTCTGTAATTTGTACTGAAGGTGAAATCTCGTTGATTGGTGTGTTTTTGGTGTGCTTTGTTTACACCCAGAACTAACTAAACAGCATACAAAATGACTAAGAACTGATTTGGTTGCAAACTCTGCAGCCATGCATATCCCCTGTTAGGACTGCAGTAGCAAAACACCCCACTTTTGATAACGGTTCACAACTACCATGTATTTACTATTGTTTAAGCACAAACCTGTTGAGGTGCAATGCATATCTCATTTTATTGGTTCACTGGCAATATTCCCGGTTGCTATTAACTGTTCCAAGCAGCACTTTCTGGTTTAAATGTGCTATGTTACCACTAAGCAATTAAAAAATAGTAATTGTGTTAGCAGATGTGGATTTTCTATAAAAGTCCAGTTTGCTACAAGTTCTGGGTAAAACAACCATGCTCAAAAAATGGGCGACCATTTACTGTGATGTGACTCTTGATGTTGTAAATCAAATTTTTAATAAATGAACAGAGCAATTTTTGATATCAAAATTTAGAAATCCCAGTATTGAGGGTGGAGATTCTGGTACAAACAATTATCTAATTGATTTGGTTTATCTGTTGTCAGCAGCACCACCAATGTTTTGACACGTCTTCCTTGAGATGCAAGACCATCATTTAAGGCCACTGAGCACCCATAAACTCAATAGAACTTCACATCTTCTTTTCACTGTGATTTAATCCAGTCTTAAACACACCCATTAAAAGTCATTAATTCAGTATAAGGTTAAGGAATGGCTAGTCATATTGCATGGGAGTTCAATTTTGTTGTGCAATGTAGGGTGATGCAGTTCTTTGTGATGCCATCATTTCAGTTCTTTGTGGCCCACCAACCTAACTTCAAACAATACATAGGCCAAACAAACTTTCTAATCTAAAGGATAAATGTCTTTATGATCAAATCTGCTTTTTTTTTTGTTTGTACCACACTTAATTATTTTACCAGTTCATTCAGAACTTAACTTATTTGAGGGGCATTTAAAGCTGGGAGAATAAAATTACCAGAAAAAAGCATAAGTTGCTTTCTTGAGCTGCAATGGTTAAAATTGCCATGTATTAATATCGGGCTTCCAAGGCTCCTGCTTTAAGTGCCACCTGGAAATGACAAGACTTCAATATTTTGGGAAATTGTTGGCAACTCTAAAAACCTGGTGCTGTTGTACAGTTTTTCTTTTCAAGCTGTGCAAATTTGAACAATGCTAATGTGAAACAAGACAGTTTGGGACTCCTTTGTTCTACTTTGCTATCAAAACAATTTTTAAAGAGCAAAAGAGTAACTAAAATCAGTTCCTATAAACTAGTCAAAAAATTATATTAAAATGCTGTATATTTGGGTAGCAATTGATCAGGTGGTCGCATCAACATGACTAAATGGTGCTATAACTACAGTATTCAAATCTGTTTCACAAATTGCAAAGCCTTAATTTACTGATGGATTTGTGGTGGTGAGAAAACTGTTCAGTAATGCAAAGGTGCACGCTCAGTTACTTCTATTATCTACATGAATCAGATCATAGAGGTAATATTGCACATTTTGAGTGTTGTATTTCTTGTAATTACTGGAACTGATTTTAGGTGCAGACTTGTACGGTATACTGTAAACTAATTCAACAAATCCAGGAACTTAATACATTATAAAAAATATTTTCACATTAAGAACACATCTGACACACATCCAAATGTAGGTAATTAAAGTGCTTTCTTATAACAATCATAAGACTTTTGTTTTGGGATATGTGGTGAAGTTTTTTTTTATTATTTCTGTCCTCTAAAATGAACAAACCTGTCCTCCTTCATAATAAATTTGTAAAACAAAGAGCCATTTGAGGTTGTTTCGTTGAACCAACTGAAGTGCTGAACTTGTGATTGTGGATGTGTCATGTTCTTAAACGGGTCATTTTGTTTTTCAAACTGCATCAAAAGATTTTGCTTAAGGGGGAAAGCTAAGGTTTCATAGTTCCCTACAAAAGTAAAAGGCAGTGAAAAAAATCATCTGCTGTGGTAAATATTTTAATCACAGTTACTATAGAAAGAACTTTCATTGTACAGAGGCTGGTGAAATTAAGTCTAATCAGTGCAGGTGCTAGAACTGAGCACAGTTGTGTTGCTGGCAGATGCATTTCAGCTCACGCCAATAGAGGAGATTTATTAGGATGTCTAGAGTACTTTTAACACATTCAGACCATATTCTTCCTTTAGGCTGTACACAACAGATCTTTTTTTTATTATGTTAAGCAACTTTTTCCTGACTGTGCCAGTGCCGGGAATGGAAATTTGAATTACTGTTTCTTGCCTCTATAATGAACTCCACACACAAGTTGAACTCCCGGTCTTCATATTGCTTGGTCAATAGAAACAAACGGATCTCTTTCCCAGAGATCCTCTTTGTAATCTTTTTCGGTGCCAAGTCCCATGTCACTTCCTTCATAAAAGCCCCCGTCATAGCCAGTCATTGTCCAAATTTCTCCTGCATTACACAGATAGTATAGTATAGTCACTTGTGTTTTTTGTTTGTTTTTATCAATGTTTTAAATATATACATTTTATTTTTTTTGTGCCATTCTAGCTTTCAGTTTGTGATGCTTCTTTCATTAGCGTCCTCCACTCTGGCGGTGTATTGTCCTGCTCAGTTGTAGCAGGAATCTCTGTGTTAATGCAAGGGGAGTGGCTACTACATGGGCAAAATGAACATCTGACGTCTGTAATGCTGCTACCTGGGACTCTTTTGAGACCTTTATTAAACATTATAACTTAAATGTGTCTTGCTCTCAGCCTACCTTTGCTCACTCTGTTATCTGTGGCTTCTTTCACTCACATCTAACCTACCACTCCTTTTTTCTACATCCTTTGGTATGGTTCACTTTGTGTGTGGAGTATATCATATGAGGAAAGACTAGGAAGATTACCTTCATAGGATAATGAACACCACACACCTATATCCCACCCTCCTTCCCTCTTTAAAAAAAAAACAAAACATTTGGACAGTGATACTAAATTACGTGGGGTTTTATGACGGACGGACTCTGACTTTGGCACCAAACAGGATTATAGCACAATGATCTCTGGGTAAGAGATTGGTTTGTTTCTCCTGACCCAAGCAGCATGGAGACCGGGAGTTCGCTTTGTGTGTAGAGTTCATCATTCTACGAAGAAATCATATTACAGGTAATCTTCGTTGTCTTATCTGTTTATTATCTCAGTATGTGTGTTCTGTATCATTCTATATTGCTGTTTTTACTTAAATCAGTATGCCAGGCTTACTAACTACTTTTCAACCACTGAAAAAGTTGAATTTTTGAAGAGAGTTGTGATGGGTTGTGGTCAGAAGTGATAACAGTGTCTTTGAGTTTTATGCAACACGTGTTTTACTGGTGCAAACACAAGCCTTTACAGTCCGTGCATAAACAATAACAACAAGGCCACTCTTGCCGTCTTCTTCACCAGGGCCTGGATTCGCCTCTCCCCAGTTTTCCAAACCCCCTTGGTTCTCTGGTCCGTGTAGGCGCTTAATCCTCTTGAGAAGCAAGGGTCAAAAGTAAACTCTCCGTGGTTTGTTATTGTTTTTGTAGCTCTGTTCCGTCTTGCTCCCGCACCAAACTCCTCTCACTTAACCATCACACTCGGCTACACAGTTCCCTCATATGTACCAAGACCCGCCCTGTTAATCCGCTGCAGCCAATCACTACTCGATATGACTGCTACTGAAATCTTGGGAACAATGTATTTAAAACTACATGTTAATGTGGCAGTTATCTATCTATCTATCTATCTATCTATCTATCTATCTATCTATCTATCTATCTATCTATCTATCTATCTATCTATCTATCTATCTATCTATCTATCTATCTCTATCTATCTATCTATCTATCTATCTATCTGTCTATAAAAGATAAAGAAATGTGCAATATATACTTCCCAGATGGTTTAAGCGGCAACTTAAAACTCATGGTTAATGTTTCTCAGGTCATAGATTACCTTCTCAGCTACCCTCCAGACTGTTGGCTGAGAACCTCACTTAACTATAATCACTATAATGCAGACTCAGAATGGTGGAATTGTTGGTCTTTTTTTGTCGGTTGTTTTGTCATACATATGTTGGTATTTGATTTGAAACATGGACTATTAGCATGGTGTTCCTTTTACTATGTTTTATTTATTTTACATGTATATTGTAAAAGGGTGTTGGAGCTAAAGCTCATCCAAGTTCAGTAACTTGGAGCATGTTCTGCCACACATTATTACATAACCATTTTGTTGAATAATTAAGAGTGTGTATCCATTAATAAATGCATTTAAGTCACCCTTAATGTAGTTTTCCCTCTATTCTTATGAAGACAAATAAGACCATTAAGATTAATCATTTTGGCTAAACTCAATGTTTTTTGTTTTTTCCGCTATAGACTACTGTAGTTTAACAATACATTAATCTGGTTTATCATTAGTTCATTGAATTAAAGGGGTGATAACCAATGATTTATAATAGATTATCCTACATTAGCACAAGCAAAGTATCATTGCCCCCAGTCTCTGTTCCTTGCTTGTTTAATTTAGTTCAATTCAGATTTGTTAAATCAAATGATGCATTAAAAGTTTATGTACTTACTGGGAGGCTGTGTGGTCCAGTGGTTAAAAAAAAGGGCTTATAACCAGGAGGTCCCCGGTTCAAATCCCACCTCAGCCACTGACTCATTGTGTGACCCTGAGCAAGTCACTTAACCTCCTTGTGCTCCGTCTTTCGGGTGAGACGTAGTTGTAAGTGACTCTGTAGCTGATGCATAGTTCACACACCCTAGTCTCTGTAAGTCGTCTTGGATAAAGGCATCTGCTAAATAAACAAAATAATAAAATAATAATAATGTCCTGTTTTGTAGTTTGGTTTCTCTCCAATGGTCTACTGCAATCAGACCTACAACACAGGAAGTAGTTAGGGAACCATGAAGCAGCAGCTTAAACTTTGATTCTAGAGGTCTGTTAAATACAAATCTCTGTCATTAAAAAAAATAAGTCCTTCAGCATAACAGAAGGAGCAAGTGGTCAAAGAAAAGGTAAGAAAAAAAGGTTATCACTCCTTTATGAAGCTCCAATTTAGAGATTCATATCTGAACAGAATTAGACATATGCTGGTTGAATTTAGCCATATACCAAACTAGTGGTGACTTCAAAGGAGGAAGGTTTGCTGTGCTTTTCTGATTTGGAGTAAATGTCCAGGATTAAAGATATTATAGCACTTTTGATGTTGACAATTACCATATTCCTTCGAATTTAAGACACAGCCGAAATTTCCTACCCTCAATTTGAGGAAAAAATAAAACCTCAAATAAATATGCATTTACAAAGATACATCCTCAATTATGCATATTGAGGCAGTTTGCGGCCGTCTGCTATCACACAGAACATTACAGTCATGTGCTGCTTCTCATTTCCAGTCCTGACTACTCACACCTGTTTTTCTCCCAATTTGTGAACTGTGGTAATGCTTGGAATGTCGAAAAATATGGGGGTTTGACCAGCATTTCCAATCTGTCCAAGCTGGTACTACAGACGTGCTCAAATTTGTTGGTACCCTTACAGCTCATTGAAATAATGCTTCATTCCTCCTGAAATGTGAAATTAAAAGCTATTTTATCATGTATACTTGCATGCCTTTGGTATGTCATAGAATAAAGCAAAGCAGCTGTGAAAAGAGATTAATTATTGCTTATTCTACAAAGATATTCTAAAATGGCCTGGACACATTTGTTGGTACCCCTTAGAAAAGATAATAAAGAACTGGATTATAATGATATTTCAAACGAATTAGTTTCTTTAATTAGTATCACACATGTCTCCAATCTTGTAGTCAGTCATTCAGCCTATTTAAATGGAGAAAAGTAGTCACTGTGCTGTTTGGTATCATTGTGTGCACCACACTGAACATGGACCAGAGAAAGCAAAGGAGAGAGTTGTCTGAGGAGATCAGAAAGAAAATAATAGACAAGCATGGTAAAGGTAAAGGCTACAAGACCATCTCCAAGCAGCTTGATGTTCCTGTGACAACAGTTGCAAATATTATTAAGAAGTTTAAGGTCCATGGAACTGTAGCCAGCCTCCCTGGGCGCGGCCGCAAGAGGAAAATTGACCCCAGATTGAACAGAAGGATAGTGCGAATGGTAGAAAAAGAACCAAGGATAACTGCCAAAGAGATACAAGCTGAACTCCAAGGTGAAGGTACGTCAGTTTCTGATCGCACCATCCGCCGCTTTTTGAGCGAAAGTGGGCTCCATGGAAGAAGACCCAGGAGGACTCCACTTTTGAAAGAAAAACATAAAAAAGCCAGACTGGAATTTGCTAAAATGCATATTGACAAGCCACAATCCTTCTGGGAGAATGTCCTTTGGACAGATGAGTCAAAACTGGAGCTTTTTGGCAAGTCACATCAGCTCTATGTTCACAGACGAAAAAATGAAGCTTTCAAAGAAAAGAACACCATACCTACAGTGAAACATGGAGGAGGCTTGGTTATGTTTTGGGGCTGCTTTGCTGCGCCTTGCACAGGGTGCCTTGAATCTGTGTAGGGCACAATGAAAACTCAAGACTATCAAGGCATTCTGGAGCGAAACGTACTGCCCAGTGTCAGAAAGCTCTGTCTCAGTCGCAGGTCATGGGTCCTCCAACAAGATAATGACCCAAAACACACAGCTAAAAGCACCCAAGAATGGATAAGAACAAAACATTGGACTATTCTGAAGTGGCCTTCTATGAGTCCTGATCTGAATCCTATCGAACATCTATGGAAAGAGCTGAAACTTGCAGTCTGGAGAAGGCACCCATCAAACCTGAGACAGCTGGAGCAGTTTGCTGAGGAAGAGTGGGCCAAACTACCTGTTAACAGGTGCAGAAGTCTCATTGAGAGCTACAGAAAACATTTGATTGCAGTGATTACCTCTAAAGGTTGTTCAACAAAATATTAGGTTAGCGGTCCCATCATTTTTGTCCATGCCATTTTTATTTGTTTTATTATTTACAATATTATGTTGAATAAAAAATCAAAAGCAAAGTCTGATTTCTATTAAATATGGAATAAACAATGGTGGATGCCAATTACTTTTGTCAGTTTCAAGTTATTTCAGAGAGAATTGTGCATTCTTCGTTTTTTGTGGAGGGGTACCAACAAATTTGAGCATGTCTGTATTTGTTAGAATTCCTCAGGAAACTAATGATGCTTTTTTTGAAAATGGCTGCCTGTATTTAATGTAATAATCCGAGATCGGGAAGTAACATTTTGGTTAGTCTTTTCTCTGCAGTAAGTCACATTGCTGCTTGTGTATTTGGGCAGTGATGTCTTAGTTCATCTTTCCTCGAGCAGCCAGTAGGCAAAGCTGTGTCCACTTTCCCCACAGGCAAGACACATTTGAGTTGAGGTAAGAGAGAAACACAGACCGACACACACACACACAAAGATGGAAATAAGACTCCTATTGCATAGCACTTTCACCCATTTCTAGCAACCATTACATGTATTGAACTAATTCAGTTATCAGTAAGAAATAGTTAGTCAATTAAATGATTATTAAAAATATATTTCAAATACTAAAATGGTCAAATATACCAGATGTTACAAGCTCATAGGCAGTCCTGACCGTATCTGCTATCCACTTGGACAGCCGCTGCTTAGACAGCTTGACCATGGGACTTCACCCCATAGCAGACAAACTCCAACTTTTTGTCCTGTCAACATAGTACACAAGGGCCCGAACTTGGCATAGCGTATGGAGCTGTTGCTCTGTCAGACTGGAAAGGAAGTGGATGCATTAACCCTTTGCGGTCCATTTATTCAGCTCATCTCGGACGCATCCGGTCCAATTTATTTTCACACTTGCAGTTTATTTTAGACGCGCTGTTTAAAAGGCACTTCATATCAACAGGTCACTCAGTACTGCATCTCCAGCCCTGCCCCTTGTTCGCTGTATTTTTCACATACCTCTTCATAGTCATGCATACTGATAAATCATCTGATCACTCGTTTTATCACCAAACTCCTCAATAATGAGATCCAAGTCATTATTTTATTACTATAACATCTTAAAAAGCTGTGCAAATGTCTGTGATATTCTTTGAGCGCTGGATGCAGAAGCAGCTATCTTGTTTTTTTATGGCGTGTTATTTCTGTGGTGCCGGGGCTATGTGTATTGCTCAGATCCGCCCCTTTTTTTTCTTATATTTTTTCAGCTCCTATCAGTCTCACTCAGCCATTTAATGGTTTTCTTGGCTTTTTCCGGAGAAAAAACGACCAGAGACCTGTGTTTTACGTCTTTTTTTATGATGTCGGACACTGGTCCGACATAGGACCGCAAAGGCTTAAGCACCACGTTTAGCCTCCAGAGAGGAACAATGTCCTTCATAGACGGCCAAAGCCGCCAAGCCCTTTTCAAAAATTGCCCCATCAGGAAGTGAGCTCCTGGGGAGACCGAGTCGATCTTAGCATGGCAAGCTGAAATAGCTGCCAGATAGACCTTTAATGTAGAGGGGGATTTCCTCTCGTCAAATAGGTCCTGCAAAAACTGCAGTATTACTGCCATGGGACAGGTCATGGGGTCGAATCCACGAGGCAGACACTACGTCTGAAAGACGCCCTACTTGTACCCATACTGGGAACGCGTGGACACTGTGCTGTCATTTTGTAGGGTGTCAATAACCCTATTGAACAGACCCAGATGGCTCAAATGCAGCCATTCAGGGATCAGAACCAGAGCTACAGGCTCGATGGGTCAGAATGCCATATGGTCCCCCGTGCCTGACTGAGCGGGTCGTGGCGCGTCGGCAGTCTTCACAGCTGGCCATTCAGGCGCTGCATCAGGGTTGAAAGCCAAAATGGGGCTACTAGGAGCACCTTTGGTCTAGTCCTGCCTGATTTTTTCCAGACACAGCGGGAGAAGGGCGTATAACAGTTGCCTCTGCCACTGGTGTGCCAAGGCATCTATTGCCAGCAGTTCCCTGCCTCCTTTTATGGAGAGCCAGAGGGGATAGTGGGTTGATTCCTGGAAGGCAGAGGTCTATCTCTGCTCTCCCACACATCTCCCAGATGAGGCTCACCTCCTTGGGGTGAAGCCTTCACTCTGGGCTGCTGGGGACTCCCCTTGAGAGGAGGTCTGTTGTCCAGTTTGTCAACCCGGACAGATGAACTGCCCGTAGTGAGAATTCTGCAAGGCCAGGTAAATTGCCTGCAGCTCTAAAACACTGATGTGGAGACCCTGCCAAGGAAGGTTCCACACACCTTGCACACCTCTGCCATTCCACACAGCGCCCCAGCCCAGACTGGACTCCTGTGGTGACAACCTCCCTTCTGGTGACACTGCCCAGCGCTACGGCTAGGTGTAGATGGGTGGCTGTTTCCACCAAGAGTGCCTTTAGTCAGTGGTGAGACACTGACCATAAACATTTGTGGTTCAACGTAGGCTGAAAAACCCTGCTGTTGAACCAGGTTTTCAGAGAGCGCATGTGCAGAAGAACCAATGGAAGCTGCTGCCATCAGGCCCAGAAGTTTCTGGAACGTTACTACCACGAGCACTCTGTTGAGCTGAAAAAGCTCCAAACAGGCGCCTATTTTGTGCACTCTGCTGTCCGACAGAGTGGCCAGCATGACCCCGGAGTCCAAGCACTATCTGGGAAGGCGTAAGCTGGCTCTTCACATGATTCACCATAAGGCCCAACCGTTGAATGACAAATACCATGTGGGCCTCTGCCTGTGCTGGAGACTGGGCACAAATTAGCCTCAAAATGACAAGAGCATAATTCCTGGCAATGCTAGATTCTGACCAGTAGAGGTCTCTGTTTTTCATTGTCACACTAACAATGATATTGGATTGAATAATTAATGAATGGTTTATGGACTAATTATGTAATGGTAACTTGATAACCGATTTGTACACCTGGATAAAAGGGCCTTGAGTGATAGTCTCATGTGGGTTGTGTAGGAGAGCTTTGGAAGCAAGTCAGAGAAGAAAAACAAGTAAGGAAGTAAAACTGAAAGTATAATACCAAGTCCAGGACAACTGTGTGGAGCACAGCTTGGACAATGGGTGATTTGTGTACCCTGTGTAGTGCAATACATGAAGTATATTTCGATACGGGTAAAATCTATTGTTTTGTTTGGTTTTATGTCAGGGAAACGGCATAGCCATCCTGACTTTAGACAGGGAAAAGGAAGACTCTGAAGGCAGTACTCTGAAATGGAGTTAGGATTTTTGTTGTTTATTTTCCTGATCTGTGAACAAGAATATCACCACTGTGTCATCAAATAAAGCACCTGTTAGTTTGAACCTCAACTGCAAGACTCCAGTATCTTAAGTCAGCACGGCACCCCACCACAAAGTGGTGTCAAAGTGGGAATATAGCATCCCCTAGTGCTTCGGAGTTACGGTGTCATTCAAATAATAAATAAATTATGGAAGACCTAATGTTGAAAGCCTTGATACACACCAGTGCTGCCCAGCAAGAACAGACAGCTGTACAGTGGGAAACTAATCAGCTGTTGATGACACAGATTGTCTAGGGTCAGCAAGAAAAGAAAGAGCTGACAAGTAGGCTGGTAGCAGTTGAAGCAGCGTGACTAGTTGTTAGCCACATGAGGCCCAGCTATCTCCTCCAAAAGATGACCACAGGAGATGGTGTCAAGGCATACCTGCTGGCATTTGAAAGGGTGGCTACAAGAGAATCCTGGCCTAGAGCTGTTGGCTGGGATCATCATGACGTTATTGATAGGGGACGCACAGAAGGCCTATTATGACCTGGGGACTGCGGCCGCTGCCGATTTACGATCAGCTCAAGAAGGTGATTTTGGCAAGGGCCGGAGTAACCTCGGCAGTCAGAGCTCAGCATTTCCACGCTTGAAGCTTCAGGGAGAGACAAGCTCCAAGATCACAAATGTTTGATCTCGTTCATACTGCGAGACGCTGACTGGAGCCTGAGTAGTAGAGTTACTTGTGATGTGATTGCAATTTCACATTAACACTGAAATTGGTTAATGTACAGAAAGGGAAATAGGATATGTGTTGCTTATATTAAAAACAAAATGAAGCCATTGTTTCAAGGCCTAAACTCTGTTTGGCCTGGATCAAATTTAGAATAAAAACAGCAACAGTACAGTGGCATAATAAAACAGGCCACACAGAAATTGAATTTGCAGGATACTCTGCCCATCAAAAGATGTCAAGTTTGCATTGAGTTGCACCTTTGACAATAAAAGCCATTGATAAGGGGGAAGAGGGGTCTTTAACCATGAAGTTGTATCAGTCATCCTTTATTCTGTGTTCCATATAACTTTTTGTATGACGAACGCAGGAGGTTAGCTTACACCTATAGTGGCTTTTCAATGGCCTGAACCAGGGTTTCCCAATCCTGATCCTGGGGGACCCCTGTGTCTGCTGGTTTTCATTCCAAATTAGTTCCCTTTCAAGTCGAAGACGACCATCAAACATTATGTATGGGATATTCGTGCCCTTGATAATGCTGAGCTCTGTATATCAGAGCTGCTGAAGGCCCCTTCCTGGGATGACGCACTCGGTCCCTCCCACCGAGGGTATAAAACCGTCACTCACAGGAAGATCTCTCTCTTTTTCCTTCACAAGACGGTAAGGTAAGACCTCTGTGTTTACCTGAGTGATAAGAAATAGCCCTCGAGTCGATTCAGGTCAGTTGTATTTCCCTAGCATTTGTGCTGAAAGCTGGCTTGCCGCTTTCCTGGAATCAACAACTCTTGTCCCCCCCGGTACACGCTCCGCGCTGACCAGGTGTGTGTGTTGACCACGTGGTTAGGGTACGCACTTTGCGTAGCGACGTTGCTGAGGTATCTATTATTTTTACCCACACAGCTTGCCGTGGAGTGTGTGTATTTTCGTTTCTTTAATGCCTTGCAGTTTAGAAATAAAAAATAATACAGTGTTATTTCCACAGGGACCCACGCTGCTGGCCCCGCTGTTGAGTAACTTCTGCTGGCTTGTCTCAGCCCGCCTACTCGGTGCGCTGTTTAAAAGCAGTCACCCGCCCTGTCGTGGTGACTGCTATTTTACCCTCACAACCTTGCTGTTGTGTGTGTGTGTGTGTGTGTGTATGTATATGTGTTTTTTCTTTACTGCACTGCAGTTTTAAAAATAAAATGTAGTATGATATCCGCTGTTGAGTTACATACGCAGGCTTGCTTCAGCCCGCATACTCGGTGGGCTGGAAAAACAAAACAAAATCAGTTAACCGTGTTGCCGTGGTGACTGATATTTTTACCCACACAGCTTGCTGTGATGTGTGTGCGCATTCGTTTCTTTACTGCCCTGCAGTTAGAAATAAATAATAAGCTGATTTTTCCACGGGAACCCAGCTCTGCTGTGTCCCACGGTTGAGTTGAATCCGCCAGTTTGTTTCAGCCCGCCTACTTGGCACGCTTGGTCACCCGCCTGGCATGGTGAATGTGTTTCTCCCATAGCCGAATGGCTGGGTATAAGCATATTACTGCCTTTGCAGTTAAAAAGAAATAACAGGTTGCAGCTCCTTGAGCCTGTGCTCCACCCTGGCATACGCTATGCGCTGCCAAGTTGTGTGGCTGCATGCGGTCTAGAACCAGTTTATCGCCGCTCTGCACCATGGTGCAGCACCGTGCGCTCCCCTGTACTGCTCTCCTGGTTGCCTACCGCAGCCACTCGAGTCTGTGTATCCACCCCGGTGTATGCTATGAGCTACCCAGAGTTGTGTTGACTTCACGCGGTTAAGGCTGGGCGCCTCTCAGTCGGCGCCCTCGGTGTTTAGATGCTCCATGCCTCAGTGCTTAGCACCACAGCATGTGAATAACATCTGCACTCGGTGCCCCGATGCTTCGGTGCACCAGTACTGTATTCTACCTCACTCAGTGTCCTCGGTGCGACTGCACCCTTTGTGCCTGAGTGCTTCAATACACGGCTGAGCTGTACGCGGCACTGGGCCTGGCCAGGCAGCAGGCTCAAGCCCTTGCTGTGGCCCTAGCTCAGCCAATAACGCTGGCCCCAGAGCTGACCTCGCCTGCACCGGTGATTGCCCAGGATGTTACGCGCTGGCATCTGCCGTGCTCGGCAGGCTGTCTGGCCGGGTGAATGGTTTATCACACTGGACTGAGAATGCAGAATGCAGATTCCATGTTGCTATTCGTCCAGCGCAGAGGAAGTATCTCTGCTTCGCCTTACAGGGGAGTGTCCTGAGTTTTCTGTGCTGTGGTTCAACCTCTCCTTAGCCCCCTGCATGTTTCAAAGTGCATGGATGCCATCCTAGCTCCCTTGCAGCTGCAAGTGATCAGGGTGATGAATTAGCTGAACGACTGGTTGATCTGCCCAGTCGCAGGAAGAAGCAGTGGCCCACACAGTGCAAGCCTACCTGTCAGACGACAGAGTGGCTGCCATTTGCAACTGTCTGGCCCTGTTCAACAAGGGTTCACAGTATAATTGGTGTTGTGTTAAAAACTATTGGGTCTGATGGCCTCGGCTTCATCACCCACCCAACTAGGGTTACTCCACAAGTGCCCAATCCAAGTGTGGCTCAGTGCCTTCGGCTGCACCCCAAGCGCGACAGACACTGTCAGCTGACCGCTGCTTCCGGCTTTTCTAGGAAAAGTCCTGTTAGAGAAAGCGTCAGTTCTCCGAGTGGCCAGGAGAATGTGGTTTTCGACCCTGTGCCAGCTGTTGCATAGCCAGCCCTGGGAGATTTCACTTCGTTTGGATCTCCTCAGTCAGGCGGAAGGTTCTCTTTGGCACCCGGAACCAGGCAGGTTCCAGCTATGGGTCTGGCCCCTGTAAGGGACTGCTGGCTAGCCCTAGGGCTATCGGGCATGGTTGTGGGTACCATGCAGAGTGCTAGAGTGGACTCCACTAGGTTTTTTGTATACCTATAAGTGGAAGTATTTTCAAGCTTGGTGTCTGGCTAGAAACCATGACTCCATCACTTGCACTAGGCCAGTCATATTGCAGTTCCTGCAAGAACTGCTTGGTGCTGGAAGGTCACCTTCCACCTTGAAGGTGTATTCAGCGGCTATCTCTGCTTGCCATGCTCCCGTAGATCCTATGACTGCGGGTGTGCATTTTTGGTTACCCTTTTCCTTAAAGGCGCACAATGATTACGCCCTCCTAGGAGGACTGTTCTCCCTGAATGGAGCCTTAATATTGTACTAGAGGCTCTCACGAAGGCCCGTTTGAGCCCTTACACTCCATAGGGCGGAAGTACCTGTCTATGAAGACAGCCTTCCTCTTAGTTATCACCTCCGTAAAACAGATCAGTGAGCTGCAGGTGCTGTCTGTGCACAGCTCCTGCATGCGCGTGTGGGAGGATAGAAGTGGAGTGTCGCTGCGCACCAACCCCGCTTTCCTCCCCAAGGTGATTACAGCTTTCCACATTAACCAGTCTGTGGAACTGGAGTCTTTTCATCCAGCTCCGTTGCTTCAACGGAGGATGAGAGATTGAATTTTCTCTGCCCAGTGCAGGCATTGAGATGTTACGTGCTTAGGACAAGAGCGCTGCGTCAATCTGACCAGCTCTTTGTCTGTCACGGAACATGGACCCTAGGACAGCCTCTGTAAGTAGCGTCTGTCACACTGGATTGTGGACACAGTCTCAACTGTGTATAATGGTGCTGGCTTGCCCCACCTGGTAGGGTAGCCGCACACTCAGCTAGAGGGTTGGCTACATCTTGGGCCCTTTCAAGGTGCCTCGGTGTCTGACAATGTACTGCAGCTAGCTGGGCTACGCCGCATACTTCTCCAGGTTCTACCGTATTAATGTGGTAGACCCTGCCTTGCCTTCTGTAGGCACAAGGGTCCTTGAGGGCGTAAGTTCACACCGCTAACCTCAGGGTTAGGCAGTGCTTGTGCGTCCCTCATAGGCTGCCGTTCCTTCTCCCTCGCGATGACTCTGGTATACATTATCCCATACATAATATTTGGTGGTCATCTTCGACTTGAAAGGGAACGTAGGTTACTTACCGTAACCCTGGTTCCCTGAAAGAGAAGACGACCACCAACCACAAGGTCGCTTCAGTCGCCCTCACGGGTTCGATGGAAAAAGAGGGTGATCTTCCTGTGAGTGACGGTTTTATATCCTCGGTAGGCGGGACCGAGTTTGTCATCCCAGGAAGGGGCCTTCGGCAGCTCTGATATTTAAAGCTCAGCATTACCCACCTCAAGGGCAGGAATATCCCATATATAATGTTTGGTGGTCGTCTTCTCTTTCAGGGAACCAGGGTTAAGTAACCTAACGTTCTCAATTACTTAATCAAACCCTTAATTGAACTATTAGTTAGCTTACTTGGACCTTTTTTGATCGTTTTCAGCATTTAAACAGTTGAAGTATAATATTTCAAGTATAACATTTTATAAGTAACTTGAAATCGGCAACTTTTTAGGAGCTGAGAACATTTAAAAGGGCCTAATTTTAGTTACTTGTTAGTTCAATTAAGGGTTCAGTTAGGTAATTGAGAGCTCAGTTGGAATGAAAACCAGAAGACACAGGACACCCCAAGGACCACAGTTAAGAACCACTGATGTATAGGGCTTGAACTTTTCGTTTTTTTATTTTCCAAATCTTTACATCCTTTTAAATGTTAATTAGTAGTTATTAAACTGTCTCTGCATCCTAATAAAGAGAAAACTACTAATTAAAGACTAGGTTTAAGACTTTTTTGTTTGCTACATCAAGGAGATTTTAAATGATGGGTACACTCTGTACTGGGTATTTTATGCTGAAAATAATCTGTCAGGACAACTCTGTTAAACAAGTGAAAATAACAAACGTACAACGATAAACTAGGCAACTGCAAGAATGAAATGCAATTAGGATCAGCAATGAGCAATTTACGTAATTTGTCTACATGAAATAAAAATTAAGCAAAACAGAATCAGGCTCAGTCAAGATATGAAGGTAAAAACAAGTGACATTAGGAATGTTTTGTATTACTTTAAATACAATGTAAATCAGCATTTCCTTGCTTTTTGTTTTGTTTATTTATTACAAAAGTAAAAAAAAGCTTTGGTTTGAAAATAAATTGCCTTTTTTGAAAATGTGTTTTAACTGTTTATATTGTGATATATTGACTAACAGCTCTTAATAATATTACAAGCTTTCAAGACCACACACAGCAGGATTACAGGTAGATGGGAACACATACAGTACAATGTTAATGAATATGTGGAATTGTATGGAATTCATGCATGAAGCAGTAGGTCTTCCATGATAAGTATCAAGATGGGCCAGGGCAAAGTAATTTCTGTGCAAATTACCAAATTGGCCAGGCCAAAGGTGGACCTAAATTTAAAAAAAAAATGTTGTGTAATAAGTTCTCAAATCTGAATCGCCTTGTAGGCTTATGGTATAGATGGTGGAATTATTCAATATCAAATTCAAGCAATTATACGTATAAACACATGCACAGCAGTTTGACAGGGCAGGTTAGATTTGTCTTAATGTCCAGGAGGTGGCTCTGGGGTCTACAGCATCAAGTCCAACCGATTTTTAAAACATCTAGTTTTATGGCTGAGGTCTTAACCTTTAACCAACCTTTAACCAGCATTAAATCATATATAAATCATATAGCATATATACGGAGAACACATTATTAGTGCATTAATACATTTTGTTTTGTTTTGTTCATTATTATGACGGTCCATTAGTGTTGTTAACATGGCTGTGTTTTTTATATAAAATATCTGCTAAGCGCTTCTTAGTTATTGACTTTTTTATTTGAATTTAGTATTTAAAATGAAGGAAGGTTGGGTTATTAGTAGAGGCAGTCCAAATCTGCGAATAACGGAATTCCTAGGAAATCGCAGAATTTGCAAGCTCCCCCGGAATTCACAGTTTTCCACAGATTAGCCATGTTCTGCAGCTTCATCGTCATCATAATTATCATAAACAGACTACTAAAGTGACCTGAAATATATGACTCAGTTATTTGGTTATAGTTTTGTTAAATTAACAGATATTTTGTCTCCTTCAAGTAGGAGTTAATTAAAGACTGCAGTTAAGACTTTGAAAATGTGGCTCAATAAGAAGTCACATGTAATGTGATGTTTTTGTTTGACAGTTTCTAAAAATGTGACTGAAAAAAAATGCTTGACATATTAAATTGGAAGTACTTCACCCATACATTGTTTGATATGTTTATCTTTGATTTACATTTTTATAAGCCATTATTAATACAAATACTAAACATAAGATGCTCCACAGAACACCGCCGATATCTACTTCCAATTTTCTTTGCATATTACCCCGCAGATTTGGACTGCCTGTAGTTATTGGCATTAGTGTAACATGTTGGGCTATATTAGGTTAACAGCAGTGAAAACACAACATTGAAGTTAAAATGCTTCAAATACGGGTTGTATGACAGAAGGACAGATGGTCATGCAGGCAAAACAGGAGCCCACGTAACAACTGCTGTTAAGCACCAGGTGGCACACTTTTATTTATCAATAATGAAAGAAAATAAAAAAAATAAAAAATTATAAATACAAAACAAAAGTAACTTTATATCAGGTTCAAACACTTTTTGATGCATTGTTAGCCAAGGCCACCACTTGGTGTTCTCTTCCTCTGAGTTCCTGCCCTGAACTGACATGAACAGTCAGCCTGGGCTTTTTATAACAACATAACAACAAGAACATTATACACACTGCAGCAACAAAGAGACATTAAAATGATTAGCATTACTTACTTCAATGAGAGGGATGAACACAAATCATTCAAAATAGGTTCTATCTGACTAAGATAAGAGGTGAAGGTCGTCTTCAATGGGAAGTAGGGAATGGTATTTGTTTTTTTAATCAAAGTTAGTGCAGAACAACCAGTTTCACAGAGATAGGTTGATGAAAAAGGCATTAGCACTTGTAACGCAGCTGCTGATAATTCTGGGAATTCTCTTTGCAAAGAGAGCCAAAACTTTGTGAGAGGTTGCTGAGGGAAGCTAAGCTTCAGCGTCTCATCGCAGGAAAGATCCACCAACACTTCTTCAAGTGTAGTTGGAAAATTAGCATTCGCTACAGTTTCAGATCTTTCTCTGGAAAGTATTCTCGAAATTGAACTTGGAGGCTCTCCAGGTGGCTGGCAGTGATGAGTTGTAAGTTACTCTTTGATACAGTGCTGTTGTGCAGAAAACCATTAAAATTATTAATCATTTAAAACAGGTTGCATCTTTTTAGCAGCAAGAGCTGCCTATGTGTAATGCAGTGCAAACAGCTTGAGGGGCAATGGCTATGGTTACTGACTAACCTTCTGTTTATTCCCATCATTGCACGAGCACCGTCACTGCAAATGTCCACACAGCGCTGCAATTCTACACCAACATTAGAGACACATTAATCTAAAAGAGCAAACAACTGTTCTTCTGTAGCACATTGAATCATGAGCGACAAAATCGAATTTCTTCTTGCAGCTTGCCATCATTTAAAAAAAAAATGTAAGTCAATAGATTTGCAGCGCCAGACATGTCAGTTGTTTCATCCAACTGAATGGCAAAATACTGGCTTTGCTTTACTATGGCGATTGCCTGCTGATACTACTATGTAACACAATTTTTGTTCCTGGGTAGTAAGTGTTATTTCCTAATTGCTTATGCCTCAAAAGTATAGAAAATGGCTATTATTCCCCACAAACTTTGCTTTTGTGACCAGGACAGTGATATTTTGAAATTTACCTATTTCCAATGAGAAAACGGGCGGATTTGTGTCTTTTCGTTCACATAATCAGAAAAAAACAACATATGAATCCAAATTAACATTTATTTATACTAAAGTAATACAAAAATGACTACAAAAGATTTAGAAGTGAGTAGTTTTTCGAGATTTACGATTATGATGTAAATCACTTTCACGAATCAGCCCCCAAATGTAGTCTCCCATCATGTTCTCGTTATACTGTCCTTGGTAGCGGCGTTCAAAGTCCAGTATATCCTGGTGGAAGCGCTTGCCTTGCTCCTCCGAGTACGCTCCCATGTTCTCCTTGAATTTATCAAGATGAGCATCAAGGATATGGACTTTGAGGGACATCCTACAGCCCATTGTGCCGTAGTCCTTCACCAGAGTCTCAACCAGCTCCACATAGTTTTCGGCCTTGTGATTGCCCAGGAAGCCCCGAACCGCTGTGACAAAGCTGTTCCAAGCCGCTTTCTCCTTACTAGTGAGCTTCTTGGGGAATTCATTGCACTCCAGGATCTTCTTTATCTGTGGTCCGACGAAGACACCAGCTTCGACCTTTGCCTCAGACAGCTTAGGGAAGAAGTCTTGAAGGTACTTGAAGGCTGCCGACTCCTTATCTAGAGCTCTGACAAATTGTTTCATAAGGCCCAATTTGATGTGCAGTGGTGGCATCAGCACCTTCCGGGGGTCCACCAGTGGCTCCCACTTGACGTTGTTCCTCCCCACAGAGAACTCGGTCTGCTGTGGCCAGTCCCGCCTGTGGTAGTGCGCCTTGGTGTCCCTGCTGTCCCAAAGGCAAAGATAGCAGGGAAACTTGGTAAAACCGCCTTGGAGACCCATCAGGAATGCCACCATTTTGAAGTCTCCTATGACCTCCCAGCCGTACTCATCATACTGGCGTCCAGCAAGGTCTTGATGCTGTTGTAATCCTCTTTGAGGTGCACCGAGTGAGCCAGGGGAAGAGACGGGTACTTGTTACAATCATGGAGCAGCACGGCTTTGAGGCTCCTGGATGAGCTGTCAATGAAGAGGCGCCACTCATTCTGGTTACAGGCAATTCCGATTGCCTCGAACAGACTGGTCACATTGTGGCAGAAGAAGAGCCCATCTTGACGGGTGAAGAAGCTGGAAAAAGGTTGGTGACGCTTCCTCTGATCTGCGACTTGCACACTTTCATCCAACAAGTTCCACTGCTTGAGCCTAGCCGTCAAAAGCTCGGCATTGGACTTGGTGAGACCAAGATCTCTAATCAAGTCGTTGAGGTCTTTTTGGTTGGGGTAGTATGAGTTTCTCTCCTCAGCTCCACCTCTGAAATTATCATCTGGATCTACAACGTCTTCCTCGCTCTCTGACTTGCTGCTCTCTTCTAAAGACGGATGCTCTCTCTCCGGAGGAGTGGGTACGGGGAGCTCATGGCAGTGTGGCACCGGGGCGATGGATGAAGGAAGGTCCGGATACGTGATAGCAGGTGCATTCTTGCTAGTCCGACGTTTGGATTGGTCCACCATGCAGAAGTAGCAGTTGCTTGAGTGGTCAGTGGGTTCCCGCCAAATTCTTGGGATAGCGACCTTCATGGCTTCTTTTCCCCTCTGTACCATCCTACAAAAATACATTTATTTCACCCATGACTAATGTGTAAGAGATTCTCGCAACATTTTTCATATATGATATATTTTTTCAATAACATTGAAAATTGTAAAACATTTTAAAATTAAAAACTTTTACAATTTTAAAAATGTTAACAAATTCTGAGCAACAATTGTCCATCTTACCTTCCCGAGTTTTTTTGCAGTGCTCGCAGGTGAAATGAGGTGCCCAGGGTTTGTCTTGATCCCCGACAGGCATGCCGAAATATGCCTTGTAGGCCTAACACATCTTAGCAGATGCTTCCACGGAGTACTTTTTTACTCTTGTCTTGATAAATTGGCCGCAGACATAGCAAAATGCGTCTGCCGGATGCTTGCAGCCTCTTGATGCCATCTCAGAAAAATGCAGATATGTATCCACTTAGGCAGCTGGAACTAAACTGATCTGGTGGGCTTAAGGCCCCAGTATTTATACTACTATTTATACTACTGGAAAGTTCTAGAAAGTTCTAGAAGTTACTTCAAGTTTACTCAGCACTGAATCTATCTGGAATGTTCTGGAAAATAGGTAAATTTCAAAATATCACTGTCCTGGTCACAAAAGCAAAGTTTGTGGGGAATAATAGCCATTTTCTATACTTTTGAGGCATAAGCAATTAGGAAATAACACTTACTACCCAGGAACAAAAAAAAAAAAAATTGTTACACGGTGTACACATCAGTAGCTATATCATGGCAACATTGTCGTTGGAAAGGGGAATTGTTTCAAGTTGGTTGGCTGCAGGTTGTCCCGGCATAATGGAAACCATTTCTTTGACACATAGTAGAAGGAATGTTTTTCCAATTGTGTGAGCTTTGCCACTTTTAGCTATGATGCTTGGAAAGTATTTTCATCAACTGGTTTTCCATGAAAGAACTGTGCTTTGTTTGTAGATGGCGCAATATTTTCAATGGCTTTAAGCTTTCTTGTGCCAATACCTCCCCACATTAGACACACTGAAACTGTGGTTCTTCTTCAGAGCCAGTCCAGGTAAAATCGCACCCCAAAAATTTTGGATCGTATTTTTGAGTCCTTGGCTTTTTGCTACTGCAGCTCATTGCCTCAATACCTGACATTTCACATCTATTTTATCTTTGCTTTCCGCAGTACCTCACTTTTGATTTTTTCTTGCAATACAAAGAGGGGACTGTTATTGAAGCATTTAAAATCATAAATGCTATGGATAAAGTTAACCCAAGACACTACAAATTTAGCACAGAGAGAAGAACAAGGGGGCATAAGTGGAAGCTGAGTAAAAATAAGTTTAGAACAGAAGGTACAAAACTCTGTTTTACACAGAGTTAGAAATGTATGCAATAGACCACCAGGTAAAGTATTAGGATGTAAAACATTGGGAATATTAAAAAAGACAAGATTCTGTGCTTTTAAATTAGTTCACCCCCAATACGGGGAAATGGTGTGCTAACAAGGGACGAGCCTTGATGGGCCGAATGATCTTTTCTTGTTCTCAAACGTTCTTATGTTGTTCTTTCTTATTTATCAGTAACTTTGCTTCACTGATTGGCTTATTCATGACAGGGGTGTGACAAAGTATGGGATGGCACTAGAAATTTCTCATGCTGATTGGTTCATGCCCTTTGCATTATGCAATGATCAACTGTGGCAGTGGTTTGCAGTGTGCAGGTGTAGATGTGATGTAATGCGTAAACAGATGACAAACAACAAAGTTCACAGTCCAAATAATTCTTTATTTGTTTTAATTGTAATCCAGGTCGTGTTGGCAACCGCAAGTAATAATCACAGGTTACAGTCCAAAAATAATAAACACAGTATAAACACACACACACAACACAAACACGATCACAAGTCCAGAGTGAGTGCTAACGTGCAAGTGGTGAAATACAATTTATTAGTGAACAGTAGTGCAGTGCTGTCTGGGTTATTGCTGGCCTTTAACAACAGCTCCCGGTACGTATTAGCCGTCAAACAAGAACACACGAGTACAATTAGAAATGACAAAACAAACAAACACTAAATATTCACAGTTCTTTTATTACACTCCTTCAGCGGTTCTCTCGCAACCATAACAAAGGAGCAGTTAGTTTGGCCACATCCCCTTTTGTACCTTTAGCTATGCCCCCTTGGTTAGTGAGTCCAATCACTTTTCCTCAAATCGGCGACTGCTACATCGCATCCCGTCTGGGGCAATGACTTGGTGTACTGTGGCTCCGCCCCCTTTCTAGATGGCCGACTTCCACCTTTCCCTGGAATGAATTATCATACCAACCAGTCCGGGGCACACTGTTCAATTTACAACCAAGATTGATTCTTTCTCTGTCACAGCAACTTGCAGTACATTTTTCTTAAAAGGAAACAACTGAGTTACAAAGCTGGCGAGTGCTCATGACCCCACTGAAAGGGTCTTGCGATTAATTTGGTCTTTTCTTAAATTCTTTTCTTTTTACTGCATGAATTGCTCCACTTTTTAACCCTTTGAGTAGTGAGTTCTAAAATGCACTACCGGTCCTACGGGAGTCTTCTGCATGCACTTGATTATTACGAGTACAGTGTACAAATAAGCTGAAAGCTATATGTATGTATGTATGTATGTAATGAATATGGACGAAATACAGACATCATTTTTACCATAAATAAAACAAATAAATATATATTTTTAATTTAGTCATAGGGCAAGGTTTTGACTAAAAAAATAACAGGTAGGCAATAAACGATAAACAATGGGGTGGAACAACCACAACAACATGTCCTAACAAAAAAAAGGGAGAGAGAGAGACATGAATAAATCATATCTGGGTAAACAGGATGTGGAGACAGAGAGAGTGAGAGTGTCTAATGGTTCAGCGTATGATACTCCTTGAAGCACGGAGCAACACACAGAGCTTGGCGCCGCCGCTTCGCTGTCACTTGATGTTGATGGTAAATATTCTTCACTCATGTCTTCACTGACACACTCGCTGACATCCGATTCAGTGTATTTTAATTTAAATTGAAATCTGAATTCAATATTATTACTAACATTTCTTTCACACTGAGCGATTTTCGCCGGTTTTCAAACACTGTTGACATTTTGTGAATGGATTTATTATATGTAATTCAGTCAATATCTGGCAGAGGGCGCAAAAGACCAATAAAAGGTTTTACAGAAACCTAGTGTTACAGTATTATGTGATCAGGGGTTTTGTAGGCTCAGTAATTCAAGTTTAAAGTTGCAGAACGTACCGGTACGTTCGTACTCCCTGGGGACCAGAGAGCAGTGAACGTAACAGTACATAGTGGTCTCTGTATTACTTTGTCCAGTGTTAAATCTTAGTAATTTCTTCCTTTGCCATTTACTACAATGCCACCAATTATTCTGTCTCTAATCAGAGATTCAGTTAATTCAACCATACATCAACTTCTAGGCTCAGTCATATATGACCAACATGTTCTTCTTCTGTATACATGCAACAAATCGATGATGCTCATAAGTTATGTTACACTTGGGAATAAAGTATTCATTATAAAATAGAATGTCACGTTTTTCTCCCAGGCCTCTCACCTCCGCATCTCTGCGCTGGTCCTGCACCTCTAGTAGCACTGCAACAATCCCTGGATCCATTTCCTGGTTCACAAAATTCCACAATGACCACGTGTCATGGATGGTGAGTAGTGATGGGGAAGTGATGTCACACACACATGTATTTTCTGGTTTAACCAACAATGGTTTAATATGGTGATCAAAGTGTATTATACAGTTCAACAACAATTGTCACGAAAGTGCAATTCAAATGGTAGTGCTCCCTGTTTCACTGTGATGTGCTGTGCAGGTTCATAGTGTGATGGAAAAGGTGCTGGCGAAAGTGCTGAGTGGAAGTCTCAGCTCCGGTCAGGAGAAAAGCTGTCCATGGCGAGACCTCCACATTATTTTCTTGAAGTCATGCAATTGTAATCCTAGCACTGTGTGGCCTTACATTGTCCTGCTGGAAAATCGACACTTCCAGACTGGCTTGCAGGAATGGAAAAACTGTTGCCTCAGGGACTTTGTCAATGTATCGCTGAGCAGTAAGGTTGCCTCCAATCTGCACCAATGCTGTTCTTGTGTTAAAGGAGATTCCTCCCCACATCATCACACTTCCACACCCCACCGGTTGGCTTGAACAACACAACAGTCAGCATAACGCTCACCACGACGTCTCCACACACGTTATCTTCCATCAGGTCTGTCAAGGGCAAAACAGCATATTTATGTCCTGCCTTTGCTCACTCATGATTGGACAGCTGCAAAACCAGGGCAGATCTTTGACTCCCATTGGTTAAACTTACCCAAGGCACAGAATACCTTCAACTGTTTATGTCCCGCCTCCGCTCACATATGATTGGATTGCCACAGAGAAAATGCAGATCTTCTATTGGTTGGGTTTATTTTATATACAAAAATAAAATTCTGCACGATAAAATTGTAAAAAAACTCTTTAGTTAATCGGAGCAGCCCTAATATATATATATATATATATATATATATATATATATATATATATATATATATATATATATATATATATATATATTAGGGGTTTTAATCTTGGTATTTTCTTTTAATCAAATAATCAACCCATCTGGATGATTAATTAATCGATTAATCTGCTTGCTATAATATGCAATTGTAGTGAAAGACAACTAAAAGTAACACTTGGTGTTAATGCTATTTTTTGCAAGCATTTATTAATCACACCTAACAGTTGACAGGCAATTTAAATTTAACAATTTGACAATAAATAAAAATGTTTACTTGCATGTAATCTGAGGTTTGCCTAAGCAAGTCTTTTAATATAATACATAAAATACTGTGCCATGCGTTACTGTAAATTAGCAGCGGTACTACGTACAACCAATACTGTGTTGAATATGTTGGCCTGTTTTTCGTATAAACTAACAGGTAATTTATTTTAGTTTAATTTAGTTAGCTGAGTGTCATAATTAAGACTTTGACTTAGGCTATAGCTGTAAATGTACTGCCATGGTACAGACTTAAATTAAGAGAATACATTGTACACTTGCAACTTGTTATAATCGATATTCATAATTGTATTAACTCCATTACAAAAACCTAGTCACTCATTAAAATGCTGCGCTCTCATTTTCTCATTCTTCATTCCACTTTTAAATGAGAAAGTAAGGACATGGAGGGAGGATTTAAAAGCCCATTTAATTGTTTCACAGAAAAGCCCCGTAAATGAAACAGATTTTACTATTATTATTATTACAGTGTTGTTGTTACAGTATACCTGTGACTCGTCTTTAAATAATGTTTATGCAATTACGAATAGTAATTGTAATGTTTGTCCAGCATATTCTTTTATTATAACTTTATTTAAGATTGTATTAAAGATTTGATTAATAAAATGTTGCACCCGTTTGCACATTTTCTACATTCTGCATGAAGCAAATCTCGTTAATTTAAACTAAAAGCTAAGCCCCCCTCCCTATTTATAAAGTGAAACTATATCTAAATCTAGATTTGTATTTTATTTTATTTGTGAACAACATGTATTTGATACTAAAAAAATGCCACCGCTACACTTTCAAATGAAGGAGGGCTGGGCGACAGAGGCGCTGAGCTACGATAGGTCTGAAACGACACAAGCTCTGTGGACAGGGTTGGTCAGATTAAACATGAATGCTCTAAATTCCAAATAAAAATATTGTCATTTAGAGCATTTATTTGCAGAAAATGACAACTGGTCAAAATAACAAAAAAGATGCAGTGTTGTCAGACACAGCTTTCATGCGTCTTGGCATGCTCTCCACCAGTCTTTCACATTGATGTTGGGTGACTTTATGCCACTCCTGGCGCAAAAATTCAAGCAGCTCGGCTTTGTTTGATGGCTTGTGACCATCCATCTTCCTCTTGATCACATTCCAGAGGTTTTCAATGGGGTTCAGGTCTGGAGATTGGGCTGGCCATGACAGGGTCTTGATCTGGTGGTCCTCCATCCACACCTTGATTGACCTGGCTGTGTGGCATGGAGCATTGTCCTGCTGGAAAAACCAATCCTCAGAGTTGGGAAACATTGTCAGAACAGAAGGAAGCAAGTTTTCTTCCAGGACAACCTTGTACTTGGCTTGATTCATGCGTCCTTCACAAAGACAAATATGCCCGATTCCAGCCTTGTTGAAGCACCCCCAGATGAGTCCAATTTTCAGCTTTGCCCAACACCTTGTCGTCTAATGGTTAGACGGAGACCTGGAGAGGCCTACAAGCCACAGTGTCTCGCACCCACTGTGAAATGTGGTGGAGGATCGGTGATGATCTGGGGGTGCTTCACCAAGGCTGGAATCGGGCAGCTTTGGCATGAATCAAGCCAGGTACAAGGTTGTCCTGGAAGAAAACTTGCTTCCTTCTGCTCTGACAATGAAGAGCCTGCCAAGACGCATGAAAGCTGTGCTTGAAAATCAGGGTTATTCCACCAAATATTGATTTCTGAACTCTTCCTAAGTTAAAACATTAGTATTGTGTTGTTTAAAAATGAATATGAACTTATTTTCTTTGCATTATTCGAGGTCTGACAACACTGCATTTTTTTGTTATTTTGACCAGTTGTCATTTTCTGCAAATAAATGCTCTAAATGACAATATTTTTATTTGGAATTTGGGAGAAATGTTGTCAGTAGTTTATAGAATAAAACAAAAATGTTAATTTTACCCAAACACATACCTATAAATAGTAAAACCAGAGAAACTGATAATTTTGCAGTGGTCTCTTAATTTTTCCCAGAGCTATATATATATATATATATATATATATATATATATATATATATATATATAAAAAAACAGTATTAAAATAGGTAAAATGAAGACGGAACAGAATGCATTGTACAGATGACATTCCATCTTCCCCTCGCCTGACCTGCTCTCCTTCTTGCACTTGGTTTGCTTGTCTGTCGCTTTGAACTGAACTCCCGACTGCTGTTTAGCCAAGCTATTTATAGTTTAAAAACTGCTAATTAATATGATCCACGAGCAGGAATGTTACTTTTTTTTTTTTTTTTTTTTGTAAAAAATATAGCATTGATTATATGGTGCTTTATGCACAGTTAATTCATGGGAAGTTACATTTTTGCTTCACTATATGTGCATTATAGAGAGGGAGTTATTTTATTTTGTATTTTAGTCAGATGTGTGTTGTTATGTGTCCATTTTACAATGCACTGGAACTAAATTTCCTGTGCCATTAGAGGAAAAACAGCCTCATAGAAGGATATTACCACCTCCATGCTTGACAGTAGGTATGGTGTTCTTTTCTTTGTAAGCCTCACCAGACTTTCTCCAAATGTAACGACTATCAGCGTGACCAAATAGCTTGATTTGTGTTTCACTCCACAAAACCTTTGACCAGAACTCATATCCATCACTCAAGTAACGTTTTGCAAACATTAAGCGATTGTCCTTGTGACGTTTTCCTCAGAGTGGCTTTTTCCTTGGCCTGCGACCATTGAGACCTTCACCATGCAATACTTGACCTATGGTTGAAATGGAAACCCCAGTCCCACTTGCAGCCAATTCACTTTGAATGTCTTTGGCAGACAATCTCGGATTGTTATTAACCTTCCTCACAATTCTTCTGCTTGTTCTTGGTAAAAGAACTGTCCTTCCAGACCGAGGGAGCGTTGTGACAGTACCTTGTACTTCTTGTTGATACAAACAATAGTTGAAATTGGGACACTCAGATGCTTGGAACTCTTCTTGTATCCTTCTCTAGCTTTATGTCAATAAATCATTTTCTACCTAAGGTCTTCAGATAGCTCTGTACTTTTCCCCATATTGACTTATTGGTAATGACAGCAATTATCCTATGCCTAACCCTTTTATACTTTCTAACAATGTTCACCTACAATCCAGCATTTTCTAGACTTTTCTAGAATTAGGTTCTGCATTATCATATTGAAATTTCTAGCACCTTGTAAACAATACTATCATAGCATCAAAGGGTATGAATACTTTTGAATTAGCATTTTTGGAGTTTTGAAAAAAAAAATCTTTGTTTGAGAAATTTCCAGAAATTATAAATTTCCATTGGGGTATGTAAAGACCCTGAATGTAAGTCACATTTAACTCTTAATGAAAAAAACACAATAATTAACGGTTAAATTACTTTTTAATTTTTTGGTGCCAGCAGGGAACACTGTATTACTGTACATTAAAGCATCAGAGTACGTCACCTACTATATTACAAATGCAAATGGGAAAAGAAAATATGTACAGAGTACAGTACAGTTCTTTCAGTATTGAATGACAGTCATTGCAGTTTATGGTAACTTGAAATTTATTTCAGTTGCTTTATTGTCCTTATTGTCCTGTTCGCAAGCAAAATTAGTGCAAGACAGAAATGTGTAGTTCATTTTAGGTTTGGAGTTTACACTAGTGGGGTTCCTGTAGTTAAACCAGGCACAGACCATAATAACAACGAGTAAGTTAGAGAATCAGAGAGCGATGGAGAATCTGCCATTACCTTAGTGTTCCTGTTTCTTGTGCTCCTCCAGATAGAGAAAGAAAGATATATAAATAAGTGATTGTTCATTTTGAAGCGGGACCCATGTTGATCGTTTCAACAAGTACTATACTGGTAATATTATAGTATTACATAGCCTTTTGATTGCGTCTCCATCTTCTGACACGTCTCAGATGCCGCAGTTTCTCTTTTCTTCGCAAACAAAATTACTTTTCTTTTAAAAGCTGCATTAACAAATGTTCATGAAGTTTGCTGTATAGCCATTTTAATATACCTGTACTGTACCAAGAGTAATATCTGTAGTGGGCAGTACTGTGTAGAGTTGGTCTTGTTCAAGTGCACCAGAATAATTGAAATGTGCAAATGTAAATTGGTACCCTAACTAAAAATCTTGAATCCAAGTCGCTCCCCCCAAATTTGGACTTTTATTTTGGCCACAGAAGTGTGACTTAAATTTGAGTGAATACGGTGTGTGTGTGTATATATATATATATATATATATATATATATATATATATATATATATGTATGTGTGTCTGTGTGTATATATATATATATATATATGTATGTATGTGTGTCTGTATATATATATATATATATATATATATATATATATGTGTGTGTGTATATATACAGTACTGTGCAAAAGTTTTAGGCAGGTGTGAAAAAATACTGTAAAGTAAGAATGCTTTCAAAAATAGACATGTTAATAGATTATATTTATCAATTAACTAAATGCAAAGTGAGTGAACAGAAGAAAAATCTACATCAAATCAATATTTGGTGTGACCACCCTTTGCCTTCAAAACAGCATCAATTCTTCTAGGTACACTTGCACACAGTTTTTGAAGGAACTTGGCAGGTAGGTTGGCCCAAACATCTTGGAGAACTAACCACAGTTCTTCTGTGGATTTAGGCAGCCTCAGTTGTTTCTCTCTCTTCATGTAATCCCAGACAGACTCAATGATGTTGAGATCAGGGCTCTGTGGGGGCCATACCATCACTTCCAGGACTCCTTGTTCTTCTTTACGTTGAAGATAGTTCTTAATGACTTTCGCTGTATGTTTGGGGTCGTTGTCATGCTGCAGAATAAATTTGGGGCCAATCAGATGCCTCCCTGATGGTATTGCATGATGGATAAGTATCTGCCTGTACTTCTCAGCATTGAGGAGACCATTAATTCTGTCCAAATCCCCAACTCCATTTGCAGAAATGCAGCCCCAAACTTGCAAGGAACCTCCACCATGCTTCACTGTTGCCTGCAGACACTCATTCGTGTACCGCTGTCCAGCTCTTCGGCGAAAAAACTGCCTTCTGCTACAGCCAAATATTTCAAATTTTGACTCATCAGTCCAGAGCACCTGCTGCCATTTGTCTGCACCCCAGTTCCTGTGTTTTCGTGCATAGTTGAGTCGCTTGGCCTTGTTTCCATGTCAGAGGTATGGCTTTCTGGCTGCAAGTCTTCCCTGAAGGCCACTTCTGACCAGACTTCTCCGGACAGTAGATGGGTGTACCAGGGTCCCACTGTTTTCTGCCAATTCTGAGCTGATGGCACTGCTGGACATCTTCCGATTGAGAAGGGAAGTAAGCATGATGTGTCTTTCATCTGCTGCAGTAAGTTTCCTTGGCCAACCACTGCGTCTACGGTCCTCAACGTTGCCCGTTTCTTTGTGCTTCTTCAAAAGAGTTTGGACAGCACATCTGGAAACCCCTGTCTGCCTTGAAATTTCTGCCTGGGAGAGACCTTGCTGATGCAGTTTAACTACCTTGTGTTAAATTGTCTTCAGCAACCTCACCTAGCTGAGTTTGGCTGTTCCTCACCCAGTTTTATTCCTCCTACACAGCTGTTTCTGTTTCAGTTAATGATTGTGTTTCAATCTACATATTGAATTGATGATTGCTGTGCTCAGTCTTGCCATGGTGTATGACTTTTGACAGTAAATTGTCTTCAGCAACCTCACCTTGTTAGCTGAGTTTGGCTGTTCCTCACCCAGTTTTATTCCTCCTACACAGCTGTTTCTGTTTCAGTTAATGATTGTGTTTCAATCTACATATTTAATTGATGATCATTAGCACCTGTTTGGTATAAGTGTTTAATCATACACCTGACTATATGCCTACAAAATCCCTGACTTTGTGCAAGTGTACCTAGAAGAATTGATGCTGTTTTGAAGGCAAAGGGTGTTCACACCAAATATGGATTTGATTTAGATTTTTCTTCTGTTCACTCACTTTGCATTTAGTTAATTGATAAATATAATCTATTAACATGTCTATTTTTGAAAGCATTCTTACTTTACAGCATTTTTTCACACCTGCCTAAAACTTTTGCACAGTACTGTATAATTGCAAAAAACTACCTTAATGCAGCCGTTAGGGTTGTACTCACTGCCACAAAAGCAAAGAGCCAAATGAACCAAACAGCACAACCAACCGCAGACTGCCGTCATCAGATAAGACAGAGAACATGCAACTCTTTCTAGATGACACAAAAGACATCCATCATCATGGTCCACCGGTGCTGTAGCAATGGATAATCATGAACACTTCAACGCACACACACCACATCAGGCTGCAGAACCGTATCAGCTATACAAAAATAAAACAATATTTGCATGCACTTTTGATCTCAATGCAAGTATGAAAGTAATTGACATGTCTCAGTGCACTATTACTGTTATCTAGCATTTCAAAGCATTCAAATAACCATATACAGTGCCGTGAATAAGTATTTGCCCCCTGTCTGATTTTCAGCATTTTTGCACATTTTTCACATTGTATTTGGTCAGATTTTTTTGTGGGTTGTAATATTATATAGAGGGAGTCTGAGAGAAAAAAATACACCAAAATTTGGTGCTTCTTTCATTTGTTTGATGTGCAAGGTAATCAAACATGCAATCTTCAGGTGTGAAAAAGTTATTGCCCCCTTTTCGGCCACCTCCCCCCCTTATTCCCTAAAGTCCCGGCTAGCAGTCCCGGCCCAGGAACAGGGGAAGCAAGGTGTCCCCGGGGGCGGCCACGGCAGGATGTCCTCCTCCCACCCCAACAACTGTAGCGTCCCAGTGGACCACGCACAGGCCGGCTCCTCTGGCCTGAAAAATTTTGGGGGTGGTCTCCACACCTGCCCCCCCTTCTTCATGGCCGGCAGCTCCCCTCCGTGGGGCTCCGACCACCCTTTCTCCTGCAGCGAAATTGCTGCGGGGGGAGCTGGTCTTCTGACCTCCCCCCCCTTTTTCGTGGCCGACTTCATGGGGCTCCAGCCACAGTATTTCCTGCTGCATGGCAAGACTGGTAGCGACCCCAGGCAAAACAGGACCCTCGGGAGGCAACGGCAGCAGCTGCAGACCTTCTGGGCACTGGATGCTCGCACTCCCCCTCTTTGTATTGAGTGGGGCATATGGCCAACGTGTGCCCATATGCCCCACAGCCAGAGCACAACTCCGCCACGAGGTTCACAATATAAACCTCCCAGCCATTATCATCCTCCTGCTGTTGCTGCGGTTGCTGTTACTGTTGCAGCTTACCTCTCCCCCTTCTCTTCCTGCTCCTTCTCCCTGCCTTCCTCTCCTGGGCCGGTTTCTCCTCCTCGTCCTGGAAGGGGCAGATTGCTACGGTATGCCCGTATACCCAGCAAGCAAGGCACCAGCCTTGGTCTTCCATACCACCGAGGAGGTCCTCCAGTTCCCCGCAGCCGTTTCTCCAGCCTTCCATTTATATATATATATATATATATATATATATATATATATATATATATATATATATATATACATATATATCCCAAAACACACAAAAAAAACACTTTTTGAAAAAAACAAAAAAAAAAACGTCCTTTTCCTGGTCTGGCTTCTGGAGGCGTTGTTTGTCCCACGCAGGACACCATATGTGGCAGGATGGCTCGCAGTGGTGAGGTGTGGTGACGTCACGGACCAGGAAGTAACTGAATCAAAACAATGGATAGGCGGGTGAAGCTGAATGCAACGGCGTTCAGCTGATTTATTAATAAACAAAACAAAATGAAAGATTTAAACAAACAACAAAACAGAAACAAAAGGGCACGAGGGCCAAACAAATAAACAGACAAACAAGTAAGTGTCGTGCTGGCCAATCCAGCACGTTTTAGCAATTGTTAGTTTCTGTCTCCTCTCTATCTCCCCGTACCTCCTCTCAGTACACCCAACCCTGCAGCACGGACAGCTGCAGGTTCTTATACTCTGGCCGAGGGGTTAACTAGCTGTTAATTATCTTATTACCCCTCGGCTACAGTCTGCACGCATTTGGTAAGGATGCATGACTGTCAGCTAGTTAAATAATCAGTAGCTGATCAGTCATGCATCCTCACAGAGATTTTAAATTATAAATATAAAAAATAATAACAAAAGACGCAGCGCTTTTATCCGCGCCGCAAACAAAAATACAAATAATAATAAATAGGGGCGGGACACTCCGCCACACCCCCCTAGTTAACTCAACCCAATTAAAGGAATAATTAGGGTCAGCTGTTTGAGTACTTTGGTTAACAACCAGGCCTGATTTGGGCCAGCCCTGCCCAATATAAATCTGACAAACTTTGGCCCTTACCATCAGAGTGAAGTTGTCAGCACACAGGTTCTAGAGGAACATCATGCCACGAACAAAACAAATTCCTGAAGACCTCTGGAAAAAAAGTTGTTGATGCCTATCAGTCTGGAAAGGGTTACAAAGCCATTGCTAAGGCTCTGGGGCTCCACAGAACCACAGTCAAAGCCATATTGTCCAAATGGAGAAAGTTTGGGACAGTAGTGAATCTTCCCAGGAGTGGCCGTCCTGCCAAGATCTCTCCAAGAGCAAGGCGTAAAATCGTCCAGGAGGTCACAAAGAACCCTAGAACAACATCCAGGGATCTGCAGGCCTCTCTCGCCTCGGCTAAGGTCAGTGTTCATGACTCCACCATCAGAAAGACACTGGGCAAAAATGAGATTCATGGCAGAGTAGCAAGGAGGAAAACATTGCTCACTTAGAAGAACATGAATGCTCGTCTCAAGTTTGCCAAAAAGCACCTGGATGATCCTCAAGAGTTCTGGAACAATGTTCTATGGACAGATGAGTCAAAAGTGGAACATTTTGGCCAACATGGTTCCCCGTTATGTCTGGCGAAAACCAAACACTGCATTCCACAGTAAGAACCTCATACCAACGGTCAAGCATGGTGGTGGTAGTGTCATGGTTTGGGGGTGCTTTGCTGCATCAGGACCTGGATGCCTTGCCATCATTGAAGGAACCATGAATTCTGCTCTGTATCAGAGAATTCTACAGGAGAATGTCAGGCCATCCGTCCGTGAGCTGAAGCTGAAGCTGAAGCGTAGCTGGGTCATGCAGCACGACAATGATCCGAAACACACAAGCAAGTCTACATCAGAATGGTTGAAGAACAAGAAATTTAAAGTTTTGGAATGGCCTAGTCAAAGTCCAGACCTAAACCCCATTGAGATGTTGTGGCAGGACCTGAAACGAGCAGTTCATGCTCGAAAACCCACAAATGTCACTGAGTTAAAGCACTTCTGCATGGAGGAGTGGGCAAAATTCCTCCACAGCGCTGTGAGAGACTAATCAATAACTACAGGAAGTGTTTGGTTGCAGTTATTGCTGCTAAAGGTGGCGTAACCAGTTATTGAGTCTAAGAAAGCGATTACTTTTTCACACGGGTATTGGGAGTTACATAACTTTCTTTAATAAATAAATGAAATATGTATTACATTTTTGTGTTATTTATTCACTCAGGGTCTCTTTTATCTAATATTAGGTTTTGGTTGAAGATCTGATAACATTCTGTGTCAAAAATATGCAAAAATGCAGAAAATCAGACAGGGGGCAAATACCTTTTCACGGCACTGTAGGTTGGCTGGTAGGGAGTCTGCTACAGGGCTTACGACTCATTCCACGAGATATACTGTGGCTGCTTCCAGGGACATTCCTATCCAGAAATCTGCAGGGCTGCTACCTGGATGTCAGCACACACCTGTACCCTCATTACCATATTGATCTTGAGTTATTTTCCTAAATAGGGGGTGTGTGCCTATACCCCTCCCAGAGAACTGCTAGGAGACTGTCATAAGTGTGGCTAGTGTACCTTATCCACGTCCCCAGAAATGAGGGTTACTCACATGTAACCGTAGTTCTAGGAGTGGTATATGATGCACATCAAACAACCCACTGACCTCCCCTGGCATATGGCACACCGATTCCTGCTTCCAGCGTGTAAAATCGGATGTCACAGGCCTGTGCCGAGGAGGATACCACCAGGGTGGGTAGGAGGAGCAAGCTTAAGACCTTCCGGACAGAATTCAAGGGGAAAAAGAATGTTATCTACACGTCGTTTAAGCCTCCCCGAAGCCTTCAAATTGAAGAGAGTGTCAGGGCACAGAGCTAGACCCCCTGTCCTGCCCAGTGGAGAGAATCCTGGATTACCTCTGGTCCCTCCCAGTAGGGCTTACAGTTGATGACCCTCAAAGTGCACTTGGCAGCCATCTCTTCATACCAGGTGTCGGCTGCAAATATAGTTCTATTTTTGTAAAGTTGATACGGTTCTGCAGCCTGAAGTGGGTGTGTATGTGTGAACTGTACATGTATATCCATTGCTACAGCACCGGTGGACCACGATGATGGATGTATTTTGTGTCATCTGGAAAGAGTTGCATGTTCTATGTCATACCTGTTGCTTGTGTTGTCTGGTTCCTTTGGCTGCTTGTGTGGGGGTGGGAATGGCAAGTTAGGGTTAAAAACCCTAACGCCACATATCCTTGCTTTTGTGGTGATGAGTTCAACCCTAACTGCTGCATTAACATAGTGTTTTCCCAACCTTTTTGCCCACTGAAGACCGGCTAGTTCCAATCCCAATTCTGCAATTGTATTTTAAAATCTTAGCAACAGAAAAAATGCTGAAAATGAAATAACTGAATGACAATATTAATTTAAAGAAAATGTAATTACTTAATTACATAAAATTTACTAATTTAAAATGTACTTGTTAAAAGTTATTTTACTTTTATTATTTATGCAAAAAAATAGATTATAGATTATATATATATATATATATATATATATATATATGCCAAATAATTCTGATGTAACTTAGTACCTGTCCCTAAGTGTAAAAAAAAAAAAAACAGCTGGAAGTCTACAGAGACAATAAAATAAAAAAAAATGACTGTGTGCTTGGGGTGGTGATGCTTCTAATGAGATATCTGTACTTGCTTCTGAGCCGCAAACAAATCCAGTCCAGGTTCTATGTTTGAGAGTGCTACTCGTAGCGATGCTTGAACATCAAGTTTATTCCAGTGCTTTCTTTATATGGCACTCATTGCTGAAAATCCAGTCTCACACAGGTTTGTACTGTAGAGGAAAAAGGCTGCAATGATTGCAATGCAATTTCACTTAGCTCAGGATATTCTGGCCTTATCTTTACCCAAAACGCAGCCAGAGATTCACATGCTTGAAACTGCAGCTTCATACCGTTGTCATTTGATAACTCTATCAGTTGATCTTCCTGCATTGTGGATAATGATGTTCTGGTCTTCGAAATGAAGGGATCTTGAATCCATTCCTTTCCATTTCTGGGATCCATCTTTGTAGGAAAATAATCTTTAGATTTTTCACTCAGCAATTTCAAATGCTGACCAATTAGGTCAACCAATTTGTTCATGTCTATCTGCTCATTGACATCACTGATTTACCTCTAGGAGTACTGGAAACATATCAAAACAATGTCTGGATGCAGCGATTTTATCTGCTATCTGAAATACACTTGTCATCGTGCCTCATTCACAGATAAAAAACATCAACCAAATATGCCAACTTCGCAAGCCAGTCAAAATCCCTTAAACTGTGGGCCCAATCAGACTTCTTTTCCATGAGGAATCTGGCAAGTTCATAAATTAGCTCAAAAACTCTCCATATTAACCATTTCATCGCACAAACACACAAACTATGTGGTATTCAAAGCATGGGCTCTCAGATAGTTAACTACTTTCACAACCGTATTGAGAACATTGTGCAGTTCTGCCAACATCTTTTTTGTTGCCAGCATTTCCCATTGAATAAAACAATGCGTTGACTCACATTCTGGGGCAACTGCTTTCATTTTTGCCACAACATCAGAATGACGTCCCATCATTGCAGCGGCACCATCTGTGCAGATTCCAACACAAAATTTCCAACCCAGTCCATGTCCAGTCACATATTCGCTGAGAGCCTTAAACACTTCACCACGTGTAGTTTGCTTGGGGAGTTTGAGAGCACACAGCAATTCAGTCAAATCGCCCTCATGTTCAAAATGTACATATGCCAACAAAATTGCTAAACCGGTAATGTCTGTTGATTCGTCGAGTTGTAGTGAAAAATATTTTGCCGCCTTCAGCCCATCTATGAGTTGATCTTCTATTTCTTGAGAAATGTCTTCAATTCTTTGAGCCACTGTATTGTTTGAAAGAGGTACACAACTCACCCTTTTGGCTGCAGTTTCACCCAGCACTTCCTGACAGATATATTTAACAGATGGCATTATCAACTCTTCACCTGTTAAATGGCTTTTTGGTCTTTGCGATACAGAGTGAGACCAAGCAAGATGCTTTCAATGCAGCTCCAGTTACATTTGGGCATCGCATTAGTTGTTGCTGACCCTTTAATTCATCACGCTTTCTTTCAAAGAACTCTGCTGGTTTGGATTCCATTAAGAAACTTGTTTTGACAATAATTTTATCACTATCGACTTCTCAATGGTACAGAGCATTTAAATCTTATTGAAGAGCAATCTTACTGTCACAAAATCGAGCACTGTAGCAACAGGCCCACGCACCATTAAGACTCATTTTCTGCGTAACACCATGTGACAGGATGACTGTAGCGGTGACGGCAGACCAGGAAGTGAACACAAACAAGGCAGAATGTGCGGCAAATGAAATGCTGGCTGCGCGCAGGATTTATTACACAACATAATAAACACGGGGAAGGGTTAATACATTGTTAATCTGACTACTATACTAGTTAATAGTACATCTTATAACAACATGCTTCTGCTTCATACTTTAAATAAATGCCATGCAAATAGATGTGATTATTGTATTGTATTATTGCTAATCCTTCACTGTCAAAAATGTACACATTATTTTTTGTGGACCTGCTGAAATCTCCCGGTGGACGGCAGTTGGGAACCACTACACCACTTCTGTGGAGGTGTCCCATACATGACTGCTGCATTTTACCACATTTTATTAGACATGTTAATGCAAAGAGTGATTCTAGCAAAATAGTAAAACAATGCTGATCATTTTATTATTAAACTGCATGAACAACTGGACTGAACTGCAGTGGAAGTTAGACTGCAGTTCCAATGTAATTTTATTATAGTCTAGAGTTAAACTGTTTTTTGGAGTAAAACTGCAGTTACAGTTATTCTATTAAATGTAATCTTAAACAGCACTTACAATGTGATTCTGCATCTCCGTTGAATGTCACAAATTTGCATTTTTTTTTATAAAAGACACACTCTGCTGAGGTACCAAAAAACTATTCCTTAACAATTTTCTAAAATGAGACCATTTTCAAATGTAAAGGATTTAACTGATGAAAAGAATAAAAAAACACAGGCTTACAAGTAAAGGTAGACAATCAGCCCAGTGTTTTAATCTGGAATTTAAATTCATGAAACGCGAGACAGTAATAAACTTCCTAATCAAAAGAATTTTTTTTATTTTTTATTATCGATCCTCATTGAACAGAAATGAAAGCTTCAAGCAGATTGTTTTAAATTCACTGGATGTATCAGAGCGCTAGCATTCAAGCAGGCTGTACATTTGGTTAAAAACTGTGTCACATCACATTGAAGAAATTTTATTCGTGTAACAATGAAATTTGAAATACCGACCTCATATTATCAGTAAGAGCTTCTCGATGAGCAATCCCAAGCGAAATAATGGCAATCCAGCATTCATTTAATGTATATATATATATATAATATATATATATATATATATATATATATATATATATATATATATATATATATATATATTTAAGGACATACCTGGTATACTAGGCAGCACTGAGTGAGCGTTTTTGAGAATGTACCAGGTATGTCCAATAGCAAGGGGTTAAACATTTCACTAAGTTATTTATTGCTGCCCTCACATTAAGTCCTGGATGCTAGCCTGTTATCTTTTTATTGTTAATGACTCAGGAACTGTTTCATATCTTTTCACCAAACCTTCAAAAGGCCCTACCTCAGCACAGAACACATGCACCTTACTTGGTTTGGTGCAGAAATTCAGTACCATGTAGCCTGTGAGAGCAAAAAACAACAAAGAAAAGTATAGGGAGAAAAATTGAACTTTTATTAAAGGTTCCTCCATCATCCTCCTGCTCACTGGTAAATCCATCTCTGTTACATAAGTGAGCAGGAGGAGGATGAGAAATGTAGTTCTGAGCAGTCCATGCAGGTACATGTGAAGCCATCTTGAGGCAGGGAATGCAATTTAAAAGTTTAAAAAAATGGTCAAAATGTAAAAAGAAAAAAAAATTAAAACAATACACACACCTTACGTAAACAGTTGTAGCAACACATGGGAACATGTAACACAATAAAATAAAAACGTCCTTATGTACCTTTTAAGAAGGCTAACAATTTTTATTTTGTAAAAATGCTGACGTAGACGACAGCAAAAGTGCATCCTACAACTGTGGACATAAAGCTGCATTGTATATCAGTCAGTGCGGAGACCTGGGAATTGGAATGAGCAACTGCCCTTGCAACTGGCTTAGTATGGCACTTTTTGCCCTGGGGGTAACATTATAAATTTGCAGAGGGAAAAAATGTATGTTAAGCTATGATTTGCTGGGACAGGAATGTGTTTCCATGTTTTTCCCCGCATCTCTATCTGTGGAGGTTAATCAAGGGCAGCGGTGGCATAAATTTTTTGCAATGCCCCACCAAAAAAGTCCAATTGTGTATTTTAAACTAGCCAAAATCATCTGCACTTACATTTAAGATTTAATATATAATTTGAAAGCATACAAGGCTAAACATTTATTTAAAATAAGTTAGAAACTATTTCTTTATTTACCTGCTTTGATTGTTTGTTTCTCACAATTTCCAGTACCAGAAGTTTTTTTATTTTTTATTTTTATCTGATGAGATCAAAATTAGGTCCAGAAAAAATGTATTCAGAATGTAATGTGAAATTCAAATTTCCAAAACTGTCAGCGGATACAGTTTTTAAAAATACATTTAAAAACAATTATATTTGTACTAATACAGATCTTAATTTGGCGATGAATTAAAAAACTTGTCATACAAGATGGCGGAATATTGACAGCTTTAGTTCCACAGGTAAAAATACATTAGTCTTGAATTACTCTGAGTGTCCCGAATTCAAAAATACCAGATATGTGCACATTTGAATAGTTTTTTTAGGCGTTTACTAATTGAAGGAAAATTATCAATTTACCTTTTTATTATCAATCTACTGGCAGCCTATATTTTCTTACTGCGCTAAAACATAAGTAAGTGGTGCATCGATCTCAAATAAGTCACAAATCACAAGCCCCAAGATCCACACGCTGAGAAAAAAATGCCAAAGTCAAATAAAAATCAACAGGCTGGATTTTATTTACCACAGGCTAAAGTGAAGTAGACAAACTATACAAAAAGTCAAACACTCAATAGCTGGTCAATAGCTAAATTAATAGGCTAAGCGCTTCTTTTGGTTGCCTCACGGCGCTGTCTCTGCCGTCTAATCAGCATACAATGCCATGCGTAATATGAGGGTCGCTATGTTGGGCTAAGTTAACCCTTTGCAGTCCATTTATTAAGTGCGCGTCAGGCGCGTCAGGTCCAATTTATTTTCACACGCGCAGTTAATTTGAGACGCGCTGTTTAAAAGTTTTTTTTATTCACAGTCAAACGGGTTTAAAAGGCCCTGCATATCAACAAAGCACTCACTAGGCATCTCCAGCCCCGCCCCACCCTTTCGTTCGCTATCGCTTTCACATATGCTAAGAAATAAATAATAATAATAATAATAGTCGTACATACCGATCAATCATCTCCTGATCACTTGTTTTATCACCAAACTCCTCAATAATGCAATCCAAGTCATTATTTTATTACTATAGCATCGCAAAAAAGCTCTGCAAATGTCTGTGTCTCTATGCGCTGATACAGTAACATCTAGCTTGTTTCCTTATGACCGCCCATATGGGATGCCAATGGCAAGTATGACTACTCATGAGATACGCCTTTTTTTTTTAATTTTTTTTTTTTTTTTATCGGCTTGTCTCAGCTCCTGTCACTCCCACTTGGCCATTGAATGGTTTTCTCAGCTTTTTCCGGACAACTAGAAACCCGTTTTTTTGATGATGTTGGACAGGGTCCGACAATGGACCGAATAGGAATAATTGCAATGTCGGACCATGTCCGACAATGGACCGCAAAGGGTGAATACAAAAATGTGTACAGGGCAGTATTAATTACATTTGCATACATAGTAATCACTGGTATCTAGTTGTGGTCAGTAATTCAGTCTTAGCAGTGTCCAACACCCAGTCGGGAAAAACTCAATTGTGACGTCAAACCAAAACTAAGCACAACTGATCGCAAAATCTGTGCATACTCAGATGAGATGAGTTGGGCTGTGTGTGACAGGCTTTAGAATTATTATTTGCCAGAGAACACAGGTTACAATAAAGTGAATATAGAAATCACTTCCAATTACTGAAAGGGGTTGAAAATTACTTGTTGATTCTTCAGAGCAAGTATACATTTGTCACGTTCAAATTCATTTTCTATTAATCAGCAGATTTGTTTTATGTAATATTTGAAAGGGTTCAAATGTACTTAGATGCAACCTGTTTTATTGTAGAATTAAGGCTGCATACTCTGTGATACTGTAAATCATGCATGTTGCAACTGTGGAATTCTGTATTCTACATTCTGTTTCAAAATATTAAATCTAGTATTAGATGGCAAATGCATAATTCATCTAAAATGTTTGCTACATATGTAGGGGTTTCAAAATTGTTTTCCACATTGTATAACATTGCTTGATTTTGATTATAAAACCTTTAAATGAACTTAAGTCGATTCTTCAAAGTGTTTGTAACAGGGCGAGGTCTGTCCTGGCTATCTGATGCATGCATGGTCCTGCAGGAGGAGGTCGTGAGCCCTGTGGGATCTGCTTGTCGATCATGGTGGTGACACGAAGAAGTTGGGTGAGGGTGTGTGGTCTCTTCCTCTCTCTGAGTGGTCGGGAGGCGAGCCTTGGTGGGGGTCGCTCGACCTATAAAATAATGCAAAAGAAAAGAACGACTGTGGAAAATGAGAAGGTAAGCATGGCTGAGGACACCAGCTGTCTGGAAATAAAGTATATTTATAATTTTGATACGTACCCGAGTGGGACGCGTAGTAGCTTAGCTGGGGAAAGCCTGGGCAATCCCGACAGTATAGAGAGAGATTAGCACAGCATAGGCTAAAGACCCGAACCGTACGGCTAGCGACTGTTGGGAACGCTGTAGATCGCAGCACCGTTTGTTTGTAGTTTTATTATTGTTGTATTTTCCTTTTTCCTTCTGTTTTGACTTATTTTCAGCACCTAAGTGTGCACGGGAAATCGACTGATCAGATGAATTTACCATTGTTGGTATTTTCAGCAAGGTACCGTGAAACTGAACCTTACCATTGCTGGTATTGTTCATCCACGGTACAACAGTGCCCTCTTGTGCCCTACATAAAACTTGGACTCGGTAAAAACGTTCTGTCTCCCGTGTGTACAGTGAAACCCCATGCCCTCTCACAGTGTTCCATACTGAATAGTTCTTCTTTGGATTTGTGCAGGATAACTTGCCTGAAACTGGCATGCTTTGCAAAAATCCACCCTCATAAATTTATAACACAAAATCGGATGCAATTCCGAAACATTTAGGTTATTAGTGGAGAAACACCATTCATAAAGGCAGTCTTGCCTGCAGCTGAACTTCCATTTAATTAGATTAACCTGGATTGATCCATATGATTCTTATAGATTTCCTGGGAGACTCAAGTGATAGGTGGATGCATCATACATATAGTGCTGGCTGAATCCTTTATAAAATAGTGCTGTGTAGGGATATTACCTAGCTAAGATACTTGGTTCCAATTAGGTGTTCATTTCATCATTTGAACTTTAGATTATTAAAGATTGCTTCTGTTGCCTTGCCCCTTCTGCTGCTTGTAAGGGGGGTGGGGGGGATGCATTAACAATATTTTTTGTGAAGAATTTCTGTCCTGCTTGAGAATATATAGTTAGAAAGAAGATACCCTGTATATTGTAAAGTAGAGCACTGTAAGGAAAAGTGGCTATATTTCTAAACATGTGTAACATGCATTTTTTCTTAATACTGCAAGCAATGTTATCTTTCTGACAACATTGTAACATATTGGCACCTGTCTTCATATAAAAAGGACAGAACACCTCTATATGGGTATGAAGGGAGGAAAACTGCAGTCAAAGCACATGTTTTTATTCAAAGAAAGATTTACAAAAACAAACAAACAAGGCACAGAGGCCAAAATAAACAGTTAAAAAAAAAAACATTATTGTTTAGGCTGGGCATTGGCCTTCACTAAAATGGTCCATCAACACAGTCCAAATACTCACAAAACTCCTCTCAGCTCCGACCTGCAAATAAAGAATTGCTTCCCTTTTTATACCACATGGCTGGTTCTTAATTGATGATCAATTATTAAAATAAGACCCAGCCCCATTCCACACATCTAGAAGGGATGAAATTAACCCCATCCCTGCCAAACAAAGAAAAACACACCACTCACACTATTTACACCAGCAGGACTTTTGCTCTGCCACAATGGGATTCCCAGATACTAGAAGATATATATTTCTGACAAAATAGTGTAGCAAAGGATGTGCCACCAACTTATGCAGCTTTTGCAACCTCTAGATGGTGCTGTATTCGTCACAGGTACATGGTCTCTCCTGTTCTTATACAGTTATCCATCCAGCAGATAGCTATCTGCTGAATCGTTGGTCACCTTATAACTGTAAAATAATACATTGTTTACCTGGCTTTTGGTTTTATAAGGATGGTTCATTGGTAGATTCCAGTGAGAATAAATCGAGTAAAGTAAGAGAAGAGAGCCAAGCAGTAAAGCATAAGAAACAGTTTGCTACACAACAAAAAGTCAAGCTGAGGAAGTTTAAAGAGGGAAATAAACAGTATGAATTTTTACAAGCTTTATGATTGAAAATGTGCATATCCACAATGTGTTTTATGCTCAGATAGTATAAAACCTGTAAAGCTGAGGAGGCATCTACACACCAAACATGCACAGCAAACAGATAAACCGAATATATTCAGCAAAAATGCAAGAATTGAAAGGTCTGCAGAGTATACTAGAAAAGAAAGAGAACTATTCTGACAAAATCAAATATTTAACTTCAAAGCTAAAAAGCCCCATACTGTGGGAGAATCGATCGTTCTTCCTACAGCCGGAACAATGTGAAATATTACACTTAAAACTATTCTGTTATCAAATGCTACTGTTGCTAGGTGCATTGATGACATTGCCAAGGACAAAGTCACAGCTGATCGCACAGATTAAATTAAACCCAAACAATGCCTTGCAACTCGATTAATCTATTGACATATCAAATTCAGCTCTGCTACTAATTTATGTGAGATACTGCTCTGAACAAAAACTGCCTGAAGATACACTATTTTGCCATCTTGAAGGAAAAGCAACTGGTCAAGAAATATTCAGCGAGCTAAAGAACTTTATGCAAGAAGAGGCGCTGCAGTGGTCAAACTGTGTGGGTGTATGTACCGATGGAGCTGGTGCTAAGATGGGGGGAAAAAGGACTGAAAGCCAAAGTTTGGAAAGTTGCACCAGATGTTCGTTTCACACACTATTTCATACACAGCTGAATTGTGTATTTCAAGCAGCCATAAAAACAGTAAACTTTGTAAAGGCCCTTCCAGTGACCTCAATTTTAAGCAGAGAACTGGGATCAGAACACGAGTTGCTGCTTTTGCTTACCGAAGTCCTATGCATGTCTCCAGATAAGGTACTACAGCGTTTATTCTGAAGGAGGAACTGTGCATAATTCTTCCTATCAACTGCAGAATCTTGTCCCTTTGTTTCTGTGTCAGGTCCCTGGATATCTCTACGGCAGGAAGCGTGCTCTTCAAAGACAGAGGTGGCTTCCCAGTCTTTCCAGGGTTTTAGCAGGTTTACATGGTAGATCTGCAGGGGCTTCCTGCGTCTGGGTTGGTATACTTTATAAACAACTGCCCCCACCTTTTCTTCTACCTCATAAAGGCCCTGCCACTGAGCTAGTAATTTGCTTTCCTCGGTGGGAACTAGTACCAGTACCCATTCTCTGGGTTGGAAAACCCTGACCCTGGCATCCTTATTATAGGCTGCCTGCTGTGCTGCCTGTGCTTTTTATAAATGTTCCCTCACTATGGGTGTGACACTCTCTATGCGCTCCCTCATTTGAGTGATATGGTCAATAAGGTTTCAGAGCTTCTTGGGCTCTCTTTCCCAAGGTTGGCCCCCAGTGGGGGTAAAGCTGTTACCCTGGCCCTGTTGCCATACCAGCAATGAGACAAATGTGTGTAACCAATGTTCCCTCCTTCTCCCCTATCTGTTTTAGATGCAACCAACAGGGGCACCAGGCCAGGTCATGCCCATCGGCAATGGAGTGTGATGTGGCGGCGTGCAATTGGGCATCTGGAGCGGGTAAGCGCGGGGAAAATGGTTGGGAGGAGCCTTGTGATGAGGCTGGCGCATGATATCCCTTTTGCGGGGCACCTCAGAGCTGACAAAACAAGGGAACGCATATTGGCCACATGCCCAGACTGCCAGCGAGTAGCGCCGGGTCGAGTGCGCCCCACCTCTTTGGTTCCACTGCCGCCACTTTGAATGCATTGCAATGGACATAGTGAGCCCTTTGCTACCTTCTGATTCCAAGAATATGCATATATTAGTGGTGGTAGATTATGCAACGCGATACCCGGAGGCAGCTCCATTAAGGTCCACTAGTGCAGCTGCAATTGCCAAACAATTAGTGCAGAGTATGGCTAGAGTAAGTATCCACAAGGAGATTTTGTCTGATCATGGAACCAACTGTCTGTCTACTACGCTACAGCAAGTGTATAAAATATAAAAAATACATCCCATCAGTACATCTGTTTATCATCCACAGACGGGATGGTTTAGTGGAACGTTTTAATCGGACCCTAAAGCAGATGCTGAGACGTTTTGTAAACCAAGAGCAAAAACATTGGGCATTGCTTCTTCACTACCTCCTTTTTGCAGTGAGAGAGGTGCCGCAGAGTTTGACAGGGTTCGCCCCCTTCGAGCTCTTGTATAGCTGACAGCCTCACAGCATCCTCAATCTGTTGAGAGGGGTGGGAGAAGCACATAGGCTCGTTCAAAAAATGTAGTGCAGCATGAGCTCCTACATAGAGACCGCCTGGATTTGGTCAGTCGTTTGGCCCAGGACAACCTCAAATTGGCTCTGCACCGGCAACAGCAGCAGTACAATAAAAATGCATTAATTCAAACCTTTCGCCCATGAGACAAGGTAATGCTGCTGCTTTCCTCCTCAGAATCGAAATTATGTGCTAAATGACATAAGCTTATTGAGGAGTTAAGGAATGTTTTTTCTGACTTGCCCGGCAGAACTAACTTTGCTGAATATGACATTATATCTCCACCAGGTGTCACAGTACGAGAGAGACCTTACCGGATCCCAGAAAGTTGACGAAGTGGCGTTCGCAAAGAGGTATGGGACATGCTCGAACTTGGGGTGATTGAACCTTCCAGGAGTGAGTGGTGCAGTCCTATTGTCATAGTGGCCAAGAAAGACGGCACCAACCGCTTCTGTGTAGATTTCTGGAAGGTAAACGCTATTGCCAAGTTCGATGCGTACCCTATGCCTCGGATCGACGAACTTCTAGATAGACTGGGAAAGGTGAAGTTTATCTCTACTCTGGACTTGACAAAGGGATACTGGCAGACCCCCTTAACCTGCAGTTTTATAGAGAAAACAGCATTTTCAACCCCTGAAGGGCTGTTTCATTTCAAAACCATGCAGTTCGGACTACATGGTGTGCCCGATGCCTTTCAGAGACTGATGGACCAGGTTTTATGCCCACATCATGAATATGAAGCAGCGTATATTGATGACGTGGTTATTTACAGCTCCACCTGGCGAGAGCATTTGGCTAGAATTACAGTCGTCCTTCAGTCTCTAAGAGTAGCCTGGCTGACAGCTAACTTGGGAAAATGCGTGTTTACCAAATCAGAGAATTAATATTTGGGATTTTTCATGGAGAATAGAAGAGTGAAACCCGTTGTCACCAAAATCCAGGCTTTGGTAGACGTGGCGATCCCCCAAACCAAGACTCAGGTGAGGTCGCTACTGGGTTAGCCGGTTATTACCATTGCTTTATCCCAGTATGCCATAGTGGTTAACCCTTTAGTTGACCTCACCAAAAAGAGTGCTCCAAATTTAATTAAGTGGTCAGCTGAGTGTCAGGGGGCATTTGATACTGTTAAGAGAAGACTCTGCCAGGTCCCCACTCTCATCACACCAGATTTCACAAAGAGATTCATCCACCACATCGATGCACCAGATGTGGGTTTGGGTGTGGTTTTGTCCCAAAAGGTTGACGGAGTAGAACACCCGATATTGTATATCAGCAAAAAGATGCTCACTTGGGAGCACAACTACTCCATAGTCAAAAAGGAGTGTTTGGCCATTAAATGGGATACTCACTCTTTATGATACTACCTACTGGGACATTCATTTGAACTTGTCACAGACCATGACCCACTCAAGTGTTTAAGCACAATGAAGGATATCAATTCTCGGATAACTCGGTGGTATATGGCTTCACTTGTCTGACAGCAACTTGTATTGTACCACAATCACTAATTCATGCACTAAAGGGACTTGTGTATGTGTTTTGTGTTTAATGTGGGGATACAATAACAGGACTGTTATTTCGGGCTTGGGGGACTATAAACGTAAGTAATGCACGCTGCTGTATTACTTACTGTAATGTTTTGTAACCAACTATATCTTTAAATAAAGACTCCTTGGAAGCGTTACTGAAGTCTGTGTAACGTTATTTTAATTAGCTCAACAGGAATAACTTGTCCGGCCCCACACACACGTGTAGACTCAAGTATCTATCACCTGCATTCCCTCTCATATGGAGTTCCCCCCGATATCTTTACTCAGGCACTTTGGTTCTGGGCGGTGTTCAGTATTTAAATGACAGCTTGTCATCACACTTATCAGCATTATTATTTACTGTTTGTTTCACCGTCAGGCACTGGACAAAAACAAATAAAAAAAAAAACCTTTGCACCTGTGTGGCAAAGTGCCCCGCCCCTGTGTGCATTTGTGTGTTGTGTGTATGTTGCGTGTGTAAATGTTGGTGTATAGTCATTGGTACACGGGATATAAACGGGTCTGTGTTTCACGTGTATTTAAATAGTGTATATTTGTATTTAGGCACGGGATTGCACATCACGCACGTGCATTTAAAATATAATATGTGAACACGGGGTTTCACGTAATGAATTCACGTGCTGGGATTCAAGTGAGTAATTAATTAGTAATTGAATCCCAGCACAACAGTATATATAGATGCACGTTTCTTGCACTAAGGGTTGGGTGTTCGGAAGAGGAGAACGGGTGAGAGAGAGAGAGGAGAGTTAAAATAAGTAAAATCGTAAATATAAGTGTTTGTTCTCACCGTGTTTGTTTGTCTCCGTGCACCGTTTGTTAAGTGTCAGTCGTTTTGTCTGTGTGTTTATTTTGGCGTCAAGTGCCGTGTCCTGTTTTGTATTCCGTTGTTTAAACCTTTTATTTTGTTATTAAACGCTGAGTGCAGCCATTGCACTCAGCTCATCACAACCACCGTCTCTTTGTTTGAATTCCTGTCTGGTCTGACGCCACCCACTCTGGCCGTCTTTGTGACACGTGGTGTCAGAAGTGGGATAGCCGCGCCTCCAAGCGTCAGACCAGGAGGGGTTTTGTTTAAAAAAAAAAAAAAAAAAAAAAAAAAAGAGAGTCAATGGCAGAAGACGCCATCAAACTGCGGGGCTGGTTCCTGGAGAATGCTGGGCTGGAGGCCCAGTCTCTGCCCATGGTCGTCCGGGCTCTGTGGATGATGGACTGTGAGAGATGGGAGGCATATCAGGAGGAACACACCCCAAACACCTTGGAGGAAGGTGTGGAGTTTGTCCTCAGCTACCTGGAGGCAACCATAAATGGAACAGCAGCCCAGGTAGCAGGACCACCAGCAGAGGAGTACCTGCTGTCCCCATCTCCACCAGCAGAGGGTGAGTACCTGCTGTCCCCATCTCCACCAGCAGAGGGTGAATGCCTGCTGGTTTTGCCTCCACAGCCCGAGCGGGAGGAGCCTGAGCGTCCACAGCCCGAGCGGGAGGAGCCTGAGCGTCCACAGCCCAAATGGGAGGAGCCTGAGCGTCCACAGCCCAAATGGGAGGAGCCTGAGCGTCCACAGCCCAAATGGGAGGAGCCTGAGCGTCCACAGCCCAAACGGGAGGAGCCTGAGCGTCCACAGCCCAAGCGGAAGGAGCCTGAACGTCCTACGCCTGAGTGGGAGGAGCCCGAACGTCCTACGCCTGAGTGGGAGGAGCCCGAACGTCCTACGCCTGAGTGGGAGGAGCCCGAACGTCCTACGCCTGAGTGGGGGGAGCCCGAACGTCCACAGCCCAAGAGGGGGGAGTCGGTGCGTCCACAGCCCAAAAGGGAGGAGTCGGTGCGTCCACAGCCCAAAAGGGAGGAGTCGGTGCGTCCACAGCCCAAAAGGGAGGAGTCGGTGCGTCCACAGCCCAAAGGGAGGCAAGTCGGGGCTTCCACAGCTCTGGGACCCAAGCCACCAGCAGAGGGGAAATGCCTGCTGGTTCAGCCCCAAGAGCCGGAAGGGGAGGGGTTACAGGCTCAACCCCCTGAAAATTTTTGGGGGGGAGAAGGGCAGGATGCTGGTGTCCCCCAGCAGCCTCTCGCTATGCTGCTGAAGGCAGCACGGCGTGCACATGCCCAGCCGCCACAGCAGAGGGAGCCAGCACCGCCAGGAGCAGAGGAGCTGGAGCTGCCTCTGCCTCCACCACCTCCAGGAGCAGAGGAGCAGGAGCTGCCTCTGCCTCCGCCACCACCACCGCCAGGAGCAGAGGAGCTGGAGCTGCCTCTGCCTCCACCACCTCCAGGAGCAGAGGAGCAGGAGCTGCCTCTGCCTCCGCCACCACCACCTCCAGGAGCAGAGGAGCAGGAGCTGCCTCTGCCTCCGCCACCACCACCGCAAGGAGCAGAGGAGCAGGAGCTGCCTCTGCCTCCGCCACCACCACCGCAAGGAGCAGAGGAGCAGGAGCTGCCTCTGCCTCCACCACCGCCCGGAGCAGAGGAGCAGGAGGTGCCTCTGCTGCCCGTACCTCCGCAGGGAGTACGGTGGCCGGAGCCCCAGAAAGGGGAGCTGCCGGCCACGAAGGGGGAGGAGGTCTGGAGACCACCAACCCCAGCAGCAGTTTCGCTGCCGGAGATCGTGGGGGAGGTCCGGAGACCTGCTCCCATTGCAGCTTTTTCGCTGCAGGAGTTCTTGTGGCCGGAGCCCCACAGGAGGGAGCTGCCGGCTACGAAGAAGGGGGAGGTCGGGGGACCACCTGCCCCCGCAGCTTTTTCGCTGCAGGACGGGACCAACAGGCTGTCAGCCGTGCCACTACCGGCAGGGGTGCTGACAGCATGGCCAGCCATGGGCCCACTGAAGCCTCCCTTCCCAGCCCGAGACTTTGTCCTGGACTGCTGGGTTTTTAAGGGGGGAGGTGGCCGTTGAGGCCATGTGTGCTGCGCACAAGGGGGGGTATATGTGGCAAAGTGCCCCGCCCCTGTGTGCATTTGTGTGTTGTGTGTATGTTGCGTGTGTAAATGTTGGTGTATAGTCATTGGTACACGGGATATAAACGGGTCTGTGTTTCACGTGTATTTAAATAGTGTATATTTGTATTTAGGCACGGGATTGCACATCACGCACGTGCATTTAAAATATAATATGTGAACACGGGGTTTCACGTAATGAATTCACGTGCTGGGATTCAAGTGAGTAATTAATTAGTAATTGAATCCCAGCACAACAGTATATATAGATGCACGTTTCTTGCACTAAGGGTTGGGTGTTCGGAAGAGGAGAACGGGTGAGAGAGAGAGAGGAGAGTTAAAATAAGTAAAATCGTAAATATAAGTGTTTGTTCTCACCGTGTTTGTTTGTCTCCGTGCACCGTTTGTTAAGTGTCAGTCGTTTTGTCTGTGTGTTTATTTTGGCGTCAAGTGCCGTGTCCTGTTTTGTATTCCGTTGTTTAAACCTTTTATTTTGTTATTAAACGCTGAGTGCAGCCATTGCACTCAGCTCATCACAACCACCGTCTCTTTGTTTGAATTCCTGTCTGGTCTGACGCCACCCACTCTGGCCGTCTTTGTGACAACCTGGATTACAATTGTCTGTCTGTTCTTTAATCACCTGCACCTGCACACTATTAACATATAGTGTATATAATAATTTTAGTACACAGTAGACTTACTAAAGGTAAGCATATATTTAAATTTATATCTCTTTTATATTGGATGCATTGCTATAAGGTATAGAAATTATGTGTTAGTTTTAAGAGAATGATATATTGAATGTTATATGACGTAGCTGTGAGCGCTTTAGCTTTTTGCATGACTAGCCTGAAGTCTAAATATATGATAACCATATTTGTATTACTGTATTGAAGTACTAATGCTGTTAAACCTGTAAAATCTGGACCACTCAGATTGCTTATTGCTTGGAATTTACGGTGGTCTGCGCAACCAACAAATCCAATTTTTAAAGCATTTAATAAACCACGAGCATTTACATAAACATTGTAGAGTTGTTGTTTTTTATGTTTAATACATGTCAACAGTGCTTTGGCATTATAACAACACTTTTCTCTTTTTTAAATCTCTCCAGACCATCTTTCCCCGTCGTGCTTACAGCCTAAAACATGTAATAAAAATAAAACTGTTATTGTATGTACTGTTACTTTAATAATACAGCTGTATTCCTAAATAAATGTCATCCTGTGCATAGAATTATTGGTATTTAAACAAATAAAGAAACAGTATTTAAAAATCTACGTAGGACTATACAATAAAATACACCAAATTAGAGTAACTGTTTCAACTCTACAGTTATACAAATGACGCTTCAGGATACTGAATGCTGGTATACCCTGATGAAAATAACCTATAAGTTTCTATAGACCTATCCCAATTCTCTATAGAAACCTATGGGTTCCATAGAATAGTCTATAAGTCTTCTATAGAAATTCTATAGAAGTATTCTATAGGTAACCTATAGGTTATTTTCTTAAGGGTGGTGGTGCAAATTTGTTTTTAATAAATAGTTTCACCACGGTCACTAGCCTGAAAACACAAAGCACAGATTGGCTACTGTAGAGTCAGGGCAGTTACGGTCTATCCTGGGCCAAACCATTTTTGAAATGAATATCTAATGAACAGGAATGCTACAATATCCAATTAAATACCAGGCATATTTAGAACAAAATTAAGTTATTTCGATTTTCTTCGGGCCATGTATTGAGAGGTTTTTTTTGTTTTTTTTTTGATGGCCAATTCACCACAACCTGCCTCTCAAAGTCCCAATCGACGTTATTGAAATGTTTTGTCTGAATGTCATCTCTGGGACAGATGAAGTCTGTGACTCCAATGTCCACTGTCCTTTTTTCAAAGCAGTCAAACAACACGTACTTCATTCTTGAAGCTCTATCACCAGACAAGTGATGGTTAAGAATCAGCACCCAGCACGAGCGCACCAATTTGTCTGACTGCGCGAGGACATTCTGCCATAAATCATTAAGCATGACTAAAGACGAAAGTAAATGGAGGAGTACAGTGCTCCAATGAGGCTCAAAAGAGGAAGGTACAAGAAATACCTGTTTGATCCTGAAGTATCTGTTCCAAGACAGACTCCTTGTAATTGGGCAAGAGATGAAGGAGCCCGATCATCATCGCAAGAAAATTCACCTTTTGAGTTAAATAAAATAATAACATGTGCCTGATATAATAACCATTCATGTTCATGTTAATAAAGCTATGCATTAGGGGCTCCCAAGTGGCGCATCCAATAAAAGTGCTCCATGTGAAGTGCAGGATGCGCTCTATAGTCTGGACGTCGCGAGTTCGAGTCCAGGCTATTCCCTTGCCGACCTAGGACGGGAGCTTCCAGTGGGCGGCGCTCAATTGGCCGAGCGCCGCCCGGGGGGAGGGAGGGTTAGGTCGACCAGGGTGTCCTCGGATCACTGCGCACCAGCGACCCCTGTGTAATTCTTTATGTATTGGATTTTCATTGAATTTTTAAACTGACCTGTGGCAAAGTGGTGAGTGGTTACAGGTGTGTGCAGTGCAAAGCGGGTACAAAACAGACGGTGTTTTTTGATTTATTAAACAGAGCCTTATTGCGAACACCTGTACATAATAATGATGGAGTGATATAGCAGCGTGTATCACTCGGTAATTGTAATCCCCAGGTTTGACCCGCAACCAAAAAGTCCAGTTTCATACACCAACACTAAACACAAAACACAAACACAGTTTTTAGTGACAGTGAATAAGTGCAAGTGGTGTATTACAGTTCTCCGTGAAATGCAGGGGTGAAAGTGATGTCCGGGTTTATGCTGGCTTCCGCTACAGCTCCGGATTGTGTTATGGGTAGTCTAGTTTGAGACAAACAGACAGGTATAACAGACACTAACACACACAAGACAAAAACTCACGGTTCTCACAATACTGCAACACAGGCTCCTTGTAGGTTTGTAAATAACTATTTACCAAGGAACAGATCACTTACACTACGACCCCTATTTATACCCTCGCTCAGACCCCTAGGTTAACGAGCGCATCCGCTCCTCCAATCCTCGTATGCCACGCCGTTTCCTGTCCGAGTCATTGAGTTTGGGTACCGTAGCTCCACCCCCTTCCTAAATGACCGACTTCCACCTAACCCAAGGAATAAATTGTCATGCCATTTAGTTAAAGGTATTCTGTTCTTTTTACACAGCACCCTCACAGGTCGGGAGGGAGATCTAACACCAAGAATCATTCGATCTCTATCACATGACCCCACCCATTGGGTCAATTGTAACATCAGACACTTTAGATTTGACACCATTGACACCCTTGTCTCAAGTACATCACTACCTAAAACAAAATAACAGTGGGAATTGGTAGAGGACAAATCTTTTGTACTGTTATCTGTTGTAAAAATCCTCTGGTAATTTCTGTTGTATTCAAGATTACTACAGGAATATCACAGGATTACCACAGCACATTTTCATAAGGGCAGGTAAACTTGTCTCACTCCCCGGTGTTCTATCCTACCTAACTGCATGTGTGTGAAGCTGAAGTTTGTGAAATGTGATTCCACTGTGCATATCTAAACACTAATTCATTTCCTGGCGTGAGTTATGGTGTATAACAACTAGAAATGTTATTGCAGCAGAACTAATAGATTTCAAATACAGTTTTATTTTAAAATGAAGAGATAAAATAGACAATACAAAGAGATTGTATACTGATAACAGTAAATACATAATAGTTAATGTAACATATATGAATATTTACTGGTGATGGATGCGAGTTTCAACTGACTGGTTGACATTTATCTCACTGATATTCATCTACATGTCATCTGCATGCCGAATACATACAAATGGTTCTGATGATGTTGATAACGAAATACAAACGATTAGCTACAATGAAAACTTCTGTAAAGAAACAGCAGAAAGAATTAGAAGTAAATCTAGAAAAGAGGAAACAAATTAAAAAATATAGCAAGGAATGCTATTGTGTCTGCCTCCATGTTTTTAACCTGGCAGTGCACAGAAACCAGTACTGAAAAATACATTGAACGTATTTCAGAGAATACATTGAATTACAAGGTTAATATTTGCATTGAGCTTTTTTGGTGATCCTAAATCATAAGACTGAGTCACTATAATCCAGAAATGCAAGAAGCCACAGCTCTCCTGGTTTTTATTTGTAATATTTTAAATTAAAAAATGGCATTACTGCAGTATATATATACAGGTACCACCACACATGTTTTATAGTAACAAATGTTTTAAAAACATCACAGTATTCCCATAAAATGTGATTTATTCTGTCAGTTATACTATAGGGGAAACTTAATTGCAAACACCATTCCTGTAAACTTTTTATGTTACTTTTCTGTTACTTAGCTTTTTATATACTATTCCTGTAATGTTAGATGTTAGTATTCTGTAACCATGCGCATTATACAAATCAATATAAAAAAATGAATGTTATTACGGTTCTTTCCTTAAATATTTTAGCCTCCCGCATTGAGATAATTTGATGATCAGCTCCCATTTCCTTAGTTATTACTAGTTCTCTGGTAATCACATTGACAATGTATCAGACTAAATTGTAGGTCCCTTGGTACTTTTTTCTGCTGTCACTGAATTAACTGTGCTATACATTCAGTTTTGCTATCAACATGTAATTTAAATGTCCATGAGATTCAATTTGGCCTCTTGTAAGAATAGGCACCAGCGATTTAAGTGTTTTGTTTGAAGGAAGGAGCTTTAAATACCCCAGCAACTGTCGGGGTTTGCATTAGGTAATGCTGTAAGCTTCAGGGCACGTCTGACTCGATTTAGAGTAATTTGCAAGCCACTGTCTGAGGCACACAGCTCTCGACCTCCAGAGCATTATATAAGCACTGACACTAACCTAGCCAGCTCATTGAAGGATCTTATCACCAAAGGGCCGGTAGTCTAAACTGTGGTAGTCTAAAAGAGGACAGGTCAATGTGGACCTGCTGCAAAATGTTCTATCCAAGCTTTGAACTCCAGACCAGTTTTGCATACTTTTCTTTCTTTTCTTTTTATTAATTAATGCTCTCGCTCCTCCTGTACCTGTCTGTTTTCGCCTCCCTCTCGGCACCACCCTCTCCCATAGCCATTTCTACTTCCTTTCATCTACTGCTCCCTACCATGACTAACTTTAATATCCCTGTGATCCTCTCCTCTCGTTCCTGTCCTTGGTGACTTCAACATCCACCTCTCCAACCCTAACCACTCTGCTGGATTTCTTCCCCTTCTTCACTCCTTCGCCTCCTGTCTCTCCTCGCCACCCCCCCCCCCCCCACTCCCACTCACACAGCTGGCTATCAACTGGACCTCATCTTCACCAGGGACTGCTTTCCCCCCACCCTCTCAGTAGCTCCTCTCGATATCTCTGATCACTACTTCATCTCCCTCTCTCTGTCGCTTCTATCCCTTCCTGCTAATAAATAAATAAATAAATAAATAAATAAATAAATAAATGAATAATAATATATTTGAGGTAGAAGAAAATACATTTTAGGTTTGTAAATTTGTGTAACAATAGACTGTTTTGTACATTATTAACATAATAAAACTCATCATTCTCATATTGCCAAACAGTGTGTTTGATCGTAGGGTGGAATGCATAACACCAAACAAAATGGTCTTTTAGCAAATGAATTATACAATCTTGAGATTAACTCTCTGATTTGAACATAATTTGGTTGACCATATGGAAAACAAACATGCTTTCTCCAAGTCAGTTGTGTGCAGCTGTAATTTCTTCTCCTGCAGCATCTGTGCTTTTGTATAGAGAGTTAAATTTACCAGCTCACAGTTGCAGGGTGGCACAAATTAACATTTCACCCCCCTACTGGTCATTTCCAAAACCACCTGTGTTTATAAGAATAGTAAAATAATAATCTAATCAGAAACACCTCTAGCTGATATTAAACAGGTCATTTATACTTGATGAATTTAGTAAGTGTGACATGTTTTGAGTAAACCAAGACAATTTCTCCTTAATGTCAGGGTGGTGAAAGCTCCTTTGAAGCCTTAAGTAGCAAAGCGCCTCAAACCTGTTGCACTACTAGGTTTCAATGAAGAACCCAAGTCTCAGAAAAATATATTACTCTAAGGTGAATGATTATTTTGTGCACTTATGCCACTGCCATTAAAACCTGAAAAAGGCATCTGCCTAAGTACTATATTTAGCAAAATTCACCCAGTATTATATCTAGCATGTAGAAATGGTTAGGATGTGAATTTCTGTAAGTAGAGATCACAAATTGAGTTTGTATCGATCAAGGCTCCAAATTAGATCTCTCTATATATTCTGTGTTACCATGGAAATGATTAGGTTAAGCAGAGTTGTCTCTTTTACAGTCCCATTCACCTGACTAGAGGTGAACATATTGTCATAAATTTAAAAAAGTGTATTTTTAGCATCTCACCCCAGGCACTTTAATTAAGCAATGAGCAACATAATTACTGGAGAGCAAAGCCTAGTTACTTACACTTCTCTTACGGCCAACATGGTGTCATACACACCAGGGGCCATATTTTCAAAGCATTTACTCCAGTCTTTAATTATTGCCTATTTCTGAAATTGGTAAAACATCAATGTTACAAAACTAGAACCAAAGAACTAAGGTATATATTTCAAGTGCTCTTAGGACTCCCAAGGCATTTTGTTTTTCTTTTTGTAACATTAATATGATTTTTGCTAATTTCAAAAATTATGAGTTAATTAAAGAATTAGTCCTCTCCCCTCTTTAGAATACTCTTTCTACATTTATGTTACTTGTTTTATTGCAAAATTCCAGACCTATGTTCTGAGGAGTTTTATATGAGAATATTATTTCATATTTTAGTAGTTTCTAAACAGCACAGATGTTTTTCAATGTAATGTTCTTCGAGCTGTGAAAGACTTGGCTGCACGGTAAACTCAGGAGAAGCTGCAGTGTTCATCACCAAAGAAGATTGACTTCTTTGTTGAAAATCGATAAGTATTCAAAATATCAAATATTAAACATTTCATGACTCGAGAAATTAACTGTAGCTAATGCTATCAAGTTAGTGGATAAATTGTTCTAGGAATAGAATATAACTTCCTGTTTTAGAGTGTGCAAGAAATGTATTTTGTTTGTTAAAATGTGTAACTCAAAGGAGTTGCCTCATAAATGCAGAGAATTTGATCATTGCCCAATTTCTTAATTTGAATATAGAATCAATTGAGATTGATAACATTGTTTAGTTTGGTAGATCACATCTAAACTAAATTAATACTGTAAAATGAATTTGATAAATTAGTTATTGGAATTGAATTAATTCTCGTGCATTTCAACATTTTGGCGTCCCTGGGTGGGCGACTAGAGACTTATATATTTTTAAATAAATTGTATATCTAATTCACTACAAAACCTTTGTTAAAAACACTACACAAAAGAAAGTGATTGGAGTTTTCCATTGAATATTTTAAGAAGACTGTTGATTTCTTCAACCAAATTTTCAGACAAATCCAAAATATAACTTTTTTCACTAAGAAAGCAACAATATGTTTGGAGTGAGAGAGGAGAAGAATTTAAAGAAAAGTTCATCATACCCAGTGTTAAACATATGGGCTTGTTTTTCTTCCTCGGGCACTGGTGACCTTCATATTGTAGAAGGATCAATGAAAGCTGCCAAATATCAAGAAATGTTGCACTCTCATTTGTTGCCCAGTGTTAGAAGGCTTATTGGACATACGTTTGTAGTCCAGCAGGATAATGACCCTAAGCATTCTGCGAAGCCTACAATGGAATTTCTGAAAAAATGGAAGATTACAGTAATGGATTGGCCATTTCAGTCCCCAGACTTGAATCCTACTGAGATGTTGTGGATTTACTTTAAGACTGCTGTTGCCAAAAGGAAACCAGTCGATTGCAGAACTCAAAGCTGTATATGTGTTGAAGAATGGGCAAAATATGCTGAATTGGTTTCAAAATACAGCACACAAAATACTAATATAAGGGTGCCCAAATACTTTTGTCAAAGTATGAAATTAGTTTTCGCATGTTATTTTTCATTTAATGCATGTTATGTAGTAAATTGTTGTTTTATTATAAAGCTGAATCTCTAATTTATATCTTTCAATAGAACAATTAGAAATTATAGCAATCATTCCTTTGTGGTTTAACTGCCCTAATACTTTTGTCTGTGACTATATATATATATATATATATATATATATATATATATATATATATATATATAAGGGCAAAACCCGGTGGTCTGGCTAGTCTAGTTTTGCCCAGGCCAATCTAGTTTCGCCAAGGGCTTCTGGGCGGATCCTGAAGTTACCACCCAGCAAACCCAGCACACAATCGCTACAACAAAATGAGATGAGAAAACACAGAAAAACAAGAGATCATAATTATTCTCTAGTCTATGTGCTGCGTGGTGGTGTTGTGAATGGGCCGTCACTGTCTTGTGTGGGACTGGGTGGGAGAACAGCGGGAGGGTTAAGGTTGTTTTAATAAAGTGTGCTTTTAAGCACCATTTGAACCTCACTACCTGCCTGGTCTCTGTTATTCCACTGCCGTCACTGCTGCACAGTATCCTGCTAGAACCCACAGCATGCTCAACGCTACATTTCACATATATAGAAACACCCATACAGAAGTATTTTAAACCTATGGCTGTCCAGGAACCACTCATTCACTAGGTGATAATAGTGCCCTTTTCATTTTTATTTAAGTCTTTGTGTCTTCTTTTGCATGTATGAATGTATGATGCAGAAGACAGGGCCGGCATCAGCACCCGAGCAATCCGGGCAAGCGCCCGGGGTCCTGACACCAGAGGGGAGGCTGTGACAGAAATATAATGAGTTTTGGTTGTAAATCTCCCTCCCGACCTGTGAGGGTGCTAAGCAGCGAAAAGGGAAGTCTTTGGACGGGCTGGCCTGACAGTTCTTTCCCCCGGGCTAGGAAGTCGGTCACTCTGGAAGAAGGCGAGACTCCGTTGCAGGAACGTATTGACCTGGAAGGGAAACGACGTAGCAGCTGCAGACAGTAGAGACAGCTGCACTCGTTTTCCAAGGGGTCATGCGTGATTGCATAAAGGGGATGGAGAATCACAAATCTTTTCTTTCGCTTGGTTCAAAGAGACAAGGAACTGGAAGGACCGGGAGAGTTCCCTAAATACACTGTGAAAAGAGTTTGTGAGTGTTTTGTTTGTTTTTGTCACTGTTAGTAATTGTCTTTTGTTTTTGTAAATTCACTAGACGGCTAACACGTCTCCGGAGCTGTCGCCTTGGGCCAGCACTACCCGGAACAACACTACACCACTGTTAAATTGTTATCACCAACCACAAGCACTACTGCACGCACTCAGACTGGTGACCATGTATTGTATTATTGTGGTGCGGATAATGTGTATTATTATTTGGTCTGCAAACCATTTATTATCATTTCCTTCCACGCTTTACACATTGGTGTGTATTGCCAGAGGTTTATTGTTTGGTCGCCAGACTGGGAATTTACAAATACAAAGAACCCCTTTTCCAAAACGGATTACAGTTTCCTTCTGTGTGATTATTTCTGCACTGCATCACCTCTGCACCTGTTTCTAATCAGCAGCCACTTTGCCACAGGGGCCCACACACATAGAGAAATAAAATTGCAAATGAGTAAATTCTTCATAAAGCTGAAAACTATTGCCTGATCTCAACATACAATTATGCAAATGTGCCAGTTAAAGACATTCTATAATTGGCAAATTTCCGTCATACTTTCAAACAATCAAGACTTTCATTTGACAAGCATTTTGTCAAGCCTCATTATCATAAAGTCTATTATTATCATAACGCCTATGATAATTATACGACTTTAAACCATCAAATATGAAACCTGCCGAACCTCTGGAATCTCCAAATAAAAAGAAACACAAATCTAGATGTCAAAAAACTGAAGGAAAAGACTGCAAAAAAATAATCTAAAAAAACTGCAATAAGTATACTGTCAAATTTTCTATGTAAATTTAAAAAAATATTATTTCTGTAAAGTGTGTGTTCTGTTTTCTGTTAATTGTGTACTAAGTAGGCTACAGTAAAAAAGAAAATGTGCTAAAATCTTTTCGTTTTAATTAAAAATAATGTTTTACTATTTTCACACTGTACAATCATGTGTAAAATGCAGCAGCATGATAGTTTTTTTGTGTTACCGATAAGCTAAAGATTTATTACCATTTTTCTTTTTTTTTTTTTTTTTATCGGACAACTCTCCAGACATACAATTACGCAAGCAGTGTGGAGTAGTGGTTAGGGCTCTGGACTCTTGACTGGAGGGTTGTGGGTTCAATCCCAGGTGGGGACACTGCTGCTGTACCCTTGAGCAAGGTACTTTACCTAGATTGCTCCAGTAAAAACCCAACTGTATAAATGGGTAATTGTATGTAAAAAGAATGTGATAACTTGTAACAATTGTAAGTCGCCCTGGATAAGGGTGTCTGCTAAGAAATGAATAATAATAATAATAACATACAACTCATGTCTCCAGACATGTCTAGTTTAGCAAGGGACTACTGATATGAAAACCTTTTTGATAGAAAAATATTTTTGATTTGGTTGTGAAGGTGGGGTGGGGGCCACTGGAGTTCCATTGCCCTGGGCCCACAAAAACCTGGTGCCGGCCCTGGCAGAAGAGGTAATGCAGCAGCACTGCGTCTATCAATGTCCATGATGTTCATGTTTGTAGCTGTCTGCGGTATCTGAGGTAGGTACAGGAATTGTGTAGAAGGGGGGATAAGGACAGTGTCACGTGACAGTTTCTGCTAAAATATTTGCTTTTGATATAGATACATAATTTGCTTGCATCGCTCACGTCCAGTTTAGATCCACCTTAAGTGTTTCCTTCTCTAATAAAGTACACACCTGGTACATTCTCACAAAGATTCATATGTTAGGTGGTATTTTGAGCATTGTAAACATGGTTAAATAGCAATAAATACCTGATATTGATGCTGCTGCCTCTGTTCTTACTGCCTGTATCTCTGATATAAAAAGTTGGATGTCGCAACATTTTTTACACCTAATTTGTAATAAGATTGAGGCTATGCTGTTAGGTACTTCTGTGAAACTGTGGAACTCTTTTCAGTTAGAGATCAGGGATTCAGCAATTTTGAGTGTTTTTAAATCTAGCTTAAAAAGTTTCTTTTTTAGAAAGGCATTTTTATGATTCCTTTTCCTTGTTTCTGTTTTTGTTTCTATGTGTTATTGTTACTCTGAGACGATTGCTTTTAAGGGCGCTGTATAAAATAAAGTTTACTATTATTATTATTATTATTATTATTATTATTATTATTATTATTATTATTATGATGATGTGTAAATATAATTTTTTGCTAATTTAGCTATCGGAACAAATACAATGCTTAACTCATTTTCATGGGATTATACTGTTAAAAAAAAAAGTGTATTCAAGTAAGCCCAATAATTGAGGTTAATGTAAATGCCCATGTTTATTGTAGTCCCCTTTAAAATATGTAACAAAAATAGGAAGTGTATTTTAGTTTGTGGAAAGATGAAAATGCGATAAATTCACAGGGAATTACTTATTCCTCCAGTTTAAAAAGCTGCTCAGTCAGCACATTATTTTTGCATTACAAGCACTGCTGTTCTACTTGCAATCCCTTTAAGCAGCAATATATAGGACATTCAGATTTAATAATTCAGAATGTTATTAAAATCATCTGGTATGCTGAGAAAATATGATCGGTATAAGGTAATAGTTTTTGTTCATAAACATTTTCAAGCCTTTCAAAAGAAACAAATAAAAACAGCTGACTTTATGTGTTAATGTTTATGTGGAGATTAGTAGTAAAACTGTTATATGATTAAACCCAGCCGTCAGGATCCAGAGCTCTAACTACGATTACCACAGCTAGGGCCAGATTAACTTTTTGTGGGCCTGGCGCCAAACAGATTTGTGGGCCCCCATTTGTGGGTCCATTGTAAGACAGGGGATCAACACAGAAGCTGTCTTTGACACATTACATTTTTGAGCGCCGCTTACATTTTTTTTCATCATTTTCTTAGTCACTTGTTCCTTGATGTTTACTCTCCCACTCTGAAACAGTGCATGCACAGGCAATACACCGGTGTAGTAGTACACTCAAAACACACTCAAGCTCAAAACACGTTGCTTTTTACAGTTATGGTATTACATTTGTATTTTCCCCAAACGTTTTTCAGCTAAAGCGAACTGAATAAACTAACATAACAATGTAGGTCACTGTGGTCACTGAACCCATTCATTTTGCTGTTTGTTTCGACTCGGCATGAAAACAGGAAGTGAGCAATGGCAAGTCTTGAAAATTGCTGGCAGAGCAAATATAAAGCGGTTGGCAGACTTAAGCCTGCAAACAAACATTCAATACTAAGGCAAGACAATTAAAAAATTAGAAAAGTGGCAATGTTATGTGCTAAGCAACGAGCAGCACAATATCACAAAACATTTCCTTTTTTTGTACTTTGTGCAATGTGCCTGTTGATTATACCGGAAAGGCACGCTGTGACAAGCACTTTGAAAGTGTCACACACAAACCATAAACATGAGGCCTTACAGGTAGAGGAAAACAGAAATGTTAGAAAACAGTTTCTGAGTTGTTTCAATCCATGACCCAAGAGCAACTTTACTGGAGAAAGGAACTTTTCAAATTGACTGAAACCTTCTGTGCATCAAGTATATCTCTGCATACACTTGATAATGATAATGCGAAACTTAAAGATGTTCTAGAAAGCAACCTGAAAAACACTGGAGTTATACCTAGGGAAGACAAACTGAGAGGTTTATTTGCCAAAAGTTTATTGCTTTGTTATTTCTAATTAAACAGTGTGTTTAAACCTGGAGCTCTCTTGTGTCTGAGTCTCTTCCTTGTTACAAACAGCTTGCCAGTGACGAAATCCTGTCACAAGGCCATTAAAGAGTAAGCACCTGAATCATGCATACACTCGCAGCTTATGAGGAGCCTGCAGTTCGTGCTCATGAAGTGAAAAATGACATGAGTGACATCAGACATAGGGCTATCCACACCGGGAGCGAAGCAAAAGACACGAATACAGCACATGTACATAAAAAAAACACAACTGTAGCTAGTCATGAAAAGAAAATACTGTCTGCTTTTGCTCCTTTTGTGGAGACAAAATAAAACAAAGAAATACTCTGGGTACAGCACACAGTAAAAAAACCAAAGAAGCGCTATTTTACAGAAATATGAAACCAGTGTGTGTGCTCCCCGTCACTGGTGAAATAAAGAGATAGACATACCATCAATGTCCAATTGTTCTGTTATTTCTTACCATATGGCATATTTCTTTTTATTGTCTTTATAACCAATGGCACTGGCATCATAAAGAACATTCTATTTTTGTTAAAATTCTCATTGATGTCCTTTTCTCTTATTTCTATGGTAATTTCTGCATGAACGAGACAGTGACAGTCTGACAGCCTCTCCTTCGACTCTGTCCAAGTAATGACGTGTTGTGTACAGAAACATAGAAGGCTCACGCTGACAAACTGTCAGTTTGAGACAACAAGGCATTTCTATCTAAGGGGGTAAGGGGGGAGTTTGCGTAGCAACTACAGGAATACAGAATGGTAATGTACACCTCTCCATGGTAAACACCCTCCCCCCCCCCCAAAATGAAATAATACACTTGGACTGTTGTATTGGGTTTACCGCTTATCATGTATAAAGGGTTTCGCAGCCTCACAAATAACAAACGTGAGAATCCATTGCACGGCCGTGAGACCCTCAAAATTGTGAAAAACTGTGAGTTTCACAGGTAAACCTTGAGACTTGACATCCATGTGACATTGCTCTGTGGGCAGAGAGCTGCGCCAAGGCTTGCCATCATCCAGCAGCAAAATCGGAAAGCTCAGAAAACAGTCATATATGGAAACTGACGCAACCTCTTGCTTTCGCCACCCTGCTGCAGCGTTTTTCAGTGAATGCCGTGCATTTGACACAAAACCAGCCAAGCACCTTAACGTTTGCGAGAACTTGGTATTTGAAAATATCCCACTGTTTGAATAGAACATTCCGGCACAGAGAGAATATCAAGCTTACTGTAAACCAGTACGAAAAATGAGGTGGAAAAATGCTTTACAGTTTTGGACAAACATGAAACCATGATGTGCAGCTCTTTTAGTAGTTCCCAGTGATGCTTAACAGTACCTATGAACACTGTAGATGCAGAATGATCCTTCTCATGTTTTAACAATATGCTCAGGGATGACAAACATCACTTCAAAAGTGGCAGTCTTTCAGTGTACAACATTTTGTACCAAAGCCACAGCTGTGTGTTGGAGCAAACATATACTTTAGAGAAACTATAGTTTACAAAATGAACTGGGTTTAAGAATCAGTATTTGGGTTTCAGTTAGTTAGTTAGACAATTTTGGGCTTAATATTAATTACTGGAGCAGGACGACAGATGGCAAGGATAAAGCTTTGAAGTGCAACATATGGCAATTTAACGGGGACCCTGTGTTTCCTCACTGGTAACATTCTGGGGCTAAAACCTTCAAAGAATTACAATCTTCCTTCCTTAACTTTATGACATCAAAGAGGCTTTGATGTTACATTCACTTAAGGTGATAACAGGAAAGTGGACCCACGTGGTCAATGATATGATTGGTTGATAAAAATATAGGACAGTATGTAATTGTCTTTTCTGATAGGATAAGAGAAAGGGGTGATGTCATAAGGTTAAGTCTATATTAAGTCAAACATTGTATTGTGTCTCTTCAACCTGTGCTTTGGGGAGGGGAGTCCCCAGCACCATTACTATGTTAAAAAAAAAAATTATTTGTTCAAGCTGTAACTAAGTTTCTGAATCACAATGATTTTCTACTCACGGATGCATGAGGAAAAAAGAACATTAACTAACATTATTAATAGATTACTTTCAAAACTGTGTTTGAATAGACATTAATGAAAAGGATATTGTTGTAAAATTTTCAATTGAAAATTAATTTAAAACATTTTTAGTTTCAGTGTTCCGATTACTTTTAACATTGCATGTTAACATATATTTCTGTTACGGTTGTTTGAAAAGTACTGTTAAACGTATGTTTACCTCTGACTAGATGAGTATGTTAAAAGAAAACACATTAACATGTTCAATACTATAAATACATGTTTATTTAGCACAAAAATGACACTATATTGTATTAATAAATATACAGTCAATAAAATGTTATTTTCAGATTTTCTTTGCTTTAAGCCATATAATGGCTGTTCGTGTACAATATTTGTATGACTCTGTAGTACTTTGACAAGGTATTCACCAAAAATAATAATAATAATAATAATAATAATAATAATAATAATAATAATAATAATAATAATAATATGATGTTCCCACCTCTGAACGCTAGATCTCCTTTGAACGTTTACACAGTTTCTCACTCAATTCTAATATACTTTTGTCAATATAAATCGACCACAGGAAGTAGTACAGTACTTCAGGCGGGGGAAACCGGTTGCAGAGGTCCTGGTGCTGCCTAGCGCACAGGCCGGGTCGCTATAGATGCAAATACACAGCCACTATGCTATAATAAAACACTATGCTATGGCAGGTAGGGTGATACTTGGACGAGCTGACTGTCCAGTTAAAGTGATGAGAAAAAAAAACAAAACAAAAAAAAACCATACAGCCAGCTATTCCGGTTTAGCTACACATTTAATGTCATCATAAAAACAGGTACTTGGATTTTTGCAGTGCTGGCGTTAAAACATTCTACGTGAAAAAACAAAAAGATTTATCAAAACGTATTGCAGCTAAACATCACATTGCGCAGGGGAAAAACAACAATATAAACGATAAATTCACTTAACATTGATTGATTACCAAGAGTTGTCTTCTTTAGAAAGAAATGTGTAATTGGTTGGTTTTTTCTCTGTTTCATGTTAGTGCTGCACTGTAAACCAGAGTACAGAGTAACTTGGGAAACTGACTAATGAGAAACGTCTTTGTGGTGCGAATTTTACATACCGCAGTGTCTGTACAGCCCGAGATCACAGTAATGTGAAGAAATTAAAAATAGGGTAATATATATATTACCCTCTTAAAAAAATAAAGTGGGTATGTTTTGGTTTTTTCATCTTCACAATTATTTTTACAGAGGCGGCCGTCTACGTGCCTGGTTTATCAGTCAGGAATTGCAGCCGTATTGAAGTTTGATTATGTCAGTCTGCATTCCACAAGTGAGCTGTCTGTTGACATTGCTATTGTTTCAATGAGCCTCTGATAGCCCATCAATCAGCCTTGACAGCTCACGGCGCCAGGCTGTCTGTCTGCACTGGTACTATAAGTTACTTGTTTTCCTAAGAAATTCATTGCTACCCCAATACACATTGCAAATGGATCGCTGGACAGCAAAGCAGTGTTTGGAATTACTGCAAATTTTACCAAAGAAGATTCTGATGCAGCAAAGATGGACAATGCAGTAAGTGCACTGCATATGGTGAAAAGCGCAGGATCTGTGTGATTTGTGCCAACACTTAGACTTTGTAAACAATTGTAAATGAAGCCCATTCTGTTCAAATGTTTATTTATTCATGTAATTTAGATTATAGTATGTCTGTATGTAAACACATAGCTTGTGTATATGCGCCTTGTTATGTAGGAAATATAAACCCATTTATTTAAAAAAAAATGGATTCTTATTTACATCGTTTCAGTTGTACAGTTTTGTATGTATATGATATACCTGTGTATAAATTTATTTTCAAATATTTGTTTATTTCATTTTTTACAGTTTTTTTAGGTTGTGCTTTATGTAATATGTCTGTATATAAACACAATCCTGTTTTGGTTTTGTAGATGATTTATATGATGTTCCTGAATAAGACTATGACTTATATTCAATTGTTTGTGCTTTCATTGTAATATTTATGTTGTTTTTAATACACCAGTCAAATTGATGGACATTTATTAAGGAAATAAGTCCAAAAAACTCCAACAACATTCTGAGGGAATTTTATGCAAATGAAAGAAGTTCAACTGGTGACCAGTATTCAAGTCTCCAGTTTTTTAACACTGAAACCCCAGTTGTCCAGTGCAGAGCTTTAAAAAATATTTGTCAAAATGCCCTCTCGATGTAACAGCCTTTTACCTGCACCCACTCAGAGCTCCTCTGCAAATCCTGAACACTAGACCCTACTGGCACTCCCGTGAACCAGTGGAAATACATTTCCTCTGCAAAATTATGCCTAAACTAAGCAACAAAGCCAGCCTGCAACACTATACAAACCACAGCTTGAGAGGTACAGCGGTGCACCTACTTTCAGAAGCCAGGCTGGCATCAAGGGAAATAATGTATTTAACCGGACATCAGTCTGAAAGTAGGGTGGGCGAACAGTGTGATTTTGTTCATCCCCTATGAGTAGGACTATGTGTGCTGCAGCAGTTTTTAAATCAATGTAAGACTATCCCAGTAATCATCAAATCAGAAAACATATACATATATTAATACAACTTTTTGTCTGTTACATGTCTGTCCTAAAAGTTTTATGTTTAACCTGTTATATTAATAGTATAATAATTTCTCAAAATATAATGTCAAACAGTTTTGGGACATGTCTGCTGCACGGCCATTTTCAGTCGTGGTCTCCCTATTTTTGACCTCTCCACTTCATATTACACATACAAAATGCTTTTTTTTGTGAACAATTATTTTTATTTTTTCCCCTTTCTTTTCCCCATCCTTTGGGAATAAAGAAATGGGGGAGACAGTACAATTAAAAAAAGGTCCAATTAATACAGAAATACAGCATAATATTCAGACAAAAACAAGAATAAGTGTAGTCAAGCTGTAGCTCTTTCCAAAGAAATAATATCACGTAAATAGTCTAACCAGACAGAAGAAAAGGAGATAAATTAATTTAATAATTAAGTAATTTTAGGAGAATGTGTGGCTGAAGGGTGAAATGTGTCTAACACTGGATTGCATAGCTGATTAAAATCTCTCACCAATATAACTGGGATATTTACCAATGAGGCCAATGTATGTTTCATCTGGTCGAAAAACTGTGTGTAAGATATTTGGTGCATAGAGAACGGCAATACAGACCTCTACGTTATTCAACAGCGTAGTCACATAGCAAAATCGCCCCTCCAAGTCTAAATTGAAGACGAATTTTAAGGTACAACTGTTTCTTGGCAAGAATAAGAACATCCCTATGTTTATTCTGAGCAGAGGAATATGCAATTACCTTGTAATGTCTATTTTGAAAACGAGCAACATCACTTGAAACCAAATGAGTTCCGTGCAAACAATATCAATCTTTTTTCTTAAGAGATAATCTAAGCACTGTGCTCTCTTTATAGGATGACTGGCACCTCATAAATTCCAGGAGTTAATGACAACACTAGCCATGGTCCAAGATAGGAATAAAGATCAGAGAGTAAAAGACATAGCACTCAGAAAACAAAGATATGTGACATGGAGAAAGATCATCGACCCGGCACTCATCATATAGCAATATCCTATAGGACAGTAGCACAGTAAAGATAAAAACACAGTAAAATAAACTGAGAAGGGAGCGTGGTTACAAAAATGTAGAATGATAAAGAAGAGAGCCAGAGGGAGCACACTGCATATCAGAAAGCTCAAGCCACAGTTAACATCTGTACTCCCTCTCACTCGCTGATTCCGCTCCTTATCTCCCCCCAAATCCCAGCCTCCCCTTGCCTACTTCCACCTCCCCAGCCTCCCCTTGCCTACTTCCACCTCCCCAGCCTCCCTCCCCCCCCCCCTCCCCCCCGGCCAATCCAACAACTGTCATCATGAACCAGACTACCCTGAGGGGGCTTGCTGTGAGCTAAACCACCTCATGAACAGGAAAAATGACCTGCAAATTGAACAACTGTAAACATGCATATAATCTAGTAGCCCATGTATTCAATGTTTAGGAAGCTAATTTGAATACAGATTGCCACCAACTAGAACATTAACGTCCCAGATAATAATAAAGATAGTGGAAATTAACACAGCCATGTATCCATATTAATAATGAACCACAGTAGTATTCTTAATAGGGTTATCATACCCTCTGCAGTGTAGATATCAGTTTGAGGACCTTCCATAATGACTAGATCGATGTCAAGAAACAACAAGTGGAAATGTACAAACTTGACAGGCCACTGTTAGAGATAGAAGAACCAAAATGTTTCAACTTCCATACTATGAGATATGAAAAATAGTAATCTGGAGCAAAGTTAGTCCATCAATACTGACGTTTCATCTGGATTAAGTGATGAGAAGTGCAGGGATCAATAGACCCCATCATAGCCTGAAAACATTGAGCGAAGAAGGAATCGACCTCTTCAGGAGTAGTGAAAGACAAGCTCCCCTCCATAACTGACTTTCAGTACAGCTGGATATACCAAGAAATTGTCCACTCCCTGGGAGTGAAGCTTCGCTCTCATTTCCCCAAAGGCCCTCCTCTTCGTGGCGATGATAGCAGAGTAATCAACATAAAAAGAGAGCTTTTGTCCCTGCACGATGACTGGAGCGGATCTTAGAGCAGCCTGGAGGAGTCACTGTCGATCAGTATAACAAAGGCATTGAAATATCATGGTGCAGGTTTATTGGAATCCTGAGGACCACCTGCGTATATGTGATGCACAGTGGTCTTTGGAGGGTTTCAGGGTCGGATACCACTGTGGAATTTTCTGCTGAAGAATGTGGATGGGGTCATCGCCGTCAACCCCTTCCGGAAGCCCCACCAGTCTAATGTTACAGCGATGATTTCTGTCCTCCAGGACTGCCATCTTATCTTGCATAGCATCAATACAAGTGTTGCATTGATTAATTTCATATTTTAGCTGGCGCAGATCAGCTCTGGTGATATCCTGCTTGGCAGTTAGCTGTCCTCAAAGAGGAAGTAATATCAGCAACCTCCTGTTTAAGAGCGCTGAGGATAGTAGCTGTTTCGGTTATGTTTTGAATCACAGGCCGCAAAGCCATGTAAATTGCTTCCTGAACTGATCCATGGAAAGTGCGTGTAACCTCTGCCAAGCGGATGTCCCAATCATCGGGGCCCAGTGACCTCAGTGCCGGTGTGGACTGAGGGGAAGCAACGGGTCCCCTGTGTGAAGTAGCCATTTAAAAATGGTAAGTAGATAATGTTTCTGTGACGCACACAAAAAGTGAGAATTCATACATGAAAAAGTATGGACACTTTATTTTTTTCACTTACCTGTACCTTTAAAATAGGAACACGTCAAGTCCTCCTTGAACCTAAAGGAAAAGCCTAGTAAACTGCACTATTTGATACAGCCACTAGGTGGAGCAGTCTAAATGCAGGACAGCGCTATCAGTTAGTAGTGATATCGTGCTTTCTTTCAGTAGTAAAACCGAGAGACTGCAAGCAACAACTGATTTAGTCCTGTCTTTACTTTTCCTATTTTAACAGGTTAGTAAGAGTCAATATAACATTAAAACGCCATAAATCACAAGGTTAAATGCTGTAGATTATTATTCTGTGGGTTTGGTGCATTATTTTGGTGGTTTAAATATGTATTTTTAATATATAAAAGTGCACATTTTGAATCGGCCGTTATAGTGGAGATTACCACGTGGGGATAATAAGGCAGATAGTGTTAGTCAGTGAAGACAAGATGGCGATTATGTTTTCAAAGTGAAACAAACTGGTTTAAAAGATATATAAAATGCTTGTGAAATACTACGTTTGAAGGTGTTCTGATAATAAATTTAAGCTCATATTATCCTGATGCCAATAATAAATGTAAACTGATATTTCTGTGATGTTTGTTATTCTGTGTTTCGTTTTGCTAATTAATAAAAGGTAGAATTTAGGCATAGTATAACGTGATGTAAATACATGTGTTGAATTACTAAGACTTATACCTTATTGTGAGTTATATGTACTATTATTAACACTGCGTTCAGAATGCTTAGACTTGAATGATATTTGTAGTTGAACTGATGATTAATAATAGTGCAACATTGCCATGGAAGTAGTCTGAACGTGTTAAAATAGTGATGCTAGTTATATAATATGTATATGGAGAATGCATAACTATAGAAATGACACAGACTATCCATTGTGGAATGCTTCTTTGTTGTGATTGTCATGTTTTATTTTAATAGACTACAGCTGAGATAGCTATTGAATACCAATATGAAGACTATCTCAAAAGGCTTGTTATTTGTTATGATTATTATTGTTATTCTCTGCACTTCTTCAATGAAGTAATGGATTGTTTTATGTGTTCAAACTTTTCAGTAGTAAAACCGAGAGACTGCAAGCAACAACTGATTTAGTCCTGTCTTTACTTTTCCTATTTTAACAGATTAAACACTTTATCTTCTGTTTATGGACTCTCTGCCCGAGACCCGTAACATTTCTATAGAAAATAATCAAAAAATAATATAAGTAGCGTAAATTGTTCGATTACAAATGAAAATTGCGAAGTAGTAGCAGGATCTCCAGAAGCACGCAGCCACCCCAGTGATAGGGTCAAGTCATCCACAAAATGCTTTTAAATCAACACAATACCGTTATGCGCTGTCTGTGCTGTTTGCGCTGTCTGATTGACAATATTTTGAGGCAGTATTTCGAAGCTGTAACCACCGACCAATTGACAAAAAAAGTACATTATTAGTTAGTGCTATGTGTCAGGAAGACATACCTCATTTTCCTAACCTGTGAGGTTATATGAGATATATGGGTTGGATTAAGTGACACGCACTGGAGGTTTGACCGACATCGAATTCAGCCCAGTCTCTGCTCTGAGACAATGCTAGAGTGTTAACTTTAAAAAGGCACCAAACAGTGGGGAAAGCAGTAATTTGCTGATGTAGAACAAGTGCTAGAATTTTGCACATGTTGTTTAACAGTGTAGATAATGAATGTATTTTTTTATGTATTAAAGTCCGTATCTCACATAGAAAATCATTTTTTGCCTTTGGGGTCGTACTTGGTTTACTTTCACAATGAGCAAGAAATGAAATCTCCATGATCAATTTTAGAGCACTGATAGAAAAACTATCAATAATTCCGGAAAATACAGACAACGCAGCGATGATGCACAAAGTTGGCATGATGTCACTAGGGGAACACATACCAGGAACAGATGAGAGATATACAGACTGTGAAAGCGATCATTACGGTTTTCTCCGACGTTTTGAGTAGTCTGTATTACAGTAAGGACAGCGGGAGTGTGGTGTGTAATGAAATAAATTGTGGGGAAGGAGAATAAGTGCTTTGAGGCCCGTTTCCGAGCTGTTTTGAACCTCCAGCAGGAGAAAATAACCACACTGGCACGAGGAATGTGAGCGACACGCCCCCTTGTCTGCAGGTCGGCAATTCTGAATGTTGTATACAGTTAACCCCGGCTACCAGTTTATTTATGGCAATAAAAAAAAAGTGTATTTCTATATTTGGTTTGTTGTACCATTCATATCTTGCAAATAATATTTACCATTTCCCATCCACTTAAATAAAGCATTGTTTATATTACAGGGCCGAGATGACTTGCATGGTCACGTATAGCTCTTCAACTTCATTCATGAAATAAACACTTATGCTTTCCCTGATTTAGTGAAATTAAATAGGCCTAACCTCCCTGTGAACTGCACGTAATTATTATTATTTCTTGGCAGACACCCTTACCCAGTAATGTGCACATTGTGACAAAAAACAGTGTGTACTGACAATTACAGCTAATGCTGTGGTTACAAAATTACCCAAACTCAATGACTCGGACAGGAAACGGCGTGGCATCCGAGGATTGGAGGAGTGGATGCGCTTGTTAACCTAGGGGTCATGCGCAAGGGTATAAATAGGGGTCGTAGTGTAAGTGATCTGTTCCTTGGTAAATGGTTAGTTTTTCAAACATACAAGGAGTCTGTGTTGCAGTATCGTGAACCATGTGTTTGTTAATGTTTGTGAACTGTTGTCTGTTTTTAATAGACTACCAGTAACACGATCCGGAGCTGTACCGGAAGCCAGCATAAACCTGGACATCACTTTCACCCCTGCATTTCATGGAGAACTGTAATACACCACTAGCACTTATTCACTGCCACTAAGAACTGTGTTTAGTGTTGGTGTGTAAAAACTGGACTTTTGGTTGTGGGTCAATCCCGGGGATTTACAAATACTGAGTAATACACACCTCTGTATCACTCCATCATTATTATTTACAGGTGTTTGCCATAAGGCTCTGGACATTGTTCAATAAACCAATAAACACGCTTGCACCTGGAAATCATTTTTTGCATCCACTCTGCACACACCTGTATTCACTCACCACTTTGCCACACGTGGTGTCAGAGTGGGATGGACTACACAGCACTGTCGGCGCTGCTGGAGCAGCTGGACAGCACACGGGAGACTGAGGAAAAACGGAGAGAGGAGAGGTACACAGCTCTGATTGAGAGGGTCGGACTGGGAGCACAAACAGCATCAGCACCCGTCATGATGGCCCCAAAGGCGAGGACTCACAAGATGACGGTGGAGGATGACCCAGAAGCATACTTGGTGGCATTTGAGCGGTTGGCTAACACAGCGTCATGGCCCTGAGAGTTCTGGGCAACCCAATTAGGACCCTGTCTGATTGGAGAGGCACAGGCAGCTTACCAGGCTATGTCGGATGATGACGCCGCTCAGTATGACCTGGTAAAGCTAGCCATCCTCCGCCGCCTTAACATCACGGAGGAAACCCACCATGTGAGGCTCAGGGAGTACAATAGGTCCCCGAATACACGTCCCAGGGTGGTGGTGCAACAGCTCTGTGGCCACATGGTACACTTACTCACCCTGGCGCTGAAAACAAGTGCACAGATGGGTGAGGCTATTGTAATCGAGCAGTTTTGCTATGTGGTCAGCACAGAGACCCAGGCGTGGATACGGCACCACAACCCCAACACCCTGGACCAGGCAGTGAAACTCACGGAAGATTTCGAGGACTCCCTGGTGTCAGCCCAGTCCCGGCTACTCACCGATCCAATACTGCGGAGCATCCGAGCACCACCTCCACTCTCTGCTCCTCCACCCCCACCACCGGGACCAGGTCAATGACCTCCTAGATAGCCGGCCCCAATGGGCAACCTTGCCTCCCCTCCATGGAGACCAAGGTTGGCCCCAGCTGGGGCAGAGGTGCTGCCCCCGCCCCATTGTCATACTAGCAGCGGGACAGATATCTAACCTCTGTGCCCTCATTTCCCCCTACCTGTTTTAGGTGCCACCAGCCGGGTCATCAGGCCAAGTCATGTCCATCTGCGATGGAGTGTGACGTGGCCGCATGCAATCTGGCATCAGAAGCGGGTAAGCGAGGGAAAAATGGTCGGGAGGGGCCTTGTATTGTTAATGTGATTTGGGGAAATGTGAAAACCAATGCATTAGTGGACACAGGGTGTGGTCAGACCTTAATTAAAACATCTCTCTTGGGCAGTGTGTTGTAGCAGCCACAAGGTCAGGTGACACGGCAACATACCCCACAGTCAAAGTATATTTAACGGTCGGTCCGATAAAACGTCACCTGGAAGTTGAGGTGGCGGAAAGGCTACCACACCCAATAATTCTGGGTCGAGATTGGCCAAACTATAGAGAATTGGTGAAATTAATGGCAGTCCTGACCACACACGTAAACATGGGGCGGAGAAAAATGAAAAGGAAATGATTGGTAATATTTTTCCCTTTCAAACTGAAATGTTTTCTCTTCTGTTCCACCCGAGAAAAACAAATAAAGAGAGAAGGATGCGGAAATGGGAGGGAGCATTAATGAGACAAAGCTGGGGGCTGGTGGGAGCCTGCTACAAACGCCAGTCAAAAGGGGTCGGACCGCAGTGTGACTGGAAGGTTGAGGTTACTCCCGCCCCTCTCAATATACCAGACATGTGGCACTCAAGCGCAGACATAGTGTGGGGCCAAAATAACGACCCCTCACTAGTGCACACTTGGGGACAGGTCCAGTCTATTGAAGGTAAGGATGTTGAAGGCGCTGGGGCGCTAGTATTTCCACATTTCATTATCAAGGGGCAATTACTATATAGGGTAAACCTCGCCACAGGCACAGGACAGCCTGTAACACAATTACTGATTCCCCCGTCATGTCAACTGGAGGTCATGAGTCTTGCGCATGATATCCCTTTTGCGGGGCACCTTGTAGCTGACAAGACAAGGGAGCAGATATTGGCTCTATTTTATTTCAAACTTACAAGGAGTCTGTGTTGCAGTATCGTGAACCATGTGTTTGTTAGTGTTTTGTTAACTGTCGCCTGTTTTTTAATAGACTACCAGTTGCACGATCCGGAGCTGTAGCGGAAGCCAGCATAAACCCGGACATCAGTTTCACCCCTGCATTTCACAGAGAACTGTAATACACCACTAGCACTTATTCACTGTCACTAAGAACTGTTTAGTGTTGGTGTGTAAAAACTGGACTTTTAATCCCTGGATCAAACCCGGGGATTTACAAATACTGAGTGTTACACACCGCTGTATCACTCCATTATTATTTACAGATGTTGCCGTAAGGCTCTGGACATTGTTCAATAAACACCCTTGCACCTGGAAATCATTGTCTGTCTGTTTTGTATCCACTCTGCACTGCACACACCTATATTCACTCACCACTTTGCCACAAGGGCGTAAGTAAAACAAGTTCCTGAGTGTGTTATGTAGTATGGAAAAGTTGACAATTGTTGCATAAAATTGCTTATATTATTCAAATAACAAAGTTCTGTTTTCCTTTTATTACAGACAATTGAGGGTTTTCAGGTACATTAAAATACACTTGGTTTTATGTTGTAAAGTGTTAACTTTCTTGAGAAAATGATTATTTTGTGTGTTATTTCTAAGCCAAAGAAACACAGTCGTTAACACTATAAAAACGTGAACCTGAAGACTTTGGGGGAGTTATTTTGCATAAAAATGATACAATTTATGTTGTTAAACCCTGGTAACGAGCGCGGGAGAACAGTTCTGGAGAGGCATGAAAGATTGCCAGATCATGTCTAAAAGGGCTGTATCTTTTACTTAGAGAGAATTGTCAGAGAAGCGGGATCTTTACAGCACAGTGTTCATAATTGGCTTCGGGAATTCAAAGTTTATATTAGTGACTCGGACCGGAGATACTGGGACTTTTTGCTGGGGCTCTTGCAATCGATACCCTGGCTAAGGAGAACGGTTATCCTGTAAATTGAATCCTAACTCAACTGAAAGTGTACCTTTCTGATTCCTCATTTTGGATTATAAAATATTATTAGAAGTCTGTGAAAATAAAACTTGCATTTTCATCTACTTTTCGTGGTGACTGGTGTCACTTAACAAAGAACGCGTGCACGCTATTGGAATACAAAACAACGCTATTGGAATACAAATTGGTGGCAGTGGACTGGGATTTGCGCATTCATAATTGACACCAACACAGTCTTGGACAAAAGAAAAATGGATGGAAACCCAGCACCAGCGGCGGCAGCAGCAGCAGTACCTCAGGAGAGAAAGGGGAATCGTCCTGTGTTTTTACCTGAATAATTTGCAGGAGCAGATGGAAAATGGATCGCTTGGGCCGAATAGTTCGAACTGGCTGCCAAGGTGAACGGGTGGAATAGTTTTCTTGTGTTACTTATGAAGGGACGTGCAAGGGACTTTTACAGCGGTTTACCACCGGAGGTGAAAGAGCAGTTTGAGCCTACAACACATTCAAATTGGAGCCGTGCAGCTTTCTTGGATCGGAAATGCAAGCCGGGTGAGTGCATCAAAGATTTTGCATATGATGTGCGCCAGCTAGTTGTAAAAGCATATCCAGAGTATGATTTGAACACTTGAGATTCGCTAGCCCGGGACCACTTTATTACTTACGTGGGCAGTGGCGAAATTTACGTGCAATTGCGCAGCGGAAAGAAGATGCTGTTAATTTGGCATTAGATCTGGAACAGATCAGAGAACTTGAAATTAAGGACTCTGTTCCACCCAAGCAAAAATTTGTGGAGCAAGAGAAGCTTCAAAGCCCCGTGAACAGGACAGTGTTGCAGTTTTAAAAGGGGTTGTCGAGACTCTGTGTGAAAGCATTGCTCAGTTGCAAACTGAAATGAAACAGCTTGCTGACAAGCAGTCATCAGCCACATCAGGACAGACAGCGAGACCGGGGGCAGCTGGGGAGCCCGATTCCCAAGATTCTACACAAAATCGGAGATACAACTACAGAGCGGTGGGACCACAACCAAACAACGCCAAGGCCTGCTGGAATTGCGAATGCCAAAAGCATTTGAAGAGGGATTGCCCATACTCGTCGGCGGACGACAACACTCAGCATGTACGGCAGCATAGCCAGTTGGAAAAAGCCCCAGTGCAGCAGGCCAGAATAGCTTCCACTACCTTTGGAAGTTGGGATTTATTTGGCTTGTATGATTTCTGGTTTACTTTGTGAAGTTATGTTGGATTCAGGTGCCCAGATTTGCCCATGGTACATGAAAAGGTATGGAGGGACTATGGAAGTAACTTTGAAACCATTCTATGGCACTATCTAGGTAGTGAATGGACAGTACCTTTAAGATATACTCTATTAAATGGCATTTGCCATGTGTCTGCCCAGTTCTGAATGCTGTCTAGATCATTTTGAATGACCATTGCTTCTGCAGTGATGTTTGCCACTCCTCCTATTTTTGTGTCGTCTGCAAATTTAACAAGTTTGCTTACTATACCAGAATCTAAATCATTAATGTAGATTAGGAATAGCAGAGGAATACTGATCCCTGTGGTACTCCACTGGTTACCTCGCTCCATTTTGAGGTTTCTCCTCTAATTAGTACTTTATGATTTATGTCAACCACTCCCTAATCCATGTGCATGCATTTTCTTGAATCCCTACTGCGTTCAGTTTGAGAATTAATGTTTTATGCAGGACTTTGTCAAAAGCTTTCTGGAAATCTAAATAAACCATGTCATATGCTTTGCAGTTATCCATTGTCGATGTTGCATCCTCAAAAAAATCAAGCAGGTTAGTTAGACCTAAAACCATGCTGACTGTCTCACAGGATAGTTACCATATAGGTAATGTTCCATTTTGGTTTACTTACTGTAACCCTGCCTCCCTCCCTGAAAGAGAAGATGACCAAAAAACCTTGCAAGGTTGCATCGGTTGACCTCATGGGTTCGATGCAAAAAGAGGAATGTATTCCGTGGGTTGACTGTTTTGATCCCTCAGTTGGCAGGGCCGAGGACATCACCCCAGGAAGGAGCCTATCAGCAGCTCTGATATAAAGAGCTCAGTAATCCCTACCAATAGGCAGGAATATCCCATAAGTATGTTGTTGGTTGTCTTCTCTTTCAGGGAACCAGGGTTATGATAAGTAACCTAACGTTTCTTTGAACCCATACTTTTGCTCCTGTACTTGCCTGCTGACTGGAATGTTTCTGTATCATCTCCCTTATTGCCAATGGTAATAAAAAAAGAACAAAAACATTATAAAACTGCAATCGAACTAAATTGATTTCATAAGGAGACATGGAGCTAGAGGCTCATGTGCTGATGAATGAAGACATGTTAAACCAGAAAATCTATAGATGCAACAGACTGGCTCGATTAATTTTACTGACTTCTCTTTTTCTCATCCTGGCAACCTAAGAGACTAGGTCTACAGAGAAATGTTCTGTTCAAAGAAAATAAACTGAATTGATGAGAAATACATACAGTTCAATATGAAATACAGTAGTCTGCCTGCTGACACAGGATTTTCAACAGTACACAGTTGTAATTGGAAAGTTCTGGATAAAATAAGTAATCTAATTTTATAAGGGTGGTGTTTCAATTAGGTTATCTAGTGTTTGATTAGTACCAGGTGAGTGTGGTTAAATTGAATAGAGGTTGATTTGCAATTTGATTGGTTTACACATAGCTTTTATCCACCTAGTTTATATATTAGTCAGTTAGGCTATTTGTGCGCAAGCACGACGCGCCAGCCAAGTGAAGAGCCTCACAACAAAAGAGCCGGGAGTCTAGCTGTGGGAGTCCAGCGATGGGAGGCCTGCGCCGAGAGGCTGTTGGAAAAGATCCGAACCTAGCAGCGCTCTTGAATTGTGCCTATTTGTCTCGCCTGTCCTGCTATGACTGTCTCTCACATCCCTGTTATTCTGTCCTCTCACCCTCTCCCCCCTCACACTCTCTCTGGTGCACTCTGGAACTGTCACTCTTCTGCTGACAAAGCTGATTTCATCTCTGCCTTTGCCCCCCACCTCTCTCTCGATTTCCTTGCTCTCACCGAAACCTGGCTGCCTCATGATAACGCTGTCACTCCTGCCACCCTGTCCTCTCTCTACGTCCTGTCCCATACTCCACGTCTCACTGGACGGGGAGGTGGGACTGGTCTTCTCCTCTCTCCCTCCTTACTCTTTTCTGTCCCCTCCGCTAATATCTTTGACTTTCATGCTGTCCAACTAACCTCTCTCTGTCAACTCCTTCTAATTGTACTGTTCCATCGCCCTGGACCTCTCGCTCACTTTCTCGATGAACTCGACTATCTACTCTCCTCCCTCCCCTCTACCCCAAAGCTGGCCGTCAACCTGACCTCACCTTCTCCAGGGCCTGCTGCCCCTCCACCCTCTCTGTCACCCCCCTGGACCTCTCTGATCACTATTTCATCTCTTTTTCTCTGTCTCTTCCATCTCTCCCTGCTCCTCCTACCCCCACTGTCACCTTTCCCCCTAACCTCTGCTCTCTCTCCCCCTTTGTCCTTGCCTCCTCCCTCCTATCGACTCCTCCCAACTCTCTGTAGACTCTGCTACCTCCACCCTCTTCTCCTCCCTCACCTCCTCCCTCGACTCCCTCTGTCCCCTTACCTCCCAACCTGCTCGCCCCTCCCCTCCCCAACCCTGGCTCTCCTCTGTGCTCTGCTCAGCAAGAACCACACTGCGATCTGCTGAAAAGAAATGGAAGATAACCAAATGCCCTGCTGCCCTAGACCTCTACCGCTCCCTCCTCTCCTCCTCCTCTACTTTCTCCTCTGCTAAATGTTATTTCCAATCTATAATCCAAGCCTCCACTAACCCACATAAACTATTCTCTACCTTCTCCTCCCTCCTAAACCCTCCCCCGTCCTCCAATGACTTTGCCTCTTCTAAATTCTCAAACTCTTTAACACCTCTCCCTCCCCCCAACCCCCTCCTGCTCCAACCCCTACACCCACTGCATCCTCTACTAACTCACCCTCCTTCTCCACCTTCTCTCCCCTCTCAGACTGACCTCTCCTCCCTGCTCCAGGGCCACAAACCCACCACGTGTGCCCTGGACCCCCTCCCCACTCACTTCTTTCAAGCTGCTGCTCCTGCTCTACTTCCCTTCATCTCCTCCCTTCTCAACACCTCTCTCCTTTCTGGTCTCTTTCCCTCTGCCTTCAAACAAGCCTCTATCACTCCCCTCCTCAAAAAATCTACCCTCGACCCCACCTCCCTCCAGAGCTACCGTCCTGTCTCCCTCCTACCCTTCCTCCCCAAAACCCTCGCCTGGGCAGTACACTGCCAGCTCTCTGCTTTCCTGTCCAACCACTCTCTGCTCGACCCTCTCCAATCTGGCTTCCGCTCTGCTCACTCCACTGATACCGCCCTCCTGTCTGTCACTAACTCACTAAACTCTGCCTAAGCTGCCTCTTTCTCCTCTGTCCTAATTCTCCTCAACCTCTCTGCTGCCTTTGTCAATCACTCTATTCTATTATCCTCTCTCACTGACCTGGGAATCTCTAGCACTGCTCTGGCCTGGTTCTCCTCCTACCTCTCCAACCGCACTTACCAGGTGACCTGGCGTGGAGCAACCTCCACACCTTGCCCTGTCTCAACAGGAGTCACCCAAGGGTCAGTCTTGGGTCCTGTTCTCTCTCTACATCCGCTCCCTGGGCCCCCTCATCGCAACCTATGGTTTCTGAAATGAGGCACACATATGTTTTAGGAGAATATGAGCACCTTAACACAAACTTTTTCAAAGTAATATGAGAATTTGCAGTTACAAAGACAGGTTTTAAAGACAGGAAGCAACTAATTAAAAAAAATTTTTTTAAAATAAGAGCAGTAGTTTACATGCCCCTAAGTAAATCATGTCCCTTACCTGTTTTTCATTATTTGTGTTTTGATGCTGTTTAGCCAAAGTAAAACATAATAACTATGGCCGACCACAATATATTTGGGACTCCGTGAAAACAGCCTAACATTATCTTTCCATTTCAGAACTATGTCACTGGTCTTATGAAAAAAGTGTAACAGGGGGGACCGTGTGCCTTACCTTTAATTGAATGATTGTCTTTCAATTGGTGCACTTTCTTCTTTAAAAAGCTGCTGCTGGTGTTGCCACCGCTATCCGAGTGTCACATTTTAAAAAGACTTGCGTTGCACCTGTGACGAGGACAAGCCAAGGGGTTGCGTTGTTAAGATGGGCCGTGGTGTGACATTAGACTTCAAACCTCCAGGAAAATAAGGACTAGTGCCAGCCATTGTTTTCTAGGGCTTTATTTTCGTTTTGTGTGTTTTTCTAAAAATCGCAAGTAAGTTTGGCCGGTCGTGATTTCTAATTATATAGGGCACTCTTACTTTATAATGATCTATAAATTGAGAATACCTGATAAGTAGTGAATAAGTCTTGCTTAATGTAATATTACTTAATGTAATATTACTGCATAGAATAAACCGAGGTGGTTTGAGTGCAGGTTTCAGGCGCCCCCTTCCTTTCTCTCATAGGTGCAGGGATCTTTTGTGAAGTATATTGGATTTTTTTATGTTGCTTTTGGTAGTTATTACGTATGATCTGCATGATTTGTTCACTTTGATTTGCCATGTTTTAGGTTCTTTGGAGTGCATGTTTTCTGTATTTTGTTTTCACTTTTATTTTATCTTGTTTTATAGGATTGTTGCACGGTGCGCTTTTTCTCTTGTGTGAGAGGCGGAGAGTTGTGCCTGATGTGTTTCTGACCCCCTCCCTTTATTTTTCTAAGGTCTTGAAGTAAGTTTTTAATAGCATCAAACCCCACTTAGTGGCGCTTGGAAGTATTGCATCTTTTGTGATTTTTAAAGCTTGTAGTTTTTAATCCACCACTTTATTCTTTTGAAAAAGAAACTGTGCTAAATACATCCTTTTTATTATTTGTAAACAATAAATACGCTTGTACTCTTCGTATTTCATGTTTCACTAGTTTTCATTCAATTGAAAAGTGCTTGCATTTAGGGAAACCTAGTTAAGTATTTACTGTGTTAAAAGATCAAATAGAGTTCCTTATGTTCTATATCCATTCAGTGCGTGGCATACTCGAGGCTTGTTTTGGTTGTTTTGGTAGTGGTTGTTTTGTTTGTTAATCATAATAACAATACCGGTGTGAGTTTTTATGCATCTTTATTGTTTCACCATGTTGAACACACTGCATAACTAACATAAAATCTCCACCCCCCAGCTCTGTAGGGGCCATCTACCAATAATACCATTTTCCTAAGTTAATGTTAGGGAGTGTCTGTTAATATGATACAATCTTATAATATCACATCTTCCTCACTTAAAAGAAAAATTCTGTATTACTTTCAAAACTAAAATTATTTAATTACCGTAACATGGCTGATTTATTATTATAAACTCAGGTTTATAATTACATTAAACCTAATCTTGAGAGGAGAGGTCACTAGTACTTCACTCTCTAGTGAGTCTTTACCACTCACTCCTCTGTACTTATCTAATAAGTTTCAATCAGTCTCTCTGGATATCAGATTTCTCTTTCAGGTCTTCCTTGCTTCTCTGGTGACCTTTCAGCAGACACACACTGCTCATAATCGTTCTTGCTATCAGTCCCTTTGATGTTGTCTTGACTGACTGCTGTAGGAGTTGGTAAATCTTCTTCAGTCAAATTGGTATCTTCAACTGAAGGCATAAGTCTTAAATCCACACGATTCCATCTCACCTCTGTTCCTCTCTCTGTTTGTATCTGGTATGACCTTGGTGAAATTTGTGATTGTACTGTGCCCCTTTGCAGCCACATTCCTTTGTTGTAGTCTCTAAGACGCACTTGATCTCCAGGTCTTAAACCAGATAGGCTTCTTGCTGTACTGTTGTGCAACTGTATTTGTCTCTTGTTTTTCTTTGATTTGCTTCACCTGTACCGAGTAATGAGCCTTCAGAAGCTCTTCATGTATTGGCAAATTCGTCCTGATCCTCTTTCCCATTATCATTTGTGCTGGAGAAAACCCATTCTGTAGATCAGTAGGCTTTTGTAGAAATCTTCTTTCCCATCATGTGCTTTCTTCATGAGACTTTTCACAATTTTTACTGAGCTCTCTGACAGTCCATTTGACCTTGGATAATTGGGACTAGAAGTACTGTGTATGAATTCCCATTCATTGGCAAACTGTTTGAACTCAGCACTGGAGAATTGAGGACCATTGTTAGTGAACACTTCGTTTGGAACCGTGTCTAGCAAAAACTGACTTTGTACAGGGGATTACAGCTTTACTCGTAGTTGTAGGCAGTGTTGCATACTAAGCCATTATAACTACATGAGTTTTTCCATTAAACTCAAACAGGTCAGCACTGACTTTCTGGTATGGTCTGCTTGGCACTGGATGAGGACATAATGGCTGGACTTGCCGCCTTGGTCTATACGCAAGACACAATTCACAAGTTGCAGTTACCTGGGCCATGTCTTGTTTCATTCTCAGCCAATACATTACTTCTCTGGCTCTTCGCTTACATTTTTCTTCTCCTAAGTAGCCTTCATGTATTTTCCTTGGTATGACAAATTTGTTGCCTTTGAAAATAATGCATTTACAACAGATAGATCACTTCCAAAAATCATAGATAGACAATGGGCAGGCCTTTTTCTCCTTCGGCCAACCTTGTGATATGGTATTTTTCAGAATTCTCATTGTTTCATCTGCTTCAGTTTCTTTTCTGATCTGCTCTTGTCTCTCACTGGACATAGGAAGAGAGGTTACAATCATGTCAACATATGCCTTTAGTTCTCTGTCTGTCTGACTTTCAGGGCTTTCACTCTTGTCTGCAGCACGTGAGAGTGTGTCGGCAGTGTACATATACTTTCCAGGACTATAGAACAATTGAACATCATATTTTTGTAACCTAATTAGCATTCTCTGTATTCTCATGGGACAGTCATTTAGAGACTTGTACATTATGGCAACTAGAGGCTTGTGGTCTGTTTCCACCGTGAAGGCTTGTCCATACACATACTGATGGAATCACTCACAAGCGTAAGTTATTGCTAGTAACTCTTTTTCTATCTAAGTATACCTCGTCTCCGCACTCAAAGCTCTGGAACATATGCTACTGGTTGCCAGGTCCCTTCATAATTTTTCAGAAGTACTGATCCCAAGCCAAACTGTGAAGTGTCAGCTGATATTCTTGTTTCTTTTGCAGGATCGTAGAATCTTAGCACTGGCTCTTCTGTGATAGCTTTCTTCAGATTTTTCCAGCTTTGCTCCTGTTCATGTGACCATATCCATTCATTTTTCTATTCCAACAGCCACCTGAGTGGTGCTGATTGGGCTGACATTTGAGGGATAAACTTCCCTAAGTAGTTGATCATTCCTAAGTACCTTCTAACATCTTCTTTGCAGCTGGGACTTTGCATATTCTTTATCGCATATGTCATTCTAGGGTCAGGTTTAATGTCCTGATCTCAGACAACATCACCCACAAAGGTAATTGCTTTTACATGGAACTCACATTTATCTTTGAGTTTAAGGTTTACTTTTCTTGTCAGATCCATGTCTCATTCAGGAGTCATGTTCTTCTTTTGTGGAACCCCGCACAATGATGTAAACCATCATGGGTTCAACACATGGAAGGTGCCAAAAGTCATATGAATTATTTTATGGTAAACTTCTGGAGTGGACAGTATCCCATACGGCAGACAAATAAATCTGTATCTTCCTTCTGGAGTATTAAATGTGCATAACTTTGAACTAGCCTCGTCAAGCTTAATTTGCCAAAATCCAAAAGAAGCATCCAGTGTGTTAAACCATTTAGCACCAGCAAACTGTGACATTATCTCTTCTGTGCTAGACAGCTTGAAGTGTTCTCTTTTTATAGCTCTGTTTAAGTCTCTGGGGTCAAGACATATTCTGAGCTGACCATTTTTCTTCTCAACAATGACTAAAGAGCTCACCCAATCTGTAGGCTCGTCAATCCTCTGGATCACACCTGTGGCTTCCATACGGTTCAGCTCTTCTTTCAGTTTGTCTCTCAGTGCAAATGGCACTTTTCTGCAGGGGTGTACTACGGGTGACACTTGGTCATCTAAGTTTATTTTGTGCTCCCCAGGTAAACAGTCTAGACCCTTGAACACATCACTGTACTCTGTAAATAGCGATTCATATTTAGCTTCAGCTTGTGATGTCACAACAAAAACTCACTAAATAGAGTTTCTCACAGGCACTTAACCACTTCAACACCATGACGTATGCACGTACGTTAAATGAAAACCCACTTACAGTACCATGCCATACATGCGTACATCAAGTTTCCCATTCTATTCTATGATCGGTTTCTCAGTCTAGCATTTCAGGTTTCATTCTGTAAAGCAGTGCTAGTACTGTGGAATATGCAATGAAAGTCGGGGGAGGGTCAGGTGACATTTGTATCCAATTGCATGTCATGTAGCGATTCCAATATACCTGTGGGTGTTTAGAAGACAGTTATATTGCGGGAAGCCATTCAACTTTTACAAATATATATCTATATCTATATATAGATATAGATATAATATATATATAGATATAGATATAATATATATAGTGTTTTAAAAAAAAAATTGTTTTATTACACCGTGTAACAAATTTTTATTTATTTTTTGGTTCCTGGGTAGTAAGTGTTATTTCCTAATTGCTTATGCCTCAAAAGTATAGAAAATGGCTATTATTCCCCACAAACTTTGCTTTTGTGACCAGGACAGTGATATTTTGAAATGTACCAATTTTCCAGAACATTCCAGATAGATTCAGTGCTGAGTAAAGTTGGAGTAACTTCTAGAACTTTCTAGAACTTTCCAGAAATATAAATAGTAGTATAAATACAGGGGCCTTAAGCCCACCAGTTCAGTTTAGTTCCAGCTGCCTAAGTGGATACATATCTGCATCAAGGTCATAGGAGACTTCAAAATGGTGGCATTCCTGATGGGTCTCCAAGGCGGTTTTACCAAGTTTCTCTGCTATCTTTGCCTTTGGGACAGCAGGGACACCAAGGCGCACTACCACAGGCGGGACTGGCCACAGCGGACCGAGTTCTCTGTGGGGAGGAACAACGTCAAGTGGGAGCCACTGGTGGACCCCCGGAAGGTGCTGATGCCACCACTGCACATCAAATTGGGCCTTATGAAACAATTTGTCAGAGCTCTAGATAAGGAGTCGGCAGCCTTCAAGTACCTTCAAGACTTCTTCCCTAAGCTGTCTGAGGCAAAGGTCAAAGCCGGTGTCTTCGTCGGACCACAGATAAAGAAGATCCTGGAGTGCAATGAATTCCCCAAGAAGCTCACTAGTAAGGAGAAAGCGGCTTGGAACAGCTTTGTCGCAGTGGTTCGGGGCTTCCTGGGCAATCACAAGGCCGAAAACTATGTGGAGCTGGTTGAGACTCTGGTGACGAACTACAGCACAATGGGCTGTAGGATGTCCCTCAAAGTCCATATCCTTGATGCTCATCTTGATAAATTCAAGGAGAACATGGGAGCGTACTCGGAGGAGCAAGGCAAGCGCTTCCACCAGGATATACTGGACTTTGAACACCGCTACCAAGGACAGTATAACGAGAACATGATGGGAGACTACATTTGGGGGCTGATTTGTGAAAGTGATTTACAGTATAATCGTAAATCTCGAAAAACTACTCACTTCTAAATCTTTTGTAGTCATTTTTGTATTACTTTAGTATAAATACATGTTAATTTGGATTCATATGTTGTTTTTTTCTGACGTTATGTGAACGAAAAAATTTGCCCGTTTTTTCATTGGAAATAGGTACATTTCAAAATATCACTGTCCTGGTCACAAAAGCAAAGTTTGTGGGGAATAATAGCCATTTTCTATACTTTTGAGGCATAAGCAATTAGGAAATAACACTTACTACCCAGGAACAAAAATTGTGTTACATAGTGTTATTAGTTTTTCTTGTTTAGTTGTAGTTTCTATTGTTGTTAACGAAAGCTAAACATGGCAACGTATGTGGTCTTTCTATGATGAACAACGGGAGTGAAGTTGGTTCGGAGGATTTCGATACCAGCAACAGTGATGCTGACTTATCACTCAGCGATGATGATGAAGAGGATGTGGAGCCAAGAACAGTACAAACTATACAAACAAAAGAGCATGCAGCTACTTTACAGGTAAGACAGCTGCAAATGGGAAGCTGTGGTTTGAAATGGCAGTGCTGTGATGAAATACTATCAAAACACAGCACTGGGTACAGGCAATGCGACAGCCAGATCCATCACAATGCCTGCGCAAAGTAGCTGTGTACACGCATTTGTGACTATACCTCCAACACAAGGGAAGCAGAGACTGCAACAAGGGTGCAGGGGCTGCTACAAAAATGAATACAAAAGAAGAATGTGCAGTGGTTGCGAAGGCAACCCCGCATTCTGTTGTATTGAACATTTCAATAAATGGCACAGAGCAAGTCAATAATGGCACAGGTTATTTGATGATTACTGTTTACTGATTATTATTTTTTTTTAAAAACATGTTTTTATCTCTATATTGAATATGGGTATGTAGTACACAGCAGCATAAAGGGTTAATGAAAAACACAGTTTAAGTCATTTATTTATGTTTTATTCATCATACGTTAACATTTTATTGCAATTACAGGTTTGAAAACATTATTATTATTTTCAAAATCTGGTACCTGGGAAGGGGTTTCATTTTTATATCTGGAGTTGAAGTGGTTAAGCCTAGAATTGGTTGCACCTCTTTCTCTACAATTAACAGAGACACCTTGAACTGCTGGCATTTGTGCTTCAGAGCTACCATGCAGCTCCCTTTAACTGGAATATTCTCTTCTGTATAACCAGTTATTTTTATCTCGGCTGTATGAATTTTAGATTTTACATGCAGAGTTTTATAATCTTGCAATGAAATCAAGTTCATCTGTGCTCCTGTATTAAGCTTGAATGGTATGATGGTCTCATTCACTGTTAAGAGCACAATCCATTCCTGTTTTTCAGAAATGCACAGCTCAATGGAATCTACAAAGAACTCTTCAGGTTCATCTTCTTTGACAGTGTGCACTTTATTTGGCTCACTTTTTGTTTTGCAGCATTTAGCAAAATGCCTTCCCAAGACAAGCTCTATAATTATGGTTATTACCACATGTTTTTCGATTTGGCTGCTGCTCCTTCTGCTGCTTTGTTTTTGAAAAATATTTCTTGTTTGTCTCGCTCTTCTTTACTGCGTGCACCGCACTCTGTGTTCTTTGTTCAGCTCCTTGGCCTGTGATCTAGTAGTTTCAGCAGCTCTACACATGTTTACAGCTCTGTCCAAAGTTAAATCTTGCTCTCTTAGCAGTCTCTCTCTGAATCCGTCATCTGATATTCCGCATATAATTCTATCTTTAATCAATTAATCTTTTAGATCTCCAAGCTCGCACATCTTGCTGAGTGAACGTAACTCTGTTAAGTATTGATCAAAGCTATCACTTTTTTTTGTCATGTGAAAAATGTATATCTCTCTGTGACAGGATGACTGACAAGGTGACGTCAGGCCAGAAGCAGGAAGAAAACAAAGGGAAAAAACAGCATTTAGAGATATTTTACATATAGAGATCATAGTTTAAAATTCCCATTCACTCAGTACTGTTAAAACACTGCAAAATAAAATGTATCAAATACTAAATAACATTTTTTTGTGTTAACAAATGCACTGACATTTTTTTCTTGTGTGGTTATGGTTTTAAAACATTAAGTATCAATGATTACAATTCTTCTTTGTCAAAAGTGGGACTCAAACCTTAACCTTTACGGGTACTGAGACTTTAATGCACTACTCAGACCGCTCATCATCCAGATCTCAGCTTGCAACTTGCTCCTGTAAGCAAATATCTACTTCACTATGACAGCTATTCATATATACATTTTAAAAGGCAGATAAAGGAGGTGCCATCATTGTAATGAACACTGAATAATGATAATGTCTATTTGCCATTTATTTCTCTATGGAAACAATATATTGATGATATATTATTGATATGGTCAGGATCCAATTTACAACTTGAACACTTTGCAGTGTATATTAATGCAGTTGATAGCAATTTACAAGTTAAATGTTAATCAGATATACAAAAAAATACATTTATTAATCTATAAGAGTACGAATACATTGCATACCACGCTTTTCAGTAAACTGACAGACCGTAATTCTCAATTACTAGCAAACAGTCAACACCCACGTTCTTTGATAAGAAATATACCTAGGGGCCAATTTTTACATATAAATTGAAACTGTAGCACAGAAGATCAATATATTACTAAATCAGAGAAAATGCGAGGATATGAAGATCGTATCTTTAAAAACAATACAGGAAGTTAAATTGACAGACAGGGACTCATTTGTCAAAAAGAAAAACGCCCAATCTAAACAATACTAATACAATTTTTTTCTCAACTGAATTTAACAATATATCGAATGATATCAAACAGATTATTTTTATACAGTGGCATATTTTGAGTAGTGACTATTCCCTGAAGAAAATAGTACAAAAAAAACCCTCCCGGATAGCATTTAAACATGCAAGAAATATTACTATACTCTTTTAGCACTAAAATAGAACATTTACAGACTTGGCTGTCTAAAGATCCTCCTAATGGTAACTATAAATGGGGTTACTGCGTACATTGTTCAAACACTATCAATACAAAATTCACATCCCACTTGAGATCAGGTAAAAAAAAAAAAAAAAAAAAATCCAGGGTTTCATCAACTGCAACACCACTGGTGTGATATACATGACGACATGCCCCTGTGGACTTGTGTATATTGGACAAAAAAAAAAAAAAAACACACTAAAAATACAGATTGCAGAACACAAAGCTGCTATAAACACCCGTAACCAGGATTATGCTATGACCAAACACTACATCAAAGCTGGACATGAATGCTCTCCACACTCACTAAGATTTGTGGGAGTGGAGAATATCAGTATACCAGCACGAGGGGGCCATTTGGTTAACATTGTTTTGCAAAGAGAGGCACACTGGATATTTACTATACAGAACCACTGGGACTCAATGAGGATGTTAATCTGTGTCCTCTCATTTAAAACCGTTAATTGGTCCATCTTGTTACCTGTAATTTCTGGATACTTGCTTTACAAAATTTGTCTAACATCGCAACATTGCCTTTTTCTTTCCAGTGTACAACAATCATACACAGTAAAGTACAGATGTGGTTAACTTTGTTATACCTTGATCATGTAAATCGTTAATGTAATTTGTGAAAATTATATATGATGTTACATTTTAAATGAGTGAACCAGACGAATATTAAAAAAGACAAGACAGTTTATACTTAGAATTTGAGGGTCTAACATATAGCAACTGGTGTGGAAATATATGAACGTTATATGTGATGAATTGACGACATCACTCTGTTATACTTTGATGATTGTTTACTACTTGTGTTTACTGATCGTAACCAGATTTATATTGAATATGAGTGTAGCAGGGCAGGGCCCTGCCTGTAAATATTGTTGTTGTGTGGTGATTTGGTGGTGGTTGGCAGGGATGGGGTTAATTTCCTGTCCCTGCCAAAATACATGTGAGAATGTGGCTGGAGCTAATTGAATCATTGATAATTAGGCTCCAGCCACATGGTATAAAAAAGGGAAATTCTTTTGTTAGGTGGAGGTGTTTTGGGTGAAGTGGTTGTTTGTTGGTGCTGTGTTTATGTTGAAAAAGAACTGTAGTGAAAGCGAATGCTCAGCCTACATGTTTTGTTTTTGTTTAACTGTTTTATTTTTGCTCTGTGAGCAGTGTTTTGTTTGACTTTTTGATTTATCTTTTGTTGATTAAACAGCGCAGAAGCGCGTTAACTGCAGTTTCCTGGTTTCCGAGTCTCTCTGCCTGCCGATTAACATCTGGGCCCACGACGCTACCCTGTCACAATGAGATATTAGTGAATGAAATGGGAATCTAATATATTGAATGTACATGTCATTTAATTGTAGAACTACTTCAAGTAAGATGTAAAATACTAATGATGTAATTCTGTTGTACTACATACTTTAATTGATGATCATTTAATACTTATTTGAGTAAATTTACTAAGACCGTGTGTTTAATTACCAATGGTTAACAAGTGCGTTATGTATAAAATGCCCGAGATGCAGTTTGTTTTATTAAATATCTGCTACGGATCTGGATTTTGTTGATGGGAGTTGCCATCTTTTTTTCCTTGCTACGATTTCACCGCTGGAAGGTATTTATTTTATATATATATATATATATATATATATATATATATATATAGGTAAAGCATCCGTTCCAAGGCTGGTTTGTGCTCTTTAAACAGTTTTTGACTCAAAAACTGCACACTTTTATCAACAAGTAAAAGGTTTAAACAAAACAAACTATAACAAAACAAAAGTCTAACTATAGAACCGGACAGCTATGCCGTTTACCAGTTGTGGCAGGATGGCTCGCAGTGGTGAGGTGTGGTGACGTCACGGACCAGGAAGTAACTGAATCAAAACAATGGATGGGCGGATCAAGCTGAATGCAACGGCACTCAGCGTGGATTTAATAAATAAACAAACCAAAAACAAAAGATTTAAACAAACAACAAAACAGAAACAAAAGGGCACGAGGGCCAAACGAATAAACAGACAAACAAGTAAGTGTCGTGCTGGCTAATCCAGCATGTTTTAGCAGTTGTTTTTATATTCTGTCTCCTCTCTATCTCCCTGTACCTCCTCTCTGAACACCCCACCCCTGCAGCACGGACAGCTGCAGGTTCTTATACTCTGGCCGAGGGGTTAACTAGCTGTTAATTATCTTATTACCCCTCAGCCACAGTCTGCACGCGTTTGGTAAGGATGCATGACTGTCAGCTAGTTAAATAATCAGTAGCTGATCAGTCCTGCATCCTCACGGGGTTTTTAAATTATAAATATAAAAAACAATAACAAAAGACGCGGTGCTTTTATCCGTGCTGCAAACAAAAATACAAATAATAATAAATAGGGGTGGGACACTCCGCCACACCAGTTAAATCACACACTTCTCACACAGTACCTTTCTTTTCCGTCTGACCACACAGGTCTCTTCACATGCTGCACACTCTTCTCAAACAAACATTTCAGACCTGGTTTTATACACCTCTATATTGGGGACCAATTAATAAAACAATTGTCATACTTTAACAAAAGTATATGGGCAATCAACAGATTTCGTATGAAACCCATTCATTACTAATTATCATGACTGAAAACCAACACCTGATGATCATTATAGAATAAATATATAACCATCAAGTGCTGAAAAATAATTTGGAAATTTGTGAAAAAGCAACAAAAATGGTAAAACTAAAGAGTACAGCAACAATCTTAAAATGGCAGTGATACAACTAAATGAAAAAGGAGAAAATATCAGAAAAATAGCCAAAAGACGGTTTACTGACAAGCACTGTGTGGGCTATTATTGACAAACACAGGAGAGCAGGAACTACTGCAACTAGCTCCTGGTGTGGAAGACCAAGAAAGATTTCTGCTAAATCTGGAAGAAGAATCGTTCCAGCAGCCCGGCAAAATCCTCGGATTACTGCAAAAGATTTTAATCAAGAATTGAAAGAAGATGGTTCAGGAATTCACGAGCGAACAATTCAATGATATCTTAACAAGATGAATGTCCATGGGCAAAAACCAAGATGCAAACTTGTGTTAAAAACAATACACAAAAGAAAGCGATTTGAGTTTTCCATTGAATACTTGAAAAAGGCTGATGATTTCTTCAACCAAATTTTATGGTCAGGCGAATCCAAAATAAAATTCTTTTCACCCAGAAAGCAACAATATGTTTGGAGGAGGAGAGGAGAAGAATTTAAAAGAAAAGTTCATAATGTCCAGTGTTAAACATGGTGGAGGTTGTGTGATTGTATGGGCTTGTTTTTCTTCCTCAGGCACTGGCGACCTTTGTATTGTGGATGGATCAATGAATGCTGCAAAATAACAATACATTTTGAACTCTCATTTGTTACCCAGTGCTAAAAGGCTAATTGGACGGAAGTTTGTATTCCAGTAAGATAATGACCCTAAGCATTCCAAAGTCGACTGCAGAACTCAAAGCTGTATGTGTTGAAGAATTGACAAAAATATCTCTGGAAAGATGCCAGGAACTGGTTTCAAATACAAAAAAGACTGCAAGCTTTAAAGGAAGCAAAGGGTGGGCACATAAAATTATAATATAAGGGTGCTCAAATACTTTTGTCAAAGTATGAAATTAATTTTTGCATGTTATTTTTCATTTTATGCATGTTATGTTATAATTTGTTGTTTTATTATAAAGCTGAATCTCTACTTTAATTTATATCTTTCAGTAGAACAGTTATAAATTATAAATTGTCATTTTTTTTACCTGCCCAAGTACTTTTATCTGCGACTCTATATGTATGTATTGCTGAAACAAAAGTTAAATATGTTAGTAAGCTATGTTGCTGTATATGGAGTTATGTAACATGTGTGAATAATGTATTTAAATGTGTTTTATTTATGTATTTATGAATATTTATAGGGTAATTGCTTGCATATTTGCTTTATTTTAACTATGTATTTTTTTGTGTGTTGCACTGTCACTTTAAAATGACACATTGAGTCCATCATAACAAAGGAGTATGAAAGCTCAGGTAATCCTGCTAGGTATTTCGGCCAATGGGTTTCTAGTATTGTTCTCAGGAACAGAAAGCCAGGGATATTTAAACATGCTTGTAAAAGCTAAGCATGAGAGGGGTGATCCTGTTGTAATTTGCTGGGGGTCTAAAATAAACAAAATGCAGTACCGCTTTTCTGACCTGTCTGCCTTTGTCTGCTGGCTTCTATTAATTTATTATTAGCTAAAAATATAAATGATTTATATAGGATTTATTTATATAGAACAGGAGACACAAGGCTCAATGCTTGTAGGACAGCGTTCTAAATGCAAGGCTAAAGGGGTGGCTACCCAATGCCCAGAGCAAGACTTTCAGGGAACCCAGCTTAGTAGCGAAGTTCTAGACAACTCTAGCCCAGAGTTAACCAGCAGCAGGGGGGAGCTGTTGTTCACATACTTGGGTATATATCAGGGAGACTTTAGGAGTAAACAAGTCCGAGCCCACTTAAAACAATATATGGGAACATGGTAGGGGGTGATAGTCGGGATGTTTATCCTCACTTTGAGGGATGACCTGTTATATCGGGTCACTAGAAGGAGGGGGAGGAGCATGAGCAACTCTTGGAGCCATTTAGAAGGAAGGTTTTAGATCTCGCCCATGCTCACATGTATGGAGGAAACCTAGGTGTAGAAAAAACACGGGAGCGTATCTTAGACAGGCATCAAAAGAGGCTGTGCAGCTCCCGAGTGGCGCATCCAGTAAAAGCACTTGCGTAGAGTGCCGGATGCGCCCTATAGTCTGGACATCGCGAGTTCGAGTCCAGGCTATTCCTTTGACGACCGAGGATGGGAGCTCCCAGGAGGCGGCGCTCAATTGGCCGAGCGTCACCCGGGGGGAGGGAGGGTTAGGTCAGACGGGGGTCCTCTGCTCACCGTGCACCAGCGACCCCTGTAGTCTGGCCAGGCGCCTGCGGGCTTCCCTGTAAGTTGCCCGAGAGCTGCGTTGTTCTCCGACGCTGTAGCTCTTGGGTGGCTGCATGGTGAGTCCGCAGTGTGAAGAAAAGCGGTCAGCTGACAGCACACGCTTCGGAGGACAGTGTGTGTTCGTCTTCCCCCTTCGCGCAGGGGTGGTAGCGGTGAGCTGAGCATAATAAAATAATTGGCGATTCCAAATTGGGAGAAAATAATACAAAATAATTGGCAACGACTAAATTTATAAAAAAAGAGGCTGTGCAATGCTTTTGCACTTCATGCCCAGACTGCCAACTGATGGCTTCTTGCGAACATTACAAGGCACCCCTAATTCTCCTAACTATAACTGAAGTCCCATTCGTGCGTATAGCAATGGACCAGGTCGAGGTATCAGTACATCTTGGTCTTGTTGACCATGCTACTCACTGCCCCAAGGCAGTTCCCCTTCATCTCCTGACTCATGAGTGACCTCTGCTCACAACTGAAAATGACCATGCTTAATATGTCAATGTATCACCCCCAGACTGATGGTCTAGTAATTGAAAGAGAGTCTGAACTGGGACATGCTACTACCCTACCTCATGTTGTTCGAGAGACACACTAGGCCTCTATAGGGTTCTACCCATTTGAGCTGCTCTGGGAGATAGCCAAGGGAGATACTGGACCCCGCTAGAGGTATGGGAAAGAGAGCCCAACAAGCTCCGAAACCTTATTGACCATATCACTCAAATGAGGGAGCGTATAGAGAGGGTCACGCCCATAGTGAGACATCAAGGCCCCTGGTGATGAGCAGATCCATGGTGTGTCCTCCGTTGTAAGTGGGGACGTTGACAGATTGAGAAAGTCCAAGACAGTCTAGAACAGGGGTGCACAATTAGAATTCAAAGAGGTCCAGTGACTAACATTTTCTCCCCCCAAAGGTCCAAACCATTAAAATGTCTAACGTGCGCTATGATTTGGGGGCATATGTAGTTCTTGTATATGTATAGCTAATAAACAAAGTACTACATTTCAATAACATTTCAATAATATTTATTGCACATTTTCAATGCAGACACATTAAACATGAGGTAAAATAAATATGTAGCCTAATCATAAATAAAAGTAGGCCTATCACAAATGTTCTCATTTCAAGCAAAACAAGACTGCATCTTCACAAAAAAATAACAAAAGTGCCTGTTTCTGAAAAAAGTGCTTTGATTTTTGAACAAATAAGAAAACACAGGTTTAATATTTATCTTTCCTACTCTCTCCCACTTCACTTCTCCATCTCTCTTCTTTAGTGAGAGAAATGGGCTTTTGCTTGCCCTGCCAGTAATTTGAACCTTGGCTGGAATGGAGTCAGTGCCATTCTCATGCACATATGTAGGTGCTCATTGGTGAGTCTAGAACGGTACTTATTTTTAATGATGTTCATAGTGGAGAAAGAAGACTCACAACTGTATGTGGAGCCAAACATGGTCAAGGTGTGTAGTGCTACTTTGGTTAGACCAGGGAAAACAGTCTCAGACACAGCCTGCAGCCAGAAAGTGTCATGATCAGTTAGTTGAAAGTGCTCTCTTAGTGCAACATTTGCTTGCAGATCAATCAGTTCCATCTGTAGAGATCCAGCATGTGCCCACTTGAAGGTCTGTGTCACCTCCTTTGAAAATCCCCTGACATCTGTGATGAGGAATGGATTCTCAATGAGAAGAAGGAGCTGCTGTCCAAGGCTGAAGCTGTCAAAGCGATTTCTGAAGTTTCCAATCAGCTTATCTATGAAGTCAACATGAGGAGAAACATCTCTCTCACCCTGAATCTGTTCCTGCACTTTTGGAAAGTGTGCACAGTCTCCTTGAAGATCTTCCTTGAACACTTCCAGTTTCCTCTGGAAGGAGCGGACAGCTGTCATCAAATCACAAACTGAATGGTTCTTGCCCTGTAGTTTCACGTTGAGCTCATTAAGGTGTGATGTGATGTCTACCAAAAAAACAATATCCATTTTGCTCTCGTCTTGCAAAAAAAGTGAAAACTGTGTTGCCTTCTGACTCTTGAGCTGTACTAGGAAAGCTGTTATTTCCTTTCGAATGGACCAAAAGCGTTCCAACACCCTGCCTTTACTGAGCCATCTTATGTTGTTGTGCAGCAGTAGGTCATTTGCATTTGCCTCAACTTCTTTCAGGAATTCTCTCAGCAGGTGATGTTGATGAGATGAGGATGCCCTGAGGAAGTTGATGAGTTTCATCATTGTATTCATCACTTCAGCATACTCTTCTGACAGATTGGCGCACAGGACAGACTGATGAATGATGCAGTGGTAAGCTGTGAGATCAGGGTTGTCCTTTTTCAGCCATGCCACAGCTCCTCTCTCTCTTCCTATCATGGCAGGGGCCCCGTCTGAGGTGATAGAGACCACTTGTTTTAGATCTGTCCCCCTCTTTCTCAGCATCTCCTTTATGGCCATGTATATGTCCTTTCCTCTTGTATGTGTCTCGAGTGGTGTTACACCTAACAGGTCTTCACAGAATTCCTTCTTCTCTGTGTGGTAAAATCTAACATACACCAGAAGCTGGGCATTATCACTCACATCAGTAGATTCATCAACAGCTAATGCTATGCATGGTGCACTCCGAATAGCTTCATCAAGCTGTGTTAATACATCCTCTGTTAGTATTTCACTCTTTCTTGCTGCTGTTGTACGTGACATTGGGATTTGCTTGATCTTTTCACACAGCTCGTCTTTTTGTTTACCGTCAAGTAAAGTTTCAGCAACAGAATTCATGCACTCCATCACCACTCCCCCGTCAGTAAATGGCTTTTGGTGTTGACCCAAAATCCAAGCTATTTTTAGTGAACATTCGTTTGCACGTTGTTGGACAGTGAATGCATGGGAGAGGACTCTGGTGGACCGATCATACTGGGCTTTGAGTTCATTTATTTTGCGTGCCCTCACCTCAGACTGCTGTGGATATGTTTGCTCAAAAGATCTGTGCTTTGTCTCGTAGTGGCGCTTCACGTTGGCACTTTTTATTAGAGCCACGGTCTCTGAACATATCAGGCAGAGTGGTTTGACACTCGCTGCGGGAAGGATAAAGGCATATTTGTCTGTCCACTCCTCTTTGAAAGCTTGATTTTCTCTATCGACTTTCCTGACTTTTGCGTACGCCATTCTATAATTTCTCCTCTCGCTTCCGCTTTTGCTTCTCTCGCTGTCTCTCTCTCTGACAACATCAGTCTCCTAACATGCATTGTAAACATTCGCTTTGTGAAGTGATTTAAATAACGCACGTGATTGGACAACACACAGTAGTATGGGGCGCTGTCTGTTCCCAGCTGCGCTGAGTCAGCGCAGTATGTGTACATTGAAAAAAAGGGTTGCTTCATTAGTATTTAATTTAACAATTATTTATGAGAAATGTGTCGAGGTCCAGATAGAACCTTCACTCGGTCCGGACCGAGGTCCGCCAATTGTGCACCTCTGGTCTAGAATCATGTTGAATTCTGTCACTAGGGGGGAGGAAGGCAAGTCAACATGAAAGTTGAAGTCACCTAGGAGTAGGATTTTGTCATTTTGACGAGGGAAAGGAATTCTGAAAACTCGGCAATAAAAGCAGAGTTGTTCTTAGGAAGGGTGAGGGACATGGGAGAGGTGAGATTGATGGCAAGATGCTCAAATGAAGGCAGGCAAAGAAAGAACTGAGGAAGTGAGCACAGAATTTGCAATGCCCCCATGGCCAGTTAGGCGGGGTTTGTCAAAGAGGGAATAACGCTTTGGGGTGGCTAGATGCAGCGAGTGCCAGGTTTCAGTTAGACAAAGAAGATAGAGATTGGTATCGGTTATAAGTTCGCTGAGAAGCAGAGATTTGTTAGTCAGAGAGCGACAATTGGAAAAGGAGATTTTCAAGTTTGTAGCAGGCAGCATAGGGGAAGAAGCAATTAATACAGGTATGTGCAGCAGGTACTTACCAGTGTTCATTCTGGGAGTGGAGAACGAGTGAGCCCGCTTTGTCCAGGGGATCCAGACGTTAGGTGTCAAGGTAGCAATGAGGCCTCTAGTAGCCATTGGGAAGGATTTGGAAAAGGTCCTCGCTCCACCTGTCTTCGCTTGGCCTGCCACAGCTCAGACTACCCTTGAACCTGTGGCCCTTAGACTGGCTAGCACTTAGAACGGCTGGTGTTCTAAGACACTGATTGCCAATTTATACATTTTAAATGCATATTTGCACATTATATTTTGTTATTATTATTATATTGGCACACCAAATAAAATAAATACATATATTTTTGTAAAAAAAATGTAAAAAGCAGGTTTTATTTAATGTTTTAATGTAATATATTTATTTCAATGTAAGCCTGACTAAAAATGTATATTCTCTAACTTCAAGGAAAGGTAAAACTTCAACTGCTATATCTAAAACACCTATTATGTAACTACATGTAAAAAACTCCCCATATATGTAAAACATTTTTGTATAGCAGTTAGTGTTTAAGTTGAGAGTTGTTTATAGTTTTGAATGGTTTTACATTTAGGGGTAATTTTTTACAATTAGGGGTGATTTTACATATTGAGGTTGAACAAGGGGTCCAGGAGGGTGGTAGAGAACAATGAAGAGGAGGCATCAAGGGGAGGTGATTTCAACAGCGTGAAACTCAAAGGTGCTAACAGAGAGAGAGGAGGGGGGACAGAAAAGAGCAGAGAGGGAGAGAGGTTCCCCCACCCCATCTAGAGGGGCAAAGAGAGTGGGAGAGGACATAGAGAGAGGAAAGGGCGGCCGGAGTGGTAGTGTTATCAGGGGAGATCCAGGTTTCAGTGAGAGCTAGCAAGTTAAGAGAGAGGTGAGAGGCGAAGGTAGAGATGAAGTCAGCTTTGTAGAACTCAAAGCACACCTGTCAAAGAGATGAAACACAGTGAGATGCGATCATTCTACTTATTGAAAATTGCAGGTAAACTGGGAGGTGGGTCATAAATAGCAAAGAATGCCCTGAAACCCTGAAACGCCCACAAAGTTCTGACAAAACTTTGCACTGACGCAAGGCTAGTTCCCTTTCAATTCAAATGCAACCACCAGCATTCTTATGGGCTATGCTTGCCTTAGGCAGGTATTCACTGAGCATTTTATATCAGAGCTGCCGAGTGGCCCCTCTGTGGGGTGACATCCTTGGTCCCGCCTACTAAGGGATTAAACAGTCAACCCGCGGAGACCATTTTCTCTTTTGCCTCTCATCTATGGTAAGGTAAGCTTCTATATTATGAAAGTGTGTTTTTGAAAGAGCTTTTCCAAGTCGACTGCAGTTCCCCTGCATTCATGCTGAAAGCTGGCTTGCTGTTTTCGTGGAATCAGCGGCTCTAACTCTTAGTTTCTTTCTGCTCCTTTCCTCACAGCCTGCCTCGCTTGCGTTGCAGTCTGTCTGTATACGCTGTCTGTTATGTGTGACTGCCTGCCTGTACAGTATTAATTAAGGTGTGTGTTGTCTTTTCAGCCTACACTCTTAGGGAGAACTCCGTTCCTCCGTCGGGGCTCAGTTTTGCTGTATCCCCGCCGTTCAGTGACTCTGCCGACTGCCGTTCGCGCAGTTCTGGCGAAATAGAAATAAAAACAAATATTATTGTGGAAACTGTTATTGGTGCGTGTCCACCTGTGTTTTGACCTGTCGCACAACCTCGCTTTGCCTGTATTTGTGCTGTATATTTTGGCTGCGTGCAGGTAAAAAAAAACAAAAAAAAACACAACAGCCAGTCAGCCGTGTATTATTATTATTATTATTTATTTCTTAGCAGATGCCCTTATCCAGGGCAACTTACAATTGTTACAATATATTTCATTATTTTAACATACAATTACATTATTTTTTACATACAATTACCCATTTATACAGTTGGGTTTTTACTGGAGCAATCTACATAAAGTACCTTGCTCAAGGGTACAGCAGCAGTGTCCCCCACCTGGGATTGAACCCATGACCCTCTGGTCAAGAGTCCAGAGCCCTAACCACTACTCCACACTGCTGTGTAATTCCTCCATCAGGGCTGTGTTCTCCCTGCCCTATTGTCGAGTAGACCTCGCTGGCTGCCTCGGTCAGTCTCCCTCTTGTTTTTTCACTCGCCTGCTACGGCTTCCTTCAGCCTGTGTGTTTCCCTGGTGTATGCTGTGTGCTGACCAGCTGTGCGACTACACACGGTGAGGGTAGGCACTGCTACATTAGCTGTCCCCCGGTGCTTCAGTGCATCGGTGCACGCTCACCCTTGGTACTTTGGTGCCTCAGTGCACACGGCGCTCGGAGTGCACCGTGCTCGGTGCATACGATGTCTAATAGCTTGGTGCGCATAGCGCCCTCAGTGCTTAGTACACTGGGAGCATGCAGTACACGTAGTGCTCGGCGCGCTCGGCCATGGTGGAACACATTTGGGAACGGTTCGGGAAGGCACAGGTCGATCTCTTTGCCTCAGCAGAGACGACACACTGCCTCCAGTGGTACTCCCTCCACCGCTTAGGCGGTCCACTCTGCGTCGACGCCCTAGCCAACGAGTGGCCCAGGGCGCTCCTTTATGTGTTCCTGCCAATACCGCTACTCCCGGCCTTCCTAGCGAAGGTCCGGTTAGAGAAGGTGACAGTTCTCCTAGTGGCCAGGAGAATCTGGTTTTTGACTTTGTGCAGCTCCTACATGGGCAGCCATGGGAGAATCTGCTTTGCCTGGATCTCCTCAGTCAGGCAAAAGGCACTCTCTGGCTTCTGGAACCAGGCAGGTTCCAATTATGTGTCTGTCCACTGAATGGGACCGCTGGTCAGCCCTAGGGTTATCTGACGCAGTCGTGGGCAAGTTGCAGAATGCGAGGGCAGGCTCCACTAGGTTGTTATACGCCTATAAGTGGAGATATTTTCAGAACTGGCGTCTGACTAGAGGTCATGACCCAGTATCTTGCCCTATGCCAGTTATCTTGCAGTTTCTACAAGAACTGCTGGATGCCTGTAGGTCACCTTCTAAATCGAAGGTGTATTTGGCAGCCATTTCTGTATGCCATGCCCCTGTTGATTCTGTATCTCCGGGTGCACATTTCTTGGCAACCCGTTTTCTCTAGGGTGCTTGGTGATTACGTCCTCCATGGAGGGACGTTCTCCCCGAATGGAGCCTTGGTATTGTACTGGAGGCTCTCATGAAGGCCCCGTTTGAGCCTATACACTCCATAGAGTTGAAGTATCTGTCTATGAAGACAGCCTTTCTCTTGGCTATCTCCTCCACAAAGTGGGTCAGTGAGCTACAGGCGCTGTCGGTGCACAGCTCCTGTATGTGCATTTGGGATGATGGCAGCAGGGTGTCACTACATACAAACCCTGCTTTCCTCCCTAAGGTGATCACAGCCTTCCACATGAACCAGTCTCCACAGGAACTGGAGTCTTTCCATCCACCTGTTTTCTTCAGAAGAGGATAGGAGATTGAACTCCCTCTGCCAGATGCAGGCATTGAGGTGACACGTCGATAGGACAAGAGCTCTGCGTCATTCTGGCCAGCTCTTTGTCTGTCACGGTATAGATACCCTACAGGCCCTTTCGAAGCAGTGACTCTTGCACTGGATTGCGGACACAGTCTCGACTGCGTACGACAATGCCAGCTTGCCCCCACCTGGGCGGGTAGCCGGGCACTCTACCAGAGGGTTGGCTACATCTTGGGCCCTCTTCAGAGGGGCCTCACTGTCCGATACTTGTACTGCAACTAGCTGGGCTACACCACATACTTTCTCCAGGTTCTACCGCCATAATGTGATAGATCCTTCCCTGCCTTCATTAGGCACGAGGGTCCTTGAATGTGCAAGCTTGTACCGCTAACCCTTAGGTTATGCAGTTCTGATGCGTCCCTCACGATGTTCCTACTCCCTCACGACTGCTCTGGTATACTTTCCCATAAGCATGTTGGTGGTCATCTTGGAATTGAAAGGGAACGACCACCAACATACTTATGGGATATGCCTGCCATAGGTAGGCATTCACTGAGCATTTTATATCAGAGCTGCCGATAGGCCCCTCCATGACGTCCTCGATCCCGCCTACCGAGGGATTAAACAGTCAACCCGTGGAGACCATTTTTCTTTTGCATCGAACCCGTGAGGGCGACCTATGCGACCTCGCTGGTTGGTGGTCGTCTTCTCTTTCAAGGAGCCAGTGGAACGTTTTCCAGTGCAACTCTGATATTGAAAATCGATCGCAGCAGCGACTCTGTCCTTGCACCCAAAAAAATAGTGGAATCCATTGCTGCGCCATCAAAACTCTTTTGAAAATGGGGCCCTATGTTCCAATGTGTTGATTAAAGAACAAAGTCATTTTAATAAATCAACCTTACTTGTTTCAATTGCATATTGTTTATTGCTTATTTTAGAAACTATATTTAGAAAAATAAAAAAAGACTTGCTGTAAACAGCATGCTTGCTGCCATGACTATTTGAATTTTCTCTGCCTTCCCTCACCTACCACACAAATGTCTTATATTATTGCAAGTTTTGGCTGTGCCCTTATACCATTAGGAATGTGCATGATATGTGCATGCTGCGTCATAATCTCACAACAATGGAGAAATAATTTTGATTTTAAATTGCATGTAAACCAAGTCACAGTTTTATCTAAGTTCAGATATGGGCAGTTTCCTTTGAGTATTTATTCACTTGTTCTGAAATAAAGTGTACTTTTATAGTTAATTGTAGTGCAATACACTATGACTAGTATATTAATAGCAGACTTTAAACACATCCTTTATCTTTGAAATATGTTCTAAGTGCACAGAACTTACTTTTGTCTGAATATTTTAAATAAAGTTTTTATCTTGATTTTACAGACGTGCTCAAATTTGTTGGTACCCCTCCACAAAAAACGAAGAATGCACACTTTTCTCTGAAATAACTTGAAACTGACAAAAGTAATTGGCATCCGCCATTGTTTATTCCATATTTAATAGAAATCAGACTTTGCTTTTGATTTTTTATTCGACATAATATTGTAAATAATAAAACAAATGAAAATGGCATGGACAAAAATGATGGGACCGCTAATCTAATATTTTGTTGCACAACCTTTAGAGGCAATCACTGCAATCAAACGTTTTCTGTAGCTCTCAATGATACTTGTGCACCTGTTAACAGGTAGTTTGGCCCACTCTTCCTGAGCAAACTGCTCCAGCTGTCTCAGGTTTGATGGGTGCCTTCTCCAGACTGCAAGTTTCAGCTCTTTCCATAGATGTTCGATAGGATTCAGATCAGGACTCATAAAAGGCCACTTCAGAATAGTCCAATGTTTTGTTCTTATCCATTCTTGGGTGCTTTTAGCTGTGTGTTTTGGGTCATTCTCCTGTTGGAGGACCCATGACCTGCGACTGAGACAGAGCTTTCTGACACTGGGCAGTACGTTTCGCTCCAGAATGCCTTGATAGTCTTGAGATTTCATTGTGCCCTGCACAGATTCAAGGCACCCTGTGCCAGGCGCAGCAAAGCAGCCCCAAAACATAACCGAGCCTCCTCCATGTTTCACTGTAGGTATGGTGTTCTTGTCTTTGAAAGCTTCATTTTTTCATCTGTGAACATAGAGCTGATGTGACTTGCCAAAAAGCTCCAGTTTTGACTCATCCATCCAAAGGACATTCTCCCAGAAGGATTGTGGCTTGTCAATATGCATTTTAGCAAATTCCAGTCTGGCTTTTTTATGTTTTTCTTTCAAAAGTGGAGTCCTCCTGGGTCTTCTTCCATGGAGCCCACTTTCGCTCAAAAAGCGACGGATGGTGCGATCAGAAACTGACGTACCTTCACCTTGGAGTTCAGCTTGTATCTCTTTGGCAGTTATCCTTGGTTCTTTTTCTACCATTCGCACTATCCTTCTGTTCACTCTGGGGTCAATTTTCCTCTTGCGGCCGCGCCCAGGGAGGTTGGTTACAGTTCCATGGACCTTAAACTTCTTAATAATATTTGCAACTGTTGTCACAGGAACATCAAGCTGCTTGGAGATGGTCTTGTAGCCTTTACCTTTACCATGCTCGTCTATTATTTTCTTTCTGATCTCCTCAGACAACTCTCTCCTTTGTTTTCTCTGGTCCATGTTCAGTGTGGTGCACACAATGGTACCAAACAGCACAGTGACTACTTTTCTCCATTTAAATAGGCTGAATGACTGATTACAAGATTGGAGACATGTGTGATACTAATTAAAGAAACTAATTAGTTTGAAATATCGCTATAATCCAATTCTTTATTATCTTTTCTAAGGGGTACCAACAAATGTGTCCAGGCCATTTTAGAATATCTTTGTAGAATAAGCAATAATTCATCTCTTTTCACAGCTTCTTTGCTTTATTCTACGACATACCAAAGGCATGCAAGTATACATGATAAAATAGCTTTTAATTTCATCACTTTTCAGGAGGAATGAAGCATTATTTCAATGAGCTGTAAGGGTACCAACAAATTTGAGCACGTCTGTATATCTTCAAAAACTATTGCTCTGTGTTTTTATAATTCTCATACCAAAATCAAAGTAAAGTTCATCCAGCAACACAATTATAAGTAAAATGAAGGCACTGGTTATTAAAAAAATACCCACACAAAGTATAGAAAAATATTTTCATTATGAAAAATACTTGCATTAGGTTCACACAGTCATTTTTTGTACTACATGTCACTTTTAAGTATGACTGGTTTTATCAGTAGCACAGAGGCAATTCTATAGGTGTTTAATTACATTTTTCTTCTGTCACGATTACATGGTTACAGATATTGACAGATGATGTCAAAGTGATGACCTTTGTATTAACAGCATCCCTTTCAACACAATCCATGTCATAACACAAATGTAGTAATTAATCCTAGTGTACCGGAATACATTTCTCGATTAACTTAATTTGTGCCTACTACAGAATGATTCTATATCACTCAAATTAACATAGAAAACAAACAAGATGGTATATGTTATTATTATTATTATTATTATTATTTAAGATGACTTATATTAGCAACATGTACCTGGCCACAAGGCCACCAACTCTCTCAGTTGATCATTAATCCCCAGGAAATGCCCTGGGCCTTGAGTGTTATTGCTTAAAAAACTTTAAATTATTACTATATAATAAATATGGACATCACTAAGTTATCCTCTCTAAAAAAACGTAAATGACTTAATATTGCTTAATGATGTCTCTTAAGTCCCTGTTCAAAAACCTGAAATAAGGAGAAAATTATATATATATATATATATATATATATATATATATATATATATACATACATATACTGACATTCCATTAAAAGTACAACATTAGTATTTGTACTTGTATGTAAATATTAATTTTGCCATTATTAGGTGTGATAGAACCAGGTGAAAATGCTTTAAAAGACTGCTTAATATATGCATGAACCTGGTGAGTGCTGTTACACTTTCCATGTTTACCATCTAATAAGTCCTGTCAACATCCTCTTAATATCACTTTTTTTTGAAGATTCCACTTAATTGTACTGTAATTCATGTGGTAATAAATCCTACTGCTCTTGATCCACATTTTTCAAAGACTAGGATGTCACCTCAAAAGTATATCCAGAACTAAACGTAGGAAAGAAAAATAAATGCATACTTTAATAAGTTGTATGAAACGGCATCAACTAAAACAGTTTATTAAAAAAAAAAAACAATTGGATACTGCACTAGGGCTAATGTGTGCTACTGTAGTAAAGGGTGAGCTTTGGTGGCCTACATTTATTATTATTATTACCCTCCCAACATTCTGCTGCCTTCCCAACAGGCCTTTAATTTGTTCCTCAGTACATAATTAAATATATATGAGTAATGACTGGCAGGACTTAAAACCTAAAACTTCTGAAGAAATGTGTTGGCCCCAAGTGCAACATGAATGAAATTACCAATTTTAGTGGGCCTCACTTATGGTTATTTCCATTACAGTTTATGACCACCCTTACAGTTTTTCTGTTGATTTAATATCTGCTGGATCATTTCCATTTATATTATGCTATGTTTTCATCCAGCATTCAGTATAACCTATGCACAGCTACCTGCTGTTCTATAACTGTGTTATACTGTTTGGCTTTTGATATACTGTAATATTATATATTATATGTGACAACTCCACCTATAATAATTTAATTAATAAAAATGTAACTTTCATGGAAGACAGGAAAAAGGTTCATGACGAGAATTTCGTTAAGTGGTTGACCAATTGTGTCACTGTTTTGAATTGACCTTTCAGTTCCACAGGTATGATTTTTCAAACATATCAGTACAGAGACTAAAATAAAGTGGAAAGTCAAAATGATACAGTTGATGGCATGGATGGTGTTTGTGAAAAGTTGTTGCATGTCGCACACAAATCAGGTGCTTAAAGCTCCTCAGCGGTCTCTACTATATATTGTCCTTTAAAGAGAAACCGAAATCGCCGATGGCTGGCCATGTAGCCAGTTGGGGTTTGTTTATTATTGAGAAATACAGAGCAGTTCAGGGACTGTAGATCCCTCCCTAAAGTATAGCAAGGTGTATAAGCAGGACCTCCATTTAGTAGAAATAGCACTGCCGTTTTCACGGCACCTTTTATTTTATAGTTTTTTGTACAGTATTTTATTTCGCTTTTCGTACACTGTGTTGTACGGCTTCCATGCGCTACCATTGCTGGTAGTGTCATGTGAGCTGTTCACTGTGTGTATGTAAATAAAACCTGTTCGTCTGTGGGGCGTATCAACAGTAACCTCCATCTCAATCTCCTGCCTGTCAGCAAACAGCAAATATGCACCCACACGGCAGACGCATGTCACAATATGATTGATTGATTGATTGATTGATTGACGACCTAGGCTGGGAAGCAAGTGTTACCTCCCCCAAGGGGATAGTAGTGGATGAATCGAAGAAAAGTCTAGAAGGCTTGGTACTGATCTTCACTTCCCTTGCTGGAGATAGGAACACTGAAACAAGAGAAAGAAATAAACATGCAAAGAGGGGGCCTCCAGAGAGGGAGACTGACACAGATTAAAGCAGATACTTAAAGAGTACAGGGTTTCCCCTTGGCTCACAGTCATCCTCGTGGAGGTGAGGCAGAACTGATCGGCCTCCAAAGCTGGGAAGAAACCCAGACTTCCCCCAAGGGGAACCTAGAGTGAGAGAGAACAGGAAAACAAGGATTGTGGCTGGGCCTTGAAGGTTGAGAAGTGAGCTTCACTTGCCCCCAAAAGAGGACCCCTTGCTCCCCGCAATTGCATCACCAATGCAAAGAAGAAGAAATTAGAGGTTAATTACTAACAATTAATAATACAATAATTAATAATACTAACGGATGTAAGTAGAGAGCTGCACAAACTGACCCTGGTGGAGCTGATCTGTTTTGGAAATGTGAAGAAAGAGGAGATAGTGAGAGTCGGGGACGAGAAAACTGGAGAGAGAGAGGACAACAAACTCAGAACAGCAGAGGAAACTGAAGGCAGAAAGGCCAAGGAATTCCATGACAAGATCATTGAAAGTTGAAAAACAACCTTGGCCGGAGGACTGTGGGTGTGAAACAGAATATCAGTAGTAATGGGGAGATGGGAGGAAGGTGGAGGGGAACTCTTTGCCACCCCCCTAAGGAGAAGACAAACAGCAGGAATGGACAAGAGGAATGGAAGAAATATATGAAAGACGATCGTGGTATTGAGTGCCAGCTACATACATTTTGAGTGTTCCCGGGGAGAGGTGCAGCTTGTCTTTTGCATGAACAAGGAAAGACAGAATGAAATCCCAGGTGATTCTGGCGGGACATAACGGTGATTTTGGCGAGACATAACGCTAAGTCCTGCTCCCTAAACCAAACATAAAACTTGAGCCACAAACCCAATTCAAAGTGCAAATCTAAGACACTAATGCAAATCCACAGCAATAGCTTCAAGTAACTGGAATTTTTTGTTGGTAACTAAAGAAAAAAAATCTGATTGGTACAGTTTTTACAGAAATTGTACAAATGTATATGTTAATATTAGAGAAATCCGAAGTCAAAAATTACCTAATTACCATTTAAGACAATATTCTTTTGAGGCCTTCGGAGGTTCACAATGATCACAAATTGCAGCACAAATTACAGTTTGTATTATGGTAAATTATGTGTTTCCAAACATTTTAAAGACTGATCACATAGCCACCGAGAACTGATTTTAATTTAAATATTCACCTGGTGGGAGCGGTGCACAATTGGCCGAGCATCGCCCAGGGAGAGGGAGGGTTAGGTCGGCCAGGGTGTCCTAGGCTCACCGCGCACCAGCGACCCCTGTAGTCTGGCCGGGCACCTACAGACTTGCCTGTAAGCTGCCCGAGATCTGCGTTGTCCTCCGACGCTGTAGCTCTTGGGTGGCTGCATGGTGAGTCCGCAGTGTGAAAAAAAGCAGTCGGCTGACGGCACACGCTTTGGAGGACAGCGTGTGTTTGTCTTCGCCCTCCCGAGTCAGCGCATGGGTAGTAGTGGGGAGCTGAGCTTAAAAAAATATTTGGCAATTCTAAATTGGGAGAAAATAATTTAAAAAAAAAAAAAATGGCAACGACTAAATTTTAAAAATATATATATATTCACCTGGTAGCCTATTGCTTTCCGATATGAGCAAATAATTTATTATTATTTTTATTATTTATTTCTTAGCAGACACCCTTATCCAGGGCGACTTACAATCGTAAGCAAGATGATTTCCATTACACGAGAGTAGATGTTAAAACTTCATGCTGATTTGAACTCGGCTCTCGCCAAGATAAGCACCAACTAAGACGTAGCTTTACAGTAAACTAATGTGATCCATATGTGTCTCCCTCCATTTACATTTCCTTCCATATGATGATGTAGATATCCTTCTGTCTGGTGTTAATGGCTGAAGTGTAATGCTGGCTCCAGGGATCAGCTTATTTTGCCTCCCTGGCGCATCAGCACACACAACGGCTGCGATGCTGGCTCCGGGGATCAACCAAAGTGCGGCCTCCCCAGCGCATCAGCATGACAACCGTCTGGATTGAGCTAAGTAGGGTACATCTCTGGGGTTTTCAAGTGGGCACCTTCCATCCTCAGTGTTTCGTCGACTAGCCCACGACACCTCAAGAGGGCTCGACGGTGATTCTGGCGTCCCAGCATCACCCCCCTCCGTCCCCCACTCAACTCAGCCAAGCTTACTTACCTGTCCCCAGCCAGAATCTTTCCGTCTCAACCACAGCCAGTTGCTGCTCCTCTCTGCTGCTTCAGATAAGTTCTTCACTGTGCGACGCAACTCTTGGCCACTGAATCCGACGTCTCTGAGAAACCGGGTTGTAGAGTGTGCCACAAATCCTCGACAACCCACTTCCACTGGGTAAACCCGAACTCTCCATCCTCGCTGTTCCGCTTCAGTGGCTAGTTGAGCATACCGCAGTTTCTTCCTCTCATACGCCTCATCTACAGCATCCTCCCATGGCACTGTTAACTCTACCAGGTGAACAAGGCGTGCTGATCCAGACCACAAGACAATATCTGGTCGAAGGTTAGTGGTGGCAATCTCAGGTGGAAAAATAAGCCGTTGACCAACATCTGCCAGCATATTCCAGTCTCTAGCAGCTTCCAGTTGTCCTGGGCGAGGATTGGTTTTAACACCTTTTCTTGGTGGTTGCTCTCCTGGGCGGAGGAATGTTGTCTTTTGTGTGTAATGTTTTGATGGAACAGGTGGCAACTTATTGGTCATGTTACGCTTGTCTTCCAATGCTAAGGCCAAACAACGCAGCACCTGGTCATGGCGCCAAGTAAACCGTCCTTGGCTAAGAGCCACCTTACATCCTGTCAAAATGTGCCTTAATGTTGCAGGTGATGAACACAAAGGACATGAGGGATCCTCTCCTACCCAGAGGTTTAGGTTCTGTGGTGATGGGAGAACATCATATGTTGACCTGATGAGGAAACTGATCCTGCTCTGTTCCATTGACCATAGGTCTTGCCAGCCAATCTTGCGTTGTTCCACACTCTCCCATCTCATCCATTCTCCCTGTTTGGCCTGGGAAATGGCCTTTATACACCTCATCCTCTCCTCCTGCTTTTGCACCTCGTTGACTACCAGCTTCCTCCTTTGAGCTGGGGCCGCCTTGTGCCATGTAGGAGGAGTTGAACTGAAACCAAGACCCCCTCTTCCATGCTGAACTTGCCCCATGATATCACCAATTCGAAGGGCAGCCTTTGCATCTTCCACAGCTTTCTTTGCCGCCCACTTTCTTCCAGTTTTCAACACAGGTGCTGCCTCCCTTACGCATTTATCGCGTGACTCTACTAATGTCATTTCCAGTCTGACCTTGGCGCACTTAAACTCCTCGGTTAGAGCAGAGACTGGTAGCTGCAGTATTCCTTTACCATAAAGTCCCACTCTGCTGAGGCAGCGTGGAACTCCCAACCATTTCCTGATGTATGAACTGATTAAAGCTTCCAGCTTCTCTACTGTTGTCAAAGAAACCTCGTACACAGTCAGTGGCCACAGCAACCTCGGCAGTAGACCAAACTGAAAGCACCAGAGTTTTAGTTTACCTGGTAGAGCGCAGCTGTCTATGCTCTTCAACCCTTCCACTGCTTGTTGTCTAACTTCTCCCACACGAACTGTGTCCTTTAGATCCCCGTCGTACCATCTCCCAAGACTCTTCACTGGCTTCTCAGACACTGTTGGTATTGCCTCACCATTAATGAAGAATGTTTTATCTACTACTTTGCCTTTAATTATAGAGATGCTCCTTGATTTAGTGGGCTTGAATTGCATTCGTGCCCATTCAATGTTATTGGTTAATTTGCCCAATAATCGATTAGTGCAGGCTACTGTTGTAGTCATGGTTGTCATGTCATCCATGTATGCTCGAATTGGTGGTAGTGGCATTCCAGAAGCGCTCTCCTCCTACTACCCATTTTGATGCTCTAATGATTACTTCCATTGCCATGGTAAAAGCCAGTGGAGAAATGGTGCATCCTGCCATTATTCCAACCTCTAGGCATTGCCATGTAGTGCTGAATTCTGAAGTTGAAAAACTGAATTGCAAATCTCCAAAATAGGCTTTCACTAAATTTGTTATTGTCATCGGTACACTGAAAAAATCAAATGCTGCCCAAAGTAGTTCATGTGGCACTGAACCATATGCATTAGCCAAATCCAGGAATGTCACATGGAGCTCCTTCCTCTCCTTTTTAGCTGATTGAATTTGTTGCCAGATCACATTGATGTGTTCTAAGCAACCTGGGAAACCTGGAATGCCCGCTTTTTGTATTGAAGTGTCAATGAAGCAGTTCTTTAATAGGTAAGCTGACAATCTCTGAGCAATAATGCTGAAGAAAATCTTGCCTTCTACGTTTAATAGGGAAATGGGACGAAACTGACTGATGCTTGTAGAATCTTTTTCTTTAGGTATAAAGACTCCACCTGCTCGGCGCCATGCTCTTGGTACAACCTGTTTTTCCCATGCCACTTTCATCAATTTCCACAGAATTCGTAGAACTCCTGAAGCACTCTTGTACACTCTGTACGGAACTCCATTAGGCCCTGGAGATGATGAAGCCCTTGCTTTTTTCACAGCTTGCTCTATTTCTTTCCACTTAGGTGCACAGTCCTCCATTTGGTATTCTGGTGGATTGATAGGTGGGATGTCTGACGGAACTGACATAGGCTCCTGCCTTTTTGAATCTGTATGTGTTTCCTCCAAATATCTCTCCAGCTCAACCTTAGATGCTTTTAGTGTGCCATTCTTCTCACTGGTGAATAACTTCTTTACAAATTTGAATGGGTCTTTATAAAAGTTAGCTCTCGCACGCTCCTTCTTTTTGTAGCGTTTCCGTAGGCGCTCAGCTCTGCGGTGAGTCCGCAGTGTGAAAAAAAGCAGTCGGCTGACGGCACACGCTTTGGAGGACAGCGTGTGTTTGTCTTCGCCCTCCCGAGTCAGCGCAGGGGTAGTAGTGGGGAGCTGAGCTTAAAAAAATATTTGGCAATTCTAAATTGGGAGAAAATAATTAAAAAAAAAAAAAAAATGGCAACGACTAAATTTTAAAAAAATATATATATATTCACCTGGTAGCCTATTGCTTTCCGATATGAGCAAATAATTTATTATTATTTTTATTATTTATTTCTTAGCAGACACCCTTATCCAGGGCGACTTACAATCGTAAGCAAATACATTTCAAGTATCACAGTACAAGTAATAATACAATTAAGAGCAAGATAAATACAATGGCTTTGGTTCAAGCAAGTACAAGTGTGACAAAAAACAATTCATAATACAGCAGATAACCGTGTCAGTGATAGTTACATCAGGATATGATTAAATATAAAATACTACAGATTAAACACTTGGCAGATTACAGTACTCTGAAGTACAGAAAAACAGAGGAGTTCTACAGGTGCTGTCTGAAGAGGTGAGTCTTAAGGAGACGCTGGAATGTGGTCAGGGACTGGGCAGTCCTGACATCTGTAGGAAGGGCATTCCACCACTGCGGAATTTGGACACGATTGGAAAATAAATACATACTACTACAGATGATGTTTATAGGGAGCATTAAAACATTGTAATTAAAAAGGTGCTTAATAGACAGTGTAGGCTTATCGCAAGAGGTAATCATCACCTGGTTTAGTGTCCTCCTGGTAACACCGACAGCATTGACTTTCTCCACTATAGAGGACCATATAACCTCTTTGGTAGCATAACTGATGTTGGCTGAGGCTTTTCCAAATAACTCAATTTCATGTTGAGTGACCTCAGTCACCAAGAGGACTTTCCTGCCCTTCCTCCGACATATTGTTTTGTTTGGTTTGATTTTTGTTCTCCACAAATCTCATACGGTGCCTACTGCTCTCTGTACTCGTAACTCATCTCACCTTTGGGCTGTAAGTGCAGCCGCTAAATAGCTCGATGCACAGGCAGTGCTCACTGCGACCCTCATTATCATGATTGCGACTCATTATTTGTGCGTGTTGAATAATTTGCATTGCTCTTAAGCTTACATAGGCCGCAGTGCAAAATAATTGCCTAGCCGCCTATCCTTACATCAGCCCCATAATGTGTTATGGAATTGCAGGAAAAGTAAATCTGGCAGAGAAGTGGTTCATCTGAGCCACTCAAACTCCCCCTGACACCCATGTAGACTGCATATAGCGCAGTCATATTTTTACAGCAAATATTAAACTAGTACTCCTGAAAGATCTCCACTGCCTCTTTTTACTGTAAGCTAAAGAAATTGCAAAACTCACTGAAGCCATTACGAAAAAAAGCATATTGTAAGTATAGTGTATTAACCCTAAACCCCCCCCCCCCCCCCCCCCCCCCCCGCTCACATTTTAATACTATTTATGACTGTAAAATGTATTGCAATTTCTTTAAGGGTGTATCCAGGGGTAAATAAATGTCTAATAGACTCCTAAGTGTCTCCTAATGACTCCTAATGACACTTAAGGAATAAAGTGTGTTATTTTGCGTTTTATTCATTCACGTAGCAATACTAACATTTACTTCAAGTTATTTATTATTTTTGTCTTCATATTTTCAAATTAATTTAAGGGGTTTAAACTAGGGTATTTGTATATGTTCAAATATATTAGGCTCGTAGCAAACAAATAAATACATAAAATAAAACCCACAGCTAATCACTAATCCGCACAACAATCATGTAGAAAAGTTTTTGTTTTCAGTTGATTGACATTCGCAGTAGCCAATGAAGTCATAGGATATGCAAACTTAGAAATGTGATTGGCTGTTACATGAAGTCCCAGAAAAAATGCTGTCTGATGGTTGAAAGAGAATTTCATTGACAGAGGTTTTCCATGACTCGAAATTTGAGTGACAGTGGTTTTCCGTGACTCGAAATTTGAGTGACAGAGGTTTTCCATGACTCGAAATTTGAGTGACGGCGGACACAAAATACAAATGATACCTGATACAAATAATGGCTGACATAAAAAAACATGAGGGATGACAGAAAAAAATGATTGAGAAATGACGACTGATCGCCAAACTAAATGATCAATGACAAAGAAATTCCTGATAACTGACGCTGAGATGTGAGAAATGACGATGTCCTAATATGGACACCGTAGACATGGCAGCCATCAATTCCTTCGTTTTGTACAATGAATGCACCAGGGAAAATATCACAGCTTTAGCAGAAACATTTCGATCAGAAAACTGCAAAGAGGCAGGGAAACGTAGCTCAACCTAGATACAGTGAGCATCAAGTGACACACGCAACAGAAAACAATGCCAGGTAGGGCAGAGTTAGTCGTCACTCCCACTCCCCCATAAATATAAAACCACAAAAACACCAAATGCAAAATAAATGTGCAAACAAATTTCAAATCCCCAAGTAAAATCAAATGACGTGACCAAATCCTGCATCTCCAGTACATGCAGGCCGTGGTGGGGTTGCACTTTGTTGTCTAGTTACAGTGCAAAAGGCACATTCAATAATTAATAACGCTAACGAAAACACGGGGTGTATAAAATAAGAAATGACATTCCAAAAATAAAATGTTTATCTAAATGGATGGGAAGGACAAATAACCAAATAAATGCAGTAAAGAAATAGAAAAGGATTGGTAAGTAAGCAAATAAACAGTAAGTAAACAACAGCAATAGGTAATAAACAGTAATCAGCGCTCACATCCTCGGCCAGACTGGCGTGTTCATAAACCAGAGAGTTCCACAGAGGTATTGCCACAATAGCTATAAAGAATTATTTAAACCAGTAGAACATAATATGAACAATTCTTTCAAATGAAAGCAAAAACATACCTCAGGTAAGCTGTTAATAATGCATACAAGTTGGAGAAGTCTCGCACAGCTCACCCGACAATTTACCGAACATGAATGTATAAACAGAGTCCTTGTGGAACGCACCGGAATGGAGTTCCGGCACTTTTTTTTATAGCCGGAACGGTGTTCTCACACTTTTTGAAACCTTTTCGAAAATAGAAATATTTTTCTAGCAAACATATATAATATAAATATATATAATATAAATTCATGAAGACTTTTTATTTTTAGTTAATATATGTTTGAAACACTATTCTTACCATATATTAAAGTTAAGAAAAGTACAATGTATTTTGGGTTCGTGACCAGACCACTGATTTTATATACACAATATTTAGAAATTACAAAAGCAAATGTAAAAAGAAAAACCATGAGAAAATATTAATGTATTTAACTTTTACTCATTATACACTGTGGGAAGAGGGTATCATTTTTGTTGCTATCCTAGTATGTGCTGACTGTGGTTTATGTTGTATTTTGAAAAGAGTTGACAAGACCAAGTTTTAGTTCTCACAGAAGCTTTATTGATGCAGACACAAGACAGCCGCTCTGTCACAGGGATCCAACCTCCTGCTTCAACTATTCAGTCCCTTTTTATATCAACTTGCCCTGCGCGGGAAAACCATACGGCAATCAATAAGAAACATGCACCGACTGACACAGAACAACTGCACAGTAATGCAATAAACATTGCCATAAAAACACAACACTTCCCTCCCTTCTATTATTTTTTTATTATTATTATTTTTTTTTTTACAGATTTAACCTAGCAGGAGGTTTTATTACCCATTTGGGACTCCAATTTACCCCTTCATTAGAAGTAAAAGATTCTGTCATTTGCTCTGAAGGCTCTTGGTCTTGAACCTAGGTATTTCCTTCAGTTGCCAACTCTTGTACACTTTCCATTTGTTTTCCTAAATCATCCCAGTCTGAGTACATTTTTCAATCATTTGATTCACATGAGTTTTTCTCCATTTCCCATTTACTTCCACTAAGTATGTTACAGGACCCAAAACTCGCTTTACCAGACCTTGACTCCACTTTTCTCCCCCAATGTAATTTCTTACTAGTACCACCTGACCTGGAGAGAATTTTCTGACAGGTCTTATCTGACGCCTGTCTCTTCTCATATTCCCCCAATTTCTTACTTTCCATCACACTTGCTACATTTGGTCTAATCAAGGCTAATCTAGTGTGCACCTGTCTTTTCAGAAATAATTCTGCAGGTGATTTTCCTGTTGTGGCATGGGGGTATTTCTATAATTAAACAGAAAATTAGCCACACAGTGCTGCAGAGACCACCCTAAATGTGCACTTTTATCCAGAGCTCTTTTAAAACTCTGCACCAGTCTTTCTACAGAACCATTTGAAGCTGGGTGGTAAGGTGGTGTTTTAGTGTGCTTTACTGAATTTCTGAGTAAAAAGGTCTCAAAATCATCTGAAGTAAATTGCGGCCCGTTGTCAGAGACAATCTCCTCTGGGAGACCATATGCAGCAAACAAATTCCGCAAAACCTCAATGGTTTTTTCTGAGGTTGTACTCGACATTGGAATGACTTCAGGCCACCTAGAATGAGAATCTGTTACCACCAGAAACCTTTGTTTTTGCTTTTCAGCAAAGTCAATGCAAACTCTTTGCCATGATCTTTCCGGCCACTTACCATGTGTAGAGGGGGGCTGTGGCAGGCATATTCCTGCTAGCTAGGCATACTTCACATTGACTCACCATTTGCTCTATTTCCGCATCCAAGCCAGGCCACCAAAAATAACTACGAGCCAGGGCATTCATCTTAACTATTCCCCAGTGATTCTCATGCAGCTCGCATAGCAACTGCTGTTGCAATACTTTTGGCAGAATAACTCTAAAACCCCATAACACACAATCCCCTTCCACTGTTAATTCATTTTTTCTGTTTGCAAAAGGCTTCAATGTTGCCAAATCCTCGAAAGGTGCTGCACTCACCTCCGTCGGTGCGATTAAATCTTTCAGTAGTCCAAAGGTCTTTGACTGATAAGAACACGGCTCTTTTTCTTTCATCTGCAACCTTGTTCGCTTCTAAAAATTGTAGCAGCTGTTGTTCATATGTAGCGAAACTTTCATGCTGTTCACTGAACTGCATATGCACTCCGGATCCAAAAAGAGACCAATAAGAAACATGCACCTACTAACAGAACAACTGCACAGTAATGCAATAAACATTGCCTTAAAAACACAACCCTTCACACATACAGTCGCTTCCACATATGCTTCAAGTTCAAGTTCTTATCTGCATGTGCCTGGTCTGGGGTTTTGTGCCCAATTGTTGGGAGTTGCATGCAGAATTTATTGAGAACAAACGCAAGTTACAAATTACAGGTGGAACCCGAGTTACCTTCATTTGAAATTTAAACTTGTACAGAAGCTATTCAGAAAGACGTGATACTGTATTACTGCTGATTTAATTTCAAACGTCATAAACTGTCAATCTTCGTTGTTGTTTTGGGGGAAACAAATGTAAGTTCAAAACTAGGACCAACAGCACTCTGGAATACAGCCTGCTGTTTTGAGAATAGTATTGAAACTTGTTTTCAGTACTGCATTCAGTTTATAATTTTTCCTTTTTTTAATGTTTTATAAAAAAATTGAAAGCAATGAATTGATATTCATGTGCATACAAATAAACAGCAGTGCTTCACTTGTTTGGCTCAGTTTTACATTTATTATACTTGTAGATAACGCTTCAGTAGCGCTGTCAGATGTGCTTTGCAGAGTGATGTTATAGGGGCTATCAGAATAATACTCATTATTAAATAAACTTTAGAGTCCAATACATGTACGTGTATTGCTGTTTTTGTAAACATCTGAACACTAATTAATACAAACCATTGCTATGCTCCCCAGCTCTTCAGATGAATGAGCTAGCGTTTCCATTTTTATAGCTTCTTAATTAGTGATTGCAAAAAGAGAGCAACAACCTGCATTTCGCGTGGTCCTAGTGTCCCACAATTCTACAATATCATCAACATCCTATCAAAATCCCGGGAGGAGGGGGGGGGGGAGGGGGCTGAGCCCCCTTTTTAAAATTCCGGCGGGGGCTGGGGACCCTGACCCCCACCCCTGTAGTCGGCGCCTATGGTCTGACAGTCAGCACCTGACCTGCTGTTCTCATACCTGTACTGGCTGAATGCTCTGGTCTGATGTGGTGATTTGCAATTGCTATGTAGACAAGTCATTTGGATAATTGATCAATATTATTTGCTGAGGTAAGACAAGTATGTGAAAAATATGTGAAGAAAGTGGACACTGGAATAAAATAATTTGCATGTCTGATTTCAGATTTAAAACAGACAGTGCTTTACAGTGCTACCCCGATATAATGCGGTTGTCGGGGTCCATAATTAGGGGACCACATTATTTGTGTTTTGCGTATAACAGATATTGGCATTTTTGTTCCCGAAATTATTTACAATGCCCACAGGCCAAATTAATATTGTAGAGTATGGTGGAAAATGAATGAAGAAGACACACACAATTTGCAGGTACTCGAATCCATGGTTTATTTGGACGATTATTCCCGGCCTCTGTTAGCCTGATATCACACAGCAGCTTGTCTCACTCGGCTCTGCCCGCACTGATGTGGGAACCCCCCATTCTGTGGCATAGCGAGGATTTTGTTTAGTGGGGGGAGGGGGGGAATAAGATGGGTAATAATTAGGGCTGTCAAAAAAATCAGTGTTAACTTCTGCAATTAACATTTTTTGGGAGATTATTTTTTAACGCATGTTAATCACACTCCTGTCTTGTCCTTCTTAGAAATATTCTTTATTTCATTGGCACAGGTTTGTTGCTTTTAGTTACAGCATTAGAATACAGAGCTCACTGAAATTTGCTCCACTGACATTTGTACCCCACGGTAACAATCTCTCCCCCTCATCTCAAGACACCACCAAACTCCCCACAGTTCAGCAGCCATGTCACAGTGCGTAAGGTCTTCCAGTTAAAGCTACAGTAGCATTAGCTGCGCAGTACAAAACAGAAATCCAGCGAATCATTTTTGCTGTATTAATTCTACACTAATAACATTAATAAAATAATCTGAATAGTGCAAATACTGTAACCTAGCCAAAATAGAAAATACATTCCAACATTACGAGAGTATCACTAATAAAACAAACTTAAATTAGATGGATGCAGTAATTGTATTAATTAAATATGTGATTAAAACCAAGATTAACTTTATTATTATTTTTTTTAATTTCAAGATTAATCGTGATTATTATTATTATTATTATTTTTAATCGCTTGACAGCCTAGTAATAATTTATAAAAATGTTTCTGTAAGTAAAAATGAACTACACTCCAAACTTGCAATGTACTCGAAATCACCTTATTAGAAACCATGGCGTTTCACCTCACAATCACATTTAACTACTGTGCAGTTATCAAACATACAAATCACATAACAGAAAGAATAACCTACCTTACCTGATTTCTAGATCCCAAGTCCATCCTCCTGTTTTTGATCTTTAACAGTCATTTAAAGCATGATTCGCACGAACAGCAATCACAGGCATTTTCCGTCCTTCGAGGTTATTTACATTTTAACCAAAGCGATGGAACCGATCACGTCGCTTCATCCCCTTAATATACCGTCATACATGACCCCTTGGTAAACGATTGCAGCCACTCCTAAAATCCGTGGCTGTCACATCATTTCCCTTCTGGGTCAATGCATTTGTGTATTGAAGCTCCGTCCTCTACCTAAATTATTATTATTATTATTATTATTATTATTATTATTATTATTATTATTATTATTATTATTATTATTTATTTATTTCTTAGCAGACGCCCTTATCCAGGGCGACTTACAAATGTTACAAGATATCACAATGACCGACTTCCTTTTAACCTGTGGAATGAATTGCCAGGCCAAAAAGTCTAAGGTATTTGGTCCTTGTTACTTAGTGCCCTCACAGGTCGGGAGGGAGATTTACCACCAGGAATCGTTGTATTTGTCACAGTAGCCTATATTATTTTAGGTAGTTTGAGCTGACACTATTATATTCATACTTAATTGAGCTATTATAAGCTAAACTACTCAAGATATAGTTGTACAAAAGACTTGGGCACTTTGTGCGGCAGCTGACTTATCACAGGCTGTGGTTTCACAGATGCTACAGGTTACAAAGACATGCATCCATTTCTGAAGGCATAGGACTGCAGTGCCAAGTACCACCATGTGATTCTGGCGTTATCTTTCATCTGGTGAAGCCAAGCTAAGGGGGCATGATCTGTCACCAGGGTGAAGTGTCGCCTTAGGAGGTAGTACCGGAGTGACTCGACTGCCCATTTTACCGCGAGACACTCGATGGAACTATAGTTTTTCTCATGGGGAAGGAGCTTCCTGCTGACGTAAAGGACCGGGTGCTCGCTTCCCCGGACCTCCTGAGACAACACTGCCCTGAGACCTGTCTCTGACACATCCGTCTGCAGGGTGAACCTCTTGCTGAAATCAGGACTGCACAGCACTGGCTTGCTACACAGCCTTCACTTCAGAGCGAGAAAGGCCCTCTGGCACGACTCCGTCCACTGAATCATATTTGGGGCAGCCTTCCGGGTGAGGTCTGTCAAGGGAGTAGCGAGCGTGGCGAAGCTCGGGATGAAATTCCTATAATAGTTCCACTAGTCCCAAGAAGGAGCGCACCTAGGTTTTGGTCTTAGGGACCGGCCAGACAGCCAAGGCTTTCACCTTAGCAATCAGCGGTCTGATCTGGCCACTCCCTACTCGATACCCCAAATACTCCGACTCACTCTTCCCTATGGCACATTTCTTTGGGTTAGCAGTGAGCCCAGCGTCCCACAAGGATTGCAGTACCACCGCTGCCTTACACAGGTCACTCAGCCAGTCCTCACTGTTGATAATCACATCATCTATGTAAGCAGCGGCGTACTGCTGATGGGGCCGCAAAACGTGATCCATCATCCGCTGGAAAGTGGCCGGCGCTCCGTGCAACCCAAAAAGGCTTGTTCCTAAATTGGTACAACTTGAAGGGAGTCGAAAACACTGTCCTCTCTCTGGATTCCGGGGTTAGGGGTATCTGCCAGTACCCCTTTGTTAAATCCAGTGTCATCATAATATGAACTGTGCCTAGACGCTCCAGCAACTTATCTACCCGGGGCATGGGATAAGCATCAAATTTCGATTTTTCATTAACTCACCTGAAGTCAATGCAAAACCGAGTTGACCCATCTGGCTTATCTACTAAAACAATAGGACTGTTCCAGTCACTTTGGGGCTCTTCTATTACCCGCAGTTTAAGTATCTCATCAATTTCCATTTTTATTACCTGTCTTTTGCGTTCAGGTATATGGAATGGCCTCTGGTGAACTGGTGCCCCTGACTCAACTTCAATGTGATGATGGAAGGGGCTCCTATGTGCGGCGCATGTGGCGAGTTTGGACACGTCCAGGAGGACTGCCCATACGGGGACCCCCAGTATGAAGAGGCATGGAACCAGGGTCTGGTGGGGGACACTGCAGAGCGGTTCTGGGCAGTGGACCAGACCCGGCCATCTCCAGCACCCAAGAGTGAGGAGCCCCTGCTGCCTTCACCGTCAGAAGGGGAGGAGCCCCTGCCGCTTTCGCCACCAGAAGGGGAGGAGCCCCTGCCATCTTTACCACCAAAAGGGGAGGAGCCCCTGCTGCCTTCACCGTCAGAAGGGGAGGAGCCCCTGCCGCCTTCGCCGCCAGAAGGGGAGGAGCCCCTGCCATCTTCACCACCAAAAGGGGAGGAGCCCCTGCCATCTTCACCGTCAGAAGGGGAGGAGCCCCTGTCACCTTCGCCACAAAAAGGGGAGGAGTCCCTGCCACCTTCGCAGCCAGAAGGGGAGAAGCCCCCGCCACCTTCGCCACCTGGACGAGAGGAGCAGGAGCTGCCTCTGTCTCCACCACCAGAAGGACCAAGTCAGGATGCTGGCGGCCCTAAGCAGCCCCTGCATATGCTGCTGAATGGCGCACAGCGGAAAACCGCCCGCCCACAGCGGCCACGAAGAGGTTCAACCCCAGCCCACCAGCTAGTCTTGATTCCTTCACCAGGGGGAGAAGTGAAGCTCCTGCTGCCGCCTTCATGGCCAGGGTCTCCCCTCCCGCCATCGCCTCCCAAGGGTCTGCTGCCGCCGTCGCCAATTTGACGGCCCGCTCCAGAGTGGCAGGTGCCTGCCGCTGTACCCATAGCCGAGGTACCGGGGCCAAGCACTCCAGAAATTGCTCGACCACGATCATCTCCACCAGCCTGTCTTTGGTGTTCCCTTCCGGGTTTTAGCCAGCCTATGTTGTAATCCTTCAGCTGATGTGCGATGGTTCTGGGATGCTCCTCCGCAGAGAAGTGCTCCTCCCAAAACTTATTGGTATCCCTCCGGCGTGGTCCCCACGCAATTAAGGATGGCTGCTTTCAGCGTGGGGTAATCCATCATACGCTTGGGAGACAGCATCCTCGCCACTGCTTGTGCCTCCCCCGTCAGCTGTGGCAAGAAGTAGCCAGCCCATTGCCTCAAACACCTCCAGATAGGCTTTGGGTCGATCCTCTGTCGTCATACTGGTTGACCTCTGCAACCTGGGTTTTGGTCCCGCTGGCTTAGCAGCCCCCTGCACCGCAGCAGTTAGGGTCTGGCATAGGAGATCCAGCATGGCCGCAAACTGGGTGGCATCCATTTCTGCTCCTTTTCGGTGCACTGATTTTTGTGGGCAGTGCCAGTGAATCCCACCCTGACACCATGTGTGGAAGGGTGAGGAATTCACTGACACAGGAGACAGAAAGTTGTAGTGCTAAATACCACTCGGGTGCACTATTTATTGTTCACTGGCAGGTGGCACTAGAGGTCTGCCGTTCCCAGATACCAGCAATGGTAAATGAGATATGGCCAGATAGACACTCGCAGATGCCTAAACAAAAAAATAATCAAAAACAGAAGGTACAAAGAAAAAGAGAAAATAAAACACTTTTAACAAACTACAAAATAAAGGTCCTGCACTCTGCAGCTTTACCCCGACTGTCGCTATCCTCATGGCCCAGGTCTCCGTCCTACGCTCACTTGTTCCCTCAACCTGCAATGCAGATACTTTCCGGGGGTCTGCCCAAATTTTTCCCCGCTACTAAAAAAAATAATTTCTTTCTTTTTATGTTATTTTGTTCTTGTTCCTCTCCAGCTGTGCTTGGTCCAGCAGCAGCGCTTCCACTGGCTCATTTTTCATCTTAGAGGGGCAGATCTGAGGGAACAACAGAGCATTATTTTATAGGCCCAGCAATCCCCCAAAGCCTGCCTCTCAGCCACTCAGAGAGAAGGGAAGCTAACACACCCTCTTCCCCAGCTCTCCGTATCACTGCCATGACTGACAGGTGGACCTTACGAGGCTGTTGCCCTCTTCCTGCAGCAACATGCATACGTCAGACAGTCAGCAGAGATCTCCCATTACAGATATACAAACGAAAAGTACCGTGAGTGTTTAGTGTTTAGCAACCCAGCACAAACAAAGAGCTGTTTTTCACCGTGAACTGTGTTGTGTTTGTTATTACTGAGCACTGCATCACCTCTACACCTGTGTACTGCAAACCACTTTGCCACAATAAAACATGGACACACAGGGGAGATCCCCTGGTACATAAAACATATAAGGGGGAGTCCCCACCTTTTGGGGGACCGGACACACAGGGGAGATCCCCTGGTACATAAAACATATAAGGGGGAGTCTCCACCATTTGGGGGACCAGACACACAGGGGAGATCCCCTGCACATAAATAGAGGCTTGAGAACCTGAAAGGAAGGAAGAAAACGGGGAATTCTGCCCTCAATGATGTGAATTATAGACTTCCAAAGCTGGGACAGAGACGCACCCCCAGAGAACCTGAAACAAGGAGAGCCTCATGTTAAGAAGGGAGAGCTTCTACAGCGAAGTTCAGCAAGAATAAGCTTAGCCCCTCAGATAGCAAGGGCAGTGATAGATCATGAGACGCTATAAGGATGAGTTTGGCCTGGGGTCCCCTCTGACTCATGGAGAACCCTCCTGTGAAGGTAAAGGGAGCAGAGCTTAACCAAGGGTTGGAGAAATTGAGATCACTAACCCCCCAAAGAATGGACCCCCGGCTCCCCACTAAAGATTCATATATGTGCAGACAAACGAGAGAACCGCCAATGCATGTAGTTAAGAAAGAACATGAAAGAAAACATTTGGCTCCCTACTGACTATGTGAAATGTAAAGACCCTGCGCTCAGTGGAAAGGAAAAAAAACCTTTGGTGGCCCAGGCGGAAGTGTCGCCACCACTCCAGACATACTATCAATAGACTGACATGCAGACGATATCTCAGATTTGGAAGAACGTATGTATGACTCAACTGTTGATGAGGTCCAGCAACCCATATTTTTAATTAGATGCTGGTTAATCTTTGCTCTTGCTACTGATGTGGTTGATTATAGCTGGTGCAAGATGGAGAGTCCTTTGTGTCAAATTAATCCTGCTTTGAGAGCGGAAAGTCAAATAGGTGGTCCAGCCGGTGGAATAAGAAGATCTGGTGGAAGGGGCAAGTGGTCCAGCCATGTATGCTTGCGCTGTATTGATAAGTTCGCTGATAACTGGGTTCAGCTGAAAATAAGCTGGTTGAAATGGGGTGTCACTGCTGGAGTTGGCAGAGCTGTAGGGACCAGAATATGAAATCTAGAAATCTGTAAACGACAAAGCTTATCAGCTGCATTATTATAAATGCCCGGTAGATGGTGCGCTTGGATTAGAAAATTATTTGACACTGAAATCCATATTAATCACTGCAGTAATTGCATGATAAGAGGTGAACTGGAACAGCCTTTATTGATGATATGAACTGTAGATTTGTTATCACAAAATAAAAGTATTGATTTCTTTGACCAAAGATGACCCCATAGATGTGCTGCCACGACTATTGGGTACATTTCGAGAAGGGCTGTGGATTTTAGATGCTGTGATAGGTTTTCGATTAATAGTGGCCATACATTAGTAAACCAGTGAAATTATTTAAAAGCCCACGAGTCCTGTGAATGAAGCGTCCATAAATAAAGCCAGACCATGCAGCGCTGAAATGAAATCCTCATAGAACATGGACAGGCCATTCCAATGCTGTATAAGATCAGACCACATTTTAATGTATTTCCTGGTTTCTGATGTTTTTTGCTGTTGATAAAAGCACGAGTAATCGAGATATAAATGTCCGACCTTGAGGGATAATGCGAATTGCAAAATTAAAATGACCCAGCAAGGAGAGTAGTGCGAGTTTTCTGATTGTTTTAGATCTGAAAGTTCTGGATAAGGGAACGAATATTATCGAGTTTAGATACGAGGAGACTGGCTTCGAACTTTTCTGTGTCCAGTATGATTCCTAGAAATTCCAGTGAATGAAGGGGGCCGATTGTTTTTTGTTTTAAAAGAGGGACGCCAACCTCTGAAAATAAACTTTTGATTGCTTCTGCTGGCGGATCTGAAGGCAGATATCAAGAGAAAATCATCAAGTAGGAGGAGCAGAAATGGAACATGATATGAATTGAGAAGTATCCTGCATAAAGCCTCTGAGAGAGTGTGACAGAGAAAAAATGAATCTTGGTTACAAATCTCCCTCTTGACCTGTGAGGGCGCTGTGTAAAGGGAGCAGTGTGCCCCCGATGGTTTAGCAATTCATTCCAGGGAAGGTGAAAGTCGGCCATCTAAAAAGGGGTGGAGCCACAGTACACCAAGTCATAGCCCCAGATGGGAGGCGATGTGGCAATTGCGGATTGGAGGAAAAGCGATTGCACTCGCTAACCAAGGGGGCATGGCTGAAAGTACAAAAGGGGACGTGGCAAAGCAAACTGTTCCTTTGTTATGGTTGCGAGAGAACCGCTGAAGGACGTGTAATGATTTATTTAACTTATTTATTTAATATATTTCGTCCTCCATGGGCTGGATCTGAACCGCTGACCCTCGGCACCGGAGGCAGATATTCTACAGTTTCACTAAAGGGGAATCCCCCCATAGTGGGGTTTGTAGTCATGTCTTTTATGCACACATACAGTGTGCCTATTCGGCCAGTAGGGGTCATTCATTACAGACTATAGAATAGCTGTCAGTGTTTCGTGTTTGTTTGTTTGTTGTCCTAATTGTACTCTTTTGTTCTTGTTAGACGGCTAACACGTACCAGAAGCTGTCGCTAAAGGCCAGCACCAACCCGGACAGCACTGCACTACTGTTCACTAATAAATTGTATTTCACCACTTGCACATTAGCACTCACTCTGGACTTGTGATCGTGTTTGTATTGTGTGTGTGTGTTTATGCTGTGTTTATTATTTCGGGACTGAACCCTGTGGTTTAACTGTGTAGTACACATTGCTGTGTATTGCCAGTGATTATTATTTACGGTCGCCAAATGACCCGGATTATAAAAACAAATAAAGGATTGTTTGGACCGTGAACTTTATTGTCTGTCAGAACAAGGGATGGACTGCACTACGCTATCAGCGCTGCTGGAGGCGCTGGATAGTAGTCAGGAGATCGAGGAGAGAAGGAGAGAAGAGAGGTACATGGCTCTGATTGAGAGGGTCGGATTGCGATGATGCAGAGCGCACTGACAGGACCCGTGGTGATGACCCTGAAGGCGAGGGCACAGAAAATCATGGCAGAGGATGACCCGGAAGCATACATGGTCGGGTTTAGTGGTTGGCTGCCACCGCATTATGGCCTCAGGAATTCTGGGACAGCCATTTATGTTTAAGAACATAAGAAAGTTTACAAATGAGAGAAGGACATTCGGCCCATCTTGCTCGTTTGGTCGTTACTGGCTTATTGATCCCAGAATCTCATCAAGCAGCTTCTTGAAGGATCCCAGGGTGTCAGTTTCAACAGCATTACTGGGGAGTTTGTTCTAGACTCCCACAATTCTCTGTGTAAAAAAGTGCATCCTATTTTCTATTCTGAATGCCCCTTTATCTAATCTCCATTTGTGACCCCTGGTCCTTGTTTATTTTTTCAGGTAAAAAAAGTCCCCTGGGTCGACATTGTCAATACCTTTTAGGATTTTGAATGCTTGAATCAGATCGCCGCGTAGTCTTCTTTGTTCAAGACTGAATAAATTCAATTCTTTTAGCCTGTCTGCATTTGACATGCCTTTTACACCTGAAATAATTCTGGTTGCTCTTCTTTGCACTCTTTCTAGAGCAGCAAAATCCTTTTTGTAGCAAGGTGACCAGAACTAAACACAATATTCTTAATGAGATTTTACTAATGCATTGTACAGTTTAAACTCCTTGCGGTCCTATGTCAGACCAGGTCCGACATTACAATTTCCCTTTCTGGTCCAATGTCGGACCCTGTCTGACATCATCAAAAAGACATAAAACACAGGTCTCTAGTCATTTTTTCTCCGGAAAAAGCCGAGAAAACCATTCAATGGCCGAGTGAGACCGATAGGAGCCGAGAGAAGCCGAAAAAAAGGGGCGGATCTGAGCAATACACATAGCCCCGGCACCACAGAGATAACACGGACATAAACAAACAAGATAGCTGCTTCTGCATCCAGCGCTCAAAGAATGTCACAGACATTTGCAGAGCTTATAGTAATAAAATAATGACTTGGATCGCATTATTGAGGAGTTTGTTGATAAAACGAGTGATCAGGAGATGATTTATCGGTATGCACGACTATGAAGAGATGTGTGAAAAATACAGCGAATGAGGGGTGGGGTGTGGCGGGGCTGGAGATGCAGTACTGAGTGTCCTGTTGATATGCAGTGCCTTTTAAACCTGTTTTACTGTGAAAAAATAATACTTTTAAACAGCGCGTCTAAAATAAACTGCACATGTGAAAATAAATTGGACCTGACACGCCTGAGATGCACTGAATAAATGGACCATAAAGGGTTACCATTATTTCCCTTGATTTAAATTCAACACTTTTTACAATCCAAGCAGTTTGTTGGCCTTTTATATAGCTTCCCCACATTGTCTAGATGAAGTCAACATAAACTCTTTTCATAGATTCTTCAATTTCAGTATCTCCCATATGGTATTTATAATGGACATTTGTATTGCCTGCGTGCAATACCTTAAAGGTTTCTATATTAAATGTCATGTGCCATGTGTCTGCCCAGTTCTGAATGCTGTCTAGATAATTTTGAATGACCTTTGCTGCTGCAACAGTGTTTGCCACTCCTCCTATTTTTATGTTGTCTGCAAATTTAATTAAGTTTGCTTACTATACCAGAATCTAAGTCATTAATGTAGCTTAGGCATAGCAGAGGACCTAATAATGATCCCTGTGGTACTCCACTGGTTACCTCGCTCCATATTGAGGTTTCTCCACTAATCAGTACTCTCTGTTTTCTACATGTTAACCACTCCCTAATCCATGCATTTCCTTGAATCCCTACTTCGTTCAGTTTGAGAATTAATCTTTTACGCGGGACTTTGTCAAAACCTTTCTGGAAATCTAAATAAACCATGTCATATGCTTTGCAATAGTTAGACACGATCTCCCGTTCCTAAAACCATGCTGACTGTCTCCCAGGATATTGTTACCATATCATCACCAAAGAAGATTGACTTCTTTGTTGAAAATCGATAAGTATTCAACAAATCAAATATTAAACATTTTATAACTTGAGAAATTAACTGTAGCAAATGCTATCAAGTTAGTGGATACATTGTTCTAGGAATAGAATATAACTTCCTGTTTTAAAGTGTGTAAGAAATGTATTTTCTTTGTTGAAATGTGTAACGCAAAGGAGTTGCCTCATAAATGCAGAGAAATGGATCATTGCCTCATTTCTGAGTTAATTTGAATGCAGAATCAACTGAGATTGGTACCATATTGTTTAGTTTGGTAGATCACGTCTAAACTAAATTAACACAGTGAAACTAATTTGATAAATTACTTATTGGAATGTTGGATTCCGTTCTGAATGGGAAGTTGAATTAATTCTAGTGCATTTTTATATGAAATATGATATATTACAACGAGAAACGAGCATTGAAAGTACTAATGCAAAGTAGACACTTTGTGATCAACCATAATTAATATTAGTATATTAACCATGTATGCTAATAATGTTGTGGTTGTTGTAATCGTTTGACTAAGAAATCAATGAACGGTATACTATCCACGCATATCTCTAACCAGTCGCCTTTCCTTTCTGTAATATTGGACTAGTTGTGCACCCTTTTTATTCTTAAATAAAATACTGTTTTATATTTGTGACACATTGTCTGAATGTTGATTATTGTCAATGGAATCCGAGTTCTACTCCTGAATTGAAGGTATATCTCATTTCTCACACGTCCTTGAGTGGGCGACTAGAGACTAATTTATATTTAAATAACTTGTATACCTAATTCACTACAATGTCTTTTTGAATAAGAGATTGTACTGTTTTGGGCTCTGGAGTAGCAGAACGGGGTTTTCATACAGGCTGCAGGCAGTACAATAGGAACCGACATACCGGAAGTAGTGTTATATTTTCTTTTTTATTAAAAAAAAGGTTTTACAGCTTTGTATGTACATATACCCATTTACAACTGTTTACGTGTTAGTTTCTTTTGAAATGTTTATTTTATTATAGTATGAGCTAATATTGAAAATAAAGCCTTTTATGTTTAATTTTCCATTTAAATACAGTGTTTCTGCTATTGAAATGTTTGATATGATGTTCATGTATAACACTTGAGTTATGTCCAATAGTTTGCCTTTCATTTGCATATCGCAGCTGTTTAAACATGTACCAGTCTAATTGACTGGCGGTTCTAGTGTTAAAGCCCATTTCTTTCAATATCCTGTGGATTCTCATTTATTAAAGACCTGTATCATGACTTTTTTCATTTTGCAGTGCCTGATATTTCTGCCAAAGTTGTTCTTTTGCCTTACAATGATGGATTTGTGTAATTTCCATTAAACCATACTTTACAATGTAATTGAATCATTAGTGCACACAATCTTACCTCATTTAGTTATAATAATCTCTTTGGGTCTGTTTTCTTTTTATCTATAGGGACATTTATCAGTATGAATAAGTTCACTCTTAATTGGTAATTATATTGGTTGTATATTTTGTATAGGATACCTGCTATTTCATTTTTGTAATGCCGAGGTAATTCAGGCTTATTTCACTTCACCTTGTGTATTTTTAGGATACATGCATGCAGTAGTTGTATTTAAGGAAACTGAAGAAGTGGAGGTTGTACCATCAGTTTGGTTGAGTGCGGATAAGCATTTATGCCAATGGCCTACTTATAAAAGTAGTTGAAAGGTTTGAAAAGCAGTGGCGTTTCAGGAGACAGCATGGAGAAAACATGAAGTTCAGGTGTTGCATGAGACAATTACAGAAATCATTTATTCACTTTTCTATATATTAATAAGGTATCACAATACATCAATACTTTTTTTAATGTAGTTCTTATATTGAAAGCGACTGGTTTCTTGAAATTGTGTTATAACTTAAAATTAAGTAAATTTAACATTTCTTTACCTAAATTCAGATTGTTCTCATGCATAATAATGTATTTGCTGCTTCTCCATACATGCAAGACATGTATATTTTTATTCAAATACAGTAACTTATGAGAAGGTGTGAAAAAAATTGATAAGGGCGACCACAACGTCAGATCTTAACTCCATAGATGATGGACAAATCTGGAAGCGGAGGTAAGTGACAAATACATCACTTGAACCATTGAGATAAAAAAGTAACAGATGAAATGCAAAGAGTATAATAAATATGCAAATATTATGCAAACAATTAAAAATGGTCATATATTATAGGACCATAAGAGTGACATCTGTCAAAGAGTGGTATCTGTCAATTTTCCAACAGACCCCCTGTAAACCTGGCATTTCTAGGTGGTGAAGATTTATATTAATGTTGGTATAGATATTATTATTACTACTGTTTGTTTTATATGTGTGTATATATATATATATATATATATATATATATATATATATATATATATATATACACACACACACACACACACACACACACACATACATATATATATTGAGAGGAACGGTAGTTCCTCGTACAAGTTAGAAAAACTTGTTTGAAACTACCGAGAGTCTCTATACAGCTCAAAGAGTTTAGCTGTTTTTACCATGTTGCAGCGGCAAAACTAAATCACTTAGAATTACCATCTGTACCAGTATCAAAAGTCTGACACTTTCTTACCTCAAATGTGAAAAAGAAACGTACATACCTGTGACAGGGTTGCTGGATGGTGACGTCACGGCAGAAGCAGGCACGAAAACAAACTGACACCAATACTGCAGTTCAAAAGAAAGAATCGGCTGTGCTGTTTTTATTCAGCAAAAATAAATAAAATATTTAAACAACAACACTGGCGCTCACAGAGCAAAATAAACGAATAAACAAAAACAAATCTCGAACACAAAATTAACAATAAATAATAAATAAACCATACAGGTCAGGCTGGGCAGTCGCTGTCACTGTTCCTGTATGTTATAATTTAATTTAGTTTCGTTTTCACACGATCGCTCTCGCTCCACTCCTACAACACCCACCCGGAGCTAGAGAGCTGCAGGCTTTTTATAACAGGTGACATGACTATGCGTGACTGCCAGCTAATTCAATAATCGCCAGCTGACAGTTACGCATTTCCACGAGGATTTTAAAACAAAACACGGCTACGCCGTAAATACATTTTTAAATAAATACAACAAAACCGGCGCTTCACCGTCATATATAATCAATAAATCATAAAACAAAACAAATACAAAAGCACACTGCACAGGGGCGGAGGGGAGACCCCGATCTAAAAATAAATAAACAAAACAATGTACTACAGGGCACCTCACCCTGTTACAATACCTCTTATACACAATGAGATATAAGTCGTCAAACTAAGGTAAAATTGTTATTCTCCTTCTCCTTCTTCCTCTTCCGTCTACTTTTTAAGGGTGTATAGCGACTATTCAAACAGAAAAGCTAAATAACTGGACATCTACCAATCACGTGATTCCACATGTTGGTCAACGTCAAAACATACCCAGGTGTGCAAGCAGTTTGATATCCACACCATTTATATTAAACAAATGATTTATGTTTTAAAACAGCACATATCGCAGGGGAAAAAACAGTGGTTTGAACTTGCAACATGTCTTTCTTGAAGAGCACACGACCTTAGCCCGCTGCGCCACTGCGCAGCTGTTGAAATACATTCATTTTTAAAGCTTACATCCAAGCCTGACCAGCTTCGATTTCCTGTGAAAATTTCTAGTTTCCTATTTGTTAGGGTAGATACCACAGAATGGAATTGCACACAAATCTCTGATCTCTGATAAATTGTAATTCCTCGTTTAATTAAAAATAAATAAAGGAATTATTTATTTGGTAGAAATAAATAAATGATTTAAAGAAATGCATAGAGGAATAAATACATTTAGAAATAAATATTTTTAAATAAATAAATGTAGAAATGAATACATGTTTATATTATAAATGTAGAAATGAATTAATAAATAGCAAGCTAGAAAACTGCATGTCATATTAATTGATTTGGCTGATGCGTTTATGCACAGCAATTGACATTTATATACCTATAGAAAAAGTACAAGTTTCATGTAAAAAAAAAATAATAATAATTGAAAGTTGCCTAAAATAGCGCATCAAAGAAAGTCACCGAGGTTGAAACATTTAATGGTAGCTACTGAGTCAACATTTACATTGTAATTTAAAACAATCTTTCAAAATGTAACAAACATGGGTCATTTAAATATGTTGGCTGAAAAAAGTAACAAGCAGAGAAAACCGATTAAAACTAAACAAGTCTGAATGAGAAATTCGGCAACATTGTCGAGTTTTGTAAACATTTAAAACATGTATACAGTGATTAAACGTACTGTGTTGTATAGCGTCATGCTGACTTTGAAAAACAAAATGTTAAAAACAGGGTTTAGTGCAAGTGACAAAACCGTTTTTCTTTCCCCATCTAAATTATATATGACGCGCATGCAAGCATGCTCACACACACAGACAGACAGACACACACACACGCGGACACACACACACTTACACGCACACACACACAAATGATCTGGCCCGGGAGCAGAAAACTAGTTATTTGTTGAAGGCCAGCATGGGCAGCAGTGTGGAGTAGTGATTAGGGCTCTGGACTCTTAATCGGAGGGTCCTGGGTTCAATCCCAGGTGGGGGACATTGCTGCTGTACTAAAATAAATAACAATATTAATAATAATCGTGCATCTTGTTGCAGTTTCAACACTCGTGTAAAAACCTGTCCATATGCAGAAACTGCTCGTGCTGCATCCACAGAGTTTGGTGGAATTGACAAAAAACAGCGTGCAATTCTTGCCATGTTTCGGTATCTGATTTCATACCTCAGCCAGAAATCACCAATATTTACATTTTTCACGGTAGGCAGTCAAATACGTGAAATTGTGAATTTTCCGTGGCCTTATACAATGAGACACTAGTGAGCCATAGCTTGCAGCATCTGTGGAGTAGCGGTTAGAGCACTTTGTTCTTGACTGGGTTCAATCACATGTGTGGGACACATTGCTGCTTTATCTAGATTGGTCCAGTAAAAAACCTGACTGTATAAATGGGTAATTGTATGTCACAATTGTAAGTTGGCCTGGATAAGTGTGTCTGCTAAAATAATAATAATAATAATAATAATATGCGTGTTTGTTTGGTACATGGATGGGAGACTGCCTGGCAATACCAGATACTTAAAACTTTTCTTTGAAGTTTTACTTGTATTATTAACAAATAGTAGATTAAATAGCAAAAATGAGCTGATTTACTTTTAATTTATTGAAATGGACCGCAAAGGGTATTAATCGCTATTGAAATAATTGCATAAGAGAAGTTATAAATATATTTATTTCACCCCTCCACCCGCTGTTTTAATTGCATTTGGATCATTCCAGACACCACCTGATACGTGAGCGCAACAAACTTAACAATGCATTGAGCATGAATACATTTTAAAAACAAAACATCAAAGTCACAGCATGCATTATATTCGGGCCAGGACATTTCAATTTGATGAGAATAAGCAGAGTGTGACATTAACAGAAGTGACATTAAATTTGACTGTATTATGGCTACGTCTGTCTTCTTTTCATACATTTACACTGTAAAACACGAGGCTGAAGTTGGCTTATTCGCAAGCTTTTAAGTGCATACATGTATTTGTCTACGTTGAAGAAATAACCTTGCATTTAAAAGGTTAAATCACTTTGGGCCGCCGATTTCTCTGCCGGTACCTGACAAGGGGCAACCCCTCTGCAAGCCCCACTTGTATTTAGCCCGGCCCAATGTGGTTTACTGGGGAAGAACAGCGGGTAAATATGCCACATATGCCAATTGCTCAGCTTCTTATTTGCTCTTTATGTATCTACGTTGAATAAGTAGCTTTGCATTTAATGGGTTAAATCACGTTAGATCGCTGATTTCTCTGCAGGTACCCAGCGAGGGGCACCCCCTCTGCAAGCTTCACCTGTATTTAGCCTGGCCTAACGTAGTTTACTAGGGCAGAACAGCGGGTACACTTGCTACATATGCCAATCGCTCAGCTTCTTATTCGCTTTATGTATCTATGTTGAATAGGTAGCCTTGCATTTAACGGGTTAAATCACATTGGGCCACTGATTTCTCTGCAGGTACCTGGCAAGGGGCAACCCTCCTGCAAGCCCCACTTGTATTTAGCCCGGCCCAACGTGGTTTACTGGGGAAGAACAGCGGTTAAATATGCCACATATGCCAAATGCTCAGCTTCTTATTCGCTCTTTATGTATCTATGTTGAATAAGTAGCCTTGCATTTAACAGGTTAAATCACGTTGGGCCGCTGATTTCTCTGCCGGTCCCTGACGAGGGGCACCCCCTTGTAAGCTACACCTGTATTTAGGCTGGCCCAATGTGGTTTACTGGGGCAGAACAGGAGGCAGTCATGCCATATATGCCAATCGCTCAGCTTCCTATTCGCTCTTTATGTATCTACATTGAATAAGTACAGAAATCGGCGGCACAAAGTGATTTAACCCTTAAAATGCAAGGTTTTTTACAGCGAAGAAGCTGTGCAATTGGCATATGCGGCATGTTTGCCCTCTGTTCTGCCCTAGTAAACCACATTGGGCCGCGCTAAATACAGGTGTAGCTTACAGAGGGGGTGCCCCTCGCCAGGTACCTGCAGAGAAATCAGTGGCCCAATGTGATTTAACCCGTTAAATGCAAGGCTACTTATTCAATGTAGATACATAAAGAGCAAATAAGAAGCTGAGCGATTGGCATATGTGGGAAGTGTACTCGCTGTTCTGCCCCAGTAAACCATGTTGGGCCAGGCTAAATACAGGTGAAGCTTGCAGAGCGGGTGCCCCTTGCTGCGTACCTGCAAAGAAATCAGCAGCCCAATGTGATTTAACCTGTTAAATGCAAGGCTACTTATTCAACGTAGATACATAAAGAGCGAATAAGATGCTGAGCGATTGGCATATGTGGCATATTTACCCGCTGTTCTTCCCCAGTAAACCACGTTGGGCCGGGCTGAATACAAGTGGGGCTTACAGAGGGGTTGCCCCTTGTCAGGTACCGGCAGAGAAATCGGTGGCCCAAAGTGATTTAACCAGTTAAATTCAAGGCCACATGAACTTCTTTGGGCAGCATTTGATTTTTCAGTGTACCGATGACAATAACAAATTTAGTGAAAGCCTACTTTGGAGATTTGCAATTTAGTTTTTCAACTTCAGAATTCAGCACTACATGGAAATGCCTAGAGGTTGGAATAATGGCAGGATGCACCATTTCTCCACTGGCTTTTACCATGACAATGGAAGTAATCATTAGGGCATCAAAATGGGTAGTAGGAGGAGAGCGCTTGGCTTCTGGAATGCGACTACCACCAATTCGAGCATACATGGATGACATGACAACCATGACTACATGTAGCCTGCACTAATCGGTTATTGGGCAAATTAACCAATAACATTGAATGGGCATGAATGTAATTCAAGCCCAATAAACCAAGGAGCATCTCTATAATTAAAGGTAAAGTAGTAGATAAAACATTCTTCATTAATGGTGAGGCAATACCAACAGTGTCTGAGAAGCCAGTGAAGAGTCTTGGGAGATGGTACGACAGGGATCTAAAGGACACAGTTTGTGTGGGAGAAGTTAGACAACAAGCAGTGGAAGGGTTGAAGAGCATAGACAGCAGCGCTCTACCAGGCAAACTAAAACTCTGGTGCTTTCAGTTTGGTCTACTGCTGAGGTTGCTGTGGCCACTGACTGTGTACGAGGTTTCTTTGACAACAGTAGAGAAGCTGGAAGTTTTAATCAGTTCATACATCAGGAAATGGTTGGGAGTTCCACGCTGCCTCAGCAGAGTGGTACTTTATGGTAAAGGAATACTGCAGCTACCAGTCTCCGCTCTAACCGAGGAGTTTAAGTGCGCCAAGGTCAGACTGGAAATGACATTAGTAGAGTCACGCGACAAATGCGTAAGGGAGGCAGCACCTGTGTTGAAAACTGGAAGAAAGTGGGCGGCAAAGAAAGCTGTGGAAGATGCAAAGGCTGCCCTTCGAATTGGTGATATCATGGAGCAAGTTCAGCATGGAAGAGGGGGTCTTGGTCTCAGTTCAGCTCCTCCTACATGGCACAAGGCAGCCCCAGCTCAAAGGAGGAAGCTGGTAGCCAATGAGGTGCAAAAGCAGGAGCAGAGGATGAGGTGTATAAAGGCCATTTCCCAGGCCAAGCAGGGAGAATGGATGAGATGGGAGAGTATGGAACAACGCAAGATTGGCTGGCAAGACCTATGGTCAATGGAACAGAGCAGGATTAGTTTCCTCATCAGGTCAACATATGATGTTCTCCCATCACCACAAAACCTAAACCTCTGGGTAGGGGAGGATCCCTCGTGTCCTTTGTGATTCATCACCTGCAACATTAAGGCACATTTTGACAGGATGTAAGGTGGCTCTAAGCCAAAGACGGTTTACTTGGCACCATGACCAGGTGCTGCGATGTTTGGCCTTAGCATTGGAAGACAAGCGTAACATGACCAATAAGTTGCCACCTGTTCCATCAAAACATTACACACAAAAGACAACATTCCTCCACCCAGGAGAGCAACCACCAAGAAATGGTGTTAAAACCAATCCTTGCCCAGAACAACTGGAAGCTGCTAGAGACTGGAAAATGCTGGCAGATGTTGGTTTATTTTTCGGCTTATTTTTCCACCTGAGATTGCCACCACTAACCGTCGACCAGATATTGTCTTGTGGTCTGGATCAGCATGCCTTGTTCACCTGGTAGAGTTAACAGTGCCATGGGAGGATGCTGTAGATGAGGCGTATGAGAGGAAGAAACTGCGGTATGCTCAACTAGCCACTGAAGCGGAACAGCGAGGATGGAGAGTCCGGGTTTACCCAGTGGAGGTGGGTTGTCGAGGATTTGTGGCGCACTCTACAACCCGGTTTTTCAGAGACGTCGGATTCAGTGGCCAAGAGTTGCGTCGCACAGTGAAGAACTTATCTGAAGCAGCAGAGAGGAGCAGCAACTGGCTGTGGTTGAGACGGAAAGATTCTGGCTGGGGATCTCAAGCACAATAGAAAGAAAGAAACGCTGATGTACGGGTAAGTAAGCTGGGCTGAGTTGAGTGGGGGACGGAGGGGGTGATTCTGGGACGCCAGAATCACCGTCGAGCCCTCTTGTGGTGTCGTGGGCTAGTCGATGAAACACCGAGGATGGAAGGTGCTCACTTGAAGACCCCAGAGATGTACCCTACTTAGCTCAATCCAGACGGTTGTCATGCTGATGTGCTGGGGAGACCACACTGTGGTTGATCCCCAGAGCCAGCATCGTAGCCGTTGTGTGTGCTGATAAGGCAAAATAAGCTGATCCCTGGAGCCAGCATTACACTTCAGCCATCAACACCTGACAGAAGGATATCTACATCATCATATGGAAGGAAGCACAAATGGATGGAGACACCTATGGATCACATTAGTTTACTGTAAAACTGTAGTTTACTGTCTTAGTTGGTGCTTATCTTGGCGAGAGCCGAGTTCAAATCAGTATGAAGTTTTAACATCTACTCTCATGTAATGGAAATCATCATATAAACTGCTTTCCTTGTATGTCACCTTGGATAAAGGCCTCTGCCAAATTCATGTTAATAAATTAACATTTGTTGTATGAGAAAGTATTTGAAGTCCATTTAGCATTTGTCACATATTTGCATTTGTATTTAGGTTGGTAGTAAATGTATCACATTTGCATTTGTATTAAGCAAATTTGCAAGAACATTGACATTGCCACTGGTCTCATCAATTTCCTACTATCTGGAAAACACAAGTATGCTCAAAACCATAACCATCAAATTTAACAATGGAGTCACCCATACCTTTCAACATTTATGCTCAAAGTTTTAAATCATGGATAGAGTCTACATTGTTCGAGAGCAGTTCCCAGTCATTGGTGCTCATGCAATCACCATTCACAAATGTCAGGGGATGACTCTAAAAACAGTTAGGATGGATCGTGGTAACTCCATTTTCTCCTATGGACAAAGTCTCATTGCACTTTCCATAGTTACTTCCTTAAGCGGTATCCACCTTATCAGCTTTGACCCCACCTGCATCTATGCATGTCAAACTGCAGTTGAAGAGTACCATCGGCTCAGAGGGATTTATTGTCCGATGTTGAAAAGCTTGAAGGAGACTAACACGCACAAGGGACACAAGGTAAAAGATCATGCGCATTTCATTCACTGAGCCATCATTAATGTTCAGGAACAGCAAAAGCCTCAGTCTTCTAAGAGAACATTGCACTTACACATCCATTCAGAGGCTTGAGCAACCCCAATTTCACCTCATGCTATGCAAATGCAACATTGCAGTGCCTTCTTCACTTGCAACCTCTGAAGGATTCATTAAAATACAGTCAACAAGAGGCTATCAGGAGCTTTGTTCACAAATAGGATCACTTGCCACCCACTGCGTCTGTAACTACTGTGGATATTTGTCACTTCTTAGAACCTTTCAATAGAGATGAGCAGCAACATGTTGCAGAGTTTCTCACCAAATTGTCTGAAATTTGTCCTGAAGTATCTTGCATGGTTTCAGTCACAATAAGTCATGGCATTCTATGTATTACATGTAACTATTGCTCATCAAACCGAGAGGTGTTGTATATTTATCCTCTACATGTACCTGCTGGTACAGATTCCATGTGTTTGGAAGAACTCATTTATAGAAATGACAAATGGGCAATGATTCCTGGTAGCAAATTTAGGCAATGCAAAATTTCTCCAATCATGAAACGTGAACTTATTCAATCAGCAGGGAGACTGATTGCAGTCCAACTTATGCTTTGGGAAACCAAACCAGACGGGACCGTTACAAAGTGACACAATGCTAAGTTTACTGCTGTGCAGAAGAGCACAATTACTGTGGACAACAGGAATTACCAATTAGATTCCATTATCATACACCAAGGACAGGATGTTACTTCACGACACTATGTGTCTGTTCTTGCTGTGGGTGCTACTGGAAAATGGTGCATGCAAATGATGCACTTATTGACGTCAAACCATGGTCAAGAAATGCAAACAAAATGTATATGTCCTTTTATGAAGAGATCTAATGCTTTACAAATGCCTTAGCCTAAGTTCATAAGACCACTATATCAAGGAGAATAATGTTTTTTTCCAGCATTAAAATGTGTTAGTATACTACCCTTTAGCACAGACATGCATATGTACCTTTTGAACCATTTATAACATTGTAGTTTTGTACCTATGTAAATATCAATATATCAATACCTACCAAAATAGACATATTGTTTTCACCTCTCATGCCGCTATAAGAATATAATGTTTACACTTTCAATACTGTCCAAAAGTCCCTTCTACCATTATTTTACTTTCAAATATTTTCTCATTTCTCCTATATTACTCTACTTATTATTCTCTTGTAATGTTTGTCTGTCTATTTACAATTCACATTCTCGAATATCTTTCCCTCGCTTTATTCATTATTTGATGAAGTAAAAAAAAAGTGATATTTATAACAAAAACATTGTCAATGTAAAAAAACAAGTTAGAAAAACACAATAGTCATTTAAAGTGGTGATATCAAACACAAAAGCCCAAGTTAGGAGAAGCAATTAGGCCAAACTTGTCAAGCATCAAGCAAATAGGCACAATTGGAAAGGTGCTGGGGCCCAACATTCACACAATTCTTGCTTCTAACTTGGCGCCTTTTTTTGATCGCTTCGCTCCACTTTATCACTCCACTTGAAATGCTCTTTGTATGACTTGAAGTGACTGAGACACACACTCACACACTGAGACACACACACACACACTGAGGCACACACACACACACTGAGATACACACACACTGAGACACACACACACTGAGACACACACACTGGGAGACACACACTGAGATACACCCACACTGAGACACACACACACACACACACTGAGGCACACACACAAACTGACACACACACTGAGACACACATACACTGAGACACACACACATACACTGAGACACACACACAATGACACACACACACACACACACTGAGAAACACACAACACTGAGACACACACATACACCTAGACACACACACACTGAGACAAACACTCTGAGACACACACAGACACACTGAGACATACACACACACACTAACACACACACACCGAGACACACATACACTGAGAAACATACACACTACAACACACACAGTATCAGTGTGTGTGAGGCAGGTTCAGGCTTGCATTTCTTAGAAAAAATATATTTTCATAGTGTATGTTCAGTTGCTGTAAGTTTTCTAAGAAATGCAAGCCTGAACCTGCCTCACAGTGTTTGATACTGTGTGTGTTGTAGTGTGTATGTTTCTCAGTGTATGTTCAGTTGCTGTAAGTGTGTGAGTGTGTGTCTCAGTCACTTCAAGTCATACAAAGAGCATTTCAAGTGGTTTGAACTTGCAACATGACGTTCTTGAAGAGCACACGACCTTAGCCTGCTGCGCCACTGAGCATTTCAAGTGGAGTGATAAAGTGGAACGAAGCGATCAAAAAATGGCGCCAAGTTAGAAGCAAGAATTGTGTGAATCTTGGGCCCCAGCACCTTTCCAATTGTGCCTATTTGCTTGATGCTTGACAAGATTGGCCTAACTGCTTCTCCTAACTTGGGCTTTTGTGTTTGATATCACCCCTTTAAACGGCTGTTGCGTTTTTCTAACTTGTTTTTTTACATTGACAATGTTTTTGTTATAGATATATATATATATATATACACACACACACACATATATATATATATATATATATATATATATATATATATATATATATATATATATATATATATATACATACACACACACACATATATATATATATATATATATATATATATATATATATATATATATAATGACCCAAGGCCATAATTTCTGCATTAATCTTCGATTTGGATGTCTCATCATGTCAGTTTGAAAAGTATGTGCACACGCATTGTCCAATCAAAGGAGTCGATGGCTGAATCTGGTGTAAAAATGACAGGACTCTGCCCAATCACAACAAATTATGCATTTGACTGCTTTTTTTTTTTTTTTTTTTTTTTTTAAATGTCAGCCTTAACACAAGAACCGCCGAGATTTCGGACTACATACAACCACCGCACATGTGCGGCTCCATTTCAAAACGGCTTCGATATGAAAATGAAAAACAAACAATCGGATACAACTTAATATTTTATTTATGAACATCATACATGACATTTTCGAGCAGAAACACTGTATTTACATTGAAAATTAAACTTATTTTCTTATTTTTTTCAAAAAGAGCACATATACATGAACATGAAAAACTGTAATAAAATAAACTTTACGCAACAAACTTCTGTGTAAACAGGTGTAGAAAGCTGTATGCACATATAAAATTATAAAACATACTGTATATAGTTATAAAATAGCATAAAACCAAAATATAGCATAACTTATGCAACGTGAAAGCGCTTTGAGTGAAACAGAGTCCAAAGGCTGTCTGTCTGTTCAGAGTTCTATTACAGCTTTCTAAGTACAATCTATGCAGAAAACACGCTTTTCAACTGTACCAGTGCATTTGTCACAGACTGCCTTTTCACAACGGGTGCAGACATCAAAAGTTCTGTTTTTATTGCATTTAGCAACCTGGCATTGTCTTTTATTCCGTGTGCCATGGGCACAGTGCTGGCTGAAGGTTGAGGGGCATTTGCCAGCCGGCTTTCATGTTTCTTATCAAAATGTTTCTGCCGTAGCTCCAGGGCTAGCTGCAAAATGAAGTCCCTCCGAGTGATTGTGTTGCCGGTGCACTCCTTGTACAAAACCAAAGAGCTGATGGCTGCCAGGTCCAAAACATTATAAAAAATAACCACAGGCCACCTGCAAGTACCACCTTTGACAGAATACAGCCGTGCCATTTGATCCAGTATATCCACACCGTACTTCGTTGAGTTGTAAAATGCAACATCTCGATGGTCACTGATCTGTGCAGAGAGCTTAGAATACCCACATTGTTTTATTTTTTTGCACCGTCACACAGGGTGGCACAGTCGTTCTGCCTGAGAAATGTAGTGTAAATAATAATAATATACGATGTGTAGAATGACTTTCATCAGTGTTTCGAGCACGCAACAGTATTATAATACGTTCTTTCACAATGACTTTGATTTTATTACAAAGCCCAGACTAAATTATCGGCTACACTGTATTGATTTCAATATGCCGCATAAACTGCGGGTCTGGCCGTTGAAGAAGCAAGTGCTTATAACTTATTCATTTTTACGATTCTGCAGCTGAAACACATGATGGGTATTTAATTCAAATATTTAGTAACACTTAAGAACGGACATACAGGAAATATTCAAATACGCTGAGATATTTAAATTTGAATGCAAAAGCCGTTAAAAAAGCGGCTATGGTGGTGCTAGTGTTAAGGCAAACATTTTTTTTGGGGGGGGGGAGGTGTCGGAGAGGGCCTCTCTCTCACTACGATCTCCATTTCCCACCTCAACCCTGTCTCAATCCAGTTCTCCCATTAGTCCAGATGAAAGACGGCCGCACATAGCTTGGGCAGCGGGGTCCCAAGCTCTGTCTTAAAACCTTGGCGTCAGAGCTGCGCCCCGCTGATTCATCAGTCCCGGGTGGGCAGAGTGGGAGCTTCTCTTTGGCTATCTTGTCTGTCAATCTATATTCACATACATAAGCGCGATTCTAATTCCGGTCTATGTCTTGCGTTTGTTTTCGTTGGTCTTGCGTTTTTTCGTTTCAAGTATCACTACAGATCCACATCTAAATCGGAAGAAAACTCACCTGCAGCAATTTTCTTTCTAGAATCAGCAAATCTCTGATGATGGTGTCCCCTCTATCCAAATCCAGCAGATGAAATGGCTAAAGAAATCTATCCTGTTTTATCCTACCAACATAGCGACTCTTCGACTCCGCACAACGCTGACCTTCCATATCAGCTGCAGTGGTACAGTAGTCGATCATGCAGCAACTGTATCTAGTATTCTGACCGCTAGAGAAATCTTCCTTGGTGTGCATTTCCAGCGTGTCTTTGTAAAGATTGACACGTTCACAGAATCCTGAAAGCTCTGTTCATAAAAGGTATTTTATTTTCTGTTGCAATCCAGTACTCCAGCAGCAGCAGTGCCACTCCCCCAGCTGTTTCAAGTCACTGACATTTTACTCTCAGTCTGCGTTACAAGATCCAGGAGCACAGATTATCTTTCTCCCCTTTTATAATATCTGAAGACAGCAAGCTTTAATTCAGCTCTCAACGATGCCCTTCGGTGCACAATCGCCTGGAATCACTCATTATCAGTATTACCAGTTCTGTTTACTTTCTCGCCATTGCAGACGCCAATACAGCCTTGTCTCTTCACGCCCATATTGGCAGTAGATCTCTCAATCATCACGTTGCACTATTTCCATTCAATCTCCCAGCTGCAGCGATCCATTGCTACTTTCTTTTAGTAACTGAGGCACAAAATCATAATGGATAGGACATTAATTTGATTCAATTCTCATTCATCCCCAGCTTCTTTTGGAAAAAAAAAAGTTACACGTGGCGACATTGTCTTGGTTTCGTGTTTTACAACGCATTCTTGTAGTTTACCCTCTTGCTTTCATGAAGTGGACTCATGCATGTTTAATTGTAACATCTAGAGGGTAGTATAACACCACAAATTGTGTTAAGCTACAGTATCTATATCCTTGTGTAAGAAAGTCCTGCATTTTCTAATCAAATAATTATTACCTGCAGCTTGGTTTGAAATATTTACTTTAAAAGACTAATAATTAATGTGTGGAGTTTCCAGCAGACATTGAAGAACTATTAATATAATTGAAAGCATTCTCTTACGATGGATAATGCATTCATAGACTGTTCGTGATCAGTTCAACAGGTTTTGCAGCAGATCTACATGTTGCAGCAACCTCAGAGCAAACGCCTGCAGGGATACGATCCACCGCACACTTTGTATCAATCTGCCTAAATCTGCACTAACATATGCAGAATTTATCTCTCTTCAGCCCTCGACAGGTCCTCTTTGTCATGGTCATGCAACTTCTCTGTCGTCTAATATGGATTTCAGTTTCCAATCCTTTTTATTCAAGACACCACTTTCCCGGTACTCATGGCTGGTGCGTTAGCTCCGATACAGATATCCAGATTTCATCATAAAATCTGCAGCTCATCCAACGCCTCTGGAAGCTTCGCAATCAAATCATCTATTCAACTAAATCTCTCCTTAGTAATCTCCTGGATTCAGCCCAGGATACATAGCGTCTACTCTCACCCTTCAACTAGATAATCCTACACCACCAGTTGGAGTTCTTTCCTCAATTTCTAAACTAAAATGGATTTCCTCAACCCCTTTCAATCAAGATTGGATTCTCGCTTTTTATTGTTAATTCCAAGGACTCTTTCACTATAAAAGTCTACTTGTCTGGAATCCAACATCAATATTATGTGATATCCATTCCTTCAACACGACACTCCATTCCAGCTGTTCGTCGCCACCTGTGTGGTATCTTTAAGAGGCATCATCTCCCTCTCCTTGTTTGCCATTTTTACCGTTCTCAAATACTTTAATTTCTCAAGATCTAGTGATGGAAACAATCTGTTTAGCCACTACAATTTCTAGGAATCATACTGGCACTGGATGTTTTAAGCAAGCCCTCTGTATCTAAACCGGGCCCAGCAGTGGATTTAGCATCAGCATCACCTTCCAGCCGAGCTTCACATAGCAGGATTTCAAGGTATCAACAGAGCAACGCATCCGATTCCGATTCCGAGCCCGGTTAAACTCTTTCCTACCCTCAACTAGCACTCCTGCCTTATCTACTGTCACAGCAGAATCAGCACCAGCTTTCAACCTGACTTCAGCAACAGCTACAGATCCGCAAGTTTCTCAACCTGGTCCCAGCAGCAGACCCTATAACTCTGCAAGTCGCCACCTTCAGCCATCTGACGTTGTGAGCAACTCAACATTATCCAACTTGCTCTAGTCAGTTTACCAATACATAGCTGCAGCGCTGGCTCCTTCCACCAGAGCTAACTACACCTCTGCCTGGACTGCCTTCTCCATCTTCTGTGCCCATATTCAGATTTCACCATATATATTCAATCAAGTTTTCCTGCAGGCATTTACTGTTTATCTCCGAGACATTCTCAAACTGACACCATCATCTATCTGGTCTTATATCTCTGGCATTCAGTATGAATACCGCCTCAGGTCTATACCACCCCCTCCTCTGCTATCAATTCCAGCTGTCCACCTAACTCTTCGAGGGATCAAAAAAAAAAAACTCGCCTTTAGCCCCCCCAACCAGACAGCTGATAAACTGAGACATTCTTTTTAAACTCATCAATATATTGCGAAATAGTTGTTTCAATCCAGCCGACGACCTCATCATGGAAACCTTATGTCTCATAGCTTTCTTCGGATTCATGAGATGTGCAGAGTTTACAGTACCAGTACCCTGGGTCTACACCACTCCAACCTGTCTATCATTCCTGGCTGCCACTTCATTTTACATCTCAGAGTTTCTAAGACCAATCAACTGCGGCAAGGGCAGTTCATCCATATCCAAATACCTCGCCACCAGGAACAATGCTCTCCCAACAGACCTGCTATTCACGTTCATATCCAGGACAATTATTACAAGACATTGTTTCTCCTCCCATCTATTGGCTCTCACTTCAAGAGCTGCCCTGTCGCCTCAGTTCTATACACCGCACTCCTTCCGGATAGGAGCAGTTACTTCAGCAGCAAGTACAAGAGTAATCCAACACCTCATCAAAAGCCTGGGGCGTTGGTCTTCATCAGCAGTAGAGACTTATATCAGATCATCTCCCTCAGCCATTGGAACAACCCTGCAGTCAATTGTTAGCATACCTGGAGTGGGGGTGCCCTCCCTGCCAGGACCACCAGAGGTTTTCCCCCATTAAAAAAAAAAATAAGAAAATGTTTTTTTTTTCCTCTCCACAGCGCAGATGGCCTCCAATCTATAGTCGTCCTACTAACACTTTACTTTGTTTTGTCTAAATGTTTCCAGCTTATATTCATGTGTGCAGCAAGGAGTCTTTCTCTTCACGGTGAGGTTTGCGGAAGCTGGGGGTCCTGTCTTTGGGGGGGGCAGTGAGCTCACTCCCCCTGCCTCAGGTTCAGCAGGGACACTCATACACCTACACGGCAGAGGTTCTCTCAGGAGCCCTCGGGGAGCCCCGGCCACACACTGTACTTTTGCAGCTTATGCGCTTTTTGCCCCCACATGGGCCCTATCCCAATCGCTCTCCTCTAGCCAGCTATATGTCTTAGCTCTGGCCTCTAAACTGTCTCCTATTCACAGGTTCTTTCGGACACATGAATCTTTCATATTCCAGGTCTGTGATCTTTCTGTCCCTATGGGTAGCCGGGTCTCCCCAGGCCACTAGAATGTGGTCCTCCGAGCAGTAAAGGGACTCTCCATGTGTTATATGTTCTTTGGTTCCAACCATACTGGAACCTCTTGCTCTCATGGGTATCTTTATTATTATTATTATTATTATTATTATTATTATTATTATTTATTTATTTATTTATTTATTTATTTATTTATTTATTTCGTAGCAGACGCCCTTATCCAGGGCGACTTACAGTCGTAAACAAAAATACATTTAAAGAATCACAGTACAAGTAATAATACAATTAAGAGTAAGATAAAAATACCTTGCTCCCAAACCGCCAAGGAAGCTCCTCACGTTTCTCCAAATAGTGAGAGTCATGTCTGTTCTATCTGTCTATCTGAAGCAAACGCTCACAGTCAGAGGTTACATTGGCTGGGACCGGGGATTTACAGTGTTGGAGGGGGCTGACATTTTTTTTCTCCCACGTTGATGAATAATTAATTTCGGGGGGGCTGAGTTCAAACCCCTAAAACCACCCCCCTAGCTACTCCACTGCCCTCTCTATGTTTTCATGTCCCCGCCTCCCCGGACGTCATCCACCAATCCTGGATGAGGCAAGTTTACAGCTTCCCTGCTAACAAACACACACACACACACACACACACACACACAAACAACAGGATCCATAGACCATTCCTGCAACAGTATAAATCCCAGGTTGTTACAACATATATAATAATAATAATATAATAATATCTTTATTTTTATATAGCGCCTTTCATAGTGGACCACCATCACAAAGCGCTTTACAGAGGTAGGCTGTGAACTGTGCATTATATGCAGAGTCACTTACAATAGGACATTGATTTAACGAAACAAGGACAAACCAGTAGTTCTCCCCTGGCAATTAACAGGGGAAAGTTTTCAAGGTGAGTTTTGTCTAATTGCCATTAAGCTAGATACACAAAACACAAGAACTAAAAAAAGATATATATTAAAAGTAAACTGAAGAAAAAAAAATAAGCATAGTAACCAATATAGAAAGACTTTGTGTGAGATTACTTTGTGTCTTTTTTAAAAAAAAACGCATAAATTGAAAACTACTTATTATAAAACAATACTGCTATCTGGTTCACTTTTCCAAGCTTGAATATCTAGCAGCACGATACTATCCTGGAATGCCCTGCTGCTACCTGGCTCACTTAACTCCACTCTGAAAAGGCTCTCAATAACTGCTGCATCTAATTTTTCTCAGAGAAGCAGAATGAAGTCAGAAATACTGATGGATGTTGTTTAATGGCTGCAAGTTAATTAAGTGTAGATAGTCCCTCTTTGAATCTCTGAAAAGTTAGAAATAAAACTAGGCTCCCCATATGCAGGAGCTGAATAAAAATAAAAAAAACAACTTTATAATACATTGTGTATAATTTGAAAAGAATACCTTTTATTTTACCAAAGTATACTGCTAGAATTTTTCTTTTACATTCTACTCTACTATGATACATCAACAAATATGACACATTCTATTTACCAGAAAATCTATCTCCTGACTAGTGACACAGCCATCTCTTACTTGCTGCATACAGCAGCAATTCTATCAAAAAAATACCATTTAACATAGTTTTCAGCAATGCTGTCCTTGGCATTAGCATCACTGACTATGCCGAAGTTCATGAGATTTCTTTCGATAAACTGTGGACCAGGACCGCCATGCACCATGGACACTGCAAGCATTCTGCCAACAATGAAATACTCATCTTCAGCGATGGCTAAAACACAGTAAAGTAATATGCAAATCAATATATTCTTTACTTTATGGGTAAATATAAAATAAACCTTTTGTGACCTCAAATGTATTCAAACTGCATTCACTTCTACTGTTCAGGGATATTTGGAATTAGTAATAGCACTTGTAAAACATTTAAATCCACAACCTATAAAGACCAACATTTTCAGACAAGGCCTTATTTTTTAATTTAAAGAATATATGCCAATCATGCATTAGCAGACACTACATACCAGTGGAAAACAGTACAGCTTGGATTGGTATCTACAGTTGCTGCTTTGATAAAATAGGTCAATGTGCACATCAAATGCCTCTCTATTAGCACACTATAAATAAAGTATACTGTAATGGGCAAAGAAAATACATTATACAGACTAAAATCTAAAAAGGTTTACAGTAAGCTGGTAAATCAATGTACTTACCATCAACATCAAAACTTTTCATTTTCCTTCCCTTCAAAAACTCTTCTACTTCTCAAGTGTTGATTCAAAAGTTGAAGAAACACTTCCTTTGGCCCTCCAGCATAAATTGCATCTTCAGTATTGCCACAGTTATCTGTGAACTTTTCACTAGCATAGTGTTTGTAGGGTCATAACAACTACGCTCAAAACCACACAATGTTCTGTCCTAGATGACCCCTGTGCTTATGTTGAACCTTGAGATTGTGTTAGGTTGTATTTGCATGTTTGACAAAATGTCATCCATGGTGACCAACTCCTCACTGATAATGTATTCAGGAAAGAAAATAAAGATAAATAATATTACGTTTTATAAATAAAAGCAAAAATTACCAAGCTCATATTGTAATACAGAGAGGAAAGTTGCTAACTGCTCAAAAATTACAAATAAGTCAAAGCAGCAACCATACCAGTCATAGACTACACATGTATTTTCTTGAATTACAAGCTATAAACTAAATCACAGAAAAGCCCATAACTCAACTAAATTCAAGTTTTAAAAAGGGCAAGTATCTTAGAATGGCAGTCACATTAAAAACATTCTAAACATTAATGTTAAACTTGCCAGAAGCAGCACTGTTCTTACTTTCAAGAAGTTTACTTAAATGTAGAACAATTACATCTTTCTAGTCAATTTAATTGCATGATTGTATATATAAATGTTATAAGTGTTACTGAGCTTTAAATTTGAGATTGGAAATGTTCCACATTATTAAAAAAAAAGACAAAAAAATGACACAGAATAATTCTTACCACTCCACAATGTTTTCAGATTCTTGTTCTTATGAGCTGCTATCTTCTTCAATTACAATAGGTGCATAAACTTCAGAGTAGTTTCTGGAGGATGCAAAATACTATATTAATTACATGTGTTCATATTCATATCTTGGGAAATCTTGAAGCAATAGTAACACATTGGTAAATAATGCTACTGAACTATGTTACAAGAGCATGGCTGATTCATTATGAATTACAGCCAATGGTTTCTGAATATTATTTCATAGCTGGATTTCTAGGTTTGATTTCAGTAACTGTAGCACTGTGCACTGCTGACAGAGGAACCAGCACATTTGGACACAACATCCAGGGTTGGTGTGCTTTCAGCACGCTTTCTTTGTTCTGCAAGGATCAATCAAGGAGATCTAAAAAAAATCATATATATATATATATATTATACACACACACATTTTTGCAAACCTCCCAGCGTTTCAGTATGTTTATATACCTTTCTCAAGGGTGACTGAGGTAGGTACAGAGGAGGTACTTATAGGCTTTGGATATCATGGCAACTACACTAATTTATTTCTATTTAAATCAATTAATGTGATTGTGATGTCATTCACTGTAGTGGATGATATAATGACCTACTATTCCTTTCGATTTAAACCTTCAGACATCCTGGTACCAAGTCTATTTATCCACTTTTATTCTTCATGATCTAATTAATTGTTTTTCTAAAAATGATTTCCATTACACGAGAGTAGATGTTAAAACTTCATGCTGATTTGAACTCGGCTCTCGCCAAGATAAGCACCAACTAAGACGTAGCTTTACAGTAAACTAATGTGATCCATATGTGTCTCCATCCATTTACGTTTCCTTCCCTATGATGATGTAGATATCCTTCTGTCTGGTGTTAATGGCTGAAGTGTAATGCTGGCTCCGGGGATCAACCAAAGTGCGGCCTCCCCAGCGCATCAGCATGACAACCGTCTGGATTGAGCTAAGTAGGGTACATCTCTGGGGTTTTCAAGTGGGCACCTTCCATCCTCAGTGTTTCGTCGACTAGCCCATGACACCTCAAGAGGGCTCGACGGTGATTCTGGCGTCCCAGCATCACCCCCCTCCGTCCCCCACTCAACTCAGCCCAGCTTACTTACCTGTCCCCAGCCAGAATCTTTCCGTCTCAACCACAGCCAGTTGCTGCTCCTCTCTGCTGCTTCAGATAAGTTCTTCACTGTGCGACGCAACTCTTGGCCACTGAATCCGACGTCTCTGAGAAACCGGGTTGTAGAGTGTGCCACAAATCCTCGACAACCCACTTCCACTGGGTAAATCCGAACTCTCCATCCTCGCTGTTCCGCTTCAGTGGCTAGTTGAGCATACCGCAGTTTCTTCCTCTCATACGCCTCATCTACAGCATCCTCCCATGGCACTGTTAACTCTACCAGGTGAACAAGGCGTGCTGATCCAGACCACAAGACAATATCTGGTCGAAGGTTAGTGGTGGCAATCTCAGGTGGAAAAATAAGCCGTTGACCAACATCTGCCAGCATATTCCAGTCTCTAGCAGCTTCCAGTTGTCCTGGGCGAGGATTGGTTTTAACACCTTTTCTTGGTGGTTGCTCTCCTGGGCGGAGGAATGTTGTCTTTTGTGTGTAATGTTTTGATGGAACAGGTGGCAACTTATTGGTCTTGTTACGCTTGTCTTCCAATGCTAAGGCCAAACATCGCAGCACCTGGTCATGGCGCCAAGTAAACCGTCCTTGGCTAAGAGCCACCTTACATCCTGTCAAAATGTGCCTTAATGTTGCAGGTGATGAACACAAAGGACATGAGGGATCCTCTCCTACCCAGAGGTTTAGGTTCTGTGGTGATGGGAGAACATCATATGTTGACCTGATGAGGAAACTGATCCTGCTCTGTTCCATTGACCATAGGTCTTGCCAGCCAATCTTGCGTTGTTCCACACTCTCCCATCTCATCCATTCTCCCTGTTTGGCCTGGGAAATGGCCTTTATACACCTCATCCTCTCCTCCTGCTTTTGCACCTCGTTGACTACCAGCTTCCTCCTTTGAGCTGGGGCCGCCTTGTGCCATGTAGGAGGAGTTGAACTGAAACCAAGACCCCCTCTTCCATGCTGAACTTGCCCCATGATATCACCAATTCGAAGGGCAGCCTTTGCATCTTCCACAACTACACATTTTAGGTCATTCATGTTATGTTTGTTCTTAGTAAAGTGCTGATCACTTTGTAAAGTGTTTATATATATATATATATATATATATATATATATATATATATATATATATATATATATATAAAGAAACACATAGGTATTTTGAATTTTCTTTTTATAGCATTAGTATGGCAGTTTGCATAGTAAAATAGACAGTTCTAAAGAACCTTAACCTGTACAGAAATCATTAAGACATTCAATAAAGTCACTTTCAAAGGTCCAACAAAGTTCAAGGTCAACAGCAATCAGTAACGAGTATGTCCATGTGGCGGAGTGTCCCGTCCCTATGTATTATTATTTGTATTTTTGTTTACGGTGCGTGTAAAAGCGCAGCGTGTTTTATTATTTTATATTTAAAAACTCTGTGAGGATGCATGGCTGATCAGCTACTGATTATTTAACTAGCTGACAGTCATGCATCCTTACCAAACGCGTGCAGACTCTGGCCAAGGGATAATAAGATAATTACCAACTAGTTAATCCCTCGGCCAGAGTATATAAACCTGCAGCTCTCTGCACTTGAGGTTGGGTGTACAGAGGAGAGTACGGGGAGCGGAGAGAGCGAGCAACATTTAAAAACAATTGCTAAAACGTGCTGGATTGTCCAGCACGACACTTACTTGTTTGTTTGTTTATTTGTTTGGCCCTCGTGCCCTTTTGTTTTGTGTTTTGTTGGTTTGTTTAAATATTTTGTTTATTAATAAATACGCTGAGTGCCGTTGCACTCAGCTTTAACCGCCCATCCATTGTTTTGGTGTCAGTTACTTCCTGGTCCGTGACGTCATCCACCTCACCACTGCGAGCCAGACTGCCACAGCCCACCATTGGCATTGATGACGGCCTGAAATCTCCTGCCCATGGATCGAATCAGAGTCTGGATAACATGTCGTCGTTGCACATGTCGATCATGCTCGTCCCACAAATGCTCAATGGGGTTCAGGTCTGGTAATCGAGATGGCCAGGGAAGCACTTGAACACTCTTCTGAGTGAGGAAATCTGTGTTGGCCTGGGTTGCGTGCGGTCATGCATTATCATGCTGGAAAATGACGTTACAATGGTTCGTGAATGGGATCACATGGGGCTTTATCTCATGACAGTAGCACTGAGCTATCAGGTTGCCTTGAACATGAATAAGGTTGGTTCTGCCACTGTCTGAGATTACTGCCCACACCATGACACACCCACCACCAAATCTGTCAACCTGTTGCACACAGTTGGCTACAAAACGTTCATGACGTCACCTGTATACCCGGGCTCTTCCATCTGCATGCTGAAGCAGAAATCTAGATTCATCACTGAATACCGCGTTTATCCATCTTTGTATGGGCCATACTCTGTTTTTATGACACCACTGAAGTCTTGTTGATGATGTTGCGGCGTAAAAATCACTCCTCTAACTGGCCTTCTTGCTCGGATACCTGCCTCCCATCGGCAGTTTCTGGCAGTCTGGTCGGAAATTCTATGCATTCCTGGTACTGCAGATGTTGTAGAGGTTGCAGTGGTGAACCTGTCATGTAAATGACGTAGGTGTAGAAATCTGTCCTGGGGTGCCATCGTCACACGTGGTCAACCGGATCTTGGGCGGTCAAGTGTTGTTCCACGTTGCTGGTATTGGTGCCAAAGTCGTCCTATGGTGCTCTGGGAAACATTTAAACACCATGCCATGGTGGACTGTGATTCGCCGGCTTCCAAACGTCCAATAGCATTATTCATAACTCCAAATGTGTCTACAGCGAACATCAATAAGACATGCAAGCTGAGAACCCTCCACTTTTATAGCCACATCTAAGCATGTTGCACATGCAGTGAATACACGTGAATATTGCAAATGGTGTTTTGGGAATATTCATGTGTTTTGGCGTACGTCATGTGTTTTCGATCCTAACAATGTGACACTCTGTCAGTAAAACGTGTTTAAATAAAATACAATAATTTTGATCAAGTTTTGTTACAATTTAATTTTTAACCACCCAGCTGCTTATCCTGCGATTTCCACGTGGAGCGCATGTGAGTCCAAATTTGTCACTCCTGTTAGAATAGCATGCAGGCGCTTATATGTGCATCTGCGAAGTTTAACACTAGAAGGACCGGAGATACACATACACACACACACGCACATATGAACATTTATTTTACAAATCAAAATAATGTAAGTAAATAAACATCTGAACAGACATTGATTTACAACATACATATTTATAAAACTGAAACGATAGCAATACATTTTTAACTTTTCAACAGCAATTGGTTTATTATCAGATGCACAAAAGCAACTGAACAACATAGATAAATAAACTTAGAATAAAATGTTTTACAGAAGCGCACTGCACAAGAAGTTATAAAAAAGTCTAATTTATTTTTCTTTTTTTCGACAAAATGGTATTCCTTTACCTTGAGTCTAAGGCTGTTCACAATCAACACAGATAATGCGCTTCTCCACGCCGACTTTCTGCACAGGGCACAGCTGTTAGAAGTTTTATTTTTATTGCACTTGTCATCCCGGCATTGGCGTGTTTTGCGGCTCTCAGCAGGGTTGCCAGCTTCAGCTGTGGGTACACGCTTGGCAGTTTCTCTCTATTTCAAATGCTTCTTGCAAAGTTCCTGTGCTAACTTGGTAAATTCTTCTCTGTGCATTCTTTGTAAAGTACGCAGGAGTTGATGGTTGCTAGGTCCAATACATTGTAAAACACATGAACAGGCAACCGTCGGAAGCCTGCTTTCATTGAATACTTCCATGCCAGCTATGAAATAATATTCAGAAACTCCACGGTCTCTGGTATTTATTTTCACTAGTCTCAATGCTAATTGACTGACCAAAGCAGCGCAGCTGGCAAGCAGGCGCCAGCCTTTGAAATGACTGATTGAAAAACAATAGACTGTCAGTCATTCACTCAGGCAGAGAGTAGAGACTAATCTGATTACAGCTAAACACATTGCAGACTGGTAAATAAAAATAATAAAGTAGAATACCGTTCTGTATAATGAAAATACAATTGTTTTATGTGTGGCCGTCAATGTGACTGCTCCCGGGCTTTTAGGTATAATGTAATGCTTTGTGAGAATATTTAATACATACGGTCAGAAAGGTACCCAAATGCACAGCCCCATATGTGTTACACGACTGGAGAAAATTACCCACGCGGGGCTTCTAGTGTTAAAAGAAGATGGAACTGTTTTATGATTCTTACGGATACCCACTGGACTTTGCTTATTTTCCTAAAACTATTTCACAGTTTTTATTCAAGACAGTTTATTCTAAACAGAGTGTATAATAATCAACAGCTACAGGGGCTGCTGACAGCCACCTGTGGCCATCACTGTGTATTCTTCTTACATCACCGATCAAGGGGTCTTTCTTACCAAGAGATCCTGGATCTGTATAGTAAAGAATTTGATAAAAACGATTTGATGGTCTACAAATTTGTTCAACAAATGTATACATCATTTTGTAAAAACAACTGTGTACATAAATTAAATACCTACTTACAATTGTCTAACCTAAAAAATTAATACATTTTTAAAAGAGCCCTACCTAAAAAATTAAAACTTTTTACAATTTAATAAACAGTCCATAATGGCTGTCTTCTCCTATTAAGATGGGGAACAACAGGGTTTATATTTTTTTGTACATTCTTGCACAACAGAATTAGGCACATTTATACAAGACAGCCCCTTTAGGAAAGCCGACCAAGCCAAGGGTCTTCTGTGTGCTGATACATTACTAAACCCAGTCACGGTTTTGATTAAATCAACCATGTGTGAGCCTCGAACGGTATTACCTTTTAAAATAAATTCTCCTTTATCATTCTATGATGTAATACTAGAGTTCTGACCCATTGTTTGTAAAAGAAATTCAGCATTCCTCTTAGACCTATGTGGGACGCTCCTCATTACACAACCATCAACCTGTGATCCTTCTTCTGGAATGGGTTCTACAATAGCTTTAGTAGGAGGAACCGTCAATGTTAAAGTATTAGTCTGTTTTTCATCTTGTTTAAGTGTGGCGTTGTGGTCATAAAATGAAAGAGAGCGAGTCTGTGCTATCCAATGCTAACGCGTCTTTATTGTTTCTTACGTTCTCTCTAGTTACAAGGGCGCATGCGTATACAAAACAACATAGCTTTATTAACTGCTATTACAAGAACAATAGCAACCCATCACATCTCCCCTCTTAAATGAAATAAGCTTTTATTTTGAACTAGCTAACTAAGGACTGCCCAGTCCCTGACCACATTCCGGCGCCTCCTTAAGACTCACCTCTTCAAACAGCACCTGTAGAACTCCTCTGTTGTATCCTGGGACACTATCACCCTTCATTTAAATATGCTTTATTTTGCTCTTATCTGCCCCCTATTTTACTGCATTTAATCCTGTACCTCAGAATATTGTAATCTGCCAAGTGTTTAATCTGTAGTATTTTGTACTTAATCATATCCTGATGTAACTATCACTACTTAATCATATCCTGATGTAACTTTCACTATTATCTGCTGTATTATTGAATTGTGGTTTGTCACACTTGAGAATTATTGTATTTCTTGTTCTTATTGTATGACTTATATTGTAACACTTGAATGTATTTGTATTTGCTTGCGATTGTAAGTCGCCCTGGATAAGGGCGTCTGCTAAGAAATAAATAATAATAATAATAATAAGGGCAATGGGTAGACAGCCATAAACCCTTTTGGGAAGGACAGGGATTATTCTGCCCATTAAATCCTTTCCCAATCTAGATATCTAAGCGTTGAACTGGCTTAACAATACGTCCGGATCTGGTGGTTACGAATTCTTCTGGAACTGGTCTTGGTGAGTCTACAGTGTCCTTTTTGCTGTTGCTTTCTTGTGCTGTTTCAGCTCTCCGTGGTGATAAGCTACTGCTACTTTGTATCTCTTCTAGAATTGCATGTTCTTCAATTGTCGGAGAACATTCTCTCTCTTTATTCACAAGTTGAATATGTCTCCTGTTCCTCCTCGGCGTGTCTCCCTGCTCTGTCTGGACGATATATGAGCGTGGTGTTGTACATCTGCCTCGGACAATTCCAGTTGTTTTCCATTCTCTTTCACCATCAGTCTTCACTCGAACTCTATCCCCGATGCTCAGCTGTGGAAGTAGTCTTGTAGAATGTTTTCTGTTGTAGTACTTTTCATAACTCTGCTTCGCTTTTGTATCATTTTGTCTTACTACATTTAGATCAGGCCATTCTGGAATTAAATTTTGCTTCAATGTTGGAACTGTAGTGCGAATTCTTCTTCCCATCATCAGTCTTGCTGGGTTTTCCTGCGTTGGCTCTGTGGGTGTTGAACGATAACTCAATAATGCAAGGTAAGGGTCAGCTTGCTTGAGTATCTCTTTTGCGGTTTTGACTGCTCGTTCAGCCATGCCGTTGGCTTGTGGGAAGTGTGGGCTAGAAGTTACATGCTCAAAGTCATACTGCGTTGCAAACTGCTTGAAATGCCAGGCAGTGAACTGCGGTCCATTATCAGTTATTATCTTCTCGGGTATTCCAAATCTTGGATTTCTGCCATGGGAGCTCGGGCAGCTGGCTTGTGATGAGAGGTTCTTTGCGCTGGCTAGGCTTGTGTTCATTGCAGTATTTACATGACAGGACATTTTCTTTTACATTTCTGCTTCTAGTTCTGCCGGTTCTGTGCTTTTCAATGGGTGCCTTGATACTGCGTCTGCTATGTGCTCCCCTGGTACATATTCGGCAGTTGGATTAAACTTCATCATTCTGATCAGTAAACGCTGACATTGGATTGGTTCTCTGTCCAGATCCTTGCTGTTTATTAATGTCACCAATGGCTTGTGATCTTTTACAAGTCTATAGGTATCCAGTCCACATAGATACTGGTAGAATCGTTCTGAAGCCCACACACGAGCCAAGCATTCCTTCTCTATTTGTGCGTATCGCTTCTCAGCATCCGTGAGGGTACGGGAACAAAAGGCTACTGGTTTCAGATCCTTACCATGTTGCTGGAGAAGGATGCCTCCTATGCCATAGTGTGATAAAGAGAGAGTGAATTCTTGTTTTAGATCTCCCTTCCGACCGGTGAGGGCACTGGGGAGGAGGAGCAGGCAGAGCCGCGGTGTGCAACGTCACAGACCCGGTCGGGAAGCGCAGTGGCAATCACGCATTGGCTGACGGCGGTTGCCCTCGCTGACCAATGGGGATGGGACGGGGCGTACAAAAGGGGGCGTGGCCCGGGGTTCTGTTCCTTCTGGCAAGGTACAGTGTGTGTGAGAGAGAAACAGAGATACAGAGATACAGAGATACAAACAGGGAATTAAAGAGGGAGACGGGGAGCAACGAAGGAGGTGGTTGTGATTACCTGCTAACCCCTGTGTCTTTTTGTGTATTTTTATAGAGCACTAACGGGACGCTCCAGGAATACGTTGGAGGAGCGCGAACCCGGAAGTGCTGGATTTTTACCCCGTTGTTTTCATTCCTGGATTAAAGGGACGGATCGACTTTATTTTTGTGTTTCTCCTCGTTTGGGACTGCAACCCCTCGTTATTGTTATTTTGTCAGGTTACACATTGCTGTGTACCCTGACTCCCCTTTATTTTGTTTATTCTCCTTGACTTTTGGTGCCCATCTGACATTGGTTTTACGTACAATAAAACCGGGGCTTGTTAAGGAAAACCTGACTTGTTGTCATTTCTTTACACCACACCATCGGTCAATTCTGTCACACATAGCTACTGGCATCAGCACTTACTACTGTTGGTTTGTTTGGATTAAAGAACTCCAGAACAGGTGCTGAAGATATCATGGCTTTAACTTTGTTAAAAGCTTTGTCTTGAGGTGGACCCCATAACCATGCTGTATCAGACCTGAGCAGCTCATTTACAGGGTGCAAGACGTTGGAGAGGTTCGGTAAGTATTGGCCTATGTAGTTTATCATTCCTAGAAGTCTCTGTAGTTCTGTCACATTTTGTGGTGGGTCTAAACTTCTGATGGCTGCAACCCTCTCTGGACTCGGTGTGATGCCTTCTTTACTGATCACCTGTCCCAGAAACTCTAGTTTAGATTGGTGCAGTTTACTCTTTTCTTTGTTGAGTTTCAGCCCTGAAGCTCGAATGGTCTCCATAACTTTATGCAGTCTAATGTCATGTTCCTTTGTTGTGCTTCCAAACACAAGGATATCATCCATGTAGACAACTTTGCCTTCCTGGTCATGTAGCAGCTCAGACATTTTACGTTGAAATATCTCAGGAGATGAAGTGATGCCAAATGGTAGCCTTCTAAAGCAGTATCTGCCTGATGGTGTGATGAAAGTGGTTAGTTTTGCACTCTCTCCTTCCAGTGGAATTTGCCAAAATCCACTTGCTGCATCTAAACTTGAAAATATAGTACTTCCTGCTAGTTTTGGCAATAGATCATCCAGTGTTGGCAAAATGTATTTTTCTCTTTTAACATTTGCATTCAGTTTCTTCAGATCGACTCAAATTCTTCTTTTTCCCTTTTTTTTACTACAGGTACCATAGGCACACACCATTCAGTTGGTTCAGTCACTTTTTCTATGATCCCCTTCAATTCCATTCTTCTCAGCTCCTCTTCAACCTTTGGCAGTAAGGGAATAGGAATCCTGCGAGGTGTAGTGATGCTGTAGGGTTGTACATTTTCTTTCAGCACAATTCTGACTGGTTCACCGTCTAGTGTTCCCATGTCACCATAAACACTAACTTCTTCAATGCGATGTATCAGCCCCAATTTTACCCCAACAGCTCTGCTGAGTAGGTTATCTCCTTCAGATTTCACAACAACAATTTTGAAAAAGTAATCTTGCCATTTACTTTGACATTTTATCTTTGTTTTTGCAATAAACTGCCCTCTAGTGGTCACAGGTCCTCCTGGGCTGTGCAAAGTATTCTTCACGTTCTTTAACTGTGGCTTCTTTGCTAGCTTATTGTAAGTAACTTCAGTTATGATTGATGTATCTGCTCCCGAATCTATCTTGAAGATCACAGGTGTTCCTGCAATGTCCAGAGTAGTGTGCCACGGAGGTTCATCATCTTTGATAACTGTATCTACGTTTTGATTGTTGTTTGTAACTGAGCCCAGAAACAGTGAATCTGCATCTTCTGTGTACGTAGTAACTTCATACACTAATTTAGTACGGCAGACCGTAGCAAAGTGTCCGTATTTGTGACATTTATTGCATTTCTTGTCTTTCGCTGGGCAATTGTCTGTGCTTGCATGCTCACGGCCACATCTTCCGCACTTTTTATTTTCTCCCGTTCGTTTCGACTGGTGAGTATTGTACTGACGCATGTTTCTCGGCTTGTGTGATTTTCCTTTACGTCTGAATGCCTTCAGCTCTTCTACTCGCTCAGCGTCCGTTTCGGTATTCTGCTTTTTAACGAGCTCAAAATGTCTTGCCATTTCTATTGCTACACGGAGGGTAAGGTCGCTTTTCATCTGTAACTTCTGTGATAACTCCTTGTCTGCAATGCCAATCACTAGCCTGTCTCTTATTTGCTCCTCTTTCTGTGCTCTGAAGTCACAGTTTTCAGCGAGCTCGTACAGCTGTCTGATAAAGGCCTCTACAGATTCTCCAGAGTTTTGTGTTCTTTGATGAAACCTTGCTCTCTCATATATAATATTACGCATATTTCTGCAGTACCACATTATATTTATTCTCATCCCCATCATTTTCAAATACAAACGACTTGTAAATATGCTCGGCGTCCATCCCCATAGCATATATTAACGAACTGACCTGCACTTCTTGTGACTCGGCAGCGAGCTTTGTGGCTGTCCGGTACCTTGAAAAGCGTTGCTTCCAGTCAGGCCAGTCAGACGGTCTAGAAAAGTTTAAAGGCTCCGGTGCATGAAACTTTGCCATGGCGATTTTCCGTCACACTGGGGGGGGTTTCTTTGTTTCGTTTCTCACTTTTTTTTAATCTTCTGACACCATGTGGCGTTGTGGTCATAAAAGGAAAGAGAGCGAGTCTGTGCTATCCAATGGTAACGCGTCTTTATTGTTTCTTACGTTCTCTCTAGTTACAAGGGTGCATGCATATACAAAACAACATAGCTTTATTAACTGCTATTACAAGAACAATAGCAACCCATCACATGAAGCAAGGTGAGATTTCTGTAAAATGACCGCATATAATTTACTTTTTTCATAATTGCTGATGTCAGTTCTGAGTAAAATGTTTTTCATTTCCGTATCAAGACGACTTTCCACAGCCTTTCTAATAGGCTCTGGTGCTGAGGGGGGTTGCTGTCTAAGTCTATCAAGCTGCTGTTGAGGGACGAGGAACATTTTCTGAGTATGATCCATTTTTTATTTTAGCTGCAAGATGCAAAGAGATTTGATAAAAACGGGAGAGCAATCCCTAGCAGGGAACCTATAAAGCCTCCTTTCTGGTCAACAGTCTTTCTCTTCTTTTAACCCTTTGCGGTCCTATGTCGGACCTGGTTCGACATTGCAATTTTCCCTTTCCGGTCCAATGGCGGACCCTGTCCAACATCGTGAAAACGACGTAAAAAACAGGTCTGTAGTCGTTTTTTTCTCTGGAAAATGTCGAGAAAACCATTCAATGGCAGAGTGAGACCAATAGGAGCCGAGAGAAACCGGAAAAAGGGGCGTATCTCATGAATACAGATAGCCCCGACACCACATAGATAACACGGACATAAACAAATAAGATAGCTGCTTCTGCATCCAGCGCTCAAAGAATATCACAGACATTTGCAGAGCTTTTTTTAGATGTTATAGTAATAAAATAATGACTTGGATCGCATTATTGAGGGGTTTGGTGATAAAATGAGTGATCAGGAGATGATTTATCGGTATGCACTAGTATTATTATTTGTTTATTTATCAGACACCTTTATCCAAGGTGACTTACAGAGACTAGGGTATGTGAACTATCCATCAGCTGCAGATTCACTTACAACTACGTCTCATCCGAAAGATGGAGCACAAGGAAGTTAAGTGAGTTGCTCAGGGTCACACAATGAGTCAGTGGTTGAGGTGAGATTTGAACTGGTGACCTCCTGGTTACAAGCCCTTTTCTTTAACCACTGGACCACACTATGTAGAGGTATGTGAAAAATACAGCGAACAAAGAGTGGGACGGGGCTGGAGATGCAGTACTGGGTGTACTGTTGATATGCATTGCTTTTTAAACCTGTTTTACTGTGAAAGAAAATACTTTTAAACAGCGCGTCTAAAATAAACTGCGCGTGTGATAATAAATTGGACCTGACACGGCTGAGATGTGCTGAATAAATGGACCGCTAAGGGTTAAAGAGTGTGTTTCTTATTACATAGATTTTTTATAATGAGCTGCTGTTTTTTGAGTTGTTTTAATTGTTTGGTGGTCAAGAGGATGTTGCCCCTTAAAGTGTTTAACACTATTTCAGCAATAGATTTGATAAGATCGTCTGAGGCTTCTTGTAAAACAACTCTTCTCTGCTGAGAAGACCCATTAACTAGTCTTTTAAGTATTGGAAGATTCAGTTTTATTCTGACCGACATTATTATTTATTTATTTCTTAGCAGATGCCCTTATCCAGGGCGACTTACAATTGTTACAAGATATCACATTATTTTTACATACAATTACATTATTTTTTGTACATTATTTTTACATACAATTACCCATTTATACAGTTGGGTTTTTACTGGAGCAATCTAGGTAAAGTACCTTGCTCAAGGGTACAGCAGCAGTGTCCCTCACCTGGGATTGAACCCACGACCCTCCGGTCAGGAGTCCGGAGCCCTAACCACTACTCCAAACTGCTGCCCTATGTGTCTTGTTAAAAGACATGTCTTTTAACGACACAAACCCCCCGTGAAACAACAACTATCAAAGAGAAACAAGATTAGTTATAAACATTTAGTCTTGGTGTTTTTCATTATATAAACAACAGGTCAATCAGGATGAAACAAACCAGGCTGTAGGTGATAATCTTCAGGGGTTTGTGCTTTTAGATCTACCAAGAGATATCTGTAAGGTACTTTTGTGGCATCTTCAAAAGATGTATTTTTCCTTGAAAAAACACATTTTGAACCAGATACATTATACACAGATTTCTATGATGAGTATATTTTGTAAAGGCTTTTTGTATTTCATCATTATCACTAGCAGTCTCCATTAAATCATCTATAATGATTAAATTGACTCTGTTAGGTGGCAGTAATGTATCATCACACAAAAAGGAAAGTATTCCTTCAAGAACATTTTAAATTTGTAAATCTACTCAGTAGATCACCGTATAGCGGTTGCCAGCAACTATAGCAGTATATGATGTTCTCAGGTATTTGGGACAGGATCTGAGGAGCATTTTCTTTTTTCACAAAATAACTTTTCCCTGAACTAGACAGTCCAGATATTATGGCTGCAAAAGGGGTTGTTAGTCACACATCAAAACCCTTATCAGTATCCATAAGGTAAAGCAGTGTAATCAAGCAGCAACACCCTCTTATTGTACATGATTTGAAAGGTTTCCTTTAATGATTTGTTTTCAAGGTGAAATTATTTCTATCCATCTGTACAAAGTTTTGAACTAATCTTTTCAAAGATTCAAGGTTGATTATTTTGGAATTTTCATAATTAAGAGTAATCCCTTTTATTTTCAGACTTGTTTTACCTGTACTTGTCTTGTACCCATATGTTTTTGGACCCCCGACACAAATTCTGTAATGTATTCACTGGGTTTAAGCTTACTAGTTAATTCCCCAAGATAGTTGCCTAGCTGAGGGGCCCAATCCCCAGGTTTACTCACGAAGATAACAGAGTCTGTATCATGATACAGACAACGCTTCTGTAGATGATCCGTTAGATTATACAGTTCTAGTCAAGCGTAAGCGGTTGTAAAGGCAGCGATAAAGATATTTAGATTACCTGTGGGAGTGTGCGTGTCAGAAGCATAACACCATTGAATCTGCGCCACTGTGTCACTAACAAAGAAAAATGGGAAACCTGATACAGTATCTCTTAGAAAAAAGATATTGCAAAAACCGTTCAGGATCTTTGACCAATGTGGTTCTTAAAGGGTTTGTTTTTTGACCAAATTTATGCCAGAGAGAATTTAGAAACAGCTTGCAAATGTGTCTTTTTGCGGGATTAATGGTGATATTTTGAGGTTCTAATTGAATCTCCTCTTTCAGAAAATAATCATGGATGTACTTTTCTTTACTCTTATAATCAGTACATTGAGAGAGATACCCTGAACTCTCCTGTTTCCCCCTTCAAATGTCTGTTGATGTAATCTGTAAAGAGTGTCTCAGAGGTCTGAGGGAAATGCCATATTTAATGTATTTTAGTCACCTTGTACCCTTTCTCAAGAGTTTATTTACTTCCACAGAACACCAAACCCCAGTCAGGGTTCTTTTTTCAACACTATGGGTACAATGAGTTGTATGATTAAGTGTTTCAGTACAGGTAATAACAGAGAGTAAACATCAATTTGCCACAGATTCTAGCAGGTAACACCGGAAAATACAGACCCCCTTGGTGGAGAAACAGTCAGTTTAAACAAACCAAAATATTGACTCAAGTCTTGAAAATCATGATAAATGATGATGGGATGTTCAATGGGATAGACTTTAGTCTTGTTAACCCATTGCGGTCCTATGTCGGACCTGGTCCGACATCGCAATTTTCCCTTTCCGGTCCAATGGCGGACCCTGTCTGACATCATCAAAAAGACGCAAAAAACAGGTCTCTAGTCGTCTTTACTCCGGAAAAAGCCGAGAAAACCATTCAATGGCCGTGTGAGACTGATAGGAGCCGAGAGAAGCCGAGAAAAAGGGGCGTATCTCATGAATACTGATAGACCCGACACCACATAGATAACACGGGCATAAACAAACAAGATAGCTGCTTCTGCATCCAGCGCTCAGAGAATATCACAGACATTTGCAGAGCTTTTTGAGATGTTATAGTAATAAAATAACGACTTGGATCGCATTATTGACGACACTCAAAATCGTAAAACACATAAGCATCAGTTGCTTCAAGGGGCTTGAGGGTTTAATGAAGCATTTGTGATTTTCGTAAGGGTTTAGAACTGCTCTGTATATCTTACAATAGGTCTCAAGACACTTATATTTTTGGGGTTTTATGGGGTTAATGGTATATAGTCTATAGCAGGCAGGTTGTTGTAACCCTGAGGGCCCTGGCTGTTCTCCATCATTACTACTAGGATCATGGTGTAAATCTTCAACACTATCACTAGAGGTAGGAGAACCCCTTCCCCTTAAACCATCCCCATTTTGTGAAACAGTCACATTTTCAGTAGACAGGGGCTGCAGAGCGTTATCCAAAGCATCTAGATTAATCACTGGCTGTTTTAATCAGCAATAGTACCCCTTTCAGGGTAATCAATAGGATGCTGGGACGGCATATTATTAACAGGGTTTGGACTTGCTTTACACGTACCTGCTACCATGGCCTCTAGGACCTCAAGATTACAGGCAACATGATTTAAATCATTTAACATGCTATTTAGAAGATCAACATTTTCACCGTCGTTTAGAGCTGGAGAGGATGTTGTGAAGGGATGATGCATCGGTCCTGGCGTTGTTACATTAGAACCTTTAAGGGATTTCTCAGCGGGTTAATCAAACACAAACAGTTTAGTATTAGTTGGAGTCTTTTATGATCATTTAGACCATGTACATCAATCTCACTATGTCTTTTCTTGCAAGTATGTTTTTTTGACTTATCCACTTTAAATTCTCAAACACCTTTGAGAATTTCAAAACCGAGGCTTTCAAAACCGTAAGGGTTTGTTCTATGTTAGCACCAACCTCCTGTAACAAGACTTTAAGAAGTGTTAAGCGATAGATAGACTGGGTAGGAGTCGTTTGAGTGGCTACTGTAGATGTGTCTAGTGTCTTCTAATTTCCTGGGGGTACTTTAAACCTATCTTGACACCAGGCTTCCTGAGAATGTGGTCTCTGTTTTTCACAACCCTCTCTGGAGAAGGGGGGGATGAGGATTCCAAAAAATGTGGTCTCTTCCTTGGGGCTATTTATATATATAAAAAAGTGGTTTATAGCTCCATGTGACAGGATGGTGAACAAAACAGCATCCGCTCAAGAGTTCAGTTTATCCAACAATGTGGAAGATTTATTTACTTACAGACTCGACAATAGAGACAGCAATTGCAGCAGTTAGTAACCTCACCTAGTGAGTAGTACACAGTTCAAAACAAAAATAATACAGAAACAGAAAATAAACAAACACTGACGTCCTGCTCTGTAAGCCTTTTCCTTCGGGTTGGACTTACCCAGGCAGTCCTTTTAGTCCTTGGTGTTTTTAAAAGTCCACAAATATAAAAGCAGTTAATCCTCTGCTGGAACAAAAGCAAACTGTGAATATCCAAATAAACACTGTTGTTGTCGCTGCTGTCTCTCTCTCAGTCCCCACACACTAACCTCGAACTCTCTGGTTGGTCCCCTTTTATGCGCCCAGCCCCACCCTCTGATTAACGGCACACCAATCCTAGTGATTGTGTTTAAACTCGCCTGTCAGTCACAGGTGAAACTGTGCACATATCAACCACTGCCCCACACAAAGATGGCGTCCGTTCAAAACAGAGCTTCCGCCCTCGTCACATCATGTTTGTGTGGGACACACGGGATTAGGCCACAGCTATCTAGCGTCTGGGAGGGCGAATTACAGGACGGGATCACTTTACTCTGTCACAGTGCAAGACACTTATTTAAAAAACAACCAAATAAAATGTTATCTATATATATATATATATATATATATATATATATATATATATATATATATATATACACACACACACACACACATAAGTACATACCAAAAACAATGGTTTCTGTTACAATGAAGGACCCTTCAGGAGTATGGAATGCGGACTGCAGAACCTATTTACATTGATGTCTCGATCATCTATAAAAGAACCTTGGATAAAACTTAACTTTTACGTTTTTATAAGATTTAAAAAAAAAAACAACTTGTAAAACCAACTTGGGGGTGATGGCCTTGAACCTTAACTGGCCATATATTAGAAATAGAGGGATTGTTGTTTAATTGAGGAATGTAAGTGTCTGTTGCATCCATATTATTTTCAAACTCCTTACTGTAGATAACCTCTTCTTCTGGGGTAAATGGAAGGACAGTGTTTTGAGAGGACACATCCACCCCTTTAAAGAGAAGATATAACAATTAATTACCTAATCAAACACACAGCCACATGTTGAGACATGTTATGTACTAACGTATAAGCGGTTAATGTCCTAACCCTGGTTGTTTAACATTTCCTCTGCAACACTTGCTGCTTGTAAGATCTCTTCAATTAAAGCATGAGTTGGTTCATTATTAGCACCCGATAAATTCGGATCATAATCTAGAATTAAAAAAATACCCATTAGTATATTTAACATTTTTTAATGTTTTATTGCTTTAAGAAGGACTAAAAAATGTTTTTCTAATACCCTTATTTTATAATAAGCGCAATGTAAAGTTTCTTAATGACTACAATGACTAAATGCTAACACTGACATAAATAAATAAAAAGAAAAGAAAAAAAGCAAGGGACATACCTGTGGTGTTTAAGACTTGTAGAGGGTGCAGGGTTGAGTGTATCAATTAAAATATAATTTGAATCATTTGTGCGGTCCGGTAAAGCATTCACAGTCTCTATTAAAAATAGGTAGATAGATAAATAAATAAATAAATAAATAAATAAATAAATAGCAAAAAAAAAAAAAAAGCCTCCAGATTATTAAAAGGTTTTAGGCCTTAAATAAATTAATAAAGACAGTACATTATCTTTAAACAAACCCCTTTTCAAAATAAACACCTCTAAATGTCAATAACACATTGTTGCAGTACATTGTTTTTTTAAAACAAAACACAGCCAGTCTACCCTTTAACAAACAAACTACAGATCTTTGTAACAAACATTCACTTTTCAAAATAGACGCCATCAAACCTTTTGACACTTTTGTTATATTTTAACAGGGTAACCAGCCCTTTAAAACAAGCAAACCTCTTAAGTAGTTAACAGAACACTTATATTTCAAAATAACAGCCATCAAAACATCTCAGAACATAAGTAAACCGTGCAGCGACAATCTGATATTAAATAGACCAAAACTACGCTATAATTTAACATGCATCCTTCACACCATTACAAGTGAGTATATTTTCAAAATAACAGATGGCAGAACTTAATCAAGTTCATGTAATCAAGTATTTGTTTATTTCACGTGTTGAGGTCGGCTGCCTCCTCAAGATGATCCGCCTCGAGTATTGGTAAAAATAGAGCGAGCCATTTTGCATACAGCCCCGTTATAGTTCTTTTAAAGATGGGTCCTTTTTTTAAAAAAAAAAACGTATTAAATAATTTGTAAGACCTACAATATAACCCCTTTTTATAAAAACCTCTAAGTTATACAAAGCATCCAATAGGGTTTTTAAGAATTATTTCGTAAGCTAAGCTGTAATTGTGCAGTTCCTTGGCTGACCAGCTCACATTCAAAAGATGCCACACATTAATTTTTAACAAATGCTAAGATCCTGTTATAACAGCCATTTATTTTTTAAGGCATAAAACCATCAACGTTAAAAAATTACACTTACATTGTTATTATTATTTTTTGAAAGATGCGATGGGACACTTTTTTTTCTTGTGCTCCAACAGCGATTTAGTCCTGACACCCCAAATGAGTAGACTGCCCTTAAAAACGCACAGTGTATAACGGCAACTTGCATAAACAGGATATATATTATATATATATATATATATATATAATTTAGATTAATATGAGAAATATAGCGATGTGTGTATGATTCCCCCGTTTTTTCAGACAATCCCAACAGGAGGTCGTCTGCCTTGCTCAAACAGCCGCCTACATCCTGCATAGACCAAAACCCTTTGATCATGTGTTTATGACCCCCAGAAATGTAGACAGAACGTTGCAGAAAAAATGTAATCAAGTATTTGTTTAATGCATGAGTTAAAGGCCTAAACTTTACTCACATCTACCAGGCTGAAGTTGTTTTGATACTGGACATTCGCAGTACACCTTATAATACTACAATTATAGTGCCAGCTTCAATCGCTCTAACCAAAAAAAACGAACACAGGAATGGTTTGTCGTTTACACGGTATATGTCTTTTACCTTGCTAAACAAAAGGAAGAAAAAATTGCCAGGGTACAATTAACCCTTTAGCCTATGGGTGGCACACAATGATACCCCCAATCTGTATAATGCTACAATTATAGTGCCAGCTTCAGTCACTCCTACCAACAAAACTAAATGCATGAATGGTTTGTCATTTACAAGGTGTACTTTTTGTACCTTGCTAAACAAAAGGAAGAAAAAATTGGATACAATTAACCCTTTAGCCTATGGGCGGAACACAATGATAACCCCATACCGTATAATACTACAATTTTTATACATATATTAAGAGTCATTTTTGTTTCATGAATATACCCATATATAAAGAGGATATTTTATAAGAAATGGCTTTCTGTATATATAAAAAAAAGTATGATTTGCTTATAGGAACCTAGCTGGCCCAGGGGTGCTAGTGTGCACATGCAGGCTCTGACGTGTAACCGCTAGGAGCAGTGTATTAAGGAATGTACATGTGAGTGTCTGTGTGTGTGTTATCTATACTGTTAAAATGTGTTTATTGCATTAGCAATCATTTGAAATAGGTGTAGAAGGCTATATAATTAGAAAGCATTTTATTTCTCTGTTTTTAGGAACTCCCAATAAATACCTCTCTCTCGCTCTCTTTCTCTCTTTCTCTCTTTCTCTCTTTTCATTTTGGAAACAGAGGGTTTATTTATTTTTTTTACTTTAAATATAATTTTAATTTGTTCATGTTGTTTAATGCATCTATGATACCAGTTAACACAAGACCTATAACAACATCTTAAAAAAGTAAACCACTCCATAATAAAATGTATAAACAGTTCACACTCACACAAAAATACCCTATATAAAAACAGTCATATTAAACCACATGGCATAGCAAAATGGCTGCCGCAATGACGGCCGAGGGGTGGGCGCTGGTCCTGTCAATCATAAAGGACGTAAGCTGATGTGGGAGGGATAAAACGCATCACAGGATGTGGGAGGGATAAAACACGTCACAGGATGTGGGAGGGATAAAACACATCACTGGAGGGGCGGGATAAAACACGTTACTGGAAGGGTGGGACTTAGGGGCCATAAATCAATCAATAAATGGGTCATTAAAGCATTTTGACAGAAGGTATCATACCTTTACTACTATCACTCATATATACACACACAAATTAACAAACACCTTGCAATTTTGTTAAAACATTGTACTTGTAGGGCTCCCGAGTGGCGCATCCAGTAAAAGCACTTGCATGGAGTGCAGGATGCGCCCTATAGTCTGGATGTCGCGAGTTCGAGTCCAGGCTATTCCTTTGCCGACCGAGGACGGGAGCTCCCAGGGGGCAGCGCTTAATTGGTCGAGCGTCGCACAGGGGGAGGGAGGGTTAGGCTGGCCAGGGTGACCTCGGCTCACCGCGCACCTGCAACCCCTTTAGTCTGGCCGGGCGCTTGCGGGCTTGCGTGTAAGCTGCCCAAGAGCTGTGTTGTCCTCCGACGCTGTAGCTCTTGGGTGGGTGCACGGTGAGTCCGCAGTGTGAAAAAAAGCGGTCGGCTGACGGCACACGCTTCGGAGGACAGTGTGTGTTCAACTTCGCCCTCCCGAGTCAGCGCAGGGGTGGTAGCGGTGAGCTGAGCATAATAAAATAATTGGCTATTCCAAATTGGGAGAAAATAATAATAAAAATAATTGAAACAAAAAAAAAAAACATTGTACTTGTTTCCGATAGCATTGCTTCTTTTACACAGGATAAAACCAGCCACAAGTGTATAAATGTAGTGTGAGTACATTGCTAAACACCGTTTTGGCGCATGATAAACTTTCCCTTGCGGCACAATTTTTTTTGCAACGGAAATGGAAGTTGGGGTGGGAAAATTTGTACAGTGGGAAAATGTGTATACAACACCGGCATTGCTGCAGTGAAATTCAAAAACACACTGACGTTGCATATCATCGCTGGGTATATTATGCCAAAGCACTGGGGGGGTACCTATAGTGGTTGTGGTGCTTCAGTAAATATGTACTGAATACCTAGTGTACAAGACAGTGTAAGAGAAGTGCTTAGGTAGAATATGTTTGAAACCTACAAAATATACGCTAACACTAAATTTTAATTTAGAAAAAACTGAGCACCGTCCATCCCTCCAGCTCATGTTAACCAGAGGCACATTTCTTCATTTGCCATCTCGACAGCAAAGCGCTGTATATCGTAAGCTGTATTGAAAGAAATGTCTCTTAACCCCTCTGCTGTTTGGGATTTGTTTTGTTAAATGCCCAGACGACCAAAAAAACAGTTGAATGCAAACTGTGCAAGCGTTTGTTGATGTATCATGGAGGCACATCCAATCTCTGGGGTCACTTTACAATCATAAGTTAATATTCTTCTTCTTCTTCTTCTTCTTCTTCTTCTTCTTCTTCTTCTTCTTATTTGTCATAGTAGTCGTAGTAGTAAAATGTGACTGTGACTGATAACTTGCTTGGAACGGTGACTGTTAAATTAAGTTTGTTTAGTCTGCTGCAGTTCGTTCTGCTGCAGTGCAAGCTTAGTCGCAAGCAGCATCAATTACGTGTAAATATTCAATGTGCATTTTTATTTAAATTATAAAAACATGATTACTGTTCTATATAACATATTTTTTAACCCTTTGCGGTCCATTTATTCAGCGCGTCTCAGGCTCGTCAGGTCCAATTTATTTTCACACACGCAGTTTATTTTAGACACGCTGTTTAAAAGTATTTTTTCACAGTAAAACAGGTTTAAAAGGCACTGCATATCAACAGGACACTCAGTACTGCATCTCCAGCCCCGCCCCACCCCTCGTTTGCTGTTTCTTGATAGTAGTGCATACCGATAAATCATCTCCTGATCACTCGTTCTATCACCAAACTCCTCAATAATGTGATCCAAGTCATTATTTTATTACTATAACATCTAAAAAAAGCTCTGCAAATGTCTGTGATGTTCTTTGAGCGCTGGATGCGGAAGCAGCTATCTTGTTTGTTTATGTCAGTGTTATCTATGTTATGCTGGGGCTATCTGTATTCATGAGATAAGCCCCTTTTTTTCTGGCTTCTCTCGGCTCCTGTCGATCTCACTCGGCCATTGAATGGTTTTTTCGGCTTTTTCCGGGGAAAAAACAACTAGAGACTTGTTTTTTGATGATGTCGGACAGGGTCCGACATTGGACCGGAAAGGGAAAACTGCAATGTCAGACCAGGTCTGACATAGGACCGCAAAGGGTTAAACTACATATGAATGTTGTATTCAATTTATACGGCTTACCTGTAAAATAATAGGATTTTCAATCAAATATAAACAAGTAGCTATGGTGACGTCACCAGTAAATTATGCAAATTAGTAGCATTGAAGGTTTGAACCTTCCTTCGGTAATGTGTTCCGAACCTTGTACCCTCAAAATGTACCCTTCGTTGCAGCCCCCAAAAACAAGTGCATAAAACCTTCTACATAATCATACACCTACTGTTTACAAACATGTCCTTTTAAGATCTGTCAGTAAAATTTCACCTTTAATGCAGGTTGTTTTAATTCACCTGGCTCTCTGCATAAAACGCTGGAACAAACAACTGCTCGTTCAGGTGACTTGGTTTTTTATGTATTGCGAAGCTGTGTTGGTATAAATGGGAGAGAGTGAATCTTCTACTTGGCCCGATATCTAACTCTTATGGAAGCCCATTTCTACCACCAAAAAATAAATAAAACGAAATTATTATTTATTTATTTCTTAGCAGACGCCCTTATCCAGGGCGACTTACAATCGTAAGCAAAAACATTTCAAGCGTTACAATACAAGTAATACAATAAGAGCAAGAAATACAATACAATACATTTTAAATTTCCATTATAAGGTTGACATACTATTATTATTAGTTTATTTAGCAGACGCCTTTATCCAAGGCGACTTACAGAGACTAGGGTGTGTGAACTATGCATCAGCTGCAGAGTCACTTACAACTACGTCTCACCCGAAAGACGGAGCACAAGGAGGTTAAGTGACTTGCTCCGGGTCACGCAATGAGTCAGTGGTTGAGGTGGGATTTGAACCAGGAACCTTCTGGTTACAAGCCCTTTTTTTCCACTGGACCACACAGCCTCATAGTAAGCCGAAAATAATGATATAGTATGTCAACCTTATAATGAACATTTTAAATGTATTTTTTTATTCATTTTTTTGGTGGCTGAAATAGTCTTCCATAAACTCTTTACGCTTGTTAGTGTTTGATTAAAATAAATTGCCATAAAGTACAATATAAAGTTTTGTCTTTTTTTGGTCTACAATACTGTTTGTATTTTTTTAACACGTTTTCATAACACCTTTTTTTTGCTATTAACAGGCTTTTGTTTGTACATATGCTTTTGAATATTAACTCTTCATACATAGCTTATGTACTAAATTGTAACAGTACCAAAGTTGGGTTAAATCAATAACTACTGATTAGCTATCTATTGAACTGTAGGTCTATTTATTTTTTCTTGAGGAATTCACAGCAATGCACATGGTGTTTCTAATGGTGCTTTGATATGTTATTCTGTTTTAGGATGGTTTGTCCATTTTGTGGGAGCACAGTAGGCGAAGTCCACAAATTTTGTGGTAAATGCGGGAAAAGTTGGCATTTCATGCCAGTAAACCCCAAGTCGCCACCTTCGTCATTCATTTCATTACAAACCTCCTTTAAACCAGGTATAATTATTATGTTATATTGTTTCCTTACTGCATGTGGAAAAAATCATTTCAAACCTTCACATATACTACATATTATGCATAATATTGTGCTTACTCTGCAGTTTGATCAAAGCTACAAAGTTCAGAAACGTTGAATGATTTCCTTAAATTTCGTGATCTAAAACGAGAAGAAAGGAATGCATTTGCCACCAAAAAGACGCAGAGACCCGGCAAAACCAGGTTTACGGTAACTTTGCATTAAATAATAATAATAATAATAATAATAATAATAATAATAATAATAATAATAATAATAATAGGCTATTATATTTTTTCCACAAGTAAAATTCTTTCTGTTGTAAAGCGATGTATATTTTGTTTCAGATACATGTTGGCAAAATGGTTGAATCTAATGGGAACCTAAAAGTTCAAAGAGGCTCAAGTCTGCCCATTACAACAGCAGATGACGCTGGATATGACCAACTTTTAGTTGCAGCTATTGAAAAACACAAGGCTTTTGACCACAACTTGATTGATGAGGAGTATACTACCAGGATGGGTGTAGGGCTCATTTTGTTCCTGGAACCAGCAACTCGTTTAATTTAAAAGCTTATAAAGCTGCATGTGGAAAAGCCTACAGAAGGATCACACTTTACCTTTGCCTTCAGAGGCACTACGAGGCAACAGGCAAGTAATTAAAAATCACCTCCAATTGTAATTTGAGTGAAGTGTACCCAAACAGCTCTTCGATTTTAAATTACATTTAAAAGTTTTATTTCCCAAATTGGTTATTACATATAAATAATATAATGTAGTGTATTGAACTGCCATTCATGCTAGCAAGTGGTAATTGTGTATTAGTTGAAATAGGATTATGTTTACAACTCCTATAGTTCAACACAATTATGAGAGATCTTTCATATATAGTTGTACTTTAACAAAAAAAAGTGATATAACACTTAAGTTGGGGAAATAGCATGGCAAATAGAGGGTGGAATTTATGTGTGTGTATTGGTGTTAGTACAGTACATCTTATTAAAATAATTCATGCATTATCAGTTACACATACCAGGGCTTGAATTTCATTTTTGTGTGCTGGGGGGATTTCCCCCCTATGCTGCAGCCAATGGGGGGGATTCCAAAATTTTAGGGGGGGATGACAAAAAAAGGCACTTATGCATATAAAAAAAAAAAAAAATATATATATATATATATATATATATATATATATATATATATATATATATATATATTTTACTGCATTATCATTCACAATGTTGTTGCTTTAAAATAAGTTCTTTCAGGAGACCTAACAGCTGTTCATGATTGCCTGACGTGAAGTGTTTGCATGCAGCAGAAGAAAAAGGTCCAGAACCAGAACCAGTCCTCCATTTCTGAGATGAGATGAGAATATATGTAAAAAAAAACAAAGCTGTTAACTCTGTCACATGAGAGGCTTAACTTCAGGCAGTCATAGTTCCGGCTAGGAGTACCGCATACACACATACATCTTTGGAAATCCCTGAGTCTGTACTTTTAAATACTGTAAAACAAGAACATTTCGCAAGCAAGAAAGGTTTGCGAATTTCGCGTTCATCAAAAATCTGCAAAATTAATGTGCCGTGAAATATATTATTAATACAGGGCAGCTGTGTGGAGTAGTGGTTAGGGCTCTGGACTCTTGACCGGAGGGTTGTGGGTTCAATCCCCAGTGGGGGACACTGCTGTTGTACCATTGAGCAAGGTACTTTACCTAGATTGCTCCAGTAAAAACCCAACTGTATAAATGGGGAATTGTATGTAAAAATAATGTGAAATCTTGTAACAATTGTAAGTTGCCCTGGATAAGGGCGTCTGCTAAGAAATAAATAATAATAATAATAATAAAATACATGTGATGTACTGGGGGAAAAAAAAATCACAACCGGTGTACAGTACCCACGTGACAGGTGCAACCACAACACACAGCAGTTCTAGAGTGCAGATCTGTATTTCTGGTCACATGCACTCTGTCGGTTGCCATGGTACAGCCAGTACTGTACACTACTGTACTTTCTTGGTTGCGTCCATTTTTTGTAATCATGCTTATCCACTGGGTAAAGTTTAAAAACAACCCAGGAACCCCTGACCCAAATGCAGAAGAAAATCCATCTGAAGCAAGAGCAGTAGCATCTGCCAATGAAAATGTTATTGAGTCCACCGAATGACCAAAAAGAAAACCTTATGACTTACATGACGCTTCAACACAAGCCAAAATAGCCAGGTACACTACACTCAATGGAAATGCCGGCGCCGTTCAGAAGTTTTGCGTTGAACTGCGACATAGCCTTAACAAGTCTACTGTAAGACATTTTAAAAAACTATATGTTGAAAACCTGAAGAAAGGCGATGATGTGTCTGAGTTGCCTTTTCAACACCGTGGCCGTCCTGTCATGCCAGGTGAATATGACAAAGATGTACAAAATTACTTGCTTAAACTTAAGCTGGGTCCACACCTGAGCGATCAGTTGCACAACTTAATTGCATGCAACAGAGTCGCTTACATGTGGACGTCCCTGCAACCAGTTGTGAGCAGTTGTGCAACCAGAGTGTTCCATTTTACTTTGGGATTAAATTACAGTATTGCTATTTACAAAGATACTGTTCAAGCTAATGACAGATCTGAAACAATAAACACTTGCATTACTGTACAATACTTGATTTTTATATGCCAATAAGTTTTTTTGTTTTTTTTTTAACACTGAGATCATGATTTTTGAGATTTTTTTAATCTACAGGCCCAAACCGCAACCATTTCTTGTCGTGAAAATGTACCTTGAAGGTCATTAGTGAAATTAAGTTGCCGCAAAAATATCCTGTTTTACAGTAAGCCTGAACCAGGTAGATGGCTTTTACGGTGCCTGAGTAATATGTGCGTAACCTTCGGTGCACTGGTGCCCAAAATTAATTTTGCTTTAATAAGAGTTAAAGCGAAAGTCACCGCTTGCAAAACAATACCTAGATAGACTTAATATACATTGTTGCCAACATTTGGAAACTGTTCAGCGGGATGCTCGTTTCCGGGGGCTGGGGTCATATGCATCATACACATGGGAGGAGTCATATGCAAAAAACATTAGCAAATTATGACAATACGTCATTATTATGAAAAATGAATTATTAGATGAATTAACAAATATTTTTATGAATTACTGTATGGATTGACACATTTATGGATGAATTGCTGGACAAACTGACCAATTCATGAATTGACAAACAAATTGACAGATTAATGGCTGGATAGTTTTTAAGTCACAAATCTAGAGAAAGGACATCTCCCAAGGTGTATTAGTGTTACATAATTGTTAGATATTATTTCTGAATTAGTCACTCATTCCATTTTTATTTTTCCTTTGTCTAGGTAGCTACTTGCTCTGCCGACACCAAAAATCCTGTACACGGAGCTTCTGGCAACACATGCTAAAGGTTTTAAAAACTGGTTAAAAATAATGAAGTGTGGCCGAGCTGTTGTTAAGTGGCGTGTGGGTGGTGACGTCACGGACCAGAAACAGAAACCAAAACAATGAATGGCGGGTGAAACTGAACGCAGCGGCGCTCAGTGTTTTATTAAATAAATCAAACAAAAGGTTTAAACAAACACAAAACAAAAAGGCGCGTTGGCCAAATAAACAAGTATCGTGCTGGTTTTTAGCCAGCACGTCTAGCAATTGTTTTATTCTCACTCTCCCACAGCCTTACGTCTCTCCTCTGACACTTTCCCCCCTCAGCGCGGACAGCGCTATATTCTGGCCAAGGGTTTAACTAGCTGTTAATTATCTTATTACCCCTCGGCCACAGTCTGCACGAGTTTAGTAAGGATGCATGACTGTCAGCTAGTTAAATAAATCAGTAGCTGATCAGTCACGCATCCTCACAAGGTTTCCAAAATATAAATATAAAACAACAACAAACACGCGGCGCTTCGCCATAATATAAAACATAAATCATAATAGAAATGAATAACAAACAAAAGGGTGGGACACTCCGCCACATGAAGGCATTGCATGTGTGATGGCAAGAATCGCTTCATCTTGACCAGCATTTATGTTATAGAACTTGCCTACTGTAAATAATTGTGGGCATCATTTAAGCATGTAATATACTATAATATATATATATATATATATATATATATATATATATATATATATATATATATATATATAGTTTATTGCTGAATCAAATATTAACTGTTGAAATGATAACGTTAAGTTCACCTTTTTAAAAGGGCTTATACTGAGGTATTTGCTCCACTTCATGACAACGACACCAGTGGAGCATCAGAAACGGAGGAGCAAGCAGTGATATTGGGTATGTTACTATCTCCTTGAAAGTATTTTTAAAATGGTGTTTATTGTTTGTTAAACGTATCTTATTTCAATGATATTGTACACACACAGAAGATTACTTCTCAATTGGTGACATTGTACTGGAATTGGCACAACAAATCAAAAAAGTACAGTCGATTCAACATCAACAGAGGTGATGTCTGGGATGATGCAAAGAACACAATGATAATTAAATTCACTGATGCCTGATGACTGGAATTGATACAGGGGGACCAAAGAGGGAGTTCCTTTGTTTGCTTGCAGCACCTCCAGAAATTTTTGAAGGAACTAACATCAGAGTTTTTGAAGCACGATGCAACAGGTAATGTGTGAATCTGGGACACAGTAACAGTTTACTGCTCAAAAAAAAAAAAAAAATGCATCATTAACCCGTTATCTGAACACTTTATTATTCATTGATTTAGTAACTGTAATATTGCACTCATCTGTTTTCTTTCTTTCGTAGGCTGCATGCATAATTCTTTTTTCTATTATGTTTATTTATTCTTTACTTTTTAATGTTCAAGTATATAATGTGTGGCTGAATTTTACGGTGATGTTATTATGCTGTAGTCTTGTTTGTATAGTACATTGTATTTTATTGTTTGATAAACCTTGAAAGTCTCCTTGGATAAAGGTGTCTGCTAAATATCTACAATATGACATGTTTGTAGAAATACAAGGCATTGTACTGTTGTCATTAATCTTGAATGTGAATGTCTGTTTAAAATATATATTTTTTTCTCCTCATTATTTCATAGGTTGCATAGGGCAAGTGTGGAGAAGGAGCGGGCTCTGGAGGCAGGGGAGCGTAGAGGAGGTAGAGCCAGTCTTCTAGTGCAGGAGGAACGGAAAGGTCGAGTGGGGGTGTAGGGAGAGATGAGGGTCTGGAGGTAGCTGGGTGGATTGACATTTGCAATTGAAATACAGCTGCAAGAGTGTGTGTTGATTAATCAGCAAAGTGGGAGGAAATGAGGGAAACTGATTCACCTGGTGAGAGAGGAGAGGAATTCCTCAGATGACCATGATTTCAGAGTTTCTCTCTCTCGCTCGCCAGGTGTATCAAATGTACTACTTCAAGAAATAATTAATTAAGTATTTTTTTGGTTGTAGAGTTAAGGAAGGCTTACGAACACTAAATGTTCTTGAGGCAATGGAGCAGCACCCACGGGTCTTTTTGAATCACATCTGCTTCTCTGAAAATAAACTTCATCCAATTCAACAGTGAGGATTAGTCCAGCAAGCAGCAGCAAACGTGCAGTGGAAAGCAAGATTATTGCATATTGGGTCGACTACTTAATAGATGCTGGAGGTTGGAACTACCAAGTGGTAGAATGTGGTATATTTATCGTTTCTCGTGTACTTGATTAAAATGCAAATCAATTGAAAGTATGTGAAATCGTCTGTAGATCAAGATCTTGTGATCAACCCTTTAAAAAAAAAAGTTTAACCACAAGATCTTCATCTACAGATCAAGGTCATAATGTTAAATAATTATTCATGGTTTTCCAAGTATGTAAGTCATCTTTTGATTTTATTACATGAATTGTTACAATCAAAAACATTATGTAATCAAACCTGTTTTGGTAATAACTCTCCCATCTGTACTAACATCTTAACATTTAGTCAGATTCATCATTCAGCTATGACTCATCTGCCTCATGCGTAATTGTTTTTTAGATAATTCAACAACAGCAGAAGCTTCCCTGTGTGATATACTGCAGTTTTGTACAGGCGTTTCCTCTATTCCACCAGCTGGTTTTCACCCACAGCCTTCTGTAAAATTTCTTCATGATGGCTCACCATTCCGTATTGCCAGCACATGTGCAAATACAATTAAGCTACCAATCCCTAAAAACTACAATACCTTCAAAAAGAACATGGACTTTGGTATTCTTAACTCACCAGGTTTCACTAAACCTTAGACTGTAAAACAACAACAAAAAACAACAAAGTCATACAAGACTTTTCAGTTAAGTACTGTTCAGTACTGTAATAGTAAACACGTTTTTTTACTAAACTTAAAAAAAAAAATTGTAAAACAATTCTCAAAGTAATAGTAAGTGTAAAACTGTTAAAAAAAACTGGGCATTGCGAAGGTCGAGATGGTCTAATCCGATGAAGATTCATCCTGAAGCAAAGCCATGAAACAAACTGCAACAGGCACTGGTGTTCATGACTCCCATTGAAATGACTAAAGTCCCGAAGATCTGCAAAATGATCCATCCTAAATTGAGCTCTGCAAAACAAAAAGACATTCAAATAGAGGGAAAAATTACATAATCATATTCAACTTTTGAAGTCCTATTGTTCCAGTTAAACATCTGGATACAGTGGTAATTAAGACCAGTTAAATTAATAAGTGATTAAATTAAATCAGTGGGAGGGAAAGTGGAATGAAACCTGCAGGCACTGTTGCCCTCCATGACAAGGCGTGAATATCACGGTTGTATAATGCAACTCATTAGTATTATTTTTTACACAAATGTATATTTCATACTTGATTAATTCTAAAACTAAATGCAATTGTCTTTCATATAAACACTTTTGGAAGAAAAACTTTACACTGACACATGATTTTATAAAGTGCACCTACCTTCTTTTTCTAAATATTGTCCACCAACTTTCAATACGTTGGTTTAACTGTGATGAACCATACAAGTGACTAGCAGCTCCAGAATAGCAATCTCTTTGATTTCGCAGTGTGCAGTGCATAGCAGCCATTATGCCATTTTCACTCCCACAGTCTGTTCTTAGTCTCATGGGGAAAACCTCCATAGACTGCACGCATTCTGCATAGGTGTGGGCAAGAACCTTTGGATTTAGCTATCTCCTTCCTGGACTACGCCACATGGTGGTTGGCTAGTGAGCACAAGGACTCGCTGGGAAATACTCCCCCTAGTGGTACTACACAGAAGACTTTGCACTCAGGTAAGTACCAGCTAATTCTAACCACTTCCTTTTTTCTACACAGGTTTGTTTCAATCCAGGGGTCCACACACCAGATGTGCAACAAGGAGGCACACAACATGCAAGTAATAAAATGAATAACTTTTATTTAATTAATTGCAGTAGAAAAAGGTATGTATTAAAATATTCCAAAAACGTTAAAAATCCAGCTGCAAGCAACCCCACAATGGAACCGGAGCTGAAAGTCACGC